>NC_047661.1:124014532-125214532 GCF_011762505.2 Arvicanthis niloticus | reverse complement strand
TAAATATGTTTTGATCATTTTGCAGCACTAATTAATCACTCAATAGTCCCCCATATAGATTTATAAAATGAGCAAGAAAGTTGTGGCAGGGTGGGAAGCAGAGGAAGCAGGCCAGGGGTAACAGGACAGGATAAGATCTGAAATTAAAATTAGCTGGGGTTAAGGAGAAAACACAGCTAGTTAAGGACATGAGTTCTGGCATCCAGACTCCACTTGAATGCCCAAGATTGTCTTCTGACCTCCTCTCATGTACTGTGCATGTATGTAACTGCACCCATGTACAGACAAGCATGTGCACGCATTACACACAAAAGAAAACTAGCCACTAAGCAGCCGTCCTAGTAAACAACGAAGAAGAGTCCAGAGTTTGACAAGCAATAGGAAGAAGGGGGGAGGGGGAAGGAGAACGTTTCTTTGTGTAGGGGCAACATGTGCACATAGAGGTATGGTCAAATTAGTGAGAGCTGACAGCTGCTGCTGGCCTAGTCATCAGAGGAAACATGTAGGACAAAGTTATCAGGCAAAGTAGACTGTCTACTGTTTTACTAACTCTTCCTACGGCCCTTGCTTACATCAGCATCTTGTTCCCAAAGTGTTCTAAGAATATCACTAGTTGTTTAAGTATCCGTCAATAGTTAAGTAAGCCAACCGTATTTTGAAGAAGGAAGAAGAGGGAGAGGGGAGAGAGCAGGGCGATAACGAGGAGGAGAAGGACAAGAAGAGCAAGAAGGAGAGCAAGGAGAGAAAGCAGAGAAGCAGCAGCAGTAGCCAAGCTTGTGCATTTATTTGCTCTAAAGTTTTATCGTGTTAAAGAGAATCTAGAAAGAAAAAAACCAAGCATATAAACTAGGTGCTATGAAGAAAACTATAAGCTACAAAGAAAAGTGAGCAATCCTTGTCTTCAGATGTAGATAGAGCTGTGGGAACCTCCTGTCAGGCAGACTCCATCCTTCACCAGATACCTTTATGTCTCTATGGAGCTCAGTTTCCATCCTGGTAAAACAAGCATGATACTATTGTTCAGTTTAAGTCAAACGGGAGAATCCAGAAAATGTGTTGGGTATCAGCTGGCTCTTGTTAAACTTGTTTTTTCCTTGTTTATTTCTCTTTTCTTAATGTTTCCAGTGCTTCTTTGTGAGGCTGTTTCTGACAAACAACTTTTTTTTTTCTTCTTAAAGCACTTTCAAAAAAAGACAGCCCTGGAAACCAGATGCTGCTGCAGTTCCGTGACTGCAAATTGAAAATAACTCCTGCCCCCTCTCCTCATCTCGGTCACCTGTAAAAATGTGGAGAACAGTTGGGTCTTGTTTTATCAGGGATTCTCTTTTTGTGAGCAATTCCCTTAAAATAGCAAAGTGTGTGAGGAGTGAAAGAGCCTGAGATGCAGTAAGCCCCTAGCAACGGGCTAAGCAAGTACTCCCTTCCCAAAGCGGTACCCAGGCTGGGTGCAAAGATGAGGGCGTGCATAGGTAGTGTAAGTTCTCTAGGGTAAAGACTTAGTGTCCTTGCTGATTATCTGTGAGAACAGAAATGTCACAACAGTTGTTCTTAGAAGCAAACGGAATAAAAGCCTATTGTTGGTCTAGGTCTCAGGTTTTTCTAGATAATTGAAAGCAGGGGTGGGCTTATGTTTCTTTCTTCTTCCTCTTGAGTCTTTCAAATGCATGCAAAGCAAAACAAACCCAGTTCCTGATCCTCTATGTAAAGATGAAGAACAGCACCGCCACCGTCATGCTCGACGGTGTGGGACACGTTGTGCTTTCTCAGAACAGCTGAAACTGAAGGCACTATCATCTGAGGTGAAGGCTCCACGGGCATGACAGTGGCAGTATTTACTTCTCTTTCTTCTCAGCTTACTTGGAACACAGAGTCAAAGAAACTGTGCCGGCCTGGATCCTTTCTCTCTATTCAGCACTGCCTTCTGCTGTTGCCTGCTCATTACTGAGCCCCAATTTGTACACACAAGCCACCTCCCTGCCCCCAGCCAGCTCCAGCAGTGTGAAAAGAGAAAAGCCTCCAAGTTTCTGGGCAGCCCATCCGTTTGCTAAGGTTCATTTTAGCTAATCCAGACATCCCGCACAGCAGGGGGGAAACTGCTGTATCTAGTGAAACAAGACCATGAATAATTAAAACTCCGTTATTAATGAACTTCCAGTCGTTATGTAAATGAAACTGATTTCAAGTCTAATTTGTCAGCCTGAATTCTTTTTCTGTTCTCCCTTTGTCTGGGACATGAACTCATCATAATGGACTTGATAATAAAATACCAGTAGACATGCTGTGTGCAGCGCCCATCTGAGTTAGAGCTTTTAGCGTGGTTAATTGATACAGTTACTCCAGGACAAGTCTATAAGGCACTTTGTATGGCTGTGTGTCTTAAAAGCCATTCCCTTTCCCTTCGATGGGATGCCTATTCTCTGTACAGCCCTCATTATCATTTACCTTGCCACGAGGGGTGGCATACAATTACTGTGGAGCAAATAGTTTCTTTAGTGATATCCATGATGCCCAAAGACAGCAGAGTTCAGAAAGGTCTGAGGGAAGGGAAGTCTGTCATCATCTTAGAATGACAAATAGCCACCAGGGAGAGAAAGAAGAAAAGGAATAGTTGACAAAGAGCAGGCCAACTGTGTCTCAGTCGCCTACTGTTCCACCATCAAATGTCACTCATGCTATTGGTGGCATTGTCCAAGTGACAGTCTGATGTCAGTGGTCCCATCTCACCGTCATTGTCTGCAACCCTTGTATTGTTGGTGAAATCCTTCAGTATTAAAGTAGCAGCCTCAAGTACTGCAAGCTGATGCCTTCTCAGTGGCAGATAGTTTACACAGTAGTGGCACAATAGTTTTTGCCACAGAGAGATTTGTCAGTCATATCAGCTGTTTAAGGATTTGCAAAGCCTGGAATTTCGCATTTAAATTTTGAGAATGCATCTTTGTTATGAGGGGAATTTACACATAAGATACAAGACGGTAGAGTTTGGGATACTACACATGATTCTTATCTCTGGGAGGATATAGATAAAGATGTACGATATATTAACGTAATTTTACTTGTTTGAATAAATCTACTACCTTAAATCATTAATTTTGTTTTGTCTTTGGAAAGAAAAGGGATTCTGAATCAAAAAGAATTCTGTATTTTAAGCTGCTGGTGCTAATAACATTGTTCTCGCTAATTTGGTAGGCTTCTTGTGGTGGGAATCAGAGTATACACTAATATTACAAATTCAAAACTTCCTTAGATGTTGACTGTGCCAACTACTAGTGAGCCTCAGAACCTCTGAACCTCCCATACACAGTTACTTGGTATCCCAGAAATCAAAGCAGTAGTGTCCCATGGCCGAGCCCCCTTTTGTCATTCAGTGCCCTTGCTCTGTTTATGGTACTGAAGAGTAAACAATCCCCTAAGCACCTTCGTCCAAACAGTGAAAAATGGAAATCTCAGTGCCTGCCTGAATGATGTCACTGAACCCAGTAGGGAATCTCTCATTAGAAGCTTATTGCAAACCCATTCTCCATCACCTAAAATGCTCTAGACCCTGAATAAAAATAGGGAAGATAAAAAATTTAACAGGGAAAATCGTATCATAAAAAGCCAGGGTGGGAAGAGAAAGTCCAATTAGCCAGTAATTGTAACACCATGCAATTGGCACCACAATCAGGGTGTGCTGTAGTGTACCAATTGTGTCAAATATCACAGAATTACCCCTCGGCAGATGAGAGGAAGCTGGGAGGTGATGCTGTCTGGAAAACTTGCTCTTTGTCTCGTGGCAAAACATCACGGTATCATAAGTTCACTGCTGTTGCTCTCAAGTACCAGGCTTTGCGTCCCCTGAATGCACTGTCACAGGAGGCGCTGCCTCAGTTTCCCAGTTCTTTGGAAGTATGTTTTATTCCCACGATCAAAGTACAAGTTGAAGATGTGGGTTAGATTATATCAGTTCCTCACCATTTCACAGAAACTTGACTGGACCGTGACACCACAGCAGGGATGGCCTATGCTGGTGTCTGATGGTGCACCATGAAAATGCCACTGACGCTCTGCCCATTTGTCATTCGCAGAAGAGGCTCATCTCTACTGAGCCAGTGCCAAACCTTGCTAGGGCCTGTCTCTCTCAGCTTCTCATTGTGAAAAAAAAAATTCTTTCTTTCTATAAAACAAGGGAAATGAACCTAACAGCTACCTACATTCAAGATAGATAGATAGATAGATAGATAGATAGATAGATGATAGACAGACAGTAGGATGAAAGATAGATAGATAGATAGATAGATAGATAGATAGATAGATAGATGATAGACAGACAGTAGGATGAAAGATAGATAGATAGATAGATAGATAATAGACAGACAGTAGGATGATTGATAGATAGACAGACAGACAGACAGACAGACAGACAGATGATAGATAGAGGTCCAGACCCAGATTGTGATGGTTAAAATGCATACTTCTAACACACAGACAAGTGCACCCAAGCATACAGTTTTTCTGCCCTCTCTGGAGAGTATAGCTCACGGGGCTAGCAACTCTGTTCATTCTAATTCCAGCCAACTCCAGGAGTCATAAAAATACGTAATTTGAAATTAAAGTCAATTAAAGTACGTTGCTTCTTTGGAAAGCTAAAAGGAAAATACACATAAGTAATAGAAATCAATTATTGTGTATTCCCAGTCCTGTTCTTACAAACCGGAGAGGTGATCGATCGCTCTGGAGACTTCTACAAAGTAATTACTGTTTATTCTGTAGTGATAGCCACGTCTGCCCTCTCCGTTCATGCCAGCCCTTTGCAGCCACTGTCTTGAAGAAAGCAAGTAAGTTCTGTGGATTTTATTTAGGTTTGGGTTTTATTTGTTTCTTTCATTTTTTTCTAAAAAAAAAAAAAAAAAAAAATCTAAGGAAAGGACTGGGAGAAAGTTGGTGTTCTGCCTGACGGGGACAATAAAGCTGTTTAACTTAATTCCTTCTGTGACCTGAGGCTACACTACTTTAGGGCCCATGCTTTATGCCCATCATAACTGCCCACAGAGATAAACTCAGCCAGGGCTTGAAGAAAGGGTATTGCCACATTGCAGTATTAACGGGAAATGGCTGCTCTGTGGAGGTTTGCTCACTTAGAAGAATGACGTTTGAAAAATAATGAGCAATGGGAAAATAATGTGGGTCAATCAAGAACTTAAAACAACCAGTGTCCAACTAAATCCATTCTGTATCTTTCTTTTTTAAGGAGAAAAATAAAGAATAAAAATAAAGGCTGCTATCAAAAGCCAGAGCAACTAACAGAGAGCTTCTGCTGCAGTGCAGTGGGCGGCCAGCTAGTGAGCAGAAGTTACCTTAGCTGGTTTTCGATGACTTTCAAATTAAGATCCCAGACCCTGGCTTGTAGGGAGAGCTGGACTGGATCAAAATGGACTTAATAAACCCCATTGTGCCCATAGGTCCCTGGTGTGATTTCCTGCCCATCCATGACCAATTGGTATTATTTTTTTCAGTGGCTGGTACTTTTGTGAGCAACATTGGGTTTTCTGGGAGTGATTAGCACTGTTCACTCTTGATTGACAGGTTCAAACAGAAATGAGACAATGGGAGGGGCCATTAGGAATTCAGATGTAAGGTTGGTGTGTTCGGGCTTTGGGGTTCGTCTTATGAGAGAGGAGCGATATATACAGAGAAAGGAATCCATGCTAAAAATGCAAACGTAAGAAGGGCAGATTAACCTTTTCAAATTGAAAATTATTTTTTAATTAAAAAAAAAATCAGACCAATATAAAATAGTTACCCATTAAAAGTTCTTTCTAGGAACTTCTCTTCCGACCATGGATACATTCGGCTCTTTTGTTTAGATGGTTAAGACCTGAAGATTTAAAAATCTTAGAAAAATCCTCAGTGGTAACGATTTAGATTTGATTTTCTCACAGAGTTAAAAAAAAAAAAAAAAAGAAAACCTCACCGAATGAATATATATATATATATATCTATGTACCAAAAAAAGTTTTATTGAAAAACGACTAAGTATTGTTTTTCTAAGGGAAGCAATGGGATGAAATCTTCATTATATCCGTGGACAATACTTTAGGGAAATAATTATGGTGAATGATTCTAGCATTGACCAGTAATTGATAATTGGCCACAAATAATTAGCGCAGAGCATCTTCACTGCTGTAAATTATGCTCACAGCTCAGCCTTCTCCCTAGGCGCTGATGTTGGCTCCTTATAAGTAAGTTTGTTTTAAATTTACATTATAAATTTAGCATACTGTATTTGAAAATTTAATCTTGTTTGGCATCAAAGCAAAGTGGGATAATGCAGAATTGAATGTGCCTAATCAGAGGAGAAAAATAAGAGGCGTCCCCTGCCTTTGCTGAGCCTCTTTATAATAAGACCAGACTACTTCTGGGAAAGAAACTTTCATGTGACCGCACTGAACAGTGACTCCATTTGTTAAAGCAGAACAAGATGAGTTACTTGAAGTCACCTCAGACATTCAAATGAAAGCGGCTCTGATACCTCATGAGTTGTTAATATTTAAAGGATGTTAGCACAAATCCAATACCCTGGGCACGAAATAATCACGGCCTCCTATTTTCATGCATATCCTGCGTGAGGCCCAGAGACAGGCTGCCTACTCTCTGTGTATGCTGTAACTAATTTATGCCGAGTTTTCATCAACCTAGCGTTTCTCGTTTTGTCAATTGACACACAATGTGCTGTAATTTGTGTGCTCAGGATGCTAATACACTGAAACAGAGTGGGAAAAGTCCAGTGCATCACAAAAATAAACTACAAGGAAGTCTCTATGAAAATAAGAGGTCAAAAAGGCAAGAAGAGTTGTGTGTGGTGGCCCGGGCCTATAATCCTAACACTCAGAAGGTCCAGGCAGGACAAGCCTCATTAGTTTGAAGCCAGCCCAACTGCACACTGAGTTCTAGACCAGCCTCTGTTGTATAGCAAATTGTATCTAAAGAAAGGAGAAGTCTAGTACACTTGTGTCCAGTATTAGGGTTGTGAAGGTTGTTAATATCCTAATAAGCCACCCCTCCCACACCACCAGATGATTTTTTTTTTTAAACACATATCCACACAGCCCTTTCTTTTTGATTCTCCTACAGATGAAAGTGACAAGAGAGGCTATAGTCCCATTTAGCAGAAGCCCTGTGGAGGTGGGCAATGCCAGTGGTCTGTGGTTCTCACACTTGGCTGCAAAATGAGCTCACCTGCAGTCCTAAAGTTGCTAAGAGCTGGGGTGGAATGTGGTAGACCGTTTGTCTATGATGAGATTTGCCCTGGATAACTTCCATTGCAAAAAGGAAGTGAGGCGGGGCATGGAGAGAAAAAGAAAAGAAACCTGTGAAGACTTAGGTCTCAGGCCACACCTCCTGACTTCCAGCGTTTCTCCATGTGGAATAAAACCCTTGTGTCCGTGAATTGATTTTATTTTGAAAGAGATTTTATGTACAGCAAAAATTTTGGAAACATTTCTGTAAATTTGCTCTAATTTGATGTGAAGAGATACCAGCCTGCTCTCATATGTAGTTAAAAGACATGCAAGCTAGTTTGCCACTGGTGTCAGGCCCCCGCTCCTTTCTACACTGTATGGATATTGCCAGCATACCTTGTGCTCCCATTATGGTGACTTACAGCCTCTCAGCGGCTCTCAACTCCTTTCCCTTTTCCCCTTTTATACTCCTTCATCCCCCAAATTACCACAGACCAACTGCTGTCTCCTGAGTTTTCAGCTCTCCTTCGATTTCCCATATTTAACTGGCTTTGCTATCTCACAACCAATGGATGTGTAAAAAAGTTTCCATTTCAATGGTCCCCATGTCCGCCCCTTTATCCGAAACCCATGGGCAGGCACTATTACTTTCTTCAGTTTTCAAGCAAGGGCTAAGGTGAGATCCTTAGTGATTTTGTATCTCATTACAGGAGGACTCTTCTCAGGTTCTCCTTTGCTGCCTCCTCCTCCTCACAGGCTAATGGCTTCCCTGTCTGAAAATGTTAGCTTTCTTAGTCCTTCCCTGGCTCTTTATAGAGACCTCATGACTACGTTTCCTAGGTAGATAGACCAAGCTTCTCGAGGTCTCTAATTCTGAAAGATTCTTCAGTCACCAGCTTTCGCTAGCCCTAGAGATGGCTTCATAAATGTTTCTAGTCACGGAGTGCCTCTCAGAAAGAGTTCTCACAGCAGAGGAAGGGACCAGATCAGGATTCTCTACCGTTCCTGGAAATACTGCATCCTGTAGAAAAACATGTGCTGTGACATGGTTCACTAAGCAAACATGGGGACCTGAGTTCAGATCCCTAGCACCTAAACAAAGAGTTAATCACAAGACTACCATCCTAAACCAGGGAAGGTATGATCCCTGGATCTTGGTAGGTGATTAATCTTATTGAATCAGTCAGATTTATGTCTAGTGAGAAATTTATCTCAAAAAAAAAAAAAAAAAGTCAAGATATAGAAAGATACCAACTCCTGGCCTTTACATGTACATGTATCTCTCACACACATACATGAATACTTAAACATGTATTCAACACACACACATACAGAGCAGTAAAAGTATCCCTTCTTCTTTGCAGATGCATTGTATTCTTGAACCACAGAATGCATGTGCATGTTAAACAATTCTATTTGTCATCTGACCTCCGTGAACATAACTGAACTGTTACACATGTACACACTGCACATGCACCTCAAAAAATAAAGGAAGAAAGAACAAAAGTCATGTCTGCCCTAATCCGTATGTTTTATTCTCCTCCCACCCCTTTATCTAAGTTTGTCCCACGGTAAACAGCTCACACTGAGCTGTGATCATCAAGACATAAGAAGGGAGGTGGGGCTGACAGCTGCATACCATTGTGTCCTCACTCTCCACTTCCAGTTGTGTGCGCCCAGAACCCATCATCAGAGCAATTATACAACTGGTCAACCATCCTCCAGCCCCTCTCATTCCTTACACAGCGAGACACTGAAGACCTATCCTTTCACCTCCTGCTGCCCCTGAAGGAGCCCCCCCCCTCGCTATTTCCTTTCCATAAGACATCCCTCCCCTAGCATCTCCTTCATGCACCAAGCTCCCTGTTCATTCTTATTTTTTCTTTTTTGATTATTTTATTTGTTTACATTTCAAATGCTGTCCCCTTCCTGGTTTCCCCTCTGCAAGCTCCTTATTCCATCCCCCTTCCCCTGCTTCTATGAGGGTGCTCACCACCACCCCCCCACCCCCCATGCCTCACCACCTTAGCATTCCCTTACACTGGGACATCGATCCTCCACAGGACCAAGAGCCTCCCCTCCCACTGATGCCTGACAAGGCCATCCTCTGCTACATATGCAGCTGTAGCCCTGGGTTCCTGCATGTATACTCTTTGGTTGGTGGTTTAGTCCCTAGGAGCTTTGGGGGTCTGGTTGGTTGATGTTGTTGTTCTTCCAATGTGTTTGCAAACCTCTTCAGCTGCTTCAGTCCTTCCCCTAACTCTTCCCTTGGGGTCCCTGTGCTCAGTCTGATGTTTGGCTGTGAGCATCCGCATCTGTATTGGTCAGGCTCTGGCAGAGCCTCAGGGGACAGCCATACCAGGTTCTTGTCAGCAAGTGCTTCTTGACATCAGCAGTAGTGTCTGGGTTTGGTGTCTGTATTTGGGATGGATCTCTAGGTAGGGCAGTCTCTGGATGGCCATTCCTTCAGTCTCTGCTCCATTCTTAGTCCCTGTATTTTCTTTAAACAGGAACAATTCTGGGTTACCCTCCCATCTAAAAAACTTTAACCCCTGTTTATTCTTAAGGCTTTTGTCTGCAGCTTTCCTTCACAGCCTGCCATCCCATTGGCCAGGTCGCTAACTTTCGTTTCATCAACTTCTTTTATAAGCTTCCTGGTTCTTACAAATGGTCCTGGGACTAGAACCCAGGACCTCAGATTTATGTCCCACGACAATGCTTTTCTGTGACAATTTCTTACAAATTTGTCACTAGAAAAGAGATCCACACAAAAATTTTCAAGTTGGAGACATACACATCAGAAGTACGCCCTGTTTCTTTGTAGGTATGTTGTATTTCCAAGCCATAAGATACATGTGTATGTTACAGGACTATGTATGGCTTTTATATCCCAGGAGAAGTGAGAGGGTTTCCAAGGGGAGAATTTGGTAGGCAAATAGGCAGGGTTACAGAAGCAGAACCTAATCATAAGAAGTCGGTTATAACAACCTGAAAGGAAGACATGTTTGCAATGTGCTTATAACAAGGAAGTCATAACAAGGGATGGTCATGAAAAGGTAGTCACAAGAACCTTTTGAGTCAAAGGCATGGTTGCCATTTCAGGAAACAGGTAGTAGCGAACCATTTGTAGTTAAGGTTACAGGTGCTGCATAGTTCATTCCATGAGAAGTAGGGGTTTAATCATAAACAAGAATGAGAATAGTTTGCCTTTACTATAAAATAGCTTTCAAGCCTAAGATGGAAGTGGTCTGGTTTATCCATATTTCTCAGGTAATCATGAAGTAACTCTTTCTTAAGATCATACAGAACCGATCCTTGCTGTTTAATATACCAGTACATAAAAATTTTTTGCCACCCAGTACTTGATATATTCTTTGCCTATTTTTCATTCAAGAGACTTTTAAGATGGAAAACATAGTAAGAGAGATGCTTACAGCATAGATCTGTTATCAGCCTCTGTAGCCACTAGATGTCAATACAATGTTTATCTGAAAGGCTTAATAAAGACTCATTAGAATCCTCTTCAATGGTTAAATAATTCATTTTCCTTTTAGAGCATTCCAATATTAAGAAGTTTCTGAATAAATGTGCTGTAATATTATATAAATGAATATGTAATCCACTCCACTGTGTATATATCTCAATACATGGGGCGTAAATACAAATGCAAATTAGCACACACACACACACACACACACACACACAAACACACACACAAACACACACACACACACACACACACAAACACACACACACACAAACACACACACACACAAACACACACACAACACACACACACACACAAACACACACACACAAACACACACACAAACACACACACACAAACACACACACACACACAAACACACACACACACACAAACACACACACACACACACACACACAAACACACACACACACACAAACACACACACACACACACAAACACACACACACACACACACTCACACTCACACACACACACACACACACAAACACACACACACACACACACACAACTGTTTAAGGCGAGGCCAACAACTTCCACTTATTACAGTCTTTACAAGTGAATTAAAATAATTAATACAATTATCTTTAATTTGCTAGTGTTGGAGGAGGTGTTATCATGCTAGCTGCTGCTATGTATATGAAGAGGGCAGGCTTCTCTCTACACAAGCTTCACCTCTTGTAGGTTTAAACCACTGCTGAAAGGTTTTAAGCCTGAATCAAATTTAACGTGGTGAGAAGAATGTATTCCTGTGCAGAATGTAATTGCCTTAATTGTGGTTCTGCTGTTACCAGGGCTGTAGAAACTGCAAATGAGATCTTTATTACCTGAAGTTGGGGAGGACCAGCCATCTCTTTCCTGTTAGAGCTAACATCTTACCTACCACAGTAGGCATTTGGATGGAAGACACCATCTAAAGTGTTTCTGAACTAATTTCCTCCAGACTATTGGCTGGTTTATTAGTGATCTAGGTAGAGATAACTAAGTCCTGTCACGGCTGAAGCTCATCAGCCTTTGGTAGTTACTCTTCTATCTGTAACTCTGCAGCTTTTTCTTTTTTCCCTTAAACATTCAATAGCCCTTACCTTTAGAAAGACTGTGCTGGTGCAGAGAAATGAAATTTAGCTCTCTTTCCTTTGAAAATAAAGGAACATAATATACAGAAAATAGGGAGGAAATGATGTCAAAAACAAACAAAAACCATGAAACAAAAATAAAACCTATTACTTTTATATGGGAGTGTGAATAGGTTCATGGATTTTTTTTAATACACTCCATCAATTTTTATATTTGATATTTTTGTTTTCTGCTCTAGCTATCTATCATCAAGTCCTCTGTCCATTAGTTCTAAATATGCTAAGAAGAGAGATGGGAAAACTCACTCATCTGAATGTAATCTTTAATCTCCAGTATGTCTATCTCATGGTACTTACCACAGGATAGTCCCATGCTACCACCACCTTTCCTGACAGTAGAAACATGGCTATATTGAAAGAAATGGCATTTCCTCCCTCCTAGATGGCTTTAAGAAGTCTCTCTGACTTTTGGTTGATTGTATTGTGTTGTTTTGTTTTCTGTTTGTTTTTACATCCACACAGCATGTTGGTGATTTTTTACATAAAAATTTAAGTTAATATAGTACATATTTCAGGGATGAAAAGAAAGTTGAAGGAGAAAAGAAAGAAGGGGAGTGAGGATCGGGGATCCATGTGAGGACTTAGCCCTTCCCCAGCCACTGCTGGAAACATTGTTCACAATTAGGACCCCACTGATGGAACGGGAGGCCAAGGTGTAAGTGGGGATGAGGATGGGGAAAGAAGAAACTGATGGTAGAGTAAGAAGAAAGAGAAGAAAGAGAGGAGGAAAAAGAAGAAAGAGTTGTTGGAAGACTCTCAATGAGTAGGAATAGAAGAGGGAGCAGAGGTGGATGAGGGAAGAGCAGAGGAGAAGAAAACCTCAGTAGTGATGGGCAGATGTGTCACTAAAGACCTATAAATGATTTTCACAGTTCTCTCAGAGTTTCTGTGGAAGTGCCCAGCAGAACAGTAAACCAGCTCCTCTTTCATTCTCAGGAAAGAACTGTCTCTCTGCTGTGCAAAACAGTGAGCACTGTGCACAGGAGGTCTCCAGACATTTGAAATGTGGCCAGTTGAACTGAAACATGCTGAAGCTCTTCAATGGAATCTGTCTTTCAAAGTTGGCATGTGGAAAAGGAAGAATGAGAAATATCTCATTGATTCCTTTTGTGGTGACCCTACATGGACATAATAAGATTCGGATGAATTCAGTTGAATAGAATATATTTTAATGGATTTTTTCCATTTAATATCATTTTTGTTGTGCATTTGTCACAGATAGGCTTTATTATATTGAGGTATGTTTCTTCTACTCTGTGTCTTCAGGATCTGTATCCTAAAGGGTTGTTGGTTTTGTCAAAAGCCCTTTCTGCATCTGTCAAAATGACCATGTGACACATTTGCATGATGTTTCACAACTATTTATTTGCATGTGTTGGTCCATCCCTGAAGCCCCAGAATGAAGCACCCTGAATCACAAAGAATGATCCCCTCTGTATTTTCAAAACTTTGGTTTGCAAGTATTTTTTTTTTTTTTTTGACAATTTTTGCATCTGTGTTCAGCAGGGAGATTGATCTATAATTTACTTCATTGTATCTTCATCTGGTTTTGGTATCAGGACAATGCTGGCTTCTTCTTCTTTTCCCATCTTATGGAGCATGCTGAGAAGTATCTATACTCTTTCATATTTGAAGATCTCATAAATCCAACCTCATCTGTGTCTTTTGATTTTCTTCCATTTATTTAAAGCGTTTTTATTGTTCAAGCCCTCCAGACAAATTTATGCTACTAGGTCAGAGGCTGTGGGTGACCCCTGTTTCCTTTTGGCAGGGAGAAGCCTCTTGATTCCATGGGTGAGTTCAGCTCTCTCAGCATCAGAGAGGATTTGGCATTTGCATCCTTTCTTCCCATCTGAAGATGCTTAGGAACCACATCTGCTTTCTTAGTGAGGTGGTAGATGCCCTTAGGAAAACCAGAACTGAGTCCTCTGGATTTAAGGCTGCTTAAGACTTTATTGCCCAACAGAAAACGCACTGCTATGTGAGTCCCTCAGGATCACACTGATTTGTGAGGGAGTCTATCCTTTCTTGGACAGTTTGTAAATATGCGTATTCGGGTTCTTAGACCTCATCTTCAGCCCAGTGGGGTTGACACTACGATAGCTCAGAGCCCACTGGTACAGGAGCATGTATGCATCCCATGGCTAAAGCAGCCTGTTTTGTTTGTTTGTTCTTTTTAAACATGCTTATCAGCAAAGTGCAAACTGTGTCTCTGTTGAATGGTATTCCCAAGGAACAGCAATGTCTACCCCAGCCTCAAGAGATGGCTAGAAGGTAGGAAAAACGATTCCCTCTTACATCACACACAACCTCAGCTAAATAGTGTGAACCCAGAGAATAAAATCATGCTTTTCAAAAGGAAAATATGGTTCCAATGGTAGAATCTTGGAACCTCCTTCCCATTAGGCAAGCCACTGTGGGTGTTGTCACATTATAAGCTAGCAAAAACCCCAAAATGAACCATTTACTCAGATGTTCTTAAATGGCACTCACACAAGACCGTGAAGAGGGCTGCTGAGATCCTTAGGGATTCGCCCAACTGTGAGGAGTTATTATCACAACAGAGCGCCAGGAATTGCTTACCCTGGCCATCTTGGCATCTGAGGAGAAACCTGAGAGAGCCTGAAGAGGCTAGACAGGGCGATCAGGAGCTAGGAGGAAGAGTGCATGCCTTCCCAATCCCTCCCTACTGTGGGGCTCCTGCTGGATCAGAGAAGAGAAAGCAGCTTTGATTTAGATGAGAAACAAATATTTTAATTTGCACTACATGAAATGTCCTAATAGACGGACTAAATGATAACTTGAATAGACAAACTGTGGGATACGCCTGAGTCCAGACACAGGGAAAACAATTATTACGTTTGCCTTACCACTTCCCATTATTAGAGAACCACTAAAAAGGCTCATTTCTTCAGTTTTGTTTTAACCTAGGCCCTAAAGAGCCTAAAGTATTACACGGCCCATAATATCTAGGCAATAAATACTTGTTGAGTGAATAAATCTGACACATCTAGCTGAAATGAATACTTGGGGAGAAAGAGAGAGAGAGAGAGAGAGAGAGAGAGAGAATTCTTTTTGTCTCCATGAAGTCTAGCATGTTCAGTAAAGCAGACACAGGTGGCATGGGAAACGGTGCCTACCCTCTGCCTTGGGCACAGTGCTTGGTAGGTAAGGGGAGCTTGGCTGATCACTTCCACGAATGCTGTCCATTTTAGAAATTACAGAGTCTAGTCAAAGCACTGCATGAGGCTGGGCAATCAAGGACTCTGACATTCTCCTTGCCAATAGACTCAAACGAGGGCTTGTGGTGCCTAAAATATTTCCAGTGCTTTGGAGTTATTGAATCTTTTCCAGTCTGTAAGCTCCTCAGAGCGAAATTTCTTCTATCATCCGTGGCCAATTACCTTTGTTGTTTCAATTACTGGTCATTTTGTTTGAGATTGAGTTTGGAGCGTGATGAGCGCTTTGCATCGTTACTTTATGTAAATTCGAGCAACAGCAAGAAAGATTGTCACTCTGACAAAGCTACAAGCTCCCATCTGTGGGCCTCCTAACCTCCTAACCTTTGCTGAGAAAATACCTTGGTGGGTAGTAAGTGCCCCTGCACTGAAACCAAGGCCTAAAAGCAATCAGAGGCAGTTCCGTCTTACGTCTTACTGCAAACTCCTATGGCCTTCCCTTTCTGTTCCTCTCATTCGCCAATGCTTGCTGACATCAGCTGCCGTTCTGTAAAACCAGGGCTAAACCAAAATGTTAAGCATCTAGTTTTTTCACAAGTTCCTGCCTGAACACTTTGAAGATGAGACAACAGCAGCCATTTTTGCCTTTCAATGTATAAGGTGACACTGGTTGTTAACAGGTATGAATTTGGCCAAAATGACTTACACTCAGAGGTGAGCATTCAGTTGTCATAGCTGTATCCAAGTCTGGACCACTCATCCTCCCCCTTGGTTGCCCTCAGGCCTGTTGCTCAAAGCTACCTATCCCCAAGCAGTGTCAATGAGTTTGGTTTTCTGAAGAACTTAAAAGCATGCATGCATATTTTAGAATGTTTGCCAAAGGGTATTTGGCATCAATGGTTTTTTTTTTGTTGTTGTTGTTTCTTGGTTAGGCCATTTTTTGTTGAACATATTCCATCATTAGAAGGATGCTGGAGGAAAAAAAAAAACAGTACAACCTTAAGAGGTTTTGTAAGTTTCCCCATCTTCTGAAGGTGTAAGCAAGGACTTCTCAGAATTATCAATGTGGTACAAAAGACAGAAAGAGTCATAAAAGGTCATGGTCAAAACAAAAGTGTCATACAGCAGGAAAAGAAAGGGAAGGATGAAGAATTCTTCTGAGTGTCATCCTGACTCAGTAGTGACTTCCCAGAGTGTGCTTAGAAAAAAGGTTGAGGCTGTCACAGTCTGTGAGGAAAGAGTGCGTGCTCAAAGCCAGTGGTGGAGAAGAGGACCCAGGCATGCAGGCCCCGTGTGCTTCCCTTTCTGTTTGTGACCAAGTTTCTCTGTTCTACCAAGAAAACCTGGCAGTGTTCAGAGGAGAGAAAGTTCCTAAGTGTGAGAAAATCCTTCCAATAGGGACGTCCTGGAATTGGGGCTCAACTGCTTCTTCTCCAAAGGAGGAAACTCCTTACACTAGACATCCAAAGAAATGCACGGCTTGAAGAGAAAGAAAGCAGGAAACGACTGAGATATGGCAAACAGACCACAGCTTTTGGGTCTCCATTCAGATGCCTTAAGATCCAGACTAGACTTAGACATTTTAAAACACAAGAAATGTCAGCATAGGAAACTGATCAGAAATGAAGCACATATTCTCCCGTGCTCAATAAAAGAAAAGGAACCCCTCCACGTGACCTCCTCATGATAAGGCCTATTTTCCTCAGTATCCTCTTCATCATCATCAGACTCCCAGACTTCCATGACTTCACCTGTTCCAACTAGCCTTTCCATACCTCACAGTGGACTGTATTCTCTGACACAGAACTCCCATAGACTGGCTATTTAAAAGAAAGTCACATTACAATGGCTCATTGGGCATTGCTCACTGTTGGCTTTCTGTGCTGGACACTTTCCTCATTGCTGCAACAAAATCCTTGACCACAACAACCTAAAGAAGGAAGAGTCTCTCTGGCTCACAGGACAAAGGCAAGTCTATGTCAGTAGAGAAGGCACAGTAGCAGTCATGTGAGGCAACTGGTCACATGACATCTGCACTCAGGAAGCAGAGATCAAGGAGCGGTCATTGAGCTTTCTCCTCTAGAGGCAATCTGAGATGACAGCTCATGGAATGGTGCTAAAGACATTTAATTAATATTAATATCCATTAATATCCATTGACATAGACATACCCAAAGCTTTCTCCTTCTAGAACCTGTCACCTTAGCACCCAATATAAATTACCAGGCCTACTTCTTTGCCCACCTCTCCTGGTGACACCTCATACCGTCGCTCCACTGTTCTCTATGGAATGGTCAACCAACGTTCTCAAACTCCTCTCTAGCACCTCCTGCTCTGGCTATAAATTGTCCTCCTCCCCCCGCCCCTTTTATTGTTTTAAATAACTTTGTTTTGAGAATTTCATACATGAGTACTGTATTTTGTCAAAGACCAGCTTTGACATCATAGGGGTAAGTCAGTAAGGGTTGGGGGCGGAAATCACTGATTGATCATTCAGTAGACTTTTCTCTGAAGAAACAAAGCTTGTTTCACTGAGGCCAGTGAAATACTCCCGGGGGGGGGTGGGGGGGGCAGGCATCGAGAAACTCTTTGTGGTTGGCAAGTAAAGGGGGGAGGGGCTGGTGGTGGAGAATCATACAAATACATTCATACACTTAGTGGATAAAGCAAGGCTTCAATGAGCAAGCTCCAACAACTTCACACATACACACGCATACATACATACATACATACATACATACATACATATGCACACATTTGGTGGATAGAGCAGAGTTCTAACCAACTCACATATATACACATATACACAAATGCACATTGGGCAGATGGAGCAGTGCTCCAATGTGCAAGCTCCAACAACTTTATTTTTTCAACAGCTTATAAATCACATAGCACAAAAATCACTATGTGGTTACATTCTATTTTTTATTCCAGTGAGGGTGTACAATGAGTATACATAAGAAAAAAATATGTTCCCCAGTACCCCCACATGATCAAATGTTTTACGTACTACGGATAAAAAAAAATTATTCTCAAGAACCCACACACATTTGTAACTAAGCAACTTGTTATAGATTAACAAAGTGTGAACAAGCAAGGTAATTTTCTCAGCCAGTTCCTCTTGCTGACAGGCAGCAATTTGCAGCTACAAAGAAAAGATCAATTATTTTATTATTTATCTTAAAAAGTAATCTTATTAAAAGCTTAAGAGAATCACAAATCTAAACTTTTATATATATATATAATCAGTCATTTCTACTTTAAATCCTCAGGGTGCACATCTACTCATTAACGATTTTTTATTAAATTATATCAGGAAGCTGAGGACAAAAATGGGCACAAGAAATTAATCATCACTTGATCACCAGCCCAGCTTTAACAAGAGAGTCACGTCAGGTGGTGCTGGCTGGGCTGCCATTGTTCTTGTTCCCTGACCCAAAAACACTCCTCGCTCAATATTAAAAGTGTGTCTTTACTGTTCCCCAAGATTTTCTACATCAGAGATACTAACAAAAAACATCTTAACCTAATTTTACAAACATCACCAAATTCTTTCTAACAATGGTGGTCATTGCTAACACTCTACGTCTTTACGTCCTTTCTAAGGGTGATAGATGAATCATTAATCCGCTTTAGCAATAAGGCTCGAAAAGCATCGATCACTAATGTTGTTGGAAGTGCCAACAACATTGCCCAGTGAGGGGCTAGAAGACCCCTTAGAATTTTCACACAGCTCATAGGTTATGCAGGATGTGATGTAAGGGCAGCAAGCAGAGTAAAACTCTCTAACAGCATGAAGTCTGCAGGACACATACTTCCCCAAGGCCCTGCCTTTCTGAGTCACACACATCATGGTTGTGCTAACTGGTGGGTCACATTTCATAAGTTCTCAAGCTGAGTTGCTCTTCCTCTTGCATGACCCCCAACAATATTAACATCATTTCCATCCTTTGTGTTCTTCCCGTAACCTCCCATGTCTCTCTTCTATTCTCTCTCACATTCACGACCACATCTTCTTTATGTATGTCTATTACATGTATAGACACATGTGCATATATCTACAACCTACTGAGTCCCCTTAGTGTTGCCTGTATGCATATGTATTTAGGGCTGACCACTTGGGATTGGCTAAACCATTAGGAAGCTCACCCGCAGAGAAGACTGACTCTCCCTCTATCAAGAACTATATATAGATTCTCTTCTAGACTGACTTCAGCCTGCTTGTTCCAGAGTCTTCATGTAAGGAGGCTTGTGAATCCCATGAATTAGACTAAGATCACCCATATCTACCTGCCTAATTGAATGTCTTCTAAATATGGTTGCCTTTTTTTGGGCAGCCCCATGGAAATATTCAGGATAGTCTTGTGTACTACACTTGTATACAGAAGCCTAATAGACTATGAACATGCAAAGTGGAGCAAACACAGGTCTTCAGAAACCTGAGGCCTGCTCCATCATGGCCTTGCTCATATGTGACATGTCCCAAAGCCACAGTGGCATGGCTGCTAGGATGTTGTTCTATATAGGAAGCACGGAGTTCATTTTTATTTAATCAAGCAGGCTGTTTCAACCTTGTTGCTCTCTGTGTTTTGAAAAGTCTCTTCTCCCCTGTGCTGAGATGGCTATAGAGCAACTGTGCACACCGTCACCCAGCCCTGGTGCAGCAGCATCTCATGTGGCTCAACCAGAATTCAAGGGGGGTAGGGGGGAAACTGAGTGGAGCAACCATATATTGTATCCAGAACCAGAGAAGATCACCCATGTTTAAGTGTTTATTTTGCAGTGTTTATTAATTTATTTTAACAGAGACTTTGATTTGGTGTATTGAAAAATTAAAAATCAAAATACACTCCAATACTTTCACCAGGGGTCTGTGTTTCACACTTCACACATCATACAACAATTATTGCTCAGCAGAACTGAATAATCACAAGAGGCCAGCGGAGGCATCATGTCCAACAAAGCCTATCGTGGAGAAAGCTAGAGGTGAGGCAGAGATAAAAGACCCCAACTCTGGGCAGGCTGGGCCGGTGTGCGTAGGGCAATAGCTACTTCAGCAGATGCGCTTGACCACTACTACAGTGAGAATGTCTTTTCCTTTTAATTAGCACCTCAACACAGTCACAGGATGACACCTCCAGCTTGGACTGGGCCCCCTTCCATTTTCTTGGAGCTCATGAGGACTTGAGGCTCCTTAATTGCAGCTGGTGCTGGCCCTTGCATCTGCACTCAGATCTCTGCTTGGAAATGGGGATAAGAGCAGTTTGTTTCAAGTTGCTGGTGTTTAAACCTTAAGCAGTGCGAATCGAACACATCCAATGTTCCTGGTTTGATTGGTTAGGATTTGTAGTCATTGTTGACAGCAGCTGGGCTTAAATTCCCCTTTATAACACCCACAGGGAGGAAGATTCTGTGGCCATCACCGCTTCCTGTAGTTCAGAGCTAGTGCTGATTGCTTCTTAGCATGTATTTACGTACGTACGTACGTACATGCGTTTGTTCGTTCGGTCATTGTCCATTAGTTAGTTAGTTAGTTAGTGGTGATCAGTGTAAGTCAGAGAAATAATACTGACATCTGCATGCATGGATTTGAAGTTTTTTTTTCCTTACCTTAATGAAACAAAAATTAGATGCTACTGGAAGTTTTCTGTTCTGTTATACATACATCAGTTACATAGACTGTCATGGTCCAACTCTGCACAGTGAGCTTCAGGTCAGAGGTCAGGGCTCTTCTGGTTTCCTGTACAGGCTGACGCACCAACACTTACTTCCTTACCAAGTCGCATATATATTGTGCTTGAAAATGTTATGTAAAAACACATTTAACCTTTATTTTTCACACATATAAATTTTGCACTTTGCTCAATTCACCTCCTCCAAAATAATATTTTAGTGTATCTTGAAGGCCACTTACTTACATGTACTTAGCTTTTGTTCCCAATGTTGGCAGACCTGAAGCAACATTTTGGAGACAAAGAATTAAATAAATCAAATTAAAATTACTTCCTTTCAAAGACAATTATTTGTTTACTTTGATTGATACAATCCTTGTATTTATGAGGCACAGTGCCATGGTTCTCTTTGTGTAAGCAATGGGTTTAAATCAAACAAGCACAGTCAGCACCCAAAGCTGCTGAGCTTTTATATCGTGAGTCATTCTGCATCTTCATTTCAGATAACTTTAAAGTCGTCAACCTCACCGCCATTCATTCCAAGCTCTCATAATACTTTCAAAGAAAACATAGGCCAATCACATCAAACATGAAGGAGGTAGGTCTCAGCCCAGGTCCTGCTCTTCGGCATAAGGCCAACACAGGCTGGAGCTTCTGCAAACAAGAAACAACCACCCACTGCTGCAGGAGGTACCAGGCCCTGGACTGGAGCTAAAGGATTCACACCACACAGAGAATAGGGTCATCATTTGTGAAGTAGGCAAGTCCTGGCAAGCCCCCTTGAACATTATAAAGAGTAGATTTAAAAACAAAACAAAACAAACAAACAAACAAACAAAAAAAAAAAAACCAGTTCAAGTGGGTAACATTGGGAATAGAAGATGGAGCTTAGATGCATCTGCAGATACATCACCAACATTGTGATGGCCAGTCATATACCATCCATTGTTGTCTCCATGATATTTGTGAGACAGCAATATCTCACCTTCAAAATCCTAATTGCCTTTAATCCCAGCCCCCGGGAGACAGAGGCAGGGGGATCTCTGAATTAGAGGCTAGCCTGATCTACAGAGCAAGTTCCAGGACAGTCAGGGCTACACATAGAAATCCTGTCTTGAAAAGCAAAAACAGACAGACAGACAGACAGACAGACAGACAGACAGAGAAAAAAGGAAGAAGAAAGAAAAAAGGAAAGCAAGAAAGGGCAGGAGAGAAGAGAAAAAGATAAAAGGAATCTTAATCTGAGAATATATGAGCCTATTTACCCTCTATAGAACACAGATGGGGTTTATTTTATTTATTTCCTGACTCGGTCTCATTGTGTAGCCCTGTCTAAACTCAAACTCATGTCCTTCCTGCCCCAGCCCCCTGAGTACAGAGATTCCATGCAGAAATTTTTTTTTAAATACATAAAGACAGCCATGGAAAGGAAGGTTACTTTTATTTAATGAGCAAATATACACACTTTCTTATATGCCCCTGATGTAAGAGTATAGCTCTCCAGATGTAATGATTTTAAAATCTACTGACTTTACTATCGCTATACCCATAAACATAACATGGAAATAGCAACATTCATTGCTCAACCACAGTCATTGTGTCAATCCATTCCTTCTTAAGAACAATGTAGTCTGATACCTTGTCCAAGTTCCATTTCCTGTTGCTCTGATAACACACCCTAGACAAAAGAAAGTCGGGGGAGAAAGGGTTTATTTTAGCTCAGAATTCCACATTATAATCAATCATAGTACAGAAGTCAAGGGAGGGTGTGGGAACTTGAAGCAGATAGTCACCACAGATCCTGGTAGGAGAAAAAAGAAGGAATTAACTCATACATGCTTAGGCTCAGCTTCCTATCTCCACTGATACATGCTCCAGGACCCCCTTCCTGCCAGGGAATGATCATATCGGACAGGTCTTCCCACTTCAATTAACATAATTAATATAATGTCCCACAGTCATGCTTATAATACAACCTGACCAAGACAAAGCCTCACTGAGATTCCCAGGCAATTCTGAACTGTCCCAAGCTGACAGTTAACAAACCACCGCCTGCTTACTTTTAAAATTCAACACTTTTCACAAACTGAGATAGACTCATCTACTGCAGGGATTTATGGCACTGTTCTTACTACAGGGCTACACTTGATTGTTACCACAGACTGCCTTCCAGCAAGCCAAGTACTAGGTGCAAAGATAACTTGATCTATCTGAAGAGCTGTAATGGAACCCTGTGCTCCCAGAGAATTTGAGCATCTGCATATTTCAATATTTATGTCATTCCTCTATCTGTTAAAAGTGGCCATTACTCATACAACCACTTGCTAAAATTGAAAATAGATACAAATTAAAGAAACGTAAACTGAGCTTTGCCTAACTCCAAACACAGTTGTTCATTAAAGGATGTTTTCAAATAAACGAATGAATGAATGAATGAATGAATAAACAAACAAACAAACAAACAAATAAAAGCTATTTCCATCCAGTGTACCTTTAAACATATTAAAATAACTGCAGATTCTGGACATCATTTTGGAAACAAGTGGAGCTAATTAAGTTTTCTAAGCTTAAAAACTCCATCAGTAGGGAAATAATCTCACAAAATCCGAGCTTTAGAAAAAGGAAACCACTGCAATCAAATCACACGAGGTTTTCTCCATTGCGGCCTTGCAGCTATGGAGGAAGAGAGAAAAATGAGAAGCGTGCAATGAGCCTTTGCCATCCTCATTAATACAGCGGCCATCAGTTCAACGTAGTTTTCCTGTCTCTGCTGAGACTGCAGGGTGGAGCTTTCGCCCTGAGCCCCAAAGCTCCCCGCTCAGTTCAGACCGGCAATTGCCTGGGGACCCACCAGCTAGAGCTGTGGCCCAGAGACCAACCCCTCCTGATTTGAAGCAGGGGACAGAGTTTTTGTCAATCTGGGTAACCTCATTTTCATCCCATTTAACTAGTGGAAGTTAATTGAACTACCTGCTGAGATCCCTGGCACATAAGCTAAATAAGGTGAAATGAGGTTGCAGTGTTCCCTAACCCACTTTGGGCCCCATTTACCGCGTGGGCTGGTGTATAAAGACGAAACTCTCTCAGCAAACAGCAGATTCCATCCAGCTGCTTTGGAGTTCTTATCCGGGACATCCCGGTCCTGCTCCTGACTCCATCTCTTCCTGAAGACTCAGCCCTCTCTCCTTTCTTCCACTTCTGTCTCACACATATTTACCTCCCAGTTTTTTGGTTTTTTTTTTTTTTTTTTTTTTTTTTTTTTTTTTTTTTTTCAAGCCAACTACCAACGTATCTTTAGGACATTCCCACCCATGTGTATGTTCTGTTGATAGTTCCAGACATACTGTGTTCACAACTAACCGCTCTTGTAGATGGCTAATCTCCATTTCAGGCAGAGCTGACAGACTACCTGCACAAAGTCAAATATGACAACCCCGCCTACCAGCCATTTCAATTCTTTTACCGTGCTAGCTCTGCTACGGCTGTACGAACTAACGATTTGGCTGTTAATGGAGGAGGATTCTGGTGAATTCCGATAGAAAGTAGACTATAGGGCTTGAGGATTTAGCTAAATTGTGGAGAGATTACCCAACAATCTTTTTAGAGGTTTTAAATGTCACCATGATATATTTCTTCTTGAAAATTTGCTAATTAAAGATTTATCACAGTGACAAAGCGTGTCCTCTAAAATGTATATATTTTATTTATTATCCAAGCATACTTTTCTTATAGAATATATAATCACTGTTGGACCTCTTATCCTAAACCTGGAATAATCCAGACTATTGCAAAGTGAGGCCAGTGAAACCTCACTTCATTTGCAGAATTCTGAAAATGAAACCAAAATACCAAATTATAACTGTTATTCCAGCCTGTGAACTCAGCTTTGTCTTGAAGGAGCTGGCTAAACTTGTTCCCTTTGCCTTTAATTCATGCCTGCATTGCTATTACTGCTTATAAACTATACATGTATGATTTAAAATTTAAAAACTATTAAAACACAGATCAGGGTGGAGCTTAGTGGTAGAGAGCTTCCCCGGCATGAACAGAGCTATGGGTTTAATCCCTAGCACCATGATTGATTGAATAAATAAATAAATAAATAACCACCAATATGTTATGATAAGAATATATCTTCTACTTCATGTTTGTGAGCACAATAGGCATTAGATGACAGACATCTATTTAAAGATGTGATATAAATAATTCTTTCCTATAGATTATTATTTTATTCCTTCATTATATATCCTCATATTTATATTATATATATATTTATATATATATAGTTACACTTATATATTATACTTTCATTATGTAGAAAACATTTACAAGAAGTACAGAGAAATGTATAACATGTCACTCTAGTTTAATTTAAAATGCTTAGTCCAGAACACGCAAGACCCTGTCAAGAAAAGAAAGAGGGAGAGGGAAGAGGAGAGAGCAAGAAACAAAAAAAAAAAGAAGGATATGGAGGGAGGAAGGCATGAAAGATGGAAGGGAGAGAAGGGCTAGACTGAGCAAGACTGTGCTTAAACTACTTCTACATTGGGGCTATTCATATCGATATATGAACCTCCAGGATGCCCGGAAACACTATTTCCCAAAAGTGATTATAACACAGACTCAGCATCATATAAACAAAGCAATGAGCCAGGCACAGAGACATCTCACCCACATTTCCTTATGCTGACAATCAAAGCCCGATTACATTCTAGAAATGAGAGAGCTGTTGAGGTTATTTCTCACATTGAAGTTTGAGTCTAAATAAGGTATTTTTCAAACCCGTGTTTTCTTTCCTTCACAAAATAGGCACTGGGAGATAGACAACTCATGTTCAACAATAAGACAAGCTCATCTCAAAGTCTCCTGGACTTGGCTCCCTCTGTATCGTGGTATCTGTGGTTTTGAAAAGACTAAATCAAACCCTCAAACGAGAGCAATTGCAGTGAACTTAATCAGGACATATTTGTGGCTATACTTGATTATTTAGAAAAGATATACATTTTTAAAATTATCGGTTTCCACATTTTAAGATGTATGTCTCCCACGTAAGGAGAGTGGCTTCCCTCACCAGCTGGGTTCCTGCTGAGGGCTCTTGGCTTAGCTTGCAAAACGTGAAGGAGTTAAAACTTCTCATCGCTCTGTTACAAAACTAATTTCAAGAGTGGAATTAGAGAACAAATGATCAACACTGCACAAGGTGTGTGCGCGTGGTGTCTTTAAGTTGTAAAATCTAATTCCTTAAAGAGCTCATTCTTAAGTCTTAGGCTCATCATGTGGTGGAAAGAGCTGACAGGACTTGTGGGAAGGAAACAGACTGTACTTGGCAGAAAGCCATTTCATTTGGGCTCCAGGTTTCTAAATAAACTCTAACCCAGACCCTTGTAGGCATCTAAACTCTTAAATCCACAGGTGTGCGAGCAGCCCTATGTTTGGGGTCGGATAGCTGACATGTTCCACCATTACTTTACAAGGATTCATACTGTGAGCAGCAGCGTTTGAGAGAGCTCTCTTTACCTGAGTAAAACCAGTGGCAGAGAGAGCCAATGCTGGTTTTCCATACTACACTGTTTGGTGCTTGTATGCCTCAGATAAATAGATTACCTTGCATACCATATAGAAAATAGTCTGGGTTTTGTTTTTTTGAGTGCAATTTAGCAGGAACTGCTACTTGGCTGGAGAAAGGTTATCTTGTTGAGTTGTTTAGCTTGGCAGGCCTGGAACTTTTAGGCCAAGTGATCCACTGCCTCAGCCTCCACAGAAGTGTGGACTGCAGTCATGTGGTCATGTACCACCCTACCCCCATTGAGCACAGCTCTTTAAAATTAAAACAAAAAACAAAAAACAAAAAAAAAAAAAAGCTGCCTTGCAAGAAAAGATGGATTGTTACAATGCCTTTCTCATCATTTCATGCAGTAGAGTGGAAAAAAGTTCTTAAATTCCTAAATTCATTTTGTTCCTTGGTTAAACTAGAGTTTACATATGTCAGGGGTCTTTTCCCTAAGCAATATCTTAATAAGTGTGGGTACGTGTAATTTTCTACCCATACACTATCTAGAAAAGATGGAGGGGTTTTTTGGTCATCTTTTGTTCTGTTTTTATAATTCAGCTAGTGGGCTGAAGAGAAGGCTCGGCAGCTAAGAGCACACACCACTTTTCCAGCACCCATGCCCGTAAGTGTTACTCTCCATAAGAGAGGACAAGCATGATAAAATTAATTGTAAACACTTAAAAATAAGAGTAAAGTGAGTCTGGAAGATGATTTAGACGCAAACTCAGGATAAAAACTAGAGGTTTTACAGATAATAAATGTACAGTCCGCCCGAAATGAAATCCAGCCTACAGTAGGCAATCGAAATCAAGAACTAAGAAACAGAAAGAAAAAGCCTTGCGTTCAAAAGGCTAAACAAGGGTACCCATCTGTGCGGTGCCCAGCAATTAGAAAGTGGTGAAAGCAATCAGACTGATGAAGGAATTTTAAAGATCAGAGTTCACAGACGGAAAACGTGGAGGCCCTTGGGAGACCACACCCTACACAGATCTAATTACCTGAAAGGACTGGAGGGTCCATGTTGCTCCTATCTTAGAAATCTGAGGAACCATAAAAACATGTTTATGATGTAAGAGTTCTGTCACTTACGAAAATTGTGTGCTTAGAAGCACATTTACTATGGAGTTAGGCAGGAATCTCAGATTCCCATGTGCATGCGCTATCAGGGAGTCTGCTCAACCCTCTGACCTCCAGATACAACATTGTAATCAGCAGAGTTTATGCTAAGGAACCATGAGTTAAAAAAAAAAAAAAAAAAAAAAAAAAAAAAAAAAAAAAAAAAAAGAAATTGCAAAAGGATAGAACCTTGCGATATTTTAGGTAAACTTACCACCTTGAGTCAAGCTGTGTTCATAGCTATTTTTGTCCTACGTGGTATCTGGGAGGCTTGAGTTATGTTCTGTTTTATTTCCTCTAAGAACAATGAACCTCCATCCCTGGAGGATAGAGTCCATCCCTCGGCGGACAGTGCTGTTGTCTGTAGGGTATACTCAGATACTACAGTCTTCTTGCCCTCTGCCTTAAGGTCACTAAAGAATCCTAGCTCTACCTACAGGCAAACAAAAAGCATTTGGCAACAACGATTTTGCTCCAAAGAGATGCACTGGTATAAAGATTGATTAGAACCTTACTCCCCTACCTATGAACCATGTATAAGTGATGAATTAAGTGAAGGACTGAAGATCAAAGCTCATCAGTATAGAGAATCAAGGCTGAGAAATCACCTCCACAGGAGGTGAGGTACCTGCTGACTTAATCCCATGGCCTCACATTCAGTACTCTCCTCAGTCCTCCGGAGCTTTTGAGTTTAGGGTTTTGCACGTGTGTGTGTGTGTGTGTGTGTGTGTGTGTGTGTGTGTGTGTGTGTGTGTGTGTGTATTTTGTTTGCTGTGCGTGTGCATACCTACGTATGTATACATGAAATATGTGCAGGTACCTGTATGCACAAGCAAGTGGAAGACAACAGTTGAGGAGCGCCATCCTCTGTTGCTCAGCACCAATACATTAGGGCAGGCTCTCTTGACTGAACCTGGAACCCACTAGATTTGGCTAGTCTCACTATCCAGGTTGTTTGGGGATCCCCCCATCCTGTCCTGAGCCTTGGAATTGTTGATGGACTACCATGTCCACCCTGCATGGATGATGGGGATCTGAACTCACTTGTGTAGTCAGGGTACCACTGCCCATTCCCCCACCCCCTTTCCTCATGCTTTCTGTGTGTATTTGGCTTCAGTAGACTTTTTAAGACTGCTGTTGGTGTGCCGACCATTATGTTTTGTACAGGCATGTCTAAGTCTTCCGTTCCACATCTTTAATAACAGGACACTACACAAGAGGAGTTCATTTCTCCATTGTGGTTTTATTTTGTTTGTTTGTTAGAGAAGAAATGTCTTCAATCAGTAGTCCAGGTTGGCCTCAAATCCCTGGTCTTGAGTGACCCTCCTACTTTTAGCTTTCTAGTCACTGGGACAAAAGAATGTACCACCGTGCCTTTCTGTACATTAGTATCTATAACGTGTTTACCAGAGCACATGAACAGTCAGGCCTGACAAAGTAGCATGGTCAAAGTAAGTCTGCACGGCCCCTGACCCGTGCTGTGCTTCATCGATGCCCTCCAGTCACAGGCTTATATTCTCAGCTGACTATTAACGCCTCAAAATGAGGAGACAAGCTGTTTCTGTGATTCTCTTCCAATTCCTGCCCACCGGTTAAAAAGAGCGAGTATTTGGGGTGGTCTATAAATTGTCTCTAAAGTCAACCCAACAGAGAATTGTCCATTATTGGCATCTTTGCCCTAAGTATTAACTAATTTGGAGGAAAATATTGTACCCATGCTGAGCTTCAAAAGGCTAAATGCAGTGATTTATAGGTTCATGCAGAGAGTCGTCTACATTTAGAAATAGTTCAAATATTATGGACAGTGCTATTAGGTAATGGGGATTCATTGAAATGGGTACCAAAATATACATTACCTTTTCTCTAAGAATTACATATATGGTTTCTGAAATTATCTCTTGTATCCAAATTCACAGAATCTGTCACCAGGTCCTTTTTTTATCATTCATGGCCCCTACAGATTTCCTCCTCATACCTATGACTTTAAAATCTATTTCATGTTTGGCAAATTTCTAAATGCTTGAGTTATTCTGTAGCTTTTATTTTCCAAGACAGGATCTTGTTAAGCATTCCTGGTTGGCCTGAAACTTCCTATGTGGCCCAAATTAACCTGAAATTTGTAGCAATCCTCTGCCTCAGCTCCCCCTTGTGCTGTGATTACATGCATGCACCACTAGGCCCAGCTTTAAATAGTTGAGTTCTTTCACCTCTGATTCGTCCACAGGATATGCCTGTCCTACAGTGTTAGAATTTTACAAAGGCAGCAAGAAATGATAAGGCCACAGCATAGAAATAATGAGCATGCCAAATGATACAAGACACTAAAACAAAATAATACTAAAGAGTAAATCACACTTGAGGTTAAAACCTTATAAAGCACCTAAGAGTGGATTAGAAAACAGCAGGCGTTCCTGAGATGTAAGAACGTGGATTTGATGATGCTTTTGGTGCTTACAATTTCTATCTTGACTGTGACATGAGGATTATCTGAATGCTCATTGAGGTGGGAAATGGAGGGACTAATGGACAGTACAGAAACCAATGCACACATGCCTCTTGACCCTAGGAGATTTTTCTCACAAACACTAAGAAACTGAGGGTCTCCTAGGCACACATAGTAATATATTCAATTCAGTAATCTAGCTTAGTAAGGGGGTCTATTGCACCCTGCCCTCAGGAATTTGTCCTCTGATCACAGAAACCAAAGCATGCAGTTGGGTACTAAAGACAGCTCTACTCCCCCTCTGACTAAACAGACTTGTAAGGGGCTTCTAGGAGATTTAAGGGGCCACCATTCTTTGTATCTTCTCTCTCTCTCTCTCTCTCTCTCTCTCTCTCTCTCTCTCTCTTGCTCTCTCTCTCTCTCTCTCTTGCTCTCTCACTCTCTCGCTCTCTTGCTTTCTCTTCCTCCTCCTCTCTTTTGGGAGTCAAATACTAAAAACTAGGACACAGAAATCTGTAAATCTGTAAATGTAAGAAAAAAATAGAAAGAGACTATACATTCCCAGAGAAAGGTTCAGAAAATACCTGGAAATGTGTTAAATTTATACTTCTGGCTGATTTTTACCAGAGAGACAGCCAACGACAGTAAAAGAAATCAAGCAAAAGCTACAAGCAAAATCATTAACAATCAGCAGCAAACTCCAGAAAAAGAGGGGGATGTGATTTTCAAAATGAATATATTGCTTGCTCTCAAAGCCTGCTTTTCAAGAAGAAAGTGCATGCACACAAAACTGTTCCACCTCAAAAGTGAAAAGCAAAAGCACGTTTGCAAAGACCTAATAGCAAATTTACTAACTAAACGTTGAAACTGCTGTCTTAAGATGAAAAACTAAACTGTTTATGAAGAAAATAGAACTGTCAACTAAGAAGAAGAAAACCTAAAAGAGGAGGAAAAAGGATGAGGGGCAAGGAGGAGAAAGGTAGCTAGGGGTGTGAAGGGGAGATGAGGATGGAGAAGGAGAAAAAATGGAGACAGGAATGAGACATTGGGAGGAGAGAGGAGACAGAGATGAGAGAAGAGAAGGAGGAACAAATGTTAAAAATTGCAATGGCCAAAGTTTGTAAAAAAAAAAAAAAAAAAAAAAAAAAAAAAAAAAAAAAAAAAAAAAAAACACTAGAGAGTTTCAAAAGTGGATTTGTTCAGGGGTTCCGGGGAAGAAAAGAATTAACCATCTTGAAGAGAGGAAAATAGAAATTATTAAAGAACAGGTCTTAAAAACACCTCTAGTGGAATGGTGTTGTGCACAACTTTAATCCCAGCACTAGGAAGACAGAGGCAGGCAGATCACTGTGACTTGAAACCAGTCTGGTCTACAGAACCAGTTGTTCTAGGACAGCCAGGGCTAAACAGAGAAACCCAATCTCAAAAAAACAAAACAAAACAAACAAAAAGGGTTTTGTAAGATAAGGGAATCAGCAGAACCCAGACACTTGTAGGACACCCTTGAGTGGACCAATGTAAACAACAGGGTGGGGATCCAAAAACAGAAATGACAAAGAAATACTATCAAAGAATGTATGAAGAGATAAAAGTGTAAAAGCACTCAAATTAGATGACAGGAGACTATAAACACCCAAAATCTCAACTGAGAAGAACTCTAAAGTTTTATCAAGACATAGGTTAATCAGCTTTCAATAGGCAAAGAGGGAGCCTTGAAAGAAGCAAGACAAAGAGATTAATCACATGCCCTGAAATCCTCAAAATAATTATGCAACCAAATATCAATGGAGAGTATATTCAACATTCTAAAAGAAAACACTGTTGACTAAAGAACTGTGTACCAAGCAAAATGTTTCCTCAAGAGGATGAGAGCCAGGATGATTTCCACAAACTATACCAAAGCTCATGTTCACTGCCATTGAAATGGCAAGAAATGTCTCAGGCCCGCAAATGAAATGAATCCATGACAGCCAGTAACTTGGGCAATCTGAAGTCTGAAAATATTCAAGGACAAATTTAACCAATAAAAACCAATAAAGAACACCTGAAAAAATAAAGATGCCCAGAAAGGCAAACACAAGGAACATTGGAAAAGCCAATGCTGCAGGGACAACTTATATTTTATATTTATTTTTTACATTATTTGAGACCCTTCATATGTTTAAAAAATGTATTAGAAGGAAAACAAATGACCTGTGCAAAAGGAACCAATGGCCCCGATAGCACCCAAATGTTCTCAAACAGTCGTAGGTATGAGAAACGGTCACAACATCCCTAATCATCAAGAAACTACAAATTAAACTTAAAATTGGATGATACTAATACCTGTAAAATGATTTAATTTTTTTATGACGAGTTCAAGAATTTATGAGAAGATAGAGAAATGGCTTGTGAGTACATCAGTAACATGATTGTCTTGAAAATTTAGCATATGTGTACATCCGTGTATAGAAGTGGTCCTTATAGAGGTTGGAGGTCAGCCCTGTTGAACCTGTTCCCAGCTTCTAACTGTATGTGGGTTCTAGAGGCTAATGTGAAGTCACCAGGCTTGTACCACAAGCTCCTTTACCTGCTGAGCCATCTCACTGGCCCAGCACGATAATCTTAAAAGACAAGAAGGTGGTTTGGGGGAAGTAGAATCTGTCTCCATTTTAATCCTGTCTACCAGGAAGTGAATGCACATACATGCAAGCTAGAACATATGTGTCAGAATACTCTTTGCTGCCTACTCATGAAGGCAGCAAAAATTTCCTGTCCCTGAACAATGCAATAGATAAATAAGTATTTCAAAGATATTCGATATTCTTGGTTAAGGTTGCTATTTTGGCCACATAACTCTAGCGTGGTGATGTGATCCCCGTGATCAGGGTGTTTGGCAGTGTCCCCAGTTCCTATCTGCCACATGCTGACATCACTACCCAGGGTAAGACAAACAAATATGCCTCTATCTACAGCCAACTTTCTCTATGAAGGATTCAGTGCCCTGTCCCTAAATATGACTGCTATAAGGCAAAGAAAACAAATGTTTCTTCCATGTGATATGGTAGACAAATGTAGCATGTGTGTGAACATGGATAGACACACCAGGGGATATTCTATAGATTTCGTGGTGAATTTCTAAAGCTGTCTAGGCATGTCTTTAGAATTTTACTATAAGAGGTGACAAAGCAAAAGCAGGCATATTACAGTCTTCTGATGGCCTTGTATATGTACCTTTAACTGGGGATAAGTAAATCAAACAGTATGTGTTTGTGAACATGGAGATAAGGAGAGGCATCGTTTTAGACTAAGAAATAAATGTTAAGATTATTTTAAAGGTATAGACAGAAGGTGATTCAACATCTTAAAAGGGAAAAGAAAGAAAGTAAATCACGTTAGAACCTAAGGTAGCAGAGACCTGATGGTTTTAGAAAGGAGGGAGGGAGGGACAGAGAGAGGGAAGGAAGGGAAGGAAAGAAAGAAAATTGAGTCTGTTAGGAAGGTAAAAGGCTCGCCATTTCAGGTACTTTATTTCTCAGTCCTTCTTCTCATTTCTCCATTGAAACAGAACCCTACATTTATTCTATGCTTAATATGTCAAAATAATATGTTTTGCCACCGTCTGCTTCGGTTAGGGTTGTTCAAAGGGATGTAGATAGAGAAGCTGGTACTACCGTGTGATCTGGGCTGACTTTACACACTGATCCCTTACCTCTGGCATTGAAAGGAACAAAACTTCTCCTTTATTTAAAGACATGTGTGTGCGTTAGTCACCAGTGCTTTTGTTGCTGTTGCTTTCTTGAAGGAAATGATAACTGCTAACTGTCCAGCAGGAGGGTTTGTTAGGAACCAGGTCCTCGCCTGCCTCAGCTTCACCTGTGGTCTCACCTGAGACTCAGCAGCAGCAGCTGCCAAAGGCAACATGTGTGCCCTTAAAAAGTCCCTACTGTCACCTCCTGCTCTGTGTCTGTCTCTGTCCCCCTGTGTCTCCCTGTCTCTTCTCTGTCTCTTTCTTTCTGTCCCTCTCTGTGTCTGTCTCTCTCTGTGTGTCTCCTTTCAGCCTCTCACTGTGTGTCTCTCTGTACCCTCTCTATCTCTGTCTCTCTGCCACCTCCTATCTCTGTGTGTGTGTCACCTTCCATCCCTCCCTCCTGCTTTCTCCCCCTTCCTCCAATCTCTTGTGTGGTATCTGTTGCACGGCGTGATTTCTGCAGCATTCCTTGACCTCCAATATGCTAATTTCTCTATGTAGAAGCCCTAACAGTGTTCTGTTCATTTATATCTTCACAATCCAATATTTTCATTATCTTTGAAGACATCCATCACTTTGTGGATATGGTTTGAATTACCCCTCCCCCAAAATCTAGAAGAGAAACGGAAGAAAGGGAAACACACAAATGAGGTTCTTACGTAAATATCTTTGCAGAGTGACCAAGGAAGTGAAACGCACATTCCATTCTACTGACTTTTTAAATAGCAGTTTTCAAGTAGTTCTGTGTATGTTTTATGCTTGAACTGCAGTTGCATGCATAAGCCTTTAGTCTGCTAATGACAGCATATTGGGTAAAGAGACAATGGAATGGAAAGTGCAATAAAACAAAATACTTAGGATATTGCTCAAAAAAGAAAGTACATCCCAAATGAGAGGTATTATACTTGGGCCGAGGCCTACCAAAGTCCAAATGTGTTTCTGGTTGAAAATGATCACTATGTGGGATTCAAACTTAAGAATGCTTCATTTCTAAACTGGGAAAATACTGATTTTGAATGAATAGAATCATCCTCAAAATTGGATAAGAAATGCAGTACTTTGGGTTCAGAAATAAGTTTTAGAAACACGTGTGGCATTTGATATCCCGGACCAGAGACTATTTCAAGACCCTAATACAGAGGGCTCTGCTGACGTCAATCCTGAATTAGCTTGCATAGGCATGGATGAGCTTCCTTAATCTGGTTCTTTTTCCCAGTCCCAGAGTCAAAACAGGAAAGACATTTAGTCTGGGAGTAGAAAAGTCTAGGACAAGTGAACCCTGCTGATATCAAACCTGTGTGTTGGTTGGTCTCGTGATAAAGCCATTCATCGCATGTATGCAATAAACAATAAACAATGCCTGCAAAATTTATCAAAACTTTATCAAAAAAAACCAGTGTGATCTATAAGAAGAAAGTCCCATTAATAGGTTATTCAGCTAGAAAAAAATTTACAAGAGACAGGGTCATCAAGCCTTTAGAAAATTTAGAAGAAATTTTCAGAAACAATTAAACACACCAATAGTCTGCAGTGAAGTATCTTCCCAAGAAGGTTCAGTAGAGACATGATCAGTTACCATGTCCCACCAGTGTGTCCCAGCAGTGTAAAGACAGACTCCCAGGGAAATGGTGTTTACTCACAAGCATAGGTCTTGAGTAGCAGTAAATATTTCTTTCCGTACATCTCTGGCTACCTGCCTATCTTTAATTCCAAGCCCTTGAAATTTTAGCTCATGAAATATTAAGATCTGTTTGTGCCTACCTATTTTTAGGGCTGCTTCTCCAAAGGGTTCTGTTTGTATAATACATCAAAAAAAAAAAAAAAAAAAGACAAAGTGCCTATGTGTTTCTTCTCTTTGTTGGGATACGTGGAAGGAAAGGAGTGGGAGTTGTTTTGGGGTGTGAGTTTGTCTCTGGTCAGCTGAGACATGTCGATGAAGTCATTCCTATTTAAGTTTTGCCTTTGTCATTCTGTGTTTAAGAAGCTAGAATTATCAACAAGAAATCAGAACACAAATCAGTAATAGCTGCCAGAGAAAATGCCCAGAGGAAGAATTACATGGGTAAGGGAGGAGGAAGGACAGGGCCACGTACAGCAGTATTAGTCAGGGACTGGGTGAAGGCTCAGTCAAGCCAAGTGCTTGCCATGGAAGCCCAAGGGCCTGGGTTCTATCCCCAGAAATCACATTGAAAAGCCAAGCTTGGTGTCAAGAACTCACAATCTTAACAGGAGAAGTAGAGACAGGCATATAGCTGTGGCTCACTGGCTAGTCAGTCTAGCCTACTTAGTAAGTAGCAGGATATTGAGAGACTCTGCCTCAAAAACAAAAGTTGGAACCAACGGGAAAGTGACCACCAAGGTTATCTTTTGGTCTTCATGTACATGCATTCACATATGCACACTTTATACATATAAACACAAAGAAAATTCTGACAGTGTTCAGTGAGCTAATGGCACCCAATTTTGCAAACTCTTTTACCTGCATGTCAATCCTGCATATTAAGTTGACTCTCTCTGGTTGGTAGTGTCAGATCGATCGTTGCATATTTTTCAGTCCCCAAAGGAGCAGACCTGCTTCAGCCAATCAGCAGTGATATCCTTAGCTATTTCTCTTTTACCCTAAACTGAAAAAGGTATAGAGTCTCCCCCTCTGGAATCTGACATGTATGTACTTATTTTTTTGATTTGTCAGTTGGTTATTTTGCTTGCTTTTTGTATTTTCTCTTTTGTTAAAGAGACTGGGCATCACTATGTTGTCTAGGCTGCCCCATAACTCAAAATCTTCTGGTGTCATAGTCCTAGGTGCTAGACTGCCTTGAATGAGCAGTTGTTCTGCCTATGTGCATGATTAAAGCCTCATTGGGAGTCTCTCAGTCCCTTCTCTGAAGATGGACAGGTTTTTCTTAAGTAGCTTTTCCCAGGACAAGATCACAAAAGCCACACCATAAAACAGCTTTACCATCATCTTTAATCTGTTTTATAGAAATAACACAGTCACAATTTTATTGGTAAAGAAGACTTGAAAGATCACCTACAGCGATATTTCATGTCACCACCTCTGAAAAAAAAATAATAAACAAGTTTCCCAACAGCACAGAATGCTTTGGTTGTCAGTATGGAGTGACATGGAAAAGTCTTTGGGACTAGCTGCCCCTGTCAGAATACTTACAACTTGCTCAGGGAAATCAATACTTTTTTACAATACCACGCCCTACCACACACACTTTTCCTTCACACTGTGATTTTTAAAAGTAATATATTTATTTTTTATGTTATGTACATTGGTGTTTTGCCTACATGCATGTCTGTATGAGAGTGTCAGATCTGGGATTTACAGTCATGAGCCATGTGGATGCTGAGAATTGGACCCGGATTCTCTGGAAGAACAGCCAATGTTCTTAACCACAAGCCATCTCTCCAGGCCCCACATTGTGATATTTTAATCCATTGATTACATTTACTTTTGTTTGCAACATCTAAGCTCAGAGCCATTAATTAAATAGTGTTCAGAGCTGACACATCCTAAATAAATGAAGCTCTTACCTCCAACACCAGCTCTCACTTAAAAACAATGGATTCCCCCAAGTGAATAGGAGCAGGCAAGTTTCTACTGTATCAAAGAAGCAACCAGTGACATAGATGGATAACTAGACATTCCTGATGAGCTTTCAAATGCCTTTAAATATTGGAGTAAAAGTCTGAACACTGAGAGTCTTACTCACATGGACGAGGAGGAAGTGGATAGATGTTGAAGCAGGCATAGCGGAGAGGAGACTCTTCTCCCTCCTTACTGATTTACCCACAGAGGATGAGGGATTCAGAGAAGGTCAGTAATCGTGGTGGATGTCATTAGCATACACCCAATAAGGGGGCCTGCGTGAAAATTCCCAGAGACATCGAATAAATGAAAGGCCAGTGTGAAACACATTTTCAGCCCCATCTTTCCCCTCTTTAGAAGCCGCTTGTGACGTCTTAAAACTAAAGTTTGTAAGCAGTGCAAGCAAACAGTAGCAGTTACGTAAATTAATAAGTGATCATTGCAAGCAAAATAAGCCAGACATATTTACGAGTTTGTCAATAGTGAGAATACTTCTGAACCTAATGCTTTGTGTGTCTAAATTCTATGTTGTCTGACACAAAATCCAAAGACTTACTAAAATATTGACTATTCCTCCTCCCAGCCCTCCGGAAAGGAGGATTAAGCTAGCTGCTGGACAGTGTTTCCATTGCTTTATTGTGAATCCATGTGGTAAAGTGCTGTCCATTTCTCCTGATTAATTGATAGAAATCATTGACACAGCAGCTCTACCCTTAAGGAAAACTTTCACGAAGCAATGTTAAAATGAAGGTAAATAATGTCTCTGGATTTAACTTCCAGATGTTGAGAAAACGTTGGGGAGGCTATCTTTTTAATTAATATAGAGTAGCAAAATAATAGGTGCTTGCCTAAAGTCATATATACCCCACCTGGCAAGAATGTGTCACTGATGTACATCCCCCTGTGTATACTTTCTAAATTTCTAGTCCTTACGGAGCTCCAAGCAGTCATTGTTATTTGTCAAGCCGAAAATTCCTCTAACCCAAGATGAAAGGATTCACTTTTATCGGAGGAACAATGGCCAATATGCAAGTCCCTTTATCAATAATAAATCTTCTTTATAAATTAACCATGAGACACAATATCAGTGGGTCTTCTTGTTAAATAGCGACTACCTAGGTAAGGCCATTATTGCTCAGACCAGCAGGAAGCAGATGGTTAAATACCACAATAAGAAATGTCACACTCGTTTTAATTTTATTATTGAAACCCAAACTTTGAGTGGCGGTAGACAGATTGCATTCATTTTTCATCCGTAAAACAACCATCTTGAACATTTCAAGGAAAAGAATGTCTTCCTATACTGGTGTTGCAACCAATAAACCCTTTATGCATGGCAAGTTGGCAGAAACTATTAATAACATGTCTGTCAAACGCATGGCCGTCTTTTTTTCTGTAGCATAAAAAGAAAGATCATTAATTATTGTTCCTGCCACATACAAAAGACACTATGATTGTCCTGGGTTTCTTACAGCCTGGGTTCACCTAAGTGGCCACTCTTCTGTGGGATTTGAAAGCGATGGATCCTTCTCCATTCAAACAAAAAGCTGCCGAGCTCGCTAGCACGCTGCCTGTCTCTGCCTGGGCAACAAACGTGGTATTTTAGGTTGACTCTGAAAGAGGATTATGAATATGGATAGAATGCAAATACTTCATCTATCTTCATCAGAATACAGGAATTCAAGCTGTTGAGGGGGGAAAGAGACCTTAGAATTCCCATACAAGGAAAGAAATTTTATAGCGCTTATCGCATGGTAGAAGACAGAAATTCAAGGAGAGTGGAGTGACTGCTCACGAGAAAGCAAGCAACAGACTTAGCAACAAGTGCAGAATAATTAGTCTGATGACAAATATAATGAACTTTCCGAGTGGGGAAGCACTGTTTAGCAGCACAACTGAAAGCATGGTTCTCACTCTTAGTCATTCGTTCACTCCATCCTCTGCTGGCCTCCCTTAGTGCTTGCTTCTTCTACTGACTGCTTTAAACCCCCTCCTAAAAGGTTCATTCCCCACACAAGTCTCTTACAATGCAGAAGAAAGGTGCTAGGACACATTTTACTAACCCAATGTAAAGAGAACAAAGGGGTTGGAACCACTCCCGTGGGTGCCTTTTGCATTTTCAAGGAGGTTTTAACCATAACTGAGTACAGGAAATGTCCCATCTTCTTATTTCAATTCATCTGCAAGTCAACCAGGTGTAGGTAGAGAGGGCTCACCTCTTCTGGGCTCCTATTTCCTTTCCTTTTAATGAATGCACTTGCATTTGCTTCTGCTGCTGGAGGACTGAAGAGCAAGAGTTTTCTTTGTTATTTAAGGAAATCGTCCAATTTCATAAGGCTGCGATGATGCTGGGTTTCTTGTTTCTTTGGTTGCTTGATTTAAGGTTATGAGATAATATCTTGCTATGTAGCACTGGCTAGCCATTACTCTGTATGCATACTAGCCTAGCTTTGGACGCATGACAATCCTCCTGCCTCGGTCTCTGGGTGTTGGGGTGGCATATCTGATTTATGCTGAGGATTTAAAATATCTGTGTATGATTATTTGGTGTCTGAGTATTTATCTGTGCCGAGTGGGAATTTGAGAAGGTCTTGCAGAACATAAAAGACTCCAATAATCTCTAGGTCAAAGATGGTAATGATAGTTGCACATTTAAACCAATAGGCTCATACTTTGCATGTCTATAATCATGTCTTAGTTTACCTGTTATTAACTACTTGTCTTTAAACAAGTGATTTCCCCTTTCTGTGCCTCAGAGTCCTCATTTACAAAAGTGTATGCATACAGGAGAGGTGTGATATGCAGAATTAAATAACAGGAGGAATGTGGAGTAACCAGAACAATCCTGGGACATTCGAAGTGCTATCCAAAGTACGATATAGGTGTCAGCCATTATTAATAATTTGTCTCGTTTCATGGGACATAAAATCAAAACTGGAAAAGAAATAAAGTGAATTGGATAAAAGGAGCCTAAAGGACAAGCATGTACCCACTCTTAACAGCTGCTAGATCAGGCGTCGAAATGTTTTTTGCCAACAGTTGTACCCAGCAAGAGCAGAGATGTTTGTTGTAAATGGGCCAATGTGAGAACTGACTCTACTACTGGATTTAAAAAAAAAAAAAAAAAAAAAAAAGCATCCACCCTGGTAACATGTAAATCAGCGTTATTTCCTGTCCTACAAATTACTACAAAAATTCAGAGAGCCGGCAAACGTGTTAAGATAAAGCAATAAACCAGATTCCGGGGTGAAAAGAGACAGTGCTCTTTCTCGCTGAGTCTATCACATGTGTGGACACATATTTCTCATACAAATGCATATATATGATATCTCTATAATCTTTTTTAAAAACCTCTATTGAACGGGACTTTTTATTACCGCTGGTTAAGAATGTCATATCGTAAGAATCTGGCAAACATTCAGAACCGTTTAATCTTTCACCAAGGTTTAATCAGATGAGGTTTATATCTCTTTTGTGCATTGTCAAGTGCCCACCACAATCTGCCTCCCCCACTCTGGACTGACAGATTGAGCAAATGAGCAGGGAGCCAGAACATTGGAGTCTAATTGCAATGTCAGCGCTGCTGACTGTATTTATGAGAAGAGAGTTCACACTATGACATTAATAATTTCATCAGATTACACATGTTTGCTTGACAAACAAGTAAGCTATTCTCTTTAAATTATCTGTGACTGGGGCTGTTTGCAGCTGGAGAGCGGCCATGAATCCCAGTTTAGAAAGAAAAATAAACTCACCGAAATGCTAAGCAACTTACGCTCTTGCATTCAAAGGGGAAGAAATTAAGCCCTGAAATATTTGCATCGTGCTAGACTTTATAAATCCTGGTTTCTTGTCAATAGGAAAGAAAAATTGGTTAGGAGCTCACAATAAAAAGTAAGGGTCAGGAAGTGCAGTAATTGTGTCTTGCTGCAACTGTAGTTCAAAAATAGCTTCAGGCAGAGACATGAAGTCTTTTAGTTTGCCTTGACTTTTGGAGCCACTAGATGCTCACCTGCAGTGGCTCGGGTGATTTGTAGCAGCTTACCAAAGGCACAGGATAATAAAGACAGTTTGTTACCCTCTAATTTTGGAGGGGCATAACACATGAAGCTTGTACAGCAATCTCTTTCCTGCATATTTCACTCCATAAGGGAAACAATAAGAGAGAACATGACATGTATTAGAGAAGTAAATTACAATGTTATACTCTTTGGCCCAATAAACTATCGTGGGCTGTCATGTGCCTGACTACTGAAGTGTTGTTTTATGCTACAGCTTAATCAGCTGGGTCTAGGCTGTGCTTTCTTATGCTGGAGCCTTAGACAGCATAAATGCTATGATTCACACCCATGATCACAGAGGCCTAGACGGTGAGGGCCGTACAACCTGCCAGGTATGTTATTGGCCTGGGTGATGGATCTCCTTGCAGTTAATTTAGAAGAGGGAACGGGACTTGAACCCAATTGTTAAAATGATCACAAAACATCCAGCCACCTGTTTGTCTTATTTAATAGGAGCATCTTGCTGTTGTTGGTCCCAACAAAGGCAATGTTTCATCATTTGAGCCTAGAATCTGTGCCCTTGTGAGAACCCCACAGGCAGGAAGCTCCGTATTTATGAAGCTCCGTGAGGCTGCATGATATGAGCCCAAATGCAAAAAGTTACAGGGAGATATATGGATTCCATCCCGAGCGAGCCCCCGAACAGAGGCCCGCCTGCTATAAATACTAACAAAATTGGTGTCAGAAGAAACTATTTGGCCTTCCTTTTTATATAATTCAGATACTAGTTTTCTGTTTGTTTTCAGTGTTCTGCAGCAGCAGGCATTGTTAATATAAGGAAACAAAGAGAACCCCTGTAACAGAGTTTATCCCTGCATAATTTCCCTTTATGAGTATGGGAAATTATTGACAAAATTAATAGATCTGATTAGAAAGATGGAATAATTTATCCTTGGGAGAAAATAGGCTGGGAAAACTTACCCACTGCCAGAATTTTGCACAAAATAAAGGGGGGAAATATTCATAAACCTGAAAGGCTAAAGCAGACTTCCTTATTAGAATGGCTATTACGAGAAGAGGAGCGAGTCAGTGAGAATATGGAAATAGCAGACCCCTTAAGCTGTACCCACAGGAACCTAATATATTGTAGCGGAGAGTGTGATAGCACTCAAGATTGCATACAGGATTGCCTGGACGAATCACAAAGAAGCATGAAGAGAGCCTTGCACGCCCATGTTAACGACAACATGTTCTAAACAGTCAGAAGATGGAAGCTCCCCCCCATAGCCATCTGTACCCCCACTGGATCTAGAAAATGTGTTATATGCACATAACAGAACACCATTCAACCTGCGGAATGAACCAAAATCCTGGCACGTGCCACAACAAAGATGAACGTCGAAGATACAAGTCTAAGGGAAACAAACCAGACAAATACTATATGATTCTGCTTACCTGGAATTTTATGGTCTGAAATAGTTCAGTTCATCGGCAGGGGAAACAGCAGAGGGCTTTGCAGGGCCCAGGAACAAGAGAGAGTAGAAGTGAGCTGTGAAAGGAGTGAGTGGCTTGATGAAGCCGGCCAAGAAATAGAGGCTGGTCATGGCACACGGCAAATGGACTTGACACTGAGTTCCGGAGTTTAAAGTGACCAAAGTGGTCAGTTTCATGTCACCAACTTTTATAATAATAAAACAGATAAAGCAGCATATTGAAGAAAAAGAGTGTTTTGCCCCAAAGAAGCCATTTAAGACCCAAAACTAATCACTAAACTTCCTGAAAAGAGAAATAGCATTAAATAAATAAATAAATAAATAAAAAATTTTTTAAAAGGGCAAATCATGGGGACTGAGGAAGTGGCTCCGTTGGTAAAGAACTTGCTGTGGCAGCATGAGGACCCAGGTTTACACCCCAGTTATCCACATAAAAAGCCAAATTTGCTGTATCTTGCACTATAATCTCAGCACTGGGCAGGTAGAGACAAAAGGATGCTTGGGGCTTCTGGCTGGTCAATCCAGCTGGATGGCTGGGCTTCAGGTTCAGTAAGAGACCTAGTTCGAAGCATTAAGACGATTAAGGAAGACGTCTGGCATCTGTGGCTTCCATATGCCAGCACATGTATGTGCACTAACCTGTGCATGTATACTTGTCCACACACACACACAAACACACACCAACCTAGAGACATATCTTAAAGATGTGAGTTTCCAATTAAATAATATTGGATTCCAGCCAGGTGCTGTAGGGAATGCCTTTGATCCCATCACTTAGAAGGCAGAGACAGGTGAATCTCTGTGAGTTTGAGGCCAGTGTGGTGTACATAGTGAATTCCAGGACAGCCAGGGCTACACAGTGAGATCCTGTCCTGAAAAGAAAAAACAAATTACTATGTACATATAAATATATATTACATATGTATACTATAGACAGAGGCAACACACACACACACACACATTGTATTCCTTCCAATACAATCCTTGTTCCCTGCATCCAAAGTCTTTCCTAGTCCCAAAGAAAATGGCATATCAGCGTTGACAAACAGTGTAACTTCAGAATCAAAGGTCACTGCTGCTGCGACATTCAGCCTTTAAGGACAAATGTCATTATTATAGAAATGCAAGTAAAGAAGTCCTTAGTGTTACAAAACTTATTCTGCTCACTTTGATACACAACAGCATTTTAACCCTTAAAAAAGGAGCAGATCTTTTGAGACAGGGTTTCTAAATATGGGTGTGTGGCATGCACCTGTAATCCCAGATTAAAAAGACAAATACAGTAATGTCTCTAGAGCTTATATACATGTGCACATATATGTGTGCACACAGGTGATCATGTAAACACAGATACATAAAAACGCATTTTAAAAGCACTGTATTGTGTGTACACAGGGAGATGGGGGTGCTGAATAATTATGAGTCTGTGTCTACTGACTTCTTTCCTTCTGCCATCAAGTTTCTCACCCTATTCTGAGGGAGATGGACTGGTGGGTACAAAGAATCATGGGTAATATTCAGAACATACAGAACTTCCAAAACAGTGGCTTTTGCTCTAAGGACTATCAAGAGTAAAGATATTTCAGAGCAAAATTCAAGGACTATTGGAGCCTGGAAAAAGCAGGTGAGAAGCATTCTACCCAGCCCAGCTGAGCCTGCACATAAAGGATTATGCTCTTAAAAGAAGAGGTGGGATCTGCTTCACTAGAAGATTCAAACTTTTGTGATGTCAGTAAATGCAATTAACATGGCACTTCCCAAAAGGTATTATTCCCAAGAATGCTTGTTCTAAGTGGGTAAGGACTGTGTCAATCAAGCACTGTGCTACCAGAGGCTCTGTTAAGTCCTGCAATCGTGAAAATAGTCGACTTTTGTTTAATATGGTCTTGTCCAAATGTTTCCATAGCATTCCCATTGTAGAATGCATTGTAAGTAACAGAGAGGTGGTTTGCAATGCTGGAGAATCTATCCTAAGATATGGTCAAATACTGGAACATTTGTGCTTACTGGTACATTCAGGGGTCCTGGAGGCAAGCCCCCAAAGATACCCAAAGCAAACTGTATAATTTACCTGCAGTGTGACAGGGACCATGAAGAGCAGTGCCATCCCTACAACTACCCATTCTGGAGGCTGGCACACTGGAATCATTTGAATGCATCAGTTTGAAGCCAGCCTGGGCAACATAGCAAATGTGATGAAGAATCCTGAGATGTTTCAAGCCAAGGTGAAATGGGCTGACACAGTCAGTTGCTGGGAATCCACCCTGAGCCTCCAGGAAGACATGAACCAAACCCTGGACAGGGTTCTCCTCAGCTTTCCTCCCTCCTAGCCAGACATACTATGGACATGAAGAAGTTCAACCCCATGACACTACCATTAAGCAGTGCTAACAAGGGATTGATTTCACCAGTGCAGAGGGGTAAATTGCCTATCTTCTAGAAGCAAATGAACTCACTGGGGCCCCTAGGGCATTGTTCATTTACTAATTCATTTACAAATTGTTTGCTTCTTGGCCTCTAATTAGTGGCATTCTCCTTGGTGACCATGTGTATGGGAACCGTGAGCATCTCAAGTCTTTTTCTCATTACTCGGTGGCCATTTATCTCGCTCCTCAGGAGGGAGGCGCACGTGGGAGGTGGCTATACATCATGTGTCAGAACCAGAAAGGCATGCATCAAGCTGCCTAGCAAAGCTGAATGGAACAATGACAGGGGACTGACAGGTTTGCTTTCTAATTCAATTCTTGATACCCTAAGAATAGGTTCTGCTCTCTATTGTCATTGAGATATCAGAGATAAAGTCATTTAGAAAAAGTGGGAACCTGATACTACCTATGCACATAGATACACATCCCAGTTACTAGTCTCCTGGGAGAAGGGTTCCCACTCTCTGTGTCAGTTGTCATGTGGTTTGGGTTCAGGGTGAATTAAAACGCGGGATCTCTTATTCTAAGATCAGTGAGAAGTTAGAGGCCTCTGAATAGAAAGCTTCCCTTGACTCTTTCCCTTCGCCCCTCCCTCCTGACATAACATGGTTTCTATTGCTGTGCAATGTCCTAAGAACAACTATAACTCATTCCCAAAATTCTCCTGCTCAAGGTTACTTCACACAGTGCCAGAGTTATGCAAATAGGTGTGTTTAAGTCACGTAGAGGCGCTAGAACTTCGGAACTCGTGTTCTGTCGATTGTCCAGGCATTTAATTCTCCCCAGAACAACAAAAGTAACCCACAGAACAAGCACAGCTGCTATTATTTCTCTTCTTGTTTCACGCATGTTGTCATTGTCACCCTGAAAAGTAAGGGTGCCTGGAGGAAACAGAGCTTCCTTGTCTTAAAAGCTGAGCCTTCCTCTGTGTCTCCATCATAGATCCGCCCTCAGTCACAGGTATAGCATACTTACTTACCTCTACTCACGGGCTTGCACATCTGAATAACACCAAGCAGACTTCCGCACTTCCCAGGGTATCCCAGTTGACTTATCTGAAGAAGGAGGCAAAGATTAGCACACACTTCATCCAACTTTGCTGGAAAACACAAACTGGAACAGAAAGCCATCATCCAGACGTCAGGCGGGGGAACACAGAGAGCAGAAGCTGGTGCAAAGGCTTACTGACATGAGGCACATCAGAGTCTGAACACCTGTGAAGCTGACCCAGCCAACATGCTATAGGATACTGAACACGCATCCAAGTGAGGGCTTGGGTGGCCATCTTACGAGGAATGCTAACCCTCCATCTTCCACATACATTGCAAATACAGTGTTCACAAGCTGGAGATACATTCAGCAGTTAAAAGCACTCGGTGCTCTATTAGGGGATCTACGTTTGGTCCCTAGTACCCACTTGGTAGCTCACAACCATCTGTAACTCCGTTCCAGGAGATCCGATACCCTGTTTTGGCTGCACAGGCCCCAGGCACTCTTGTGCTATGACACCTACATGTAGGTGCTATTAGAAATATAAAGAAGCTAAACTGTCTCCGAAGGGTATGGAGGATCCCTCTGGGGTAGCGTTAGGACTCAGCTTGTTCTTTGACTGTTTGTGTTTATTGTCTTGCTTGTTCCTTGACTATTTGCATCTATTGTATTGCTAGTCCCTCAACCTAGAACTGACCTTAATACTTGCATGTAATTAAAATGGTATAATAGCAAAAAGGAGGAGGGGGGATGTGATGGGGGGGGAATGGGGAAACGGGTATGACATCTGAAATGCAATTAAATAAAATATCCAATAAAAAGTAAGAAAAAAAACAAAAAACAAAATAAACAAACAGAAACAAACAAACAAAAAAAGTCCATGCCGTGTGCTCTTCAAATTCAATTCACAACACTGTTGATCCATTAATATCCTCCTTTAACATCTGTGCTGCTGTGTCCCCTGCCACACACCCCTGCAGCCCCCCCTCCGGTCCCCTACCCCCACTGTCACACACACACACACACACACACACACACACACACACACACACACACACACCACTGTTCCCATTGTGGAATGAGTTGGAGATCATTTCACAGATGCACAGAACGCCAACAAAGAGGCTCATAACCCGAAGCCCCTCCCTAGCTGCCTCTCAGAACTGGAGGACCTTTTCTTCTCATGGTGAGGCGCGTAGCTCTCACTTTGCTCAGAGTAGACTATCCTCTTTTCCTAGGACACCCTTCGGTATCACTGAGGAAATCACAGCTAAGTGGCACGTGAGGAAGGCTGCTTCCAGAACGTTCTTTCTCTCTCCTTATCTCCTGTAGCTTGTTGCCCTGACCTCCTGCCCCCTTCAGATGCACATTTGGTAACTGATGATGGAATAGGTGGCATTTTGACAGGTAGATCACATGAGGTTATTATGGTCGTCCCCATGACCTCCTTGACTGACCACCATAGAAATCATATTACCAGAGTCCTAACTAGACACACTATGGTGTTAGAAACTGTAAAAGAATATGTGTGATAAACAAACACACAAACAATACCCTGTACATAGAGCCTGAAGAACCAGTTCGAGGAACAAAGCCCAATTTTCCATCTCCTGTATCAAGGAAATGGATTAGTGACAGCTGGTCCAGGGCTGACCGACACCAGATCTCACAGCACCAGGCAGGCTCTCTATTGGATGGCTCCTACCAGGCCCTTGTGTGCAAACAGGAGGGCGTCATTTAGGAACAACCACTCTGAATGACATGCAAGGACTTAGTGCAATACACACTCAGGACAGCTTTCTTAATTCTCACAAGTCTTCCCAGCAAGGCTGTCTGTCGGGGAGAAGTTGAGCGAATGGTGGGGATAAACACGCTGGTCTTGCTTGCTGATTAAAGTGCTGTGTGTGATGCCTCTTTAGAAATCAAAGGAGTTATCCCACTAATGAACTAAATTAGACCGAACTAACATTCATGTTAATAATTATTACTTACAGAAGTAGCTGTGTTCGAGCCGTTAATGATAGTGTCAATGCTGAATGTATAATATTTCTCAGGTGCATAGCCCCCAGTTTAAAGCAGACTTGACAGAGATATGTAAACACCCACCCAGGCCTACTTTTGAAGGCTAGGAGGAGTTTCTCTTAAGTAATGATGGTCAATTAGGTCCTAAGTAAATAATGAAAAGACTTGAAAACCAAACGTTTGGACTGAAGAGATGGCTCAATGGGTAAAGCCCTTGCAGTGTACGTTTGAAGCCCAGGGTTCAGACACTCAGAGCTCACACAAAAGCCTAGAACAGTGATGTGTGTCTGTCACCCCAGGGCTGGACAAACAGTGACAAGTGTGTCTCAGGGGCTTGTTGTCCAGCTGTGCTAGCTCAGTGAGCGCCTCAGTCCAGTCCATGATATAACTTGTCTCAAAAAATAAGACCGAGCAAGAGTAGAAGATAACATTCACTTCTAGCCTTTACACATGGGCACTTGTACCTGTACTCACAAGTACACCTATGCATATCACACACACACACACACACACACACACACACACACACACACACACACACACCAGAAGAATTAACCAGAAAAACTCACATAAACTCTCTAATATTTCACATGAGATGCATATGGCATTCATTTTCCCTTAAAATGAGCCATGATAAAAAAAGAAAAGCAATTTTGTGTTCTTGAGGCTAGAAGTGAAAAGATACGCATGATTTTTATTCTTTAAATCTACCAAAAGGCTGTTAGTAGGCATAGGTTATGGTTACAGTGAGCAGCAAGAGCTACTTCTGTTCCCTGGGTCCTTTTGCCTGTGTCAAGGTGTAGAAAAAAAGTGAGAAATATTTGGCGTAAATCATCATTAGTATCCGTGAACAGTTTAAAGTCCCCATGATTGAGTTGTCCTTTTGTTTTTCAGAGGAGGTACCATTCCAAGATTCGTAAAACAGTAACAACAGCCAAAGCGACCTGACAAGGGGGAAGTAGCCTTCGGGGGTCTAATATGTGAGTGATGTCTCTTCATCCCCCGAGCAGAAAAAAAAAAAAAAAGACCCTTTTAAAAACTAAAACGTCAGCTGGGCTTTGTGGCACCAGCACATGATTAATCCCAGCAGTTGGGAGGCAGAAGCAGGCGGATCTCTGAGTCCAAGGCCAACCTGGTCTGCAAAGTCAGTTTTAGGACAGCCAAGGGTATACAAAGAAACCTAATACAAACAAACAAACAAACAGCAACAGCAAAATATGAAAATATGATCATCTAAAATCTTGTACTTTCCCCAGCAGTAAAGTTGATAGTGTATCTAAAACAGCATGAAACCATTATTGTTACAAGATCTTTTTGGAAGACTAGAATCCTCCCAAAGTCATGAAAGACAAAAATGCCACGGGTACTTTTCTTCTCAGGCTTTACTTGTCCAGTCTGATTATACATTAAACACTTTCCTCTCATGGCTGCTTTGCCTTTAATACCAAGATGAGTCCAAAAGAAAGGAAAATGAATTTTTCACATGAATGTTTGACTTCAACACTGCTCGGTTCAAATTATAGAGAAAAGGATTTTTCTGGAAATTATTATGTTTTTATTAAACATTTATGAGGCATTAGGATCAGCCAGTATAGATCAAGATAGCGGATTTTTCAAGTTATTTCTATCAATGGTAGGGAGTTAGAAAAAAGACATTTTTTTTTTTTAAGTCTTAGTTTTCACTACCTCAACCCCCAAGGACAGTGCCAGCCATTGAACACCTGAGTGTCTATGATATGTGTCTCATCAGAGTTAGGGTTTGAACAGGTGTATATCTTGCTACATGTACCCACAGCCTGCTTGCCTTCCCAGTTACAGTATCATGATGGCGCACATCAATTAAACAGAGAGGGAGAATGGCTTCATTGAAGAATCTGCTTCCTTGTAATCAACTGTAAAGAGACCAAGGTCATATGGCAGATTTTGCCTCCCCCTCCCCCTTACTTAGGCAGAAGACTGTGTGAATGCAAATTGCTTTATTGGTGAAGGGAATTAAAATTATAAAAAGCCAGGCTTTAAAGAAGTGCAAAATCAGGGCTGTGTAGAAACAGGGACAATATAATTGTGGTATGGATCCCCATATGGGACTAAATTATCTAGATTTTAGTAATGTCAGCAGTTCTGTGCAGTCGCTGGAACGCAGCCAATGTACCACGTTTGCCTCATTTTTAAGACGGCTCTGATTCGACGCGATCTTAAGTATGCAGAAAGCTAAAATTGTTTCGGGTAGCTGGGTGGCAATGCCCTTGCATGTCAGAAATTCTACATGACTATTAAATACGACCTGAGACAGAGAGGGCATTATGTTCCTAAGCAAAAGGCTGGTTTTTAGCGATTCTACCTTGCCTATACCATCTTCCCCGGAAGAGAAGGAAAACGGAGGTACCCTCTTCCCCCAGTCCATACCAAGTCTGTCTTCTTTTACAGCACACCATTCAGTAATACTGTTTTGTAACAACTCAATAAAGCTGATAGTTGTTCTGGGTAATTACCCACAGCCCCCTGCAGGACAAATTAGCATTCGCGACCTGAATAATGCTTACTAGAAAGAGTTCAATGGAATTTACTTAATCAGAGTCAATGCTTTCTGTTAGCTAATTTTTTTAACCTAGTCCCCAGTGCCTGCTAATAGCAAATATCTATCAAGCCAGTATTTGATATTTGATAAAGGGGGGGAGGGGGCGACACAGTCATTTTTAAGTTAGTAATGTATATGGTAGAGGAAATATAAAAAATATATATTATATATTTATATATATATTTTTTAAAATATATATGGGTTTTATTTAATATCTAATTTATGAAAAATGTCATTTTTCTTTAAAAATTCTAATTGGATTTTGCATTCTTTTTAATTTTTTTGTTTTTTGTTTTTTTTTAGAAAAACCAAAATCTGATTATTTTCTTTTCTATTTATTGCTTGGTATGTTCTCCATTCATTGAGAATGCCAGAAAAATGATTGTAATTTTAGGGTAGATATTTTATAATCACTCTGTAATCTTGATCATCAATAACTAGAGTATTTCTAATAGAGAAGAGTTACTGTCTTTCATAGTTTGATTTTTGTTTTATTTAATTTTTGTGATTTTCTGATGCAAATCAAAATACTGTGGAATCGTGTCAGACAACATGATGAGGCAGAAGGTTATCTACTGAGCATCAGTCACACGCAAAACATTCTTGGAGGAAAATAATTGATTTCATTTTTTCTTGAAACGGCTCAGTGAAGGAGGTACCACTATCCCCATACTTATGAAGGAAGAAATGGGGTTCCAATGTAAGATATAGACTCAGATACCAAAGGGGGGAGAGAGAGAGAGAGAGAGAGAGAGAGAGAGAGAGAGAGAGTTTTAGAAAAACAAATCATAAGCTGATTCTCTGACTGAATCTCTTCCTGAAATAAGACTTCTCATTCTGGGCAAGACTTCTCTAAACTACACTTCTTGCCTTCAAAAGATGCTCCTGTAGACACCAACCATAGATCAGAAGGTCACACTGATGATTACTTGAGTCCAGCTGACCATCTTCCTGTCATCTTGGATGCTTCTCCACAGTCCAGCAGAGCAAAAGGCAGGCTTGACCGGATTCCATGATGGAATATAGGATAGTCGGACCAAATTCCTCAGGACCAGGGTCTGAGCTATTAACCCAGGCAACTGTCCAGCAGCAGAGGAGTCCTCCTCTGTGATCCAACCAGCAGAGATGTAACGACGTTGAGGGTGTGGAGACGGCCTCAAAATCTTGGGATTTTAGCATCATTTCAGGTTTTCTTTAGCTAATGTGGTTGTTTCTGCTTCCATTTTGTGTTTATTTAGAGGGTGTATTTCTTGGGGGCAGCTTGGTGTGGGGACATTATGTGGGTGGTTAGAACCTCAGAGAGAAATGCCCTGAACCCTCCACTGATAGAATAATATGCATTTTAACTGCATATAGCAGTTCAGAACCACTGAAAGAGAAGTTTGCTCATGTCAGCTCCTGTGCCATGCAAAACTTAGGGGATTTGGTGCTTAATTAAATTTCTCGGGGTGCAAAATGGTTATCCTATTTCTAAGTCTAAATAAATAAAAAAATGTTTCTTCAACTTTAGGGGTTTCAGAAAAGCTGCGACACATTTTTGCACAGATTTCCCTTTCAAACGTTAAAGTGCTGCAAGGAAAACCCAATCCATATGTTTCAGATTTGCTTAGGGTTGTATCAAAATCTTCTGTTGCAATTGACATTTGATGTTCATGAAGTTTGCTGAATGCTTTTGATTTGCCTTTAACTCAAGAACAGAAAGTTGATTTGTCAAGCTTTAAGTTCCCAAACCCCAAAGCATTAAATTTAGGTGGAAGACAACAAACCTAAAATTCTGCATCAGGCATTAAATCTAATAAAACACTTGTCTCGTTGTCTCTATAATTCCGCTTACATGCGTTTGCCTACGCCTGGCTACAGGGATACATGGACACATTTTGTATACTGGCGTGGGAAAGAGAAAGTAGGAGAATGAAAAGACATGAGGTATGTTTCTCCTTACTTAAATATTAATAGATAATGCTTGTGACTCAGTGCAAAGAATATGTACTGAGCATCGGCACCTATGCCCCCCATGTGTCAACAATCATTGTTCATTCTCCAGCTGATACCTGCCAGGTCTTCATCACCTTAAATATCAGAGTCCTGTAAAAGACACTGGACTCACGGCCTTTGCTATATCCGAGGTCTTTAAAATGACAGCTTCCTGTGATTCAAGATTTAAAATGTAGTCAGGCTTGTGCTTGAAGTATAGTAATGTCACCCCACCAGAACCAGCTCTTGGGGTGAGATGGGGGCATTGGTGGTCCCGAATATACACGAACTCTTCCATTGTGTTTCTTGGTAGATGGTATAGGAGGGCGCTGTTCGATGCGGAGTCTGATGGGAATGTGCAGTCCTTTATAGTTATTGGTTGGACCATGGACATTTCTCCTCTTAGACATAGTGTGGAAACTAAAAAAATGATTGTAACCAAGAGGAGGAAAAATTCTTCCTGAGACCTCAAAGATAATTGTTTATATTCTACTAAATTCTTCTATTTTACGCTTGGTATATGTATTTTTATTGTGTGGGTTTTTTTTTTCATCTTAAATTTTATATTGCCTTAACCACTGGAGAGATAGATGAGCCAGATACTGCATTATGCTTTAGATATAGAAACAGACAGCTCAATCAAGTATTCAAACGCAATTATTGAAAGGCGATTTCTAAACATTTCAGTTGTCCTGGCCATTACACTCTGTTGGTTAATACTGCAGATGGTGTCTTTGCCCATGTTGATCCTATTCTCTTGAGGAGGAATAACTACCTGATTGTAAGACAGACTTACCAGCATGTCAGGGCACTGGACACACACCTACCAAGTACAGCACTTTGCTTCTTTAGTCTCTCAGAATAACAATGGGTTTGTGCTTTTGTCAAGGCATTTGCAAGAAAACCAATAGTTTCTGGGTATAGAGTACAAAGGATGGCGGCCTGGGGAACTTTGTCTGGAGAACAGAGGGTAAATGCAGGTGGTCTTCCAAGGTATTTGTATTTTTTCATTCCTTTCCAGCACTCCGGTGAACCATCCTCTTTGTGCATCTTTCTCAAGAGGCCATTGGCTTTTCTATAGTATCATCCATGTTTTGTATTATTTTATTGGGGGGCGGGGTTGGTTTGATTCAGTCTGGTTTCATTTCGTTTCCTGTCATTTTGTTGAGGAGGGGATTCGTGTGTAGCCCAGGCTGGCCTCCATCTCTTGATGTAAATGATCTTATACTTCCATGCCCAAGTGCCAGGATAGGAAAGGAGTACATCACAATGCTAATTTGTTATGATGCTAAAAAGTAAACACAGGGCCTTGTGCGTGCTGGCTGAGGACTCTACCAGGCTGTATGTATGAGGTGTTCATTACCAACAGACTACTACTAGTGGCAATACTAGCAATTATGTTCTGGTGCTGGGGATTCAATTGGGGTCTGAGGCATGCTGGGTAAAGACTTTACTGTGGAACCACACCCCCAGGGCATCATCCTGCAGCTGTCTTATAGGCTACACTCTCCCTTACTGCAGGGAACTTGAAGAGCTTGCCTCTCCTTTCTGAAAGAAACTTCCAGCAGATTACTACCTGCAAATGGTACTTTTACCTTCTTGCCTGGTCTTTCTTTCAGGTTCTTTGTGTGGCAGTAGGAGAAGCCTGCAGGATTTAAGGATTAAGGCTAAGCCTGGCCCATGATTCCTCTTCCTCTACCCCTTGCCAGCATACCTGAAATCTCAGTATCCATGAATTCAGCTACTGCCCACTCTGTACTGGATCCAAGAATCATGACCATATGAATGAAAAAAAATTATAATTAAATGCATTACTTCACATGCAACCTAAAAGTTTTAATTTAAAAATTTGTGTATGTCAGAGAGAGAGAGAGAGAGAGAGAGAGAGAGAGAGACAGAGACAGAGACAGAGACAGAGACAGAGACAGAGACAGAGACCAAAGACAGAGAAAGGGATCACTCTGTTTCATTTCTGCTATTAATGTCCTGTCTGGAAGGAAGCTGAAGCAGGAGGATCACAAGTTAGGGAACCAAATGAACTACATAGTGAGACCCTTCCTCAAAAAACGGAGTCAGTCACTCTCTAGACCGCAGGTGTGTCTACAGCCCCATAGTTTGTTACTTTGTGATTTACATTTTCTAAAGCCTTTCCTTAAGTGTTTTCGAATTTGGGGATGGTAGGTTACATCCCTCATTCCCACCTTACAGGCAGCATGCTGCTGCCTAGGGTCACACAGGCAAGCTCTGTGACCTTTCTGCTGTCCCACACTGATTCAATTTGTAAGAAAAAAAGTTATTTGGTCCTGGTGAAATGTGAATAGCTCAGGCTGGTCCTTGACCCTACACAGCTCATGTGCAGCCCCACAGGCTTGCCCATGAAAAGTCTGCGTACCTGACTTCTAGATTTATCCATGGTGCCTGTAGACCACAGCTTATTCCATTAATATTGGGTGGTCATTAAGTATACTCCTAGAGTTTACTCATGAATTCAAAGCAGTGAATGAAGAAAAAAATGTACTAATTTTTAGCGTTATAAATAGTAGACCCCAGTGCAACAAATAATCTAAATATTAGTAGTCTTGGGTCAGTTTAGTCAACTGTTAACATACCAGCTTATGGAGAAAGAATATTCCTAATTAATTCTTGTCACCCAGTAAGGGTGGCATACCTTACAAGCTTCTTCAGATAACATTTCTTGATTTCCTAAGAACTGGGCATTATCATGACCCCATTTTTCAGAAAATTCCACAAAGTCAAGGTTCAATGACTATTACGACAAATATAATCAGTGACTTACTCTTCTGTCATTCTTGCTGGGATTTGGACATGGACCCAAGATTTTATTTAAGAATTGTCACCATCCTTATGTGAGTGGAGAGTGACCCTGTACCTGGCAACCGTGGGTTCAGCCTCCTAGCAATGAGCAAGCCTTGACTTTGTGGTATTGACTTGTGACATTCCTCTTCCTTTGTTTTTCTGTTCCCCGATGCACAAATACAGGAGCTAGCGCTCCTGCAGCTTTACTGGTCTCAGTGACAAGAATATGCTCCTGGGCTGAAGGACCCGAAAGCTTGAGTTTTAGGAGGGTTTCATGCAACGTGTTGCACTGCCAGATTGCAGTCATTCCTGAGAGAAATGTGTGTAAATCTCAGTCAGGCTATGATGAAGGCCAAGTCTCTCGTGGCTGTTTAAGTCCTAAGCAATACAAGCGATCTCAGTAGCAAACAATGCACTTAGATAAAGCCAGAAAGTTTCTCATCCTGCATCCCAGGAATAACATCAGCTATAGTGGCTACCTGCAAGAGAACAAGAGAAATGTCAGCATTGCTAAGAATCAGCAATTCAATCAGTAGGGGGAAAAGCCACAAGAACCGTCAAAGACACACCTACTGAATGCCTTCCTGCCCGAAGCCCAAAGCTGCTCACTTCCGGATACCTGCTGCGAGTGCTTTCCGCAGCTCTCCACCCTAACGTTCAACTATCCTCCAACTAATTAGCTAATCAGCTCGCATCACGATGTGAGAAATTGATGCCACCTTTTTTCAGTCCTGGATTTTAAAGCTACTCACAATTAAAATAGAGTGAAATGTTTAAATACATTATATGGGATGAAGTTACATATGTGGTATGCCATACACATACAGATCAAATTATGATTCCAGCATTCAAGGGAAAGGTTGTATTTGATTTTTAAAAAAATAGACTGAATCACAGATTTGCTCCCTTTCCTTGTTTTGAGCTTTAAATAAATAATTTAAAATAAAATAAATAGCTTGTGTATGCATTTGTGTTAAAATAATATAAAACACCCAATATTAGAACATTTTTATACGTGGACACTTAAGCAGAATCTATTTTATGTCAGAGAAAAATGACAAATAGCACATCATTTGATGCTTCATAATTTTTGGTTTTTAGCTTTCTGGGTCACTGACTTTTCAGAGTTTTCATTCTTTCCGCACATTAGTTATGTGATTGAGGAGGGTGTCAGGCCTCTCAGACGTGGGAAAGGATGATGTGCCAGAATTAAATCCTTCTTTTCTTTCAGCTGAGTGTACAAAGCACAGTGTGATTTAGTAGTTCTTCCCCTGTGTGTAGCGAGTGCTATCTGCTGTGGGCAGTGTGGAGAAGACACTGTCATTGATACCCAAAGGAGAGTCACGGATTTAATAGACTCAGCCCTGAGCAATGGTGGAGTGGTGTGCTCATGGAGACAAGAGGAAAACGGGAGGTAGTTCCTGGTTGACTTTAATGTTCAGACGGGGATGAGACGGTATGACAAATCGAGAGCACTTTGTCTCCTAGTAACCCATGCACACTGGAGTACAAAGAGAAAATGATGGGCCAAGCACACAGCCAGAAGAACTGGAAACTCAAGGTTGGGCAGGAGTGTTCTGGAGAGGGGGGTGATGGGGTGGGGGGAGGGAGAATGATGGGGGTTATGCCCAGAGCCTTATACATGCTGTCAACTTCTCTACCAATGAACTAAATCTCAGACCCCATACATTCTTCTGTCTTTAATAAATGACCCTTGCTGACATTTTAAGGAGAAAGGAAGCCAAATTTTTACATTGAAATTTATTTAAAACCAGTTAACTAACATATGATTGTGATAATAAGGAAAGTTCATCAGACCTCTTAAATTATTAGTATGATAAACCTAACTCTTGGTTGATTTTTATTGTTTGTTTGTTTGTTATTTGTTTGTTCTGAAGCTCACTCTGTAGACTAGGCTAGCCTTGAACTCACAGAGATCCACCTGCCTCTGCCTCCCAAGTGCTGGGATTAAAGGCGCACCGCACTCCCACCTGCTCATTATTCATTTTAATGTATTGAATACTCTAACCTGCTCCTCCTTAACAAGGAGCTTGTAGCTCATGTCTCTATTGTTAGTATTAGTATTTTACTATTTTGAAACAAAGTTTTATGTTCCAAAGGGTGCCCTTGAACTCATTGTGTAGCTAAGGAGAACCTTGAATTTTTAATTTTCCTGTCTTCACCTCCTGTGTGCAGGGATTATAGGCATAAGCCACCATGCTTGGTTTAGGTTCTCAGGATCAAATGGTAGGCGAACACCCACTGAGCCATATTCATCATAGATTTACATGCTGAAATAACTTCAGTTCTAGCAGATCTGACACCCTTTTCCGACTGCCTCAAACTCAAAGCACGCACATGGTGTATACACATATACACATGCAGAAGAACCACTCATACACATAAATAAATCTAAAAGAAGTTTAAAAATTACATCCTCCTCTTGATGAGCCACCAGTGACCTCCAATAAAAAGAGAGATTAAATATTCTACTCATGATGTCTCCTAGGTCAAATAGAGTTTTTGGTTTCATCTTTAGACAATTAGTTAAAGGCTACAGTAACACAGGGTGGCATGGGTAAGATGGCTCCGATGGCAGAGGGACTTTCTGCCCAGGGTGACTTCTTGAGTTGGATCCTTGGGCCAGCATGTTGGAAGGAAAGTACCAACTCCTCCTCAATGCTGTTCTCTAGTGTCTGCATATGCGCTCTCTCTCTCTCTCTCTCTCTCTCTCTCTCTCTCACACACACACACACACACACACCACACACACACAAACACGCACACACACAGGTGCGCGCACAGACATAAAAACAGGTAAATAAAATTTAACATTAAATTTTTTTTACAGAAAGAAAATCAAGTAGACTTGCAAGCTCAGTTTGTCGTCTTGTACCACAGAGTATTTCTTCTGTTAATATTTGCTGGTTTTATAAATAATTAAAAGTGACTTTTTAACACGTAGGTGTGAGGAATACCTTCTGAACCTGTGGGAGTTGCTGTCTAGCAAGGATGGTTCAGAAATGCTACTCATAATGACTGCAAAGCTCACAGTGGCTACTCTGCTCCCCCACTAAGGTCCACAGTTTTCTTACTCGGTGCTTCCTCGGGTGATTTACGTAACAAATTCATCTCAGTGTTATAGCTTGATAGCTGACAAACTAGGTAATAGTTTACTAGGCTATAAACAGGTAGCCAGGAAGGAGAGTTAACCTTTTTAAGTCAATAAGAAGAACGTCCTTATAAGTCTTCAAAAACTTTTTTTTTACCTTGGATGGAAGGAAAAAAAGATAATGTTTAATATCACTTTCTGTTTAAATTTTTATAAGCCCCAATTAGGATTTCTTTCTATTGAGGTTTTTCTGTTTCAGAGGGGAGATGCTGCTTGAAAAACAGTGCTTAGATTTTTTTTCTGCTTTAAACATACTTTCTACTTATGTAAATATCTCTACCTTGCCATTACCTATGTCAGTGATACCCAAAGGAAAGTTTATTTCAAATGTACAAACTTTCCATACTTGGGAACAAGAAAATTAAGTCAGATTTTTTTTTGTCTGTTTGTTTGTTTAAAATTTTTGCATAAGTTTGCCCAAGGGCTAAGCTAATACAAACATACTTATCCTGCTACAATATATTTATCTGCTTCAGTCCCTCTCTATTCTATTCTCTCTCTCTCTCTCTCTCTCTCTCTCTCTCTCTCTCTCTCTCTCTCTCTCTTTCTCTCTCTCTCTCTCTCTCCTTCTCCCTCTCCTTTTCTCCCCCTACCCCACCTCTCTCTGTTTGGGTGTGGCCATGAGAAAACTGGTGTGTAACATGTGTGTCTGTGGTATATAGTTGTGTGCAGGTAGATGAGTGTACACGTGTGTGGTGTGTAGTTTTGTGTGTAGGTAGGTGGGTGCACATGTGTGTGGTATACAGTCGTGTGTGTAAGTAGGTAAATGTACATGTAGAAGCCAGCCTTTAATGTCAACCATCTTCCGAAATCACTTTTCCACCTTAGGTTTTTTTTTGAGACTATAAATCAATGTAAAAGTGGAATATTTGGGGCTGGAGAGATGGCTCGGCAGTTTTTCACTGACCTTGGAGCTTACAGATTGTCTCGAAAGACTGGCCAAAACTCTCCAGACACCCACCTGTCTCTGTCTCCCTGATGCAGGGATCTCTGGAACCTGACACCACAGCTGGCTTTTTATGTGAGTACCTGGAGGTCCAAACTCACCTCCCCATGCTCACGTGGCCAGTGCCTTACCAACTGACTCATCTCCCAGCCAAACTTTATTTAATGTAATTTTGGAAGAATTGTTGGTGACCATTTGAGGCATCCCTGGTTTCAGCATCTCTAACAAGTTAATGGTTAGACTTTAATGGAATTGAAATCAAAAGCCAAAATCTTTCAATTACACTTCATTGTGATGTTGCAAAACCAAACATGAAATCAATATGCAAGTGGAATATTTGGAGTTGGAGAGGTGGCTCCACAGTTAAGAGCACTGACTGCTCTTCCAGAGGTCCTGAGTTCAATTCCCAGCATCCAAGTGGTAGCTCACAACCATCTGTAACGGAAGCCAATGCCCACTTCTGGTGTGTCTGAGGACAGCTACATTGTACTCATATACACAAAATAAATAAATCTTTAAAAAAAAAACCAATATTTTTATTTAGAAAGTTCAAATTGGGGATTTAGTCTATTGGATGTGATTATGGTTACCAAAAGATAGGAGTCTGGCTTTTCCCATCAGGAGCCCAAAGAGAGCAGATAACATTGTGTACTGCATGCTTTAGACCTACAGCCTCCTTATCTCAGAGTGCTTCCAGACTGTGTTGTGATCCAAATGTTTGTCCTTTCAAAATCCATATGCTGAACCCCCCCCCCCCCACGTGGCAATATTAAGAGGTAAGGCTTTCGGAGAATGACTAGGTCATTTCTGAAAACGGTCCACATGAAAAGGTCTAGTGCCTTTGAGAAGCTAAGGGAGGTGGGTGTCCTGAGAGAACAAAGCACAGAGCAGCCTTCTTGGAAAGAGAAAGGGAATTCTTGCCAAACATTGAATCTGCAGGCACCTTGACCTTGGGCTTCTCTGCCTCCTGCACAATAAAAAATAAACTTCCATTATGTATAAATCACTGTGAGATATTTTTAGAGCCACCTGAAAAGATTAAGAAAATTGGGGGGGAAAATCAGAAATATGTAAGTAGCACCAAATGAGTCATCTAGTAAATGCTGCAGCAATTAGGAAGTGGGGAACTGAGATTCTTTAGAATAGACTTGACCCCCATTCTTATTGGTAATCTAACACCTAGCGTATTGCCTGGTCTATAGTAAGCACTCAATAAACATCTGTTATGAGATTTAAGTGAACAAGTCAGTCATTGTTGGCTGATACAGAAGGAAAATCCTGTGACTAAAATGGACTTCTAACTCTATCTGGAAGGACAGACAGGATTTGTACTGATGGGAAAAATAGAATGGTGTATTGACAATGGGAACATAGCGGAAGCCAAACTCTGGAGAGAAACAAAGAAATGGGCTTGAGGAGGACAATAAGTAAGTTTTCCAGACTAGAGCTGAGAACACACGGAGCCAAGCATTAAATCTAAATGTTGCTAGGAAAGGTGGAAAGAGATTTATGCAGAGTCTTAAAAGCTGGACTGAGGACTGTGGGCTTTATTAGGTAAGTAAACGAGCAGCAGCCGAGAGGCTTGATGGAAACGCTGGTTTAGGGAGTTAACCTGGAGCTGAAGGGAGGAAAGAATCCAAGGACAGATGTCTGAACTGCTCAAGCGGGAGTGGGGTGGGAGGGGAGGGGTGGGGGTAGGGTGGTAAGGAGGTGTGAGATGGGGGTGGAAAGCCAGCTGGAGCAGATCTGGAAGAAAGGCTGACCAAGAACTCCAAGTGTTCCAGTCTAAAAGATGAGAGTAAAGGACCCAGAGGAGAGACGAAAGCTAGCACCAATAATGAGCCATAGCAGGGAGAGAGGAGCCAACCCACTTCAGAGGACTTTGTGTTCTGCTGAGAAAAGTACTGTGTTGTGTGTTGCCATGAAGCGTCCAGTGGATTTTGGATTCAATTAGGTATTTATCAAATGCTTCTTTATAGTCTAGGATGCACCAGATCTCTAGAAAAGGCAGACTAACCAGCCTCCTGAACATCACAGCTTAGCACAGCCCATCTCTGATGTGCTCAGAACATTTACATCAGCCTACAGTTGAGGCAGAGCATGTAAACACAAAGACCATCTTGTGATCAAGTACAGACGGTCTCATGCTGTTCTTTGAATACTGAACTGGAGGTAATAGCAGAATAATTCTATAGTACACTTTTCAAACCAGTGAAAAGCTAAAAAGAATAAATAAATAAATAAATAAATAAATAAATAAATAAATAAATAAATTACTGTTAATGGTGAAATCTGTGTTGGGAGGAACTAAGTCAGTGGCTTCAAATCACTCAGCATGCTGGCTGAGAAGTTAGGGAATATCAAGATGACTTGTCACCAAGCCCGACAACCTGAGCTACTCTCAGGATCCAGTTGGTGGAATCCAGGTACTGCACGTTGTCCTCAAAGCTCCCCATCTTTCCATGGTGACCGCAGGCCTGGGGCTGCAAGTTCCTCCCCTCCCTTCCAGCCGGGCATCTTCTTTAAGAACAATTCAAGTTGCTCCTTTCCCTAGAAACATCTCTAGAATTTTCTGCTCATCTCCGTGAGTGCCATCACCTTCAGGGTTGGAGGCACCACTCCAAGGACCAAGTACAGTGTGGAAAGTAAAATTTCTGGCTGCAGGATGAAGTGGAGAAGGAATGAACCCTGGTTTAGCAGGATGAGTTGCTAGCGTTCTGTGTAGCAGATAGCTGGGGACAGTATGGGCTTACTGAAAGAAGGAAGAGCCTACAAGTTGTATACCAGCCCAGACTTAAGGGGAGCACTTATGCTATTGAGAAGGAATATCAGGAATGAATCAGAAGGCATTAGAGAAAGGAACATGGTACTGCCTGTGCGGAAGCACAACCACAGCTAATCTGAGAACAGTCACCCCAGATGAAAATTCTAAGTAGAAGTTTCATGGGATAAGGATTCTCTCTCTGACCCTCTGTGATAACCCAGAAACTTGTTATGTGCTTAGGACATAGTAGATAAACTATAAGTAGAGCATTTTTAATATTGTATTTATGTGTATGTGTATACCTACTTGTCGCTACACACATGTCCATGCAATGCCATCAGAAGGCTGATAAGACCCCGGCCCGAGGGGATTCGACGAGACCTTAGGGAAGGGGGCGAATGAATGAAAGGACAGGAGACAAAGAATGAGAGCAAGTCTGCGTTCTGATCAAGCTCTGAAACTTTAATTTGGGGGGCCAGGTTATAAAGACACATCAAACCGGGAAGTTTGGGCGAGGGTCATAGCTTAGGGCTATCCTACTATGGAATTCTTATTGCCCAAGACCATCCCACTGTCATAACCAGCTCCAAGGAAATGCCAGACATTCTTTAAGGTCCTGGGACTTGAGATCTGTGAATGTCCTTTCTTAACCTTGTACTGACTAGACTTTCTAGAACAGCAGGTAATTCCTGGGTTTGGCTCCTGGCATGATGAGGCCCTGGAACCAAAGATACCAGTGCTTGTGAGCTACTCAGTGTAGAGGCTGGGAACCTAACTCAGGAACTCTGGAAGAGCAGCCAGTGCTCTTAACCACTGAGCTAAGTTTCCAGACATTATAGCCCCATGTGTTAATGAGCCATCAAGTGGAAATTTACTTGTACCTTTTGGAACATGAGACACGAAATGGGATAAAAATGGAGAGGGAAGAGTCTAGATGCCACTGTCCTTATGCCCAGCATAAATGCCAAGGGGCACTGCTTTAGGTTAGGACTAGAGATTCAGGTAGGATGGACCTGTGTGGGTTGCTAACTTCATTTCTTCCCCTCCCCTTCCCCCTTCCCTTACAGACAGTAGCCCAGTTTCTCACTGAACTCTTTGTGTAGGTGAGGATGACCTTGAACTTCTGATCTTCCTTCTGTCTCTCGGTGTTGGGATGTCAGGTTCAAGCTGCATTACTTAGATGGACAGTTTGGTTTGGTTTGGTTGGGTTTTGTTATTTTTGTTTTGTTTTTAACGTATAATTCTAAGAATCATACCCTATATTAGCGACACTCGTCTTGGATCTTGGATCGCCCCTGAGAATATTCAGGGATTAGCAAGAGTTAAATGAGGCCACCACTATGTAAAGTGTTTTCAAAGATTACCCAATTAAGCGCAAGTTCTTCTTAAAGACTCTTTATTAGTTTGAATACTGGCTGAGTGTTGTAAGGTTTTATTCAATGACAAGAGTAAGCATCTAAGGAACTTTCCCCCTCTGTTTTCGAGCTACAATGAGACTTGTGGGTTCAATCATTCTGCGTCTCTGGGTGGGTTTTACAAGGCTTGAAATAGCTGCTGCTGCGATGTTGTTCTGCCTCCAAGTTGCCTGAGTGTGCACACTGAAGAAAAGGCACGATTCTGAGGACCGACTCTTGGTTCCAAGAAGTGCTGAAGGGTCTTGCTTTCCCAGCGCTGTTGAGTTTCTTTGTTAGGACTGAAAAGAAGCAACAAAGGAAGACAGAGAAGTGGGTTTTTAATTAAATATTTTTTGGTTTTCCAGTCTCTATAAAATGAAAATTGAGTTGGTAACCACTCAAACTCCATCTGTAGACATAGTACAGTATCCTTCTGGCTTCTTTGTCTCTGTTTGTCTGTCTCTGTCTCTGTCTGTCTCTTTGTCTTTCTGTCTGTCTCTCTGTCTGTCTGTCTCTCTCTGTCTGTCTGTCTCTGTCTTCCTCAAACACACACACACTTCTCCTCTCCCTCTCCCCTCCACCCCCTCCACATATCTGTAGGTATGTGTTTTCTTTTTCCCTTCCCATGTTTTCTCTAAGTGCAAAAGATTTATTACAGATTAAAAACTTCTGTTCCGGGGGCTGGAGATGGCTCAGCAGTAAAGAGCACTGACTGTTCTTCCAGCAGTCCTGATTTCTATTCCCAGCAACCACATTGTGACTCAAAACCGTCTGTAATGGGATCTGGTGCCCTCTTCTGGTCTATCTGAAGACAGCTACAGTGTACTCATACATAAAATAAATGATTTCTTTAAAAAAAAAAAAAAAAAAAAAAAAAAAAAACAACAACAAAACCTTCTGTTCTATAAAATAAACTTTAAATAAAAAGTGGTTGAATCTTAAAGTACAGAAGCAAGTAGGGAAAGTAACATTGAATAAGCAAGCAAGCTCAGAGTGTACTGGGCAGCAACCAGTGGTCTGGTGTGCATGCCATGGGCTTCATAAGCTTGTGTTTCCACCAGGATCCTGACAGATGACGTGCTGTGTTTACTTGTAAGTTCTCCAGGATGAGAAATGCTATGTAGCCGAAATAGAATTCCCAGTGCTGCAAAGAACATGGGATTCAGCATGTTTCTGCAAAGCAAGTTCATAATCTAAATACAAACTAGGGAAACAGAATAAGAAATTCCCAGAAAAGACTGACCATTTCATTATGGAAGACTGTCAGCAGAGACACAATGCACATACTTTCAGCCATGACTGTAACACTTTCTGAGTATTCCTTGCAACCAGAAACAATATCTTTCGAAGCAAACCTGAGTCTCAGTGTTATTACTTTCAATTCCTCTCTAGATTATGGATTTGAATAGCCATGTAAATGTGTGTGTGTGTGTGTGTGTGTGTGTGTGTGTGTGTGTGTGTGTGTGTGTGTTGTGGGTAGTTCCCTCAATGATACTTTAGTGTAGCCCTTGCCCTCAGTTGTTACCATTGGTTGGCTCATTTTATAAAAAATGTTTCACTTTCTTTTTTCCATTGGGGAAATGGAAAAGTGAAACTCTGCTGAGAGAAACAATCAAATTTGCATGATTGCCCCACACTGATGTCCTGAAGGAAGAATGATTTCTACTTATTGACCAGAAATTGGTACCGATAATTTTACCTTACAATGATATTGGAGAGGGAGGGAGACAGTTTATCAGCACCACTGCAGTCCTATAACAGGGTCTGAAGCTACACAGTGTCTCTTCTTATCCTGAGCATGAGACTTCCTTCTCTCGCAAATCCTGCGCTTCTGTGAGCCCAGTGGACAGTTGTTCTAAATCATCCTCCTGTAGTTGTTGCTTTGATTGTATTTTTTATTTTACTTTTTGAAACATGTTCTCAAGTAGTCTAAGCTGACCTGGAACTTCTTACACAGCTCTGGATGACCTAGAATTTCTGACCTTCCTGCCTCCATCTCCTGTGCGCTGGGAAACATTTGTGCACCATCAGTCAGCTCGTACTGTGCTAGGAATCCAACCTAAAGCTCTGTGTATACTACGTGTTCACTCTGTTCCAAGAGCCAGTTCTCCATCCTTGCTCCATGTCTCCCTGATAGACAGGGTCCAGCATACAGTCAGGACATATGACACTCTTTGGCTCAGACATTTCCTTGTTTTATTCTATAAACACAATATCACAATAAAATGGGAGGCAATACCTTTGATCATGCTGAGAAATACTGTATAATGTAAGGGTAATACTCCCCAAAAAGATCACCACGAGGCATTTTATTCATATAGAAAAATCTCTATTTTTGGAAATGCTTGTCAAACACATAAGCCATCTCAAATCCCTTATGTGTTTTTTTAAATTCCATTTTTCAAAATACTGTTTTTAAATTTATGGAATATGTCCATTGTATATATTTGGAAAGTTGGATGAGCATGTATATTTATATATGTATATTTACATATGAATATAATTAGAAGAAAAGCATAGCGCGCCTGCCAGAAGCACATGCATACTGTGCTTTTTAAAATTGTGAATTAAGCTCCCAGCATCACTGTTTCTAATGAAATGTGTTTTTTCCTCCCTGGATGTACATCTGCTATTTTCTCTTCCTTGATTTTTATGCCAGGTCTGTTTTCGTGATTAGAGGGAGAGGCAGAAAACAAAATGAAGTGTCCATTTCAAGCTGTTGATTTTATTATCATGCTGAGGGTTTTTTTTTTTTTTTTTCACTTACCACTAAAAACAGTTTTAAGTTTAGATATTTGAGGAAAAAACAAAACCCTCTCAGACTTACACTAGGCTTTATTTATAGTTTGGTTATCTCATTTATATTACTAGGACCTCCGTTAGGCTGCTGTGACAAACACCCAAACAGTGGCTCAAACAAGATAAAACTGTGTTCTCCCACATATAACGGTCTGGATCCTGAGTGCTGGGCTGTGGCAGCTTTCCAGCGTCGTAGACACAAGCTCCACCAGTCTAACTGCTCTGCCGACTTCAACTGTCACTATCGCTTTTGTCCCCTGGTCCAACAGTGTTGCTGCAGCTCCAGCCATGCTAGGGAAACTCACAGCATTCTCAGATATTTGTATGGATAACTTCTGTAATGATGTATACATATACACCATGATATAGTATAAGGTATACTATATAATGTATAGTAAATAGCTTATATACAATAGTAGATGTCCAGACACAACCACACTAAAGGACACAAGAGAGTAGAGAAAGGCTTACACCTGTCCATGTATTTTCTACAAATAAAATATGCTAGGCTGCAAATCCTCCAAGGGCAGCAAAGTACCAATGACCAAGGGACTGTGAGAAATCATTTACAATAATATTTTTTATCAACTATTTGAGAATTGCATTGATGTTTTGGTCACATTAACTCTCCAGTTTCCCCAGATCTACCTTCACGTTGATACACACCCAACTCTGATTTTTTTTTTCTTTAGAATTCTTTTCCCCAATTCTCAAGTCCAATTTCCATATCCTATGCAATACTGATCATTTTCAGAATAAAACAGCATACAGGTGCCCCTCCATGTATGCCACCTTTAGATTTTTAAGTTTGTTAAAACAGCATAATACGTTTTTGTTGTTGTTAATAAAAAAGAATTAGGCCTGGATAATTATCAGGTATACAGAGTTTCACCTGCATAAATATTGAATAAGAGTATCTGAGAATCATGAAAGATATAGATCCATTCTATAGGCAAGACTATCTTACGTTTTCTGGACAATTGGGGTGACTGGCTCTACCCTATAAATTCTTCCCTAACACAGTAATGACCAGAAAGAGATGTATGGGTATCTAATAGTCAGCCTGCACTCCAGAGGAGCCCAGGTCATGTTGACAGTTATAGAGCTACAGGAATTGTTGGCCCATGGTCTAACGTTCAGCATTTCAAGATAACACAACATCCATATCATGTGATGGCTTCCTGCAGTTACCACAGTCCTGTCCTCACTATCTACACCGTCCCCACCCATCACCCGATGCTGCACTTTCTAGACATTTCTGAGGACAGCCTGTGTGTTTGTCACCCACATGTTTGTTATGTAGACTCTTCCCATAAAACAATCCCAAGAGACACAGAGGTGTGGGGAGCCTGGTCATGCCTTTTTTTCTCCCCCTACATTCTGAAAAATAGATGGCTCCCTTTTTCACGGATGAAGTAGGGTTGTTCTTCTGGCTATTGCACCTGTATAACATCAATATGATGGGAAAAGTTAATTTTAATCTGTTTGTTAGAGTATAATCCCACTCTTTGAAGGCAAATCTCAAAGCACAGCAGCTTCTGCCACACCCTTTCCCAGAAGGTAGTGAGTGCATTCTTGCAGTGGTAGATGTGTTCTTTCAGGTTCATTACATTCAAGTGCATGTAACGGGCATGCACTTTGAAATAATCCCTAAGTGAACTCTAACTCCAAATGCTCTGGGATCCACTCTTGTAGCCCCATGAAGGTTGTGTAGCTTCTGGAATTTTCTTTTTCCATCAATACAGGAAGAGTGCGGGCGGTGAAAGCTGATTTCAGTTTCCTAGTTCCAGAACACACTAGAATTGGAACACTTGCTCAGGATTTCTCCTGAGGACTCTCAGTCTTAAAAATCTTAAGATTTTTAATGTATATATAATGTGTGTGTGTGTGTGATTTTTTCCATCTGCAGAAATTATTTTTCTCTTAAGAATTATTTCCAATTTTATAATACCAGGAACATAGAACTGAATGAAAAATGTTTACATTGTATCTTTGTCACAATTATTTTTAATAAGTACATATCAAATACTTACCACATGCTGGACACTGGATTAGACACCCAGAGACAGTATGATGAGGAAGATTGGTATAGCTTGCTCCCTTGTGGAAAATAAAAACAGATATATCATTATTGTAACTTAAATAAACAGTGTGATAAAAACTGCAAATGTCTTAACAGGATTGAACAGGGTAACCTGCAAAGACTGGACACATTTGCATGAGAATGGCCCAGTGGTGCAAATTGTGAGAATAGAGAAAACATTCTAGATTATTCCACACAGAGAGGACAGCCTGTGCAAGGCCCTAAGGAATTCAAGAAGGTGTAAAATGGACAGGATCTATTTCTTCAGAGTTTCATCCCAGCACAAGAAGAGTGCTCTGAAGAATTTCCAAGAGAAAGAACTAGGCCTGTTGTCACCAGCCTGGCACCACTTTTACTGTGTGAGAAGGAGTCCAAGTGCAACTGTCTCTAAGCACTGTAATAGTTAAAGTACAATTATACCTGAATAGGTCCTGTAATACGCCAGCAAGTACTTGTGCTTACAGGTCTGATTATAAGCCCAGGATGAGAAAAAAGTGGTGAACTGAACTGGTAATCTCCCAGGCTCTTCTCTGTCCCCTAATAAAAAGGTCCTTGTTTCTTGAATTGACAGAGGTATGAACAGAATTATGCTGAACAGTTCTCCGGTTGTAGTGTTACTGTTTCTTATTACATTTATTATAACTTGGTTTTCCTGTGCCAGTAGCTATGATGAGACCAATGTCTACTGAATGGTTTCAGTCTTTTCCAAATACCCTGAATCCCTTCTTTAAGCCGGGTCACAGTGTGGGCTTGGTACCAGATTGTAACAAGTTGTAGGAAGATTAAAAGAACATTCAATTTAGACTTTACTAGTATATTCTGAGCTCTTGCTCGCACCAGCCCACAGAAATCTTGACCTCTGGCCTTTTCACACACCCACCTTTACAAACACTTGGGTCTAAATAAGGGACAAACTCACAGATGGCTGACAGAAACTCTGTGCTTTCTAGAGATTGTCATAAACTTATTTCAGTCCAGTAGGAAAAGATGAACCCTGAATAGATATCTTAGCTGTTTGAAAGATGTCATATTCAGATCTTTGGCACCCACAGAAAACTGGGTGTGGACACACAACTATAACCCTGGTGCTGGAGGGATAGACACAGAAGGATCTGTGAGTACTTGGTTCAGAGACAGACCCTAACTCAAAAGATGAGGTGAAGGATAGCAGTGGAGGCCACCCAACATCAACCTCTGGCCTCAGCATGCACATGACAGGATCATACACAAACATATAACCCCCCAACACACACACACACACACACACACACACACACACACACACATCCCTCATATGAAGCCAGAAAGACATAGTGGTAGGCATTTTAATTCCAGCTCCAGGAAGCAGAGACAGGCAGATTCCTGGTGCCTACCTAGGGTATTGGATGTCTTTCATTGGATGTCAGTGAAAGAAACAAAGAAAGAAGCATGGGCTCATTGCAAATGCTTCCTGTAGTAGTAGGGGATGCTTTTTCTAGTGGCCCAGAGAGATACATTCTGGGGCTAGAAATATAGCTCAGTCAATATAGTGCTTGCCCAGCATGAAGCCCAGGATTCAATCCCAGCGGTGCCTAAACCAGAGAACCTGGTACACACCTAAAACCTCAACACTCAGGAAGTAGAGGCTAGAGGATCAGAAGCTCAAGATCATTTTTAGCTGGGAACTGAGGTGGAGAATCGCATGCATGGTTTCCCTAGTCTCAACTCTTCAACCTTTCCTGAACCACAGCCTTCTACATACATGTTGTTTCTCCATGCATCAGAAGTCACATCAGAGCACATACATGTACGTCAGCTCTGCTCCCAGCTTGCACACATCTCTGCTACTTTGAGTCCTCCAATGTCTTCAGATGATTTCCTTAAATAGTCCCTTCTCAATGGTACCTATTCTTCCTGGCCAACCTGTTTCAAATGCCAACCTCCACTTAACCTGCAGTCAGCTCAGGGTTACCTTGTCCAGTCTGCTGTATCTCCACCTTCCTAGAAGTGTTTCCACTTGTCTTAAAGCCTTAATAAGTATTGACCGACTAGGGTTGGTAAGATGGCTCAGTAGGTAGAGTATTTGTCATGAAAATGTTAGGACCTGACTTTATATTTCCAGAAGCCATGAAAGGCTAGACATGATGAGACATGTCTTTAACCTGGCACTCCTATGGCCATGACAGGAAGTGGAGTCAGAAGTCCCAGAAGTTAAGAGGCCCATTCTCCAACAAGGTGAAAATAGAAGACCAGTACCCAATGTGGTCTTTGGTCTCCACATATGCACTGTGGCACATAACTGCTCACACAGACACCTACATACACATGTGTACACAAGTACACACACATGTACACACACACGAAGAAAAATAAAAGAAGAGACTCTCATAATTGCCCTTAGAATCTAAATATGCTCTCACAGTTGGTAGGAGTCAGAAATTTCCCAAGAGCTCATTAAACAAGGAAGCATGGATCATTATGTTACAAGATAAATAAAATTATTCTCATTGGAAAAAGTATATTCACTAATTTACTAATTGTCATGCTTCCTATTTTGGCTAATAAATATATGTTTGAATCCAACAACAATAACAACAACAACAACAAAAAAAAAAACAACCATAAAACATGCTAGAATTGACAGAAATGAATGAGGAAGCCCTTGGGTTTTTCTCACTCAGTTCCCATCAGCACGGATGCTAAAAAGAACTTAATGTCATCTGAAGCTTTTCTCTGATTTCGTCCTTCCTTCTTCTCTATCTGAAATAAAAATTTTGGTCAAGTTACCGAGCCCTGCCAATTCTATCTCACTAATAAACTTTCCTATTATTTCTTCCCTGTCTTCCCCACTAGGAAGGGCATACACAGGCAGACAACAGCTAATAAACCTGGCGTGGAGGCCACGCTCTTTCGTAGGTGGCCTTTGATGCAATTACACTTTCTGTGGGAAGCTATCCAGAGCCAGTGCATTTTAAAACGCAAGATCAGAGTTGTCAGAAATAAGTTTTCTGATGGCTCCGTGTCACCACAGGACTCTTTATCCTTCCTTCTTCCTGTCATCAGCCTCTAAGGCTAACTAACAATCCTTGTCCGACACTGATGTCATGGCTAGGGTAAACACTGATATGCTAAGACACAGTAATGAGGAATTAGAACCCTCACAAATGTCACAACGCCATGGCCAGCTGAGGAATGACATGAACTTGGGTCCTTTTGAGCTGACCAGACCTTTACCACCCTACTCTCTTCTGGTGGAATGGAAAAGATGTTTCAAATTGTTGATTCAGTCACATGTGGTAATCTAAGCCAGGCCTTTATGCAACTTAGTTTCTGTTTCGGTGAGTCAGAAATGCTTGTCAGAGTTGCAGCTCCTGCACCTGAGCTTATTTGAAGAAGTAAGGCCTGTCAATCTCAGACAGGGTGGAGCCCTGCAGCCCACACAGGGATCCTCCAACAGTGTCCTTTCACCATGCCTCCTCCTGAACAACCAAACGTATCCTTTCCCCAGTGCCTCTTCCTGGGTGGCTCAGAGCTACTGTCCTGAACATTCTGGAAGCTGTCTTTGGTGACATCGCTTGTGTTTTTTCACTGGACCATGACAGTGTTCCAGACATCCCCCCTCCACGGTCCCCTCCCTCCCCACTTTTGCTGACGCTGAGGTATCCCTCAATACACGCCTTCAGCTTGTCTGCAGTGGCCAGCCTCCTCTCCCTTAGACAACCTTCTGTTCATACGTTGCTAGACTGTGTCGTTTCACAGCACTGGGAACTTCTGAAGAGTGACCATGCCACCCCAGAGCTGGGGGCTGGAGAGCCATATGCAGATGATTCTTTTTTTTTTTTTTTTTTTTTTTTTTTTTAAATAGGCAGAATTAGACTGTGACAAGATGATTCCCAACCATCCTCCTTGGAAGGGCAAAGTTCTGTTTGCTTCTTCTAGGACTTCTTACTCATTTCCCACTAACACCCTTCATCAGGAAGTCATCAAGAGAAGAACAGTGGATGTTCCACTCAGCTGCTAAAGGGAACTGAAGGAATAGGAATTTCTCACCTTCTTCCAATCCACACTCCTTTCACCTTTAGGAATGTTTGTCTGACCGGCTTCTTCCTAGTTAAGGAAATAAAAGACTTTAGAAAATCCATTTCGCTCTTACAAGCCAAATTTCCTGAGACTATTGTTTTGGAAAAAGAGTCAAAAAGTGCCTTTGAGATTCAAAATGCACCTTTGTTCTAAACTCAGCAAGTTCAGCTTCTTCTTCCCAGGATCTACTTCCTCCAGGAGCTGATGTTTGCAAAGCAGAGATGTAATGGACGGGCTAAATAAATGTCCGGAGTTTGGGCCACTGTTTCAGATCATTCTTACAGTAATCATTAAACAGCAGATTCATTGAGTTTCAAGTAGCACAGGTCTCCAGCCATTGATTCCACTGCTATTTTACTTTATTTTTTAAAGTCACAAGCTTATAATGAAAGTAGTCACACATGGGGAAGAGAACCTAGGAATGCTTATCCTAGCCACTCACTCTAGAATGGTCTTTCTCAGATTGGCAACAGTCCCGATCCACCTGCATCTGAGGAAAGCGTTTCAGATAACAAAACAAAGCTCATTTCTTCTTCTCTGCTCTTCCTTTTCTTTCCCACTCATTGGAATCAACTGAATTGACTTCAGGAAACACAGGGCTGGTCATGATTGACATTTTAAAAATGCTGCCTCATCCTCACCCACACCTTTCCTATCGCACAATTCCAATTGAAAGTGCACCAAATTCTTTCACCGGTTGGAAAACCCGGCTGAGGAGCCTTTTATGTGAGCCAGTTGTAATTGGGAGAGCTTGCGTAGGGAAGTCCTGAAGCAAGCTAAACGGTGAGTAAGACATCAATTTAATGCTGCTAAGTAGTTTTAAAGCTACTTAGCATGAGGAAATCCAGATTTGCTGCTTGTAAGCAGTTTTCAAGTCTTCTTACCTTTAGCTTTTCAGAAAGTACGTGTAGATTTTTGGACCTTTCATTTTGAGCTCTAGGGCCTTCTAGTTCTGGGTCTTTGTTTTGCTAAAGATTTAGTAAATATGTGGCACTGGCTTCTTTGAACCGTTTCTCTGAAATCTCCAAATAATTTCGGAAGAGACTTTCATGGCTTCCTAGGGGACAAAGGGGTCTCCGGAAGTCCACTCTGCCCTGTGACAGAAGTGAAATGAAAGCATGGTTTCTAAAGCCAATTAATAGTTTGAGATAAACGGTGACATTTCAGGAAGTAGAAGGTTCGAAAAATGTTGGTGGATTACCAGTTTATAAAACCTAGTAAAACAAACAATCCAACCAAACCACCAGAAGCAACAATGTTTCTGTCTCTGCTCTTGTGGACTGGGTGGTGATGCTAATTTAGACAGGAAACAAGGCAACCAGGAAACCCTAGCCCTCTGCCAAGTTTACTTTGTTTACTGGTCCTCACCAAACCCTGTACCTGCTCTCTGAGACATTTGCAAAGGGACCAGGACGTGGTTACAGATTAGATTAGAATGAGCACGGAGATACTTCTGTCCTGCATCCTGCTGCATCCATTACTGGTTACTGACGTGGTGGGAAGAGTGGAGCTTTCAAGCAGTGATTTGGAGCATACACAGTAATCAGTCAAGGCAGACACTTCGGAAAACAAGACAAAGAAGGTAAAGGCAAGAATTCTAGGTTAGGCTTGGTGACCTCAAAATTCTGGTCGTGCAGTTTCAGGAAAGTAGCATAATTCTTTGGCACTTGCAGGCCTCCAGTTGTGATGGGACTCAGAAGGTACTCGTTCCGTCAAATAGCTGGAGTCATTTCTTTCCCCAACTTGCACTTGGAATGGAAATAACCATCCAAGAGCCATTTCTTCCACAATTTCATTAAACCAGTACACTTCGGAGCGTGCTGTCAGAGAGCAGTTCTCCAGGTAAAAGAACATAGCCACCAATAGTTTCAGGTTAAGGAGAAGGGTGAGGGGGAAATCAGTATGTGAACGAGACTGTAGGTGGGAGAGATCCACATAACCTGCAGAGGGCGCTAAAGTGCCTTTCGGAGATTAGGGCGCATACATGAATGAATGAGAAGAGGTCTCATTTATCATCCTCCCCCCACCCCACCCCGGCCCCCATATGCTTGTTACACCCTCCCTAGTCTCAAATAGACAGCTTAGACTGTAGTCAGTGATTCGGAGAGATAAACTACCATAGAAAAAGAAGGAACTCTGGTATAAAGAAGAGGCAGCATAAGAAACTGATAAATGGAGTCTGACTTCCTAATAATTTCAGAATTCATGAAGATGAGGAAATGAAAGTGGACATGTTTAGAGCTCCTGGCGTGTCGCTTGTTGGCAGGGTAGAGAAACTTAGAGGCAGAAGCTAGGAAATATTAGGTTTTTTTTTCTTCGTAGAATGGGGTCAAAAGGGGATATCACAGATAGAAGATGATAGTTACTAGTGTATCCTGCAGGATTGCTTTTCAAAAAGGAAGGAATCCGATTAAAAATGATGCCCACAAATACCCTAACATTTGGATAATTCTCAACAATTTGTAAAGCCCTTTTGTAAAGATTGTATCTGGCTTGATCCTTATGACAGTCATTTTATATTTGAAGGTTTTTGGAGAGGTTAAATGGCTTTTCCAAAGTCACACAGTAAATTTCAGAGCCGAGTCTTAATAGAAATTGATTTCTAGTGATTTCTGAACACATTGTTGGTTGACTCTGCAGAGAAAGTGTGTTTTCGGGGATTTATTCACTATGGGGGGAAAAATGCTGTTGCAAGCCCAGAAGATGTCAGCTCGAGTTGCAAATTAAAAAAAAAAAAAATCAAATGGCAGATATTCATGGAGCAAAATAAAGACAATTTCTCGTCGCACGCTTTGTGTCTGTAATAAGCTAACAGGAGTTTCACAACACAAATGCTTACTCTGAACTACAAGCCAAACTGGCAGTCATGCTGTCCGCCTGATCAACCACATGCCACCCTGCTTGAGATTCATCCCGCCACAACTCCACTGAGTGAAGCATCCTTTCAGAAAAGTAAATGGAACTCTAGAGCTACTAGGTGATAGAAGAGTTGGGGCCCCCAAAGCTATCCCTAACCACTGCTACTCAGACCTGCAAACAAACGAAGAATTTATTTACTGATGTATGAATTCAAGCCAAAGATCCAGGTAGGGAGTCTGGAAAGAGACAAAACAGGAAGAACAAGTTAGGGTGTGCTCTCCGCAGGGAAGGTTCCGGCTTCTTGATGAGGCGGCATGATGTCACCGGCTTCAGGAGCGCTTTGAAGTGTGACCCAAGGTCAGAGCAAGAGTTACCCTTTAGAATACTTCACTGTCCTTTTTCGTGAAATGAACTGGAGGTAAGAAGGAAGAGAACAGAGGGAACAGAAGTAACACGTGTAAGGGGTGACACTCAATAAATTCCTAATAAATAATTACTACATTTGGGTGATCCTTGATACGCAATGAGAGACGGGCCACAGAGAAATGCTGAATCCTCTGAACATATAATTTCTCTTGTCTACCAGCTAAGATAACCCTTGACCCCACCACTGTGGCCTGTCTACACATACCATAGGCAAGGGACTCTATCAGAAATCATTTTGGGTCTGAGTGTCACTTTGGTCCTTGGTATTAGAATTTATTATACTTTGGTTCATGTCCTCAGAGGTAAAGAGATCCTGAATGTTAGTTATCAAGTGAAGGAAACAGTCGGGGAGGGGAACCACAAAGCTGCTCCTGCTGCTGTAGGCATCGGTGGTCGTTTGTAATGTCTAATGCGCTATTATGATGACATGTCTTTTCACTTCATCTGCTATGTCTTCCATTTTAGTAAACCTAGTTTGTCACAACAGGATGTTACAATTCTATGCACTTAGGTACACATCCAGTGTATGTAATCTGCCTAATAGTGTCTAACAAATGCTGTGTTGATTTGAAGAAAAATTAAAAACCAGGAAATTAAGATATAAGGATCTTGGAATGTGACTACATTTTAAAGTTGCTTATGATATCCATGGCTTTGACTTCTTCTAACACATCAACCCAAGAAACTACAAGTTGTTCTCCAAAAGGAGTGAATAAACTCCTGTTGATACTGTGAACAGGCAGGCCTTCAGTCTAGCTGCCTTATGCTAATGGACATCTCTTGTGCAATGTTTGTATTGGAGGTGAGGACTTGCTTTCCTGTTCCTTGAATTTGTGTTGAAATCCCCCACCCTAAGCAGCCTATTTTGTTTGCATTTGCCTGCATTTGTCCTGGGAAAATGCTTAGTGTAAAACCTGGCTCTCTCTATGGGCCTCACCACACCTAGTGCGTGGATTATCCTAGTATTCTGCCTCAAACTGTTCTGGTCACTGTTGACCAAGACCTTGAAGAGTTCTTTAGGCTCTGCTGGACCTGAGAAAAACCTATTAAGATTCTCGGCCCTTTTTTTGTTTTCTCCTGCCAAGTTACATTTTTATTAAATGGATAACTCCCAAATTGTTGAAAATCAGCTATTTGAAAGCGGATTTAATTGATTCTGGTAGGGTTTCAGTTGTGTTTTTGAGTTTGTGTGTGTGTGTATGTGGTGTCTATATGTGAGGGTGGTGTGTGTGTGTATGTGTGTGTGGTGTGTATGTGCATTTGTGTGTGTGGTGTATGTATGTATGTATGTATGTATGTATGTGTTTGTGTGTGTGTGGTGTGTATGTGTGTGTGGTGTGTATGTTTGTGTGAGTGTGTGTGGTGTGTATGTTTGTGTGTGTGCGATGTGTATGTGTGTGTATGGTGTGTGTGGTGTGTGTTTGTGTGTATGTGTGGTGTGTTTGTGTGTGCAGTGTGTATGTTTGTGTGTGTGTGGTGTATATGTTTGTGTGTGTGCGGTGTGTATGTGTGTGTATGGTGTGTGTGTGGTGTGTGTTTGTGTGTATGTGTGGTGTGTTTGTGTGTGTGGTGTGTATGTTTGTGTGTGTGTGGTGTGTATGTTTGTGTGTGTGGTGTGTATGTTTGTGTGTGTGGTGTATGTATATGTATGTATATGTGTGTTTGTGTGTGTATATGGTGTCTGTGTGTGTGTATGGTGTGTGTGTGTGTGTGTGTGTATGCGCGCTTGTGTGGGGAGGAATACAGGCTCCTTGAGTTTCTGGTACAACCAGACAGCTGTCTTTCAGCTCTGCAAGGTTTCCAGAATGGGATGAAAACACCACTGAGTTTCAGAAAAAGCTGCAGCTCCTCCGTTTCCTTTCTGTCTGCCTCCCATTCATCTGTAGGATCTTTTCATAAACATTAGTCTTTAAATTTAGGATGTTGGATAACTTAATGTTTATTAGATGGATGATAGATAACTGCATGGGCAAAATGTGAGTTCATTTAAAGAAAAAGAAATATATGTGTATAAAGCCATGAGCCGACTATCATGTGTTCTGAGCAAGGCTAAATCCAGTCAAGTCCACAAACGGATTTAAACTGTTAATTTTCCCATATTGCTCAAGTAAGCAAAACCTAAGGCATTTAATTTTTCTAATAATCTCAGACATGATTTCTTCATAATGTACTACACAATCTATATTGATTACTCTGTCGGTGAGACACGCATTTAATAAACATGTATTCCACAGCGAAGCATAAAATCAAAGTTTAAATGACTATTTGTGAAAGCTACTCTTTTCCCCCTGAGCGTGTCAAAACAAAATGTCAGGGGTGCACGGAACCTTAGTTTCAGTTGTTTATGAAAAGAATTATGAAGGTATTAAGATGAGCAGCCCAGAGCCAGGGGAGCGAATTCCACACTCTTCTGACACAAAGCTGAATCACATAGAGTCAGCGTCACAAGTCCTCTCTGGAAAAGAAGGAGCTTAGCTTAAAGTTGTAAAGGGAGAACAAAAGCTTTTTACTGAAAATAAAAATGTTTCCTTTCATTTAAAAATAGATAAATTGACAAGAAAAACTATTCAATCTTCCAACCCTGATCCAATACTTGTGCCATTTCTAAGCATGTATTTATTAGAGTAAAACATTTTATTTAACATTATTTTATTTTTATTTTCAAGGGCATTATTTACACACGAGAACAACTCGCTTTGCCAAATTTAAGCAACCAGTTCCTTGACTCTCTCTACCACCCGAAAATAGTATTTGCAAGCATGCAAAAAATCTTACGTCTCTAATGCTCCCCAGAAGAGGTCTATAGACAGCAAATTAAGTGAGACCTGGAAGGGGGTGATTAAAAGGAACAGGGAATTTACATTGTAGTAACAGAGGGACTGTTGTGTTTGATTTGTTGTCCACCTTAATCTGGCATGCTATTTCACCCTCCAAGACGCACATCAATACCTTCTTTATGTCTGGCTATTACCACTCATTTAAAAATCTATTTTACATGATTCTTTCAGCCAAAAATGGACCATAATGACACAGAATACAGCGCGTGCTTCATAAATTCCGTAAGAATCAATACTTTGGCTGGGAATTTGTCAGTCTCTCAAAGTTATGCACCATTAAACTTTACTGTTATTGCAGTGGACTCTTCGTCAAAGTTCAGTACCTAGCATACTAGAGAAAGACTTCCAGAGCCAGGGAAAGGTGCAGGGGAGCTGAAAGATGCTTGCTGTAGAATCCAGGCCTTTGGAGAGATGCTTAATTTGCAAAATGCAAATAGGCAAAAAGCTATCTTGATTATGGATAGCCAAGTAGTTCTTAAGATTTGGGTTATGTTTATCTAAAGGTCATACTGTGTTATACTCAGACCCTGGGTGTAGAAAATACTCTTCCACCTACCAGCTCTACCTCTGTCCTTGTTCTGAGAGCAGTAAGCAGGGTTCAGAACACAGGACAGCAGATGCTTCAGCCATTTTACACTGCTCCTTGGATTAATTTGTAATGAGACCGAATGTCCCTCTGGTTCTGTACACTTGGGGAGACACTTAGTGATTGTCATAACAGCTACTTTTTAGCCCTGCTTTTACGGATTCTGCATGCGAATGACCTTATCAACATCAAAAGGGAGCACAGACATTGTGCCCTTGGCAACCTGGCTGGTACTTGCTTCTCCTGTAGCCCCATCAAGTTCCCACCACTCAGTACCTGGACTGCTGGGTTGCAGGTCTGGGCGTCTTGATGTTGCACATGTCCCATTTGACTTTTCTCCTCTTACCTATGCTCTCTTTATAATCTCAGAAATACTTGTCACTGTCTCTGAAGGTCTGTTCTGACCTTGCAGAGTGAGTTCAGTGCTTTTGTTTTTGACAGTGTCCCCTGCACTGGACACCTTTACTCTCATTGTATTAAAATAACATGCTTTCTGCCACTATGTTGTAACAATGATCACGTTAAAGGAGTCTGAGTTGCAGGTACCCATACACTGGCATATAGTAGGTGCTCAAAAAAAATATATATCTCAAGCTTCTTTAATCAAAGCTGGATATCATGAGACAAGCCTGCACATCACAGCACGTAGGAGGAGAAAGAAGAGTCAGAAAGTCAAAAAGCAGCAAGCTAGTTAGCAGAGTGTTAAACAAGCAAGTGCCTCTGGGTCTTACTCCCAGCATGGTACAAACAGAGGGTGGGAGTTACTGTGTGTAAGCAGAGAAGGTGGGAGCCGGCAGAACAGAAGTCCAGGGTCACCCTCAGCTATCTACATGGAAGTACAAGGCGAAAAAGAACAATCAAGAGTGCTTCTTAAATAAGCTATAAGAAAGTAACTGTCTTTGTCGTAACTTGCTCCCAAAACTGTTTCTCAGATCAGCTGGAGACAAGTAAAGACACAAGTAGCCACCAGAATGGAAAATTCTATGAAACCCAATGGCTTTGACCAAAATGGCTCACACTTCGGCTTTTGTTGAGCATCGTCGCCCTAGATGGTCTGCTGAGAACACGTCCAAGGTCACACTGATACCTGGGAGACAGTGAGGTGCAAAGATCTTCCCATCTGACTTCTTGCTTGAAGTCTTTCTGCTACAGATATTTGCAGGCTTTTGCCCAAGCTCTTAAAATTTGTTCTGATAAGGGGAGGGGGAAGACAGGGCCTCTGCTCACTCTTCAAATGAGTTTATTAAGGTAATGGAATGCTACCAGGCACCTAGTTATGCTTTGAAACCATGTTTGCTATTTCACGTCTCCTGCTATCTTCAAATTACCCTTTCGAAAGCACCACATCTAAGCTGAAAAGCAAGTGCAGATAGAGATGGACGGAGGTATAATGAACCTTGAAACACATTCTTGGACAGTGTCCTGTATTGGAAATTAGAGGACATACTGCAGGTATTCAGACTTGCTTCCAAATGGCAAGAAACAGCGCTGAGTCTGGATTGGGCGTGGACAGCTGTGGGTACTCCATTGTACAGAGTGTGGTCTGCCTTTGTGCTGACTCTTTCTTTGATATATTCACCTCTGATTTGCCTGTCCATCTTTAGGGGCAGGGGGTATAAGGAAGTCTCTTCCTCCTTTCTCCTTGACTCAGAGACACCCTCTCCTGGTGGTGGGCCTTGGAGTCAGAAATTCCTGAGTTTGAACTCAGCCTCACCCTTCTCTTCTCTGAACTTCATTTTCATTATTTGTAGAGATGAAATTAATAGCTAGTCATACTCTAACATCTCTTGAGAGAAAGTACCAATTAATATAAAATTAATGGCAAAGGTATGCTCTAATCTTGGTGAGAGGGAAAAGACTCTTCGAAGTAGGTAACTGATTAATGTCAGTCATGATGGTTATAATTACTATAAAGAACTGGTATCTGCTATTTCAATAACACTCAGTATACGGCCCGTGCTTGGTAGACTATGGTCTGTGTTGCTTTAATATGCCTACCGTACAACTCTGTATTTGCTGGCAATTCAATATGTGTTTTTAAATACAAAACCAGTGCTTACCTAGCATGCTCAAGGTTCCAATCCCAGCACCACAGGAATGGCACACACAGGGATACGTCTGCCATTTCAACTTGCTCTAAGGAGAGGCAGAAGGATCAGAAGTTCAAGGACATCCTCAGTTACTTAGTGGTTTTTGAAGCTAATTTGGGTTACATAAGACCCCAGCAAGGCGCACAAATATATGCATTAATTAGAAACTACTTGACACAGAATTGACAAGAATTTGAAGATCTCTCTAAGGATAGCCAGAATACACTGCTAAAACTTATTAGTTGTATGCAAATACTTTTAAACATAGTAGATTTGTGTCCGTTGATGAGGGTTTCAATTTTAGGCTATGATAATACTTCAAAATGTCTTAGAGAAAAGAAGTCATTCATTTTCCCCCTGAGGGGTTTTCCTTTTTATTTCTAGAGAGCAACGTGTGGTATCTTTTTTTTTTTTTTTTTTTTTTTTTTTTTTTTTTTTTTTTTTGTGATGCATACAGAGGTTTCCAGTACAGCTTTCTGGGTCATGTGCTTTTGAAGGACACAAGGTCTAGAGACATGGCTTACTATCATTGGCTCCACTAAAATTTGTCTTTCATCTTTATTCTGCATTTGAACTTATAGATAAATGTGTATGCGTTATCACAGTTGAATTGACCAAAAATGGCAGTTGAATATTTTGCCTTCCTCCTGCCTCTGGCATAATACATTGTATATACATACCTTGAACTCAGAGCCTGGCACTCTATCACTAAGCAACAGCCCAAGCCATGCCTTGCTCTGTAAAGATCAGAATATTTACAGTGACATTCTGACATCATCATCAAGGGCCTTGAAGAAGAGACATACTTCTTGCCTCCAGACAAAGACACTATTAAGGTTAGCAGTTGCTCTGACCACACAGTGCCTGAGAGTGCCGAGCATACAGTAGGATGTTAATAAGTGAATAGACAAAACACTTCAAAGAGTGTGAGTATTGTCAAGGATTGTGACAACAGGAGTCACTATTGTGAATGGTCAAGGGCAGACACTGGAGTCAAAAATACCCAAGTTCAAGGGTCAGGCAGAGGGCTTACTGTCTGTGTGTCTAGGAGAGGAATTTGTGTTACCTCATCTTGCCACCCTCATTCATCCCTGCCATGAAAGGGCAAAACAACAGCCTCCGTGTGCTTGGAACTGATGAGAGCTCACGGTGAGTTAGCACATGTAAAATGCTTGGGGTGGTGTCCCTTTCATGGGCAGCCTAGAGTAGTATGCTATGTAGCCAGTAATATGTAGGGGACAGCATCTCCTATAAAGATGCAGACTCAATCTTCGGTTCTGTCCAAATTAGAAATTCAACCCATAATTTCGAATTAAAGAGACTAAGAAACCCACAGAAATATGCCCCTGAAACCAGAGAATTATGTACTTCTTCAGTTTTGTATAGGCGACTAATAAATCGTTGACAGTGAAAGTGGTAAGGGCGGAGATGAGGAGGCAGGGATGCAGGGGGAAGAGGAGGAGAAGGGGAATATAAGGACAAAACATAGTCATTCAACAGTCAGGATCAAGGTCACAGCCTTCCCAAAGGCCTCCACGCTTCTGAGTGACCTGCGACCACTCCATTCCTAGATGCCAGCTTCCCTGACCTGCCTCCCCCAGGCTGTCTTCTCCAGCCCTGCTGCCTTCCAACTCTCCCTTAAAGGAACCACACTGACAGCCTAAGGATTTCACTGAAACACCCTTTTGCTTCAACACCTGTTTTTCCATTTGAAGGGAAATTTGTATCTGAGTCACATCTCTGCTCAAATGTCACTTGGTCAATACTTTGTCTCCCCACTCACACCATCTGTGCCATGCTGACCCTCAGGCTGGTAGTGCATCCACTGTTTACCTCACCCTTCTGATACATAACAATTTATTTGTTATTTATGTTCCCACTTTCTTCCTCAGAGGGACCCTTATACAAGAATCCAAGCCCCAGGGGAAGGGCTTTGGTGACTTTGTTTCCTGCTGTAACAGTCGTTCCTAAGAGGATGTTTGACCCATAAGAAATGAATTTGTAGCATCAATATTATTTATTCATATGGTTTATTTTTAAAGTCAATTTCCCCCCGCCATTATTTTCCCCCCTCTATTTAAATTCAATAAAAAAAAAATACTCATCCCATGCTGATATCACTCTGATTGTAGATTTTCACCAGATGATGACTTTGCCATGGCCTAGTATTTAGTTCTCAGAAGAGCAAGCTTTTGCCTGGTTTTGTCCCACTGGTTTGGTCACAGATTCCTGTCTTTCTGTTCAATGCAAAAGATGCATGCGTGAACAAGTCTTATAGAAAAGCCCTTCTGATTCAAGTCTTTCTTAAAGAAAACACACACACACACCACACACACACACACCACACACACACACACCACACACACACACCACACACACACACACCACACACACACACCACACACACACACACACCACACACACCACACACACACAACTCATTTTCATTGTTAAGGAACAAGAACAAGGGTTTCTGCATAGATAAATCAACATTCACAAAGATCAATATGCATTTCTGGTTGCAAATAAAAGGTCAATTTTATAAATAATAAATAAGAGATAGGGGTTACACAGTAGAAGGAGAAACTGATTGTGTACAAAAAGGCCCCTTGAGGGGAAGTACAAGGGTTAAAATATACAATAATTTAAATTTTTTGAAGCCTTTAGGTATCTAAGAAAGGTGATTGAGTTAAGCACAGCAGTCATTCCTCTTTCTGGACACACACTAGCAAATGCACATTTATTTACCACACGCACATTTTTGTTTTAAGGAAGACTCTTAAACGATGCCAACCAGATCCTATGTGTTGAATGTACTAACAAGCAACATGGAGACCTTAACCTTCATAAAACTGAAAACCCATGTTCTACAAGTCTATGTGTGTATCTCTCCTAAGGAGAATCAATCTGTTTTCTTTCTTTCTCTTCAGCCTAGAATGTTCAGTTCCATGATCTCAGCTGGAAAAGACCATTTCCAGAGACTTTCTTTGTGGTACTTCCCAGTATTGTTCTTAACATTCCACTTAGTTAATTTCCTTTGTTTAGAAAATAAAAAAATTCAGTTTAAAGAAAGATTGTAAAGCAATATTCTGTGGCCATTTCCAAGTGGTCTTCCCCTTTACTCTTTAGTTAGTAAGGTATACCCAGACTCACTTTTCCTATTTCAGATGTCTTGTTTAGTGTCTAAATCCACAGAGTTAATGGCTGGTACATTAAATGGTATTCAAGAAAAAAAATATTGTAGCTATCAGAATTATTTCTCTGACATTTTACACAGACTTGGAAAACCTTCATTTACCCATTCAGCAAATGTTTTTGATTCTTTTACTACCAAAGCAAAACTTGCTTTTTCATTTTGATTTGTAAGTGCTTATAGGCAGGTGGACACCACGTGTGTCTGGTGCTATGAAGTAAAGTACTGTGTGTAGCTGACAATATCTCTAAGGATGTCTCAGTAGGAGTTCAGAAACACCTAGTGGAGACTGTTGTAAGTGGCTCTCATTGAAAGCATCACAGATCAGTCAGTGTCCTGTAATTCCACTACACTTGTGTCTTGTGAACTATTTTAGAGTGGCTGTGTGCTATTCTGTGCCTCTAGTCCAGTGCTTGGCTGGGATCATTATTCCTTGTGAAGTTGTCTTTCTTTTCTTCTTTTCCTTTTTTTCTTTTCTTTTCATTCTTTTCTTTTTTCTTTCTTTTCTCTTCCTTTCCTTTCTTTGTTTCTTACCTCTCTGTCTCTCTCTCTCTCTTCTTTCTGAGAACAGGTATCACTAGGAAACTCTATTCTGAAACTTGCTATATAAATTATACTAGACTTGAATTTACAGAGACTAGTCTACCTCTGCATTCTAAGTGCTGAAATTAAAGACTGATATGCTGGTCTTCTGTGCTTAAGACTTATTTCTGTACTTGTACTTACTTACTGTCAGGGGAGGATGTGGGCACACACTTTTGGGGATTCAGTCCTGTCCTTCCATCTGAACTCTGCCTCAGGATCTCTCTTATTGCACCAATGCACTGCCCAAACAAGCTTCCAACCAGTTCTCCTGCCTTTGTCTCCCACATCTCTGTAGGAGTTCTGGGTAATACAGACACAGGTCACTAGATCCAGAGTTTAGTGTGAGTTCCAGGAATTGAACTTCTATCTCCAGGTTTCCTCAGGAAGCACTTTCACCGTCTGACCACCCCCCACCCCTATTCCTCTTCTCGAACTCGCTCTTTGATGATTCAAGGAACTGGACAACAGCACTGGAGACGAACTCCCAACATACCTTGCATCAACTAAGAGAAAAAGAAGAGTTAACAAGAAGAGAAGCCCAAGCAATAGAGAAAATAGGCTACTTAGTTTGGGTTTTTTCTTATGACATGGATGATGTTGATGGCATTGCTTCGTAGACATTTTAGAAACCCACAAAGTAGATACGAACCTACCTGGGTTTTATAGCTAAAAACTTTCTTTTAAAAACAAGTAAAGAAACTGAAACCAAGGAAGAAAGATAACATTCAGGTCTTTTGACCTTTCTCCTGTTTCCACGGGTAAGTTTGGGCTCAAAGTCTCAAAGTAGGACAATACATAAAGGATGGCACAAAACTTCCCCTTCCAATATAAACACTTATTTGTAGGTTAAAACTATGATTAGACCACAGTATGCAAGTTGTAACAGCAAACACGCCTAAGCATTTGCCTCTCTTAAGGATTTTGTTTTATTTCATCAATTGCATCAAAGCTCAAAGGAGCAAGCAAACACCTATGGGGCTTATCAGTGTATGTAGATCTATCCCTTCACAGAGCAGTAAACAGAGGAACCGAAATTAAATCACTCCCCTGAAGCTTGTAAATGGTTAAATCTAGGGACAGCTCTGATGTTCCTAACTTCAAAGCAATAATCTTCAGGACTACGCAGTTTTCATAGTTAACAAACATCAAATCCCCTTCTAAAACTAAGCACAGATAGTAGTAGCCAGCACAATGTCCATGAAAGGCTAGGAAAAACAGGTGAAGTCAATGTGTGAGTTCTGTATTGTGAAATGAACCGCCCCAGACAGCGTCTGTGACCTCTTTCTGCAGGTCAGGAATTTTGGTGCAGCCAAACAAAGAACATGGAGTTGGGCTCCTATCTGGATGCCATCTCTATGACAACCAGACCTGAGGTATATCAAGGTCATCTTGAAGGACCTTCCCCAAACTCAGGCAAACAGAAACTGGCAACACTCAGCTCCTTAAGCACTGGAGAAGTGCTTCTCAACCTTCCAATATAAACACTTATTTGTAGGTTAAAACTATGATTAGACCACAATATGCAAGTTGTAACAACAAACACGCCTAAGCATTTGCCTTTCCTAAGGATTTTGTTTTATTTCATCAACCTAACACAGTGACCCTTTAAAACAGTTCCTCATGTTGTGATGACGCCTCCACCATAAAATTATTTTCACTGTAGTTTTGCAACTGTTACGAGTCGTGATGTAAATATCTGTGTTTACAGATGGTTTTATACAACCCTGTAAAAAGGTCGATTGACTTCCAAAGGGGTTGCAATCCACAAGTTGAGAACTACTGTATGAGAGGTTTTATGTCGACATGGGATGGAGTTTTCTGCTCATTTCCATAAAAGCTGCTGATCCACAGACTAGCCTGGGAATGGCAGCAAGCTTCGATTGTGAGCACTAAAGAGAGCCATGTGGTTTTGGTAGTCTGGTATATGTGGCACCCACCTCTTCTGCTATTTTCTGTTCTTCAGAAGCTCATCACTAGTCCTGCAGTAGTGACTTAGTCTCAGCACTCAAGAGGCAGAGGCAGGCAGAGCTCTGATCTCAAGGCTAGCCTGGTCAGTCTACAGAGTGTGTTCTAGGACAGCCAGGGCTACACAGAGAAACTGTGTCTCAAATAAACAGAGTATAGAATGATCATCTCAAATGTTCTAAAGCCTATATTCAAATCCCAGAACCACACAAAGTGTATTTAAAAGTAGCCATGTGTCCTCAAAGAATATTGATGTCAAGAAGCTCAGCTGACCCTCATCTGCACACCTTGTTCTAACAACATTTCTTTAAAAAATGGCCTTCCCAGCATCCCTGCTATTTCAGGCAGAGAGTAGCATCCGACAGAATGTCTAATCATACAGCATCCCGCCTTCGTCTGCAGCTGAGAAGTTCTGTGACTATCCAGGCATCAACTGGATCAAAATTCATCTCTTTCCAAAACCAAACATTCATTTCAAATATCAGGAAAGGAAATCAGTAGATAGAAATGACTTTTTCTATATGATATGACATGATATGATAAAAAAGAAGGTGGTTTCCAGAATCTTCTGAGTGTATTTAAAAATATAACTCAAGATTGTCACTGTCTGAACACAGATGGTTGCAGCTGAGTCACTTTCCTGAAGGCAATCCAGGGACATCCTGGTTTTTCCCCAGTGCCATTGTGATGATCAAATACAATGACACAGTGGACAATATTGAGTTAGCAACATCATGCAAAATATAAACACAAATTTTGCCAGAATTCCCCTTGGCTACAGAACAGGAAGAAATGTGAGGAGCAGCTCCTTAACAGACACCAACTCTCGAATCGCCCCACAGGCGTCTCTGTGGTGTTAAGGATCAATGTGCTAGGTTGTTACTGAAGAGGCCATCAGTAGTCATGCTTGCAGTTGATTTGCTAAGGGTGGACTTCAAGGCAAGCCTGTGTTTTAGCATGGGCCTGGCTTGACCACACAGCAGAAATTTTGAGGCAGGGCAGCCTTTGTGGAGTGTAGGAGTACCCTGACAGCCTGCACTTCCTTTAGCCACTTGCCTGAATTCAAGGCCACTCCAGTCCCAGTGTCCCTGTTGTGTGTGTGTGTGTTGCTGGAGAGAAAACATTATGCCTTACCATGTAGAAACTGCCTGAAGTTAAGGTGCCCCAGTGACCCAGAGGAACACAGTCACCTGTCCCATTCAATGACCTGACAGAACTCTCGATCTAATGTTTTCCCTTTAGAAACAAGATGGCAAGATAGTTTCTTGAGAAGTCATTTAGGTAGACTAAAGCAATCTATAAGGGTCGATTGATTGGAAGGAGATGTGCCCCAAACTTGATTTGTGTGCAGTAAAGTACTTTAGAGGGAGATGTGATTGACAGTGCAGAACACATCGGGGGAATGAGTTAGGCTACCAAGTCTCCTTCTGTTTCAGGATGTTTGATCACTCTTTGAACCCTGAGATTGTTATTCACCGAAAAGCCCTGTTGCTAGTTGTAGTGGGGTTTAGCCCTCAGCACACACCTTTAATGAACACAGACACACCTTTTATCCCTCTGGTTGGAGTATAGACAGGCTCTTAGTTTATACTTTTAATCCCAAACAATGAAGGTAAAGTTAATTTGTAGGAGTTTCACCCATGTTTGAAAGTGATGTCTAATTGACTGACAGACAAAGTGACAAATCAGAGAAAGATTTGACAGAATAGGATATGTCTAACTCTCCTGAGAAGAGGGAGGAAAGAGAAGCTACTTAAGAGAGGGCAGTACAAAATACAGTTTTAAAGAGGCGATGGTAGAGAATGGGTTACAGAGAGAGAACAAGCTAGTCACAGGTGAAGACAGAACGGGCCAGAGAATGAGAAGGAGCCAGAAAGTTACAAGATATTGTCAGAGTTAGTTTGAGGCCAAGCAGAATAATTCAAAGGAAAAAGAGAGAAACCAGATTGAATCAGTCATTTGAAGAAGAGTTTTGAGCCAGAAGAGGTGAGTTGAACAAGCCAGCTGGAGCTCAGAAAGAACTAGAAAGAGTGAGCTTATTCAGCAGCAAGTCTCAGAGGCTGAAAACATTCTAGGCCTAGATTAGATTGCATGGAGGCTAGAAGCTTCCAGGACTAGGCCTAGGAAAAGGAGGCAGTAGGCCTTGGAGACAACAATCTCCTCTGGACAATAAAAGTTACCTTTCCACTCTTCTGCACAGAGGTACAGGAGAGTGGGTTTTGGAAAAATCTAGAGTGAGACAGGTAACTACAGAAATGAAATGAAAAACAGACTCATGTTCTAGCCAATATGTGCCCCTACGGTCCATGTACCCCATGATACCTGTAAACACTACTCAACACATTATGAGATTGTCTGCCTGTCTCTGTCTGTCTCTGTCTCTCTGTCTCTCTGTCTCTCTCTGTCTCTCTCTCTCTCTCTCTCTCTCTCTCTCTCTCTCTCTCTCTCTCTCTCATAACTCAATTGCATTGGTCTCCAGCACAAAGTTACAGGCAATGATATCATGTCTCAGTGTCACAAGGTTGAATGCCTGCAAGACTTTGTGTAACATATAAACTCAAACAGACAAAAATATATATTGTTTGAAGCAGGTTATTAGGAAGAAACACGATACCAGAGTGTTGTAAGAACTTTGAAAACCTCCTATCTGTACTGGCTGTTTTGTGTCAAATTGATACAAGCTAGATTCATCAGAGAAGAAGGAGCCTCAGTTACAAGCTTCTGCTATAAGGCATTTTCTTACTGATCAGCATGTGGGGAAGTGGGGGGGCAGCCATGGTGGGTGGTGCCATCTCTGGCTGGTGGTCCTGGGTTCTGTTAGGATGCAGGCTGAACAAATCAGGGGAAGCAAGCCAGTAAGTGGCACCCTCCATGGCCTCGGAATCAGTTCTACCTCCAGGTTCCTGTTCTGCGAGCCACTGACCTTTGGGGATGAACAGTAATGTAGAAGTGTGAGCTGAAGAAACCCTTTCCTCCCAACCTTGGTTTTCGGTCATATGTTTCATTGGTGCAGTAGTAATGTAAGCTAAGGCGATATCTCACCAAATATGTCCTGCTTACCATTAGGGTTTTGAGATTGCTTTTGGCAATGCCACAATTGACCAGCAATACTAATGGTGTTGTTCTTCTCATGAGATTCAAATAGTAACAAAAATAGGAACCCGAATGACTGTCTGTAGTCATACAGTAATGCAGAAGCACAGGAGACACTAGGAAAAGGTAAAGCAACAATTTCAGATCTGTGGCTGGAATAGTGGAGACAGTGTGCATTAATAAAGTAAGTCATATGCTGGCCAATTAGGAAAACACACGCAGGTTTGTTGATTTAGAGAATGCACATCTGTAGAAGGTTAGAGTCACTGTGGAAAGCAACATTTAAAACATTACAGCACTAGGGCTGAGGATGAAGGGAACAGAACAGCATGGAGCCCGAGCTTCAGCTGCCAGCGGAGCTAATTTTAAAATAACAATATAATATTAAATATTGCCAAGGAGACTTTGCTGAGCTTCTTGATTTAATCATTAGGATCCTAACTCTCCCCGCCCCGCCCCCCAAAAAAAAGAAAAGAAAAAGAAAAGCTTGTCTTATTTGTTTGTTTGGTTTTGGTTTTTCATTTGTAACTCTAATTGTCCATTTTATTACTCTAAGCATGATTAAGAAAATAGTTTGCTTTTTCATACAAATAGACTATGTTACATCCTGGTAACATGCTATGTATTCTGAAAACAATTTGAGACTTTTCAGTGTGAAGCAATTCCCAACTAGTTTGAAAGAATTTTGATTATCTTCATAAATCATAAACTTGACACAAGGAAATTTAAATTAAATATCACTTGAGCAGCTGGATTTTTATAAACCAGACAAATACATCTCAGTGTATGCAAATACAGCACACACTAGTGTTCTTAAGTATATAGTATTATCTATTGGTTTGTTTGTTTGTTTCTTGAAACAGGGTTTCTCCGTGTAGCCGTGGCTGTTCTGGAACTTCTCTATAGACCAGGCTGGCCTTGAACTTAGAGATCTGCCTGTTGGGATTAAAGTTGTGCACCACTACCACCCATCTCCTAAGTCTGTAGTATATAAAAATAAGCTAATTGTTTTCATCATTATTAACAATGTGGAGTATAAGCACCTGGGGATGGGCAGATGGGGGGGGGCGGTTGAGGCCGGCCGGGTCTACACCTCGCCCTGCAGCCAAAGCCACATACATAGTTAGACCCTGTCTCCAAAACAGTTCCTGGTACCCAAGTCAAGGAGCCAGAGGTGACTCTCAACGACCTATAAGTCCAGTCCCAGGAGATCTTATCTCTTCTACTGGCTGCCATGGAAACAGCAGTCATGTCCATATATAAGCATAAGCGAGTGCAAATTATTAACATTTAAAACAGCCTTTTAACATTAATAAGCAAACTACTACACAGCCAAGGTATTAACACAACGCTCTAACCAAATGAGAGTAGGAGTCCTTTGAAATAACTACTGAGTTCAGAGACGTAGCAAACACACTCAGCAAGGTGTCATCTGTAGGCTCTTAATGGAAGCTGATGAAGCGGTTTATTCCTTAAGCAAGGAAGGGAGTTGAAACAACAGACTGGCTGGTGGGTGAGAGGTCCTTTCCACTCCCCTATCCCAATACTTTACCTCCATGAGATGTAAACTAAGTGTGTTTAAGTGTTTAGTCAACTATAACAGCTAAACAGAGTGTTCGTTCTCTGTCTGGGATCTGAACACTCTGTCCCTGTCTGACCATGCTGAAGCCATGCATTGAAAGACTGAAGACTGCTTTTAAAGTCAGCTCACCTGATAGCTTTACCTGCTTTTTTTTTTTTTTATTCAGCTAGAGGTGGAGTAGAGTGAAATATAACGGCTTCAGAAAGAAAATCGAAAGTTCTGAAACTTTAAATTTAGCTCTTAGAACAATGACTTACACAGAAGGCAAATTTCCTCCAAGAAAATGGTGTCTTCCGAGCATTTTGAATAGGAAAAGCCCCCACAGCAAAGGCTTCTCTTAGGAAAAGCTTCCAGCAGCAATGGCTTCTCTTCCGCGCAGTCTATGTCTAAGGTCTGGGTCCTCCTCTCTGAACTCTTTGACCTCAGCCGGTTCTCTTTTGCAAAAGTCATTAACGTGATTAGACCCTGAAAGGAGGATTACCATGTTAAGGTTGTTTTTTCTTACTCAGGAGGACCCCACTGGCTTTGAACCTGACACACACCCTATTAATCCCACGAGGTCTTCTGTCTGTCTGGGTGACTTTCTCACAGAATCCACCAATATGAGTATAAAAGGCATAAATCACTGGATTAAACTTGTAAGGAATGATGAAAGCTGAAATTGTGTATGTACACGTGGTGGGACAAATGGACCCTTTTATTATTTAACCTGGATGAAAGCAATAAATTTGAAACAGGTTTTGCTGACAATATTGGTAATCCTGAGCAGATTTTAGAAGTGTTTTTTGAATGAACTCGGGGTTTGTCCAGTAATCCCTTGAATTAAAGGAAGTCTGGATAACTAGAACAATCTGCAAAGCATCATGTTATTTTCCAATTTATCTTTTATTTTTTTGCTAAGAAAAGGAAGATATCTAAGGTTGAGTCTTTGGCAAATAAGATCAGAAATCACATCCATCACTTCATTTATTTTGTACGTTGTTCTTGAGGTCAACGCCCATAGTTCATAGTTGAGTCACAGATTGTTCCTGCCCTGGATTGTTAATGGGTAGTGGTATAGATTTCTCAAGTAATCACAGGTACCATATGTATATATATTTCATATATATATATATGTGTGTGTGTATATATATACATACACACACACATATATATATGTACATATATGTAAACTGTAGCTGTCTTCAGACATACACCAAAGGAGGGCATGGGATTTCATTACAGATGGTTGTGAGCCACCATGTAGTTGCTGGGAATTAAACTCAGGACCTCTGGAAGAGCAGTCAGTGCTCTTAACTACTGAGCTAACCCTCAGCCCCAGTACCAAGAAGCAATTCAGTAGGAGCCTCTTCTTGTCTGTCTTTTGCCCATCTTGAAATCTGGCTGTAGAATTCACTGCTTTCTGACTTACCCCCTTTTTCTCTTGTTAATGGCTTTCTTTCTTTTGATTAAAAAATATTTATATACATTAATTGTATAAAATAGTGAGTTTTGGGATGAAACTTCCACACCCATATATACCAGATTTGGTCCTGTTCACCTCTCTGTCTCACTTGCTCCCCAGGTCATCCCTCACACTGGTCATTTTCTCTTCTCAAATAATCCTCCTTCACTTTCACATCTTTCTCTTTGTAAATCTAGATTCTCTGTGTGAGAGACAAGGTGGTATTTGTCATCCCAGGTCTGACTTTAATCACTTAAAATGATAGCAAACTGTCATAATCAAGTCAGTTTGTCTGTGTTGTATAGGTTAAAAGTCCTCTTAAAATCTACTATAACTTCAGTTAGATTGAAAGAAAAATCCTGAAAAATGCTTAGGTCAAAGTTCAAAGTTGATTCTAATATTATCTAACTGTGAATAATTCTTTTGTAAAAATGTGACATTTACTTATTCTTTATTCAGTGTGGAGAGAGAGAGAGAGAGAGAGAGAGAGAGAGAGAGAGAGAGAGACAGACAGACAGACAGACAGACAGACAGACTTGGTTTTCTCCCACCATCATGTAGGTCCCGAGAATTTAAGTCAGGTTCTCAGGCTTGATGGCAAGTCCCCTTAACCATCTCTTGAGCCACCTCTTTGGCAATTCATTTTGGCTTTTTATTATTAAGAGTTGTTGTAGCTGGGCAGTGGTGGCACACGCCTTTAATCCCAGCACCTGGGAGGCAGAGGCAGGCAGATATCTGAGTTTGAGGCCAGCCTGGTCTACAGAGTGAGTTCCAGTACAGCCGGGGGGCTATACAGAAAAACCCTGTTTCAAAAAAACCAACCAAACAAACAAAAAAAACCAAAACAAAAACAAAGAGTTGTTGTGCTAGTTAGCAATTATTATATGCCAGGGTTTTAAACTCATTTCAATGAAGTCATAATTCCAAGACACAGAAATAACTACATCACTACTTTTACAGATACAGACTCGTCCAGTGTTCACAAGGAACCAATGGCAGAAGCAGAGTTCAGTGCAGCTCGGTCTGGAGTTGAGCATGGTAGTACACAGGCTTAGACTGAGAAAGGTTCCTGGCTCCATCCTCACTTCTCTCCTCTGCCTATCAACTGCTGATTAACAAATTATTCTAAACGTGACTGTTTAACATTGCTCAGTGTACTATTCCACAGATTCTGTGGGTCTGGAATGGAGAAGTGATTTCACATGAGGTACCTGCACAGTCCTGTAGGAGATTGACACCAGCATGTCAGATGATGGACTTGGGGGGAAAAAAAGACTTCCAGGATGATGCTGACTTGAGCACTTTGCAGGAAGGCTCAGGAAGGCTCAGGAATGCCTTAGCTGTAGGCAGAAAGCACTGTGTTTGCTGTATAGGCCTTCCCAAAGAGCTGCGGCCTTCAACAGAGCAGCTGGCTCCTTCAAAGCAAGACAGAAGTCACACTTTCTCAGATGACATTTTGCCTTCAAAACTCACCCTCTGTAATTCCTGTAATGACTCATTGGCTCTGCAGTCAGCCATGTTCCATGTAGGATGAGACAGTTCGAGATCATGGGCATCGAGAAGCCAGAATCATGTGAACCAGTTTGGAACCCAGATAGGATAACCGCTGAAATATATTACATCCTAAGCAAACTCTATGTTCCCAGCATAAAATTCATTACTAGAGAAGTTAGACATGCTGGTTTCTCACGTCTGCACTTACAGATACGGACAAAGGAGGGCTGCCGAGAAGTCCCATAGACCCTCACGCTACTGATTTGGATCTTTAATACCCTTCAGAGCAGAGAATATTACTTTTATTAGATAAAAATTCCCAGAATAATATTCATATCGTATTCAAATATAGGACAAAATTGTATCCAGAAGGAGATATTAAAAATTTCCCCTGGTTATCAATCATTTTGTTCTCACCTAAATTATCATTCTACTTAGCACAAATTACCAAGGGCTGTCTAGACAAGAAGTCAGCATATGAGTTTTGCACATGGCCAGATAAACATTTGCAGGTTTGTAGACAATTTAGTTCTACTCAAATCTGTCTGCCGTTGGGGCACACAACCTATAATAGGTTGTAGAAAAGACAAGAGTCACAGCTGGTCAAAATAAAACTTTATTTGCAACAATAAGATAGCAGGGCTGAGACGGGGACTTGGTGCTGAACTGTGTGCTAGACTTGCACTGGCCCTGGGAAGAAGACTGAGCACCAAAATAGTAAGGTTAGTGACAATGATAGTAATAACGCAATAAAGAAAACAGGGTGCCTCTCAAGCCCATAGCTTATCAAGCCAACGTTGAAACCTTCTTGACTGGTGATCAGTTATTACCTTGATTCCAAGTGACTAAAATTACATTTAAGTCTAGGTGGCAGAACCATCATGTGTGTCCTGACTGCAGACTTCCAGGAAACTTTGTAGAATGTTCAAGATAGAAAAGATACACACACACACACACACTAGATAAAAATAAAGAATTTATACATCAAATTATAACTCTAGAAGCACTAAGTCACTCTAGAACGTAAATTAAATGGGGGGGGGGGTGGCGGTTTGATAATTATTTCTCTCCGTTTAGTGAATATGTCATAATTTGTCTGACCTTGAATCCCCTAGACTTTGTATTACTCCAGCCCAGAGTAAGCATTCAATAAATATGTGTGTTAAGCGACACAAAACCCTATTTAACCTCCGTTCAACCACGTCTCTGCCCCACCCCCAGTCCTTCACTGCCTTTTCCTTGTAATTTTCAACAAGGTTTTCAAGGCCTCTGATGATAGATGAAGCTCACCGTTAGCTGCTTTTAAGAAGTCATCTAACAAAGAATAAATGGCAGGTAAGACGCAGCTATTGGAAGGTAATTGAAGACGTAAAGACTTAAAAACAAATTGAAAAATTATAGAACAGAATGAACATTGACTTCAAATAGAGCGGCTAACAGAAGCAACGAGGCATTGGATAATAGAGTAATTGCTGAGGAATTTATTGGCTCTGACAACACTGTTAAATACCAGTTCAATTTAGTCCTCCTCGCTTTTATTTCTGTTATTTTTACTTTGAGAGCAAGGAGGTTTTTTTGTTTTGTTTTTTAAACCCACATTCTAATGTGGTTAGACCTACAGCTTGAATAAACCCACAGCAGTGTTTATCACTCATTTAAACAAATATGCCTCTATTTACCGGATCTTTATTATGTTTAAGAACCAGGTAGACACTGGCAATTAAGATCTGGACATGTCCTTAGGGTGCCAGAGGCTGACAGAGATACAGGAATATAACACAGGCACGGTAAAGCCAGGTCATAGCATCAGGAGCTATGAAGCTCACAGCCAACTTGACTCCACATTCAACATTTGAATCAAACTGGAGTGTGACAGGTCTCTCTCTATGCCTCCAATATTTTCACGTTTCAGAACAAAAGCAAAAACCATGAAATCGTGGATACTTTTACTGGTGTACACTGCTTCATAATTATAATCTTGAAAATGCTTCTTGTTAATTCCAGAGATTGTATCCAGGCCTCATGCACGCTAGGCAACCATTTTCTCACCAGCTATACCCCCAGCATATATAAATGGAAATTATTAATAGTTTTAAGGGAGATGTCTCATAAGGGGGTAAATTATTTTGTAGAATTAAACCTTCTCGTCCTTTCCTGAAGAACTTTTCAGTGCATATAACATGATAATGGCGGGTCATAGCATACTAGGAGGGCAAATACTATTTGGGTTACAAAGGCATTTGTGGGAGACGTGAACCTTTAAGGAAGCAACTGAAACTTGGCAAGATGTGGACATTTCTTAGAACAGTTTGTGGAATGCTTTTAAATATAATTAAATTTGCTTAACCAAATAGTATCTATTGTACTTAGGAAAATGATATTAGCCAATGCCTCTATGTGTGTGTATGTGTGTGTGTATGTACATGTGTGTGTGTATGTACGTGTGTGTGTGTGTGTGTATTGAACCAAGGGTCTTGATCACTGAGCATACTAAGTATTCAGTCTACCTCTTATCAGTCTAAGTATTCATTGGGCTACAACCTCATCAGTTCATTTTCTGATTTTATGATAAAAATATCTGAAGCTAGATATTTTTGGTTTTTTTGTTTGTTTATTTTATTTTGTTTTTAAGATTGACACAGAGATGTTGCCTAGGATCCATCTTCTTCAGGGTCATGACCCCAATCACTAAGTACTTTCTACTAGGCTCCTCCTCCTAAAGTCCCCTTCCTTCCATCATGACAGCTGCCCAAGGTGGGGTTGTTCCTGTGTATGAACCTCTGGAACCCACTCATCCACCTCCAAGTCACCATAGACACCCTTTTAAGGTGAGATACCCTGTGATTACACAACAGGGCAGTTTTGCATAGTTCTTGAACTATGCATCTTTCAAATCCCAAAGTGGTTCATTTGTTCTTTTAGAGGAAGCTTATGTCTGTGATCCCATCAAAGGCTCATCCTTGGTTGAGAACTGAGTGGGCGCTGGGGACAATAGTGGCAATCCTGACAGAGAGTGGAGGAGTCTGTGCTCTCACTCCTGGGAGCTACAAGAGATGAGAAGCCCTGAGCACCACGCCACCCAGCTGAGGTGGCCCTCCTTCCCTCCCCAGCCTTCCCTCCTCCTTACGTCTTCATAGCTTTGTATTTAACCTCAACTGTCTCCCTCCCTCCTCCCCTTCTTTCTCTCCTCTTTCTCCTCTCTGTCCTCCCTCCCTTCCTCCTCTGTACTGGAAGTTCATGACTATGACAGGTTTCAGCTGAACCATACTAATACACATTGCAATAAATTTTATAATTAAAACAAAGCAAGGAAGATGGTGATGTCAACAGCCACAGAGATGCTGTCTGCAGCAGCACAGTCCAGGATCCGCCTCCTGATCCTTCTCAGGCAGCTGTTTTAAACAAAGCGTTTTAAGGAGATAAATTTCTTCCTTTTTCTTTTCTTATTTTCTTTTTTTCATTTCGTTTCTTTTTGGTTTGGGAGGGCAGAGTTTCTCTGTGTAGTTCTGGGTGTCCTGGAACTCCCTTTGTAGAACAGAATAGCCTCTAACTTACAAATCTGACTGCCTCTGCCTCCCTTGTACTGGAATTAAAAGCATGTGCAACTACCCCTGGGCTAGGAGAGATAGATTTCTCTCATGCAATCAGACATGGGACTTGGTGACACAAATCTTTCATTGTAGCATGTGAGAGGTAGAAGCAAGATGATGACCAGGAAGATAAAATCAGCCTCAGCTACACACGGGTGGGGGTCGGGGTGGAGATGGAGCTAATACCAATGGGGACTCCATGAGCCATCCTCAACTGAAAGCTTATTCCGCCTCTGTGTGCCTGTGGAAGGATTTCTTTCTAGACAAGATTTGAATTACATAACACTTTTCTACACATTTGACACCTTCAGTTTGGGGTTTGCTGTATTGTAAGGTGGTGTCTTAGTCAGTGTTTCTTTTCCTGCATAAATATCATGACCAAGAAGCAAGTTGGGGAGGAAAGGGTTTATTCAGCTTACATTTCCACATTGCTGTTCATCACCAAAGGAAGTCAGGACCGGAACTCAAGCAGGTCAGGAAGCAGGAGCTGATGCAGAGGCCATGGAGGTATGTTACTTACTGACTTGCTTCCCCTGGCTTACTTAGCTTGCTTTCCTATAGAATCCAGGACTAGCAGCCTGGTGATGGCACCCACAATGGGCCCTTCCATCCTTGATCACTAATTGAGAAAATGCCTTACAACTGGATCTTATGAGGTATTTCCTCAAGGGAGGCTCCTTTCTTTGTGATAACTCCAGCTTGTGTCAAGTTGACACACAAAGCTAGCCCTGTACAGATGGGTTCTCTATAGTGCATCCCTAAAGGAAACCCAAATTATAGTTTTAAGTTGTTAAAGATGCCTATCATGCATAGCCTGCCTGTTAGTACGCCTAGTCGGTGGGTCTTTGGAACATGGATTCTGCCCACAGTCAGACCAGAAGGAGACTGCGTTGATAGGAGGAAGGTCATGAGAGTCTTGATGAAACTGTAACTGTTGAGTTGAAGAATGGAACGTAAGTCCGAGGGACAAACACAGGTGTGGAGGTCAGAATGTGGGCACAGCAGATCTAAACCTGGGAGATGACCCTGAGGAACAGAGAGCCTGTATAGTCAGAAGCAGGGGGACGTGAGGAAGTAACTTGCAGTATCTTATTCTGTAATGGGAGATATTTAAATCTCCAACCCGAATAGGACCAGTCAATGAAAACACAACTCAGTAATTATGAATATATTCTGTAAGCCTAGATTGGGCAGATACCCCTACGCTACTCTGTTCCCCAGATATGAGACCCTTATAACTTGAGGATTTTCCAGACCCTGCATCTGTCCTTCTACCTCCTGCTTCCCAGTCGTCCTCTCCTTCATCATCTTCCTCCTCCATTGTCTTCCTCCAGTCCTCCAGTCATCCTCTCTCTCTCCTCTCCCCAGTCATCATCATCTCTGTCTCCATCATCCATTGTCCTCCTCCATTGTCTTCCTCCTCTGTCATCCTCTCCCTGCTCTCTCCCACCAACCTTTATTTCTCCACCTCCCCTTCCTCTGTCCAATCACTGGCTGCAGCCTTTATTTTACAAATTAAGATGGGCAGAAGGTTCACTAGAAATCACCTGTAAGGGGAATTAGTATCAAAATACAAGGCCGGGACTATCCACAACATTATTCCTCCAGACAGCTTACCAATGGACACACTGCTTGGTGTGTTCAACCTAAGGTGAAATCTAAGAAAAGGGTCTCCGTTGCAGGAAGAGGGCGGGGCCGAGGCAGAGGAACAAAGGGCCCTGGAGATAATATCTCTCAAGATAATTATTTCAAAGATATAAAGAATTTGGGAATATGTTTGTACATGTTTTGTTTGTAAGTTTTTAATAAGTGTGTGTGGGGTGTCTATAACTAAATTAGTAAAAAGTCATTATTCCTAAAGAGTCCACCTCCTAATCCCAAGCCTCAGATAATACCGTAAACCTTCCATTATTCATTTACATTTTAAAAAATGAAGAGATCAAACAGGGACCTACAGAATAATGTTTTGTGTTGTTTTTAAACGTATTAAAAATACTTTTAAAAGATGTCTGTGGGAAGCTCTACAGGATTAGGCAGGGAACCATCTAACACACACTGAATACTTTGCAGGAAGGGGGTGACACTGGCATACGAAAATGAAAATTGCGTAATCCACAGAAGGAAGGCAAATCAGGGATTGGTTACTGACCAGAAGCAGCACCTGCTTTGTGGAAATTAAAACCGTGTATTAGGCGGTCCTGACTTAATTGCCATATGGGGTGAAGCCCAGTCTCTCATGTAAAAGGGTCCCAAATTATAATTGGGCATCATGGATTAAAATTCAATACCTGAAAATTTCCTCAGAAATGAATAGGCGCCCGGGACAGACTGCCGAGCCCAGTACAATGTGCTTCCCGCAGCTGACACCGGAGCTACTTTATTTGGCACCCAATGAAGTTCCCAAGTGCTCTTTAGGGGCATTCAGCTGCCGAGGGCTTTATTTTTTTCATTCATTCCGTATTATGCTGCCAGTAGCAGATCCAAAGAAGTCCCTGAATCAGCTCTATGGATGAAATTTTCTCAGGCCGAGCGGTGGAGAGGCAACGAGACTTACTTAGGAGAGATCGTGGGACCTCTCCGGCAGCACCAACACCTCGAATAGCAACAGCTTTCTAAGTGTCATTCAACAGGAAAATTGGGGGACAGGCAGGATAAAAATGAACATTAAAGCACTCCCAAAGCCTATGCCATTTAGCCAGGGGTAAAAAGTTTTAATGAGAATTAGCTATTTTCCCGTTATCACGCAACTTCCAGTATCTATTGCCCAAATAAGGCTTGCGTTCTCTGCACACACCTACTGCTGCTAAGTCCAGGCATGCTCGCCGCTCACTTTGTGTTATATTTAGCTCTCTTTAGGTGCTTCGTTTTTTATGCAGCTAGAAGAATAAAAGGCAACACATTCAATATCTCTGGTTTTATAAGCACCGATGCCCAGCGCATTCTCCGTATCAGAATGTTTTCTTCTTTCTGTCAATTCTATTAAGAATTTCTAATTATAAAATCATCTCGCATCCTCCCCCATGCAGGTATAGAAGCTGCAGGAGCTGTAGTCATTCAAGCAGGGTCACGACCCTGTCTGAGGATGTACAAGTGGATGTAAAGTGTTCTCCCAAACCGAACGGGCTTTTTAAAATGTGATTTCCCCAACATATTTTTTATTTAATTTTCTGGAGAGGTTTAAAGGTCATGGGTTTTATTATTGTTTTGCATTTGTCTTAGGATAACTTTTGCATGTTTCTGTGGTACTAATTATTTTATATAAATCACTGTTCACAGCAGGACCAAACAGGGTTATTGTCAGGAAGGAGTTAAGTTACATTTCCATTAAAATCAGGAGCAGTGGCTAATGATTTCAGTTCAAGCTAGATTTGATCTAAACAGGAAGTATATTTGGCACTTACCCTAGAAACCTAAGGCACTCGCTTTCTCTCTCTCTCTCTCTCTAAATACTTCTTGTGAAGGCAGAGACTAGAAAAAAAATATAGATTTTTTTTTCAGTTCCTATTTTTGGGAGAAATTGGTGTAGCTACAGTAGAATCCTTAATAGACATATAGAAATATAGAATAATTAACAGACGAAGTTCTGGTTTAGTGTTGATATCAAATTTTACAGCATAAAATGAGTTATTTTACCCAAATAAACTGGCACAGCTGTTTCCATGCATCTCGCAACCATTTTTCTTTTTTATTATTGAAATATTAAAGTTTATTAAACAGTGAGGTGTGGCCTTCCATGTGCCCAGGGCCAGCATAAGTCTGCCTCACCTCTGCTCTTAGGCACTTTGTAAGTCTCAGCTCTTAGCCACACTGTGCGTCTCATCTCCACCAGCACCCTAGTCTCAGTCTAGACATAGAATGCAAATGCCAGAGCAGTTCAGCGTCCACTAGGCTTACCTGCTGGTGGAAACTTATCATGATGTCTCCCATCTCTGGTGCATTTACCTAGGTGGAAACAGAGGGTTGCTGGGAGTTCAAGGCCATACTGGGTTACATAGTGCGTTCCAGCTCAGCGTGGACCAGTGAGACATTTTATCCCATACACGCGCACACACACACACACACACACACACACACACACACACGCACACACGCACACACGCACACACGCACACACACACAGATTTATTTTAAACCATCTAGGGCTCAATGTCAAGCTATTTGGGAGAGCATATTGCTGAGGAAGGGTGTTTCCTTCCACCTTGCCACAATATGGGCAAGGTGGGACTTGAGCAAAATCACGTGTAAGCACTATACATTTGAGGATCCAGATATCTCTCCCCAGAGCTTTCTCAAGAGCTGATGTGCTGTGTCTGATCAGTGGACTCCCAGGCATTTACACCCACCAGTCTGAACTCTAACCTTCCCAGCCTGCCTCCCTGCCTTCTTCTTCTTCTTCTTTTTTTCTCTCCTTATTTATTTTTGCCTGTCTATAAATCATACATAATAATAGTTCCCACATCATAGCTTGTTAGAATTTTAATGACAGCCTCCAAGGACAGGTGCCAGTTAAATGAAACATATAATTAAAATTTGTGCTATTCTAAAATTGGGTTACTTGGCAATAAGCAAATCACAGACGACCTCCATTGAGATGATGGTACGAAGTCCTTATCCGGGTTACAGGGTGTGCAGCAGATTCAATCTGCTCCTGCCTTTGCTAGAAGCCAAAAACGCTGATGGGATGTACAATTGTACTCACCCAAATTTCAGGTGCTTCCACTCGGCACCTGGACACGTGCTTGGCAGCTTGGGGGCTTTGGCGAACGAACGGTGTCAGTGCTGCTGGTTAACCCAATAATTTGGGTGAAGGGTATTCGTTTACCAAGCAATGCATGTGCGCACATGTGTGCAGTGTGTGTGTGTGTGTGTGTGTGTGTGTGTGTGTGTAAGCAGTTATCACCCCTATTTGAGCAACCAAGCCTCTTTTTATATCACCAAGTGTCTCTTTAGCCTCCGATTCGTCCTCTCTAATAAACAGAAAAAGAAGATATAAGTCTCAGTTTCCATCTTGGCTTAGACTTGATCCCGTGTCTCAGGCTTGTCATTCCTGACAAGGATATCACTTTCCTGTTCGGAGTACTCCTTGAAGTGGCTTCACTTGCATGGCCCTCCAGGAATCTGGCACTTCAAGGTTAGCTTTCTGATCCTGTGACCAGTCCTGTTCTTTCTCCTCTTCAAACTTTTAGAACTCCATCCAGACTCTGTACCACCTGGCTGCTAGAGACATGGATCTCCCCTGGTTTGGAGAAGGCATAATGCTTGTATCTGAGGCTCTGGGTATGTCTGTTCCTGGTCCCACTAGTAGCCACTGAGAGGACTGCTCTTTTGTTTGTTTGTGGTTTGTTTTGTTCTGCTTTTTGAGAGAGGGTTTTTCTGGCTAGCCTTGAGCTCAGAAATCCACCTGCTTCTGCCTCTTGAATGCTGGGATGCTCCACCATCATTCACTAAATGCTCTTGAACTGGTGAACTGTGGGAACCTTAAATCTGTGGGTTGCCCTTGTTTATCCAACATGGATCTTGAGCTGTACCATGCTCTCATATGCAATGCTCTCAGAAGGCATGCCTTTTCGACCCACTCTCTTCTATTGTTTGGTTAGGCTCCTTGAGGATGCTCACTAGCAGACACACCAGCTAGATGGTCTCTGTTCTGCAACTGAACCTATAGGACCTCAGTGGTACCTTTAAATAGACTCCAATCTTAAAGGTAAACCTCTGCAAACTAGCACTTATAGAAGGGGGTTTTCATTTCCCAAACCCACTGTCACACACAGTATTATTCAGCTATGAAATTCCCACCCCGACCCCATGTTTATGTATCTCCATTTCAAATCTTTCCTTTCTCCACGTCTTTGAGGCACTGGGATGGTGGTGGAGCTTCTTAGTTGCTTCTGTTCAACCTGTTGCACTTTTATCTTTAAGTTATTTAAATGCCCAACTATTCCCACCTCACCACGTAGGTGCTTCATTCTAAGGCACGTGCCATAGAAAAATTTCCTTGTATATTTCATTTAATTTCTCTTTGAATAAATTCGTCTTTTTAAAAAAAATGTAGTAAAAGGTACAAACCATTAGGAGAGTGTCAAGGGTGGATTGATAATGGCTTATCAAGTTTTCATTCTCTTTTCAAATCATATTGAATCACATGCTTTGCGTGAACCCAAAACTGAGCATGAGTTTCCCTGTCAGGAAAAAAGTGACAAGGGCTATTATGTTTTTAGGACCATTAGAATCTTATACCCTGATTTAGCAAGCGAACCTTATAAACCTGGATTACTTTGTGATAGATATGTAATGAAGTTTATTGTTAAATGACCACCCCTTCTCTCTCTCTCTCTCTCTCTCTCTCTCTCTCTCTCTCTCTCTCTCTCTTTTTCTCTCTCTCCCACTTTCCCCCTCCCCCCCCCACTTTATACATAGTCCTTGATGGGGAGAGAAAGAAAACAAGACAGAATTTGGGTACCTGGAATCTGGTGTAAAAGGTAAAGACCATGACAGGGAAGCAAAGAGAAAATATCACCTCTCTGTGTGTTACCTTTGCTGATGAGAGCTGACTTTTGTCTGATGTCAGAGCTAGCTCATTGGAATTGTCAGAGTCCTAAACCTCTTTCCCTAGTTACTAAGTCACTCTTGTCTATGTTTTAATATATTTGTAATAAAGAGCGGAATGTAGTTGTCACGTTGTTAATGAAACAATTTTAACATAAATAATTTAGGAATTACAGTAAGTGTCTTTCGGATTCAGTGTTCCTGTGGGCTAGCTCATTTCCTTCCAAACTTTATCTTTTATACTCTTGTGAGCACATCATGGAGACAATGAATTCTCTCTACAGAGGAAAGGCAGGAGGTGACACATTCTAAAATGACAAGAACATTTTCAACAGAATTTCAAACCAACATTAATAACAGTCAACAAGCCCCACCTGTTTTTGTGATGAAAATCAAACAGAGTTGTAGTCTATAAAGAGGGGATAATTACTTAACTAACCAACCTGATATAGTTCATTATTTTCCTATTGCACATTTCCATAGTTTCCCTTTTGTAACACATGCATAATTTGATTTTTCAATATGACCTACATATGATACTTGAAGAGACATGTAGAAAATGCTCTCCAGCTCCTTCCTGTTAAATTGATCTTTTTCTTTTTGAGGCCAAATGTGCTTTCCTCAATACTTAGCTTAAGACGGAAGGCATGGAGGCTGATGAGGGAACCAGGTGACTGTCTAACATCAGTGAGTGTCTGCCCACAAATGTTCCTTCTACACGAGGAAGAATCCCTCCCCATCAAGGAGTCTGGGAATTGCTTCTGTGGTCTAACCACTGCTAACATACCCAGGCTCTCATAAACAAACCCTCCCCCACATTAACAAAAATCTTTGGGACACACACACACAGAAACACGCACACACTCACACACACACACACACAGACAGATAGAGAGAGAGAGAGAGAGAGAGAGAGAGAGAGAGAGAGAGAGAGAGAGAGAGATGCATGCCATGAGACTAGAAAGAGAGCTAACAGAAGGAATAAAGGGATCAGCCAGGTAAGGAGAGAAACAAGTGTGGTTAACAGGAGGTGATTATGACAAAAACGCCTCATATATATGTATGAAAATGTCATAACAGAGCTTTTATTATACACAATTACTATTTGCTGATAAAGAAAATAAGTAAAAATTGAGGAAAGGAGTCTGGAATACTCAAATTCTGTCAAGAAAAAACTTGCAGAGTTTCGTGTACCTTAACGATCTAAAGCCATAAAAAGAAAGGAATGTTTTCATCTTAAAGAACACCAACCTCACTGCATCCTGGTCTTCGCTGCCAGGATGCTTTCCTTCTCATTCGCTTGGGTCCGTTGTAGTCACAGATCATTGGTTGGCAAAACCAGAAGACATTCTGCACAAACAAGCCTGACACTGGTACTTGTCATTTATTACACACAGGTAGCGTTTTGACCCTATGTTGGGGAACAGTTTTCAGTTTAGTCCTGGTGACTGGCACTCAGTCTTGAGAAATGCCCCGCTCCCATACTAACAGGCACCTGCAAACAGATAGTTTAACTGACAGCATCAATTCAGAATTAAGTTTGGAGGAAACATTTGTCTATAGAAATAAACCAACCAACAAACAAAAAGTCCAAATCAGTCTCTGCCCTCCAGTTTCATGTGTTGAGTACAAACAGAACACGTCCACAAAGAGACAGCTTTCTTTCTCCTCTGAAGGGTGTTCAAAATGTTATTTTAAACATTAACCCATAAGTAAAATACAATACTCCCCAAAGTTATTTTTTCATATTCAGAGCCTGCAGATACCATTCTGGACTCTGCTATTCTCCGGAGATGCAATTTAAGAGCTTAGGGAAGTCTTTAAGACATTCTCTGTGAAGTACGTGGAGTTCTTTTTTAAAAAATTGTGTTTCTATGTGGCCAAATCACTCCGTTGTTACAAATGCTGTGTGTAACATTACCAGATTGTCTGACATTCCGTTTTGGGTTTGGTTTGGTTTTTTTTTTTTTTTTTTTCAGAGGATACTGCACGGTTAAGCATCGAAAGCATGAATCTAAGTGTTCAAACTGCTTAAAATATTTTGTAACCATAAATTATTATCCAAAAATATTTTTCAAGTAGATAAAAAGAGTTGTCAATTTTGCCTAGTGAATGCCTCATAAGGGGCTCGTTTGTGGTTGAAAACTGAATAAAAGCAGTAAATTAAGACCAGACTTAACCAGAGAGAAACTGTAATCCACTGCAGATTCCCTTGCTGAATGAAGTATTGTTATGTGGATTTACCCTCTTTGCTTGTACAGTTAACCGGTCACATCTGTGGCCGAAGTGCTGTCTCTGCTCACAGGCAGAGTAGGCTCTTGAAGCGTGAGGATGCAAGCCAACGCTGATTTGTGATCAGGATGATAAGTAGAGAAGACTGAGAACTATCCCACAAGGCTGCAGCTGAAAGGGCAGAGGGCCTAATGCATGTGAACTGTTGTTCTGAGGAGGGAGAGCCACCAGACAGGGAGTGCAGTCTTGGGAGACGGTCAATAACACTTCGGGTGTCGGTTATCTCATGATAAGACAGACCAAACACCAAGAGAGGCAAGGGGGTGAGGGTCCATCAGGAGCCTCTGGGTTTGTGTCTGTGTTGGGAGCTGAGAGCTGACTGAAATATGGTGAATGTCAAAGGCTCATGGCTCACTATAAATATTCAATGTCAGGGATTTAAATCGTTTACAGACGTCGAAACCCTTGATGATTTTATCCAGAGCTGTTGATTTTCTTCTGTTTGTCAGCAGCCACCCAAATTAATGAATAAGACCCCGGACGTCTTGACAATAAGCTCTTTTAGTCTTAGAGCTGGCTGTTTTTCTTTCTGATAACATGTCAATAAAATAACCAATTTGCCATTTTGTAAATTAAATTGTAGGAAGGCAAAGAAGATGTATTGCTATTTTTTTTTTTCTTTTGGAGCTCATTTTTCCCCAAAAGGATGTTAACTTTGGTTTTTCCGAGGAGTCTTGTAGCCACTCTGCCCTTATGTTTTAGAAAATATTATCACATTAGAGTCCAAAGAAAGCTTCAGTGGAAATCATTTGAAAAATACTTCGTTTTAAGTATTTAAAAGAATTCTCAAATATATTTGTAACTCATTCCAGTAGACCTATTTTATAAGCGAAACGGAGAGAAATTGTTGTTTAAAGCAATGAGACTTAACATTCTTAAGCCAATACCTTCAAAACCTGCATATCTACTTATCTGTTATCTATCATCTGTCTGTCTGTCTGTCCATCCATCTATCTTCTACCAATCTACCATCTATCTATCTATCTATTCATCTGTCTATTATCATCTAGCTGTCTCTTTTAAAGGTTAGATTTGCAAGAAAGAGAGTTTTATTTTTGAGCATAGGTAAAGACTTGTGCCTTAAGTCTATAAACCAGGACGTGCGAAGTGTGGACTTAGTATGTTACCGGGCTTGCAGGTAAAACTGTTTTTCATGGGATTTTTCAAAAATATAATTTCACTTTTCTCTGAGTGAAGATATTTAGGCTAATGACCTTTCTGTTGGATTCCTCAGTTCTACAGAAGTAGAAACTAGGTTATCTGCCAATGAACAGAGTGATGGAATATGGGGAACCCGTTCTCACAAGTGAATAGCTTCTGAATATGTGCCAGATTGATTTGATTCCTGAATAAAGCTAACATTTACCATCTCTGTTTAATTAAGAATAACCAAGACATGATTGGACTTACCACATCTTTACAAAGATATCTGTTTTTGAAAAAAAAAAAAAAGCACAATTATATATATGTATATATATATATACATACATATATACATATATACATATATATACACATACATGCGTGCACACACACATATATATTTCTGATATCACAAAAACTCTTCCTTTTACACAGATGATGAGTCTCCAGGTTAAGTGAGTAGAGGGTCATCTCAGATTACCTACAAATACTGTGTAGGTTCCCAAATGTGACAACAATAGTTTCTTAATAAAATGCAGCTTTAAAACCATACCCTGACCACCCATTATCACATTTACCCACACCTACAGGGACCCACAGCTATACACTTTAAAAGTTAGATGGAGAATACCTGCAGAAATTTCCCTTGGTGGCTAAATGACTAGCCCAGGACTCTGGAGTTGCGGTGTCTAAAATTGTGGTGAGTTAATGGCAATAGCAGTTTATTTCTGTGTTTTTGCATAGCTTCTGCACTTCCCAGAATGCTAACAGTAATAAGACTTCCCTTTGAAAGAACAAGGGCTCATTAGCGTTTTGTAACTCCATGTTGTGTATCAGGTTTCTTCCAGGTTATGGAAAGGTTGGGGATCCACTCACTGTAGCGCATCAGAAGTGTAAAGGTGGCAGGTGAAATTCTCTTTGTTGTGGGCGCCGAGAAATAATCGTTTAAAGGTCAGCTGCACTAGAAAGAGAACATTTGTTTAATAAGTAACTCATTTTGGGATATGCTGCACTTTTAAAGGTTACAGAACGGACCACGTTGCCAGTGATGTCAGCAAGAAGTATATTAAAATCATTGGTCCTATAAGAACAAGGCTTTGTTTGATTCAAGTTTCCACACATTCTCGTATAGCCCACCATTCATTCCAAAGGGCCCACACTTGGATTAAGGAGATAGCTCAGTGGGTGATGGTTTGCTGTGCAAATATAAAGTTATGAGTTCAAACTCCCATAACCGAATACTTAAGAAAATATAAAAAGAGCTAACCATGGCTGTGTGAGGGAAGTGACATCAACACTGAAGGGAAGAGAAGCAGAGGAGATTGTTGGTAAGGTAGCCTGGCCAAAACAGCAAACTCCTAATTCAGTGAGACAACCTGTCTCAAAGGAATAGCATGCAGAGCCATAGCAGAAGACATGTGTGGCGTCTGTGCTCAGGCACAGGTTCACACAGCTGCACTCCCATGAATTCACAACTGACACACCACACATACAACACATACAGCCGGAACTACCCATAGTGTGGGTTCAAAGACCCTTGACTTACACACTTTACCTCTGTTCTCAGTTGCTAAAAACAACAGCAAGTGAAAACAAGAGTGTGTCTGAATGTGCAGAGACAACTACACAGACACATGTGCACACACACAGTGCACACACCCTATTTGCCCCACACCCTCAGGGTTATTATTTTATAAAGATGTCCGTGAATCATGGGTTACACGTTTCTCCTTGAGTTTCCTGACACTGTACCAAAAATTGTCCTGCTACCAAGTCCTATATGAATAGAAGACATTATTGATTCAGCTATATAAACAAAAGCTATTGATTTATCTTTTCCCATTCCAAGACCAACTTCCCATCCTGCCCTCCCCTGAAAAAAAAAAAAAAAAAAAAAAAAGACAAAGAGAATTTGATTTGGCAAAAAAGTGAAAAGTTAATCTGATATATAGACAAAAGAGAAAGAACAAAAAAAAAATGGGAAAGGGGCAAAAATCCTTTAATTCTAGAAGGGCTATTTGTTTTTGTTTTTTCCTTTTTTAAGAACTGAATGAAAGCAGTACTTTATTTAATACAAGTCGTGTGCTATTAAAATTTTTTGCCTTAGGGATGTGATGTACAACAAATAAAGGCTGTTTAGTTGTTTTTATATTTAGCCTTTTATTTTGTCTTCGTGAGGCAATGTTTTACAGCTGTAATAATTTTCTCTAGAGCATTAGCTCATCGCTTGAGATAAGAATATGAAGAAATTACTCTAAGAAAAACCTTCTGATCATTTGATTGCTTAGGAATTACATCCCCCCCCCCACGTCCGTTGCTAAGCTCCCTAGTTAAAATATTGTCTTAGTGGCAAATTATAAGTCCTCAGATTTTTATAATGAGTTGATTTTTAACACACAATGAGTTGTCTATTTAATTACAGCGTAAAAACAATACATTTTCAAAAAAATGACTGAGATTCACTATTTAGATAAAAGGAACTGGAAAGCTCATAGCACTCAGCCTTTTGTAAGGTTTAAAAAAAGAAAAAAGAAAAGAAAAGAAAACTATCCTGATGTCTACGAGTCATTTGCAATTAGAAAAGAATGTGACACTCTCTCGTTTCAAGCAACTTGGCTGCAAATCGAGTTATTCCCTTAATTTGACTTGCTGTTCATTTGAGAGAGGGCAAAATCTATTTCCTGGGCAATTTTGCAAAGCAAAGATATTAATACCTTGGGGCTTAATTGTATCCTGTGTTTAAATACACCATGGGTGAAACTCAGACCTTGGCTTAATTGCTGTGAGAAATAGCCTGATTTCTTCGAGATTAGGCACACGCTCCCGTGTTCTTTGACCCCGGAGCACCTCCTTCAGAATTAATCTTCGAAGGTAGAAGGATTGCTTTTCTGTGTGCAGCGGGGCCATTTGCGACAAACGAGGACTTAATAAACTAACTTCGCCCTTCCAGGGCTTCGCTGTCAATGTTTCCCATCTATTCAATTCACACATCTCTTGCCCAGCAGCTTATTAGTAAATAACCCTAAACTTGGCAGGGGGAATCATTTTAATGGCATCTTTTTTAATTAGAGGACTTTGAAATTTAAATTGGCTGCCTCGAAAATAAATCTATAAAAGAGAAAGTTTCATTTTTACTAATGAAACATGAAGCGCTCAAAATAGCCCGTTTCAAGTAAAGTCCACGGGTCCTCTTGAAAAGACAAACAATTCATATTTACTTAAAATTCCGCTCTGCAGCTGTATTGTGTTGAGTTCATCTCGTGTTCGAAAGTGCCTCTGCTTTCCCGGCAGCCCCTTCAGAACTGTTTTTGTAAGATGTAACAGAATGTTCTGGTTCTAAAATATTTATATTAATCAAAGTTCAGGCTGTTTATATTTTTTGGCAATAGAGCTTTTCTTTTAAAGTGATGCTCTTGCATTTAACTAAACAAAAGTGTTGAAACTGCCTGTCATACAAATTTCAACACGGTACAGTTGGCTATAGTGCCTGAAGCCGGGACCAAAGGCAAGCTGGTTTCTGAGCTGCAGGTTAACGGTGGGAAGTGTGAGGCTGGGGATTTCCAGGACTCAACACCCCACCTCATAGGAACCCTAACCTCTCTGGGTGATGGTGGTACACACCTTTAGTCCCAGCACTGACTGGGGAGACAGAGGAAGGTAGATCTTCCAGTTTGAGGCTAGCCTGGTCTACAGAGTGAGTTCTGTGACAGACAGGGCTACACAGGATAACCCTGTCTTAAAAACAAGCGTTCCCTGGCAGAAAAGTTTGTGTTCCAGTTTCTTGCTCTGTGTTCTTGGGGTGTTGGGAGTTGAACCTTAAGAGTAAGACAAATATGGAAGCACATGAACGCTGAGGGCTCGCTAAATACGTCAATTAATTTTAAAACTTCTTTGTTTACAATTTCAACTCCTTTAGGAATGATGACAATAACTGTATGCTACTTACCAGTTTCCTGTATTTCAGGGTAGATGTAGCTTAAACAAAACTGATACCTTTTTCGGATCATGTTACTTCTTGTATTGGTTGTTAAACTATAAACCCTCTAGGCTAGTTTGACTCTTCTCGGGAAATACCTTTATTTTTCGCTTACTTAATTTTCACATCACATTGTTTATTTTGTGTTCACATGTGCGGGCATGTGAAGGTCAGAGGACAATAAATGAGTTCCCTGGAGTCAGTCCTCTCCCTCCACCATGAGGTTCCCGTGATAGATAGATCTTAGGCCATCGGTCAGGAGCAAGTGTCTTCACCGGCTGTGCTGCCTCTCCAGCCTTACCAAAGACACTTCAGATTACAAGCTAGCTTTCATTAAATCAGATCTACTATGTTTAATTGTCTGCAGTGAGATGACACCAACCATTGGAAGAGTGTATTTATTATTTATTTAAATCCCTTTTAGAGATGGTGTCTCACTATGAAGCCATGACTGGTCTGGAACTCAACACGAAAACAGGCTGGCCTTGAACTCATAGAGATCCACTTGCTTCCTAACTTCTCCAGTGTCTGACTCATTTACATTGTTTTATCAGACAGCTTTGCATGGCTGAGTCTGTTGGGGATACATTATTCTTGTTGCTGTTACTTCCAGTGAGTATTAAATTGTGTTGAGACATTTCCACAGAAAACAATGTTCCAGAGAAAGGAAAGAACTGGAGACTTAGCTTGTAAGACAGGAATTTATATGTGCTTTCTTTCAGGAGTTATTACAATATGTTCATATCTGGCAAACAGGAAATATTATGCATAACAGCAGGAAGGGGGTAAGGTCTTCTATTTGAACTTTTGACCCATCTAAGCCCTTGTTCCTTCCTTGCTTTGTGTAATTCCGTGTAAGTCTTGACCAATAGCAGACGCTGAGACAACATTTCCTGATGTCATTTTCAGATGTGACTTGGGATTACAGTGCTTGTCTTTTCCTTCTGAGTTGGGACAGAAGTGCCCAATGGTGGCTCTAAGCTAGTACCTCATGGATGATAGGTCTTTTAATGAGCTGGTTAGGCTAACTCACTCCTTTGGTCTTCAATATAACAACTCCGGATTTCAAACTTGGATGCATGCATATACCCATTAACGTTCACAAACACACTTAAAGGATAAAAACGTGCTTTCAAAGCTGCTCTTAGCCAGGCGGTGGTGGCGCACGCCTTTAATCCCAGCATTTGGGAGGCAGAGGCAGGTGGATTTCTGAGTTCAAGGCCAGCCTGGTCTACAGTATGAGTTCCAGGACAGCCAGGGCTACACAGAGAAACTCTGTCTCAAAAAACAAAACAAAATGAAAAAAAAAAAAAAAAACAAAAAAACACAGCAACAAAAAAACCTCTGCTCTTTCTATTGATCACAATCATACACCCATACAAGAACAAAAAATGGGCCACGCTATCTATCGTCCACATGAAAGTTACATTTCTAAATTGATTTACCTTTTTATTCCATCAGCTCAAGCCAGTAATAATAAATATGATTCCATAGTTTTATACCATTCTGGATTAGTATTAATATCTTGCTTCCAATTTTATCCAATGCTATTATAATCTACATCTGTACATTAGCCTGGCAGGGGTTTTCTGTAGAGTGCAGTGCACACACACACAAAAGATGTGTCTATAACCTTTTGCCCATTTCCAAACAGAGGTGAATAGGACCAGTCCTGTTGTGTGCCTTCCCGCTTCCTTTGAAGTCAGAGAGAGATGGAAGAGCGAAGGCTGAGAATGTGATTTCAGGGGATAAAAATTGATATTATCAGGTCAGAGTATCATAGCCAGATTTTATGCTGCATTAACCAATAGCTTTCCCTTAATGTGGAAACACTCATTACCTTTTTACCTCCTTGTTAAACCCCAGGTCACAATTGTATTTTCTAATAATATATTGGAGAATTTTTTTCTCCTGTGCCTTTATTTCGACTTTATGATGTTAGATCCACATTCCAGCATCAAAACATTTTTTTAAGGGATTTGTTTTTCTTTGAAGAAAAGTTGAAAAGTTTCAAAGACTCATGTCCCGTTTTTAGGTAAGTATCGACCAGTGGTTCTCAGCCTTGTTAATGCTGCGACCCTTTAGTACAATTTCCCATGCTGTGGTGACCCCCACCCCTAACACTATTTCTCTTTGCTACTTTATACTGTAATTTTACTAATATTCGGAGTCAAAATGTAAATACATGATAGAAAAGATATCTGCTATGCGAACCCAAAGGTGTGGCAAGCTGTAGATGGAGAAACACTGACCAAGATGAATCAGAATCAAGGACCAGTCAAACAGCATCCAAATAGCAGCGTGAAGAGGTTATAAATCAGAGGGGATTTTTATACATTTGTACACTGGCCCTTTTTCTCTTTTCATCCACTTCCTGCCACCCCTAGGGAGAGCAGAAATGAATGGCTTCAAGTGTGTCACCTAGTTAAACATCTTCTGGTGACTCCACTTGTAAGTATATTTCTTTGCCTCTGTGTGTTGCAAAGCACTGAGAGTATAAGTATGAACATATCAGAAGCAGTTACGTAAGCCTGTTCAGTCATGGACCATGGGTGTGGCCCATAGGTGTGGCCAGTCCCAAGACCAACAGACACAAGTTGTCTAAAGATGCTTCAGTTTCAAAACCTCCAACAAGAGGAAAAAAATGACAGAAGAGGCAAGAATGAGGGTCCAGGTGACAAATTTGTTGGTCTGTGAAGTCCCTCTCTCAAAACTTTTGTATACACACTTTGCAGTATTGTGAGAAGCCACCTGATAGGTAGTGGGCTACCAGTGATGTATCATTTGGCTTTTGTGACATCTGAGTCATGTAGGCAAGAAAGACATATTGATAAACATTAATGAAAATATGACAAATGTCATAACACAGGTGTGTTCTTCTAAGTGCTGTGACATCCAGAGAGGAAGCTTTAATTCTTTCTAGAGTTTAGAAAGAAGTGCTGGGTTGGTAAATAACAGTTCCACAGGGGTGAGGAACGTGATCAATAAGTTATGTAACACAGGATAAGTAGGAGCACTTACAGACCTTCGCCAGGCAGGAGGGATGTGACTCATGTCACAGCAGTTATTATCCAGGAGATAAACAGCTTGTATATAGGCTATGTGGTGAGAGGAAAATTATAGAATAATTTTACCTTAAATTGCAATCATATAAACAGTGTCTTGTCTGCTATGTGAGGGGATGGAGCTTCATCTAGGAAGCAATGGAAAATCACCAAGATGTTTAATCTGAGGAGTTATCTGCTAAGAACCATGTGTTGTTTGTTTTAAGACAAATAGCTGGCATCAGGACACAGGGTATCATAGAGAGTGACAAGAATGGAATCATTTGCAGTGGTTACAGTGATCTTAAGTGCAAGTGAAGCTGCTGGGCTTGGTGGTGCACATCTTTAATCCCAGTGATAGGGGAGGGTGGCAGCGGCAGGCGGATCGCTGTGAATTCGAGGCTAGCCTGATCTACAAAATGAGTCCAGGACAGTCAGGGCTGGTTACACTGAGAAACCCTGTCTTGAAAAGTCAAAGAAGGAGGAGGAATAGAAAAAGGAGGGGGAGAAGGGAAGGAGGAAGAGGAGGAGGAGGAAGAAAGAGGAGGAGGAGGAGGAGGAAGAGGAGGAAGAGGAGGAGGAGGAAGAAGAGGAGGAAGAGGAGGAGGAAGAAGAGGAGGAAGAGGAGGAGGAAGAAGATGAAGAGGAGGAGGAAGAGGAGGATGAAGAGGAGGAGGAAGAGGAGGATGAAGAGGAGGAGGAGGAAGAGGAGGAAGAGGAGGAGGAAGAAGAGGAGGAAGAGGAGGAGGAAGAGGAGGAGGAGGAGGAAGAGAACAACAAGTAGTGAAAATGAGTGCAGGCCTTTGCTATGTCAATAAATTTAAGAGAGGTGTTAGGGGCGAAATAAAAACTGAGCTGGCAACCTGAATGCGCACAACTCTTCACACACATGCTATCAGGTGTGGGTTAGAGACACTGTCAGATAAAACATGGCCCGGTGTAATCAATAGCAGAAAGCAGAGCCTCAGTGAGAGACCTTAGAAGTAAGCCCAGGCCCTGCGATTCTCCTAGGTGTCATGTGTCTAGAGAATGCTTTCTGAAAAGGAGCAGAAGGGACCGGAAAAGAAGAGAGGGAGGATGTGGTCCAGGCTGAAATCTGGCTGTCCTTCGGTCTGCTGCAAGAGTAGTAGATCAGCAGCCATCTGCCATAGCTGGCTTCTCTTACTCTGAAGGATAATTTTCAGGAGGCTTGGCAAATCATTGAGAAGTTTGCAGCACCAGCTAGGAGTTGGAGCACGCGACCTCACTGTGCCAGCACCATCACATGAGCTGCCTGGGCCCACTTGCTTTCTACTTTATCTAGAGGTAGCTGCTTCTAAATCCTGGTTAATCTCACACCCTGGGTAAGCCATAGCTTGCTTTCTGTTGGTTTGTCTGAAGAGATCAATCCACACAGGCACCCTTAGCTCCTGCTCATCTAAATGTCTATGCCTGTGTCTTTCTAATAATTACTGTTCCCATTGTTGTGACAAAAATCCCTGACAAAAGCACCTTGGAGATGGACAGGTAAGTTTCTTTCGGCTCACAGCTTGAGGTTATAATTCATCGTGGCTAAGAAGGCATGTAAAGTGGCTTCAGCAACTGTTGCCATGGCAGCTGGAGTCTAAGGCAGCTAGCAGCTCTGGGTGGGCAGTCGGTAAGCAGGCTTGAATACTGAGGATGTCTCCTTAATCAGTCCAAAGAATGGTCCCCATGTTTAGAACGGTTCTTTCTTTCTCAGTGAAAGACTTCTTGAAACATCCTCCTGGAGACATCCCAGAGGTGTGTCTCCTAGATTATTCCAACCTCAGTCAAGGTAACCTGAAGATGAACTGGTATATCTTCAGAACCTGGGAGATTACCATATTTTCCTTTCCGAGGAGTCTGAGAATCTGAGCCCAGTCAGATTGCAGATTGCTTCTTCCAGTTAAACAAGGCACAGACACACCAAGATAGAGCCCAGCCCCACCCGAGAGACATGCACACTGCTCCCTGACCTCTTGTCATGTGGCAGAACTTCTGCCTCACCCTGGTGATCAGGTCAGTTACTCTGCCGGTAGAATCACTTTGGATCAGGCATCTACTGGCAGGAGCAGCTCAATGTATTCTGGCCACAGCCATAGTGAGAAGTTTCCAGGGATGATCGTTTGGAAACCAGGACTTCTAGACTCATCAAACCTAGAGTTGGAAAGATGGCCACTGGGTGTGGTAATAAGGAGGTTTTTTCCTGTTCCCATCCTTTGATTCCTGGGAAGGTGTACTCACTTAAGCATCACCTCAAACAAGAGAAAAAACTCGATCCTCATCTCAAGGGCTAAGACATTAGAGGGCACCTTGACTGAGGCGCTGTGTGGCCGGCTAAGGCTTTGCTGGAATCCTGAACCATAGAAACATGGAGTCAATGAGTGTGGGTGGTTTGAAACTGAACAATGTGACAATCACGTGCTCAGAACATGGGTAAGCAGTACAGCTCCTCTTCCTAGGTCTTCAACGCTTCAATATTTAGCAAGGACCAATCAATCTACAGTTTGATGAGTTCCAATGTCTCCATAGATATCAAAGCCAGGAAAATCACATATGCCGTGGTATCTCTTCGTACTTGGATCAGAACCCAGTAACTACAGAGAGTGGGGTTAGCCAGGAGTCGTCTACATTTCTCTGTAAAATAGTAGCCAGTAAAACTTGAGGCTCTGTCTTCATTCCTGAATTCTGTCTGAAAATACATAAAAAAATGTGTTCTAAAACACACATACACACATATACATATATACACACATATATATATATACAATTTATATATATAATACTTGTATATATACAATTATATATAACTATACATACAGTATATAATATATACAAATATATAATTTAAATATATAATAAATATAAATATAATAAAATTATATATATATATATATATATATATATATATATATATATATATAATAATTTGCAGTAAGGAGTTGAATTGAGCCTGTGTGGCATAGTGTGCTGACCTCCGGTTTTGACAGTCCCACTGCTATCACATGCCAGTCATTAATGATACTATCAATATGGAGACTCCCAGCATTGGCTGGACCTTATTGCTAACACCTCCAGATTCTCCTTCGCTGCTTCCTAGGAGCAATGCTGGTGCCATCTATCTTAGTTCCAGTTCTCTAGAAGCAAAGCCTAAGAAAGGAGTTTTTAGCAAAGTGACAGACTGAGGCAGCTCTCTCAGGAGAAGGGGAAAGGCAAGGGGAGGGCAGGGAAAGGAAGCTAGGCAAGGGTGTGGGCTTCCCAGGAACTGTGGGAGCTGGCTCAACAAAGCTAACTGCTTCCTTGCAGTAGGGCAATGGGGTGAGGGGAAGGAGGAATGCTGTGCCCTTACTCCAGCAAACCATTGCCAGCCTGCTGCCTGGGTTGGAGAATGTCCCACATAATCCAGAGTCTCTGCTCAAAAGAGAGGCCAGCTGTGGGCTGTTAAGTCTCTTAATAGCTTGGGGATGGGTCCTTCCCTTTTCCTCCCTATGGTAATGCTTGTGCCCAAATTAAACCTGTGTTCATTGCCTGAAAGCATTTTGAATCTTTTCTAAGAGTTGGAAATGTAATAAATGGTCAAACACATCCACATGCATATGCAGGTGGGCGCACACACATACACACACAGCTATGCATGCGCACATGTACACATGCTATGCTGGGCGTGGCTACCACTTTTCTTTGTCAATTCGTCAAACTAGAACCAACGTTCTTCCAGTGCACAGCACCTCATGGCCAGTGGGGGAGCACTTAGGGAGAACGCAGGCGAGATGGAAAGCTAATAGCTCATGGTTTTCATTGTATCTGCTGCTCTTCGTTCAACAGAACTGAGGCATGTACCCTCAAGCCCAACTTACTCAGGCTCCACCCCACAGCATCCCTGACTGATAGTGTGAACTTCTGCAAATTATGGAGAAGTCTATGTCCCTTTACTGTCTCACCTATAAAATGTGATTGAATACTAACAGTTCATGAGGCCACGGGGGGAGGGGGGGAGAGCATAATGAAAACCAGCGTTGTGCAACAAACACACTGTAACAGGAAAAGATTTAAAAATTAGTCCAGTTATACTGGAGGATTTGCATATGTCTTTGGTGAACAGTAGACATTTAGAGGGTGTTACTGTCACTGTTGTTGGTATTTTATTTATTGTGGAGCACCAACATCTATTGTAATGAAGTGGAACTTTCTAGTACATGTATAAGTCTTATTATGAACTGTCAATCCTGTTCTTTAGTGTGTTAAAAAAAAAAAAAAAAAAAAAAAAAAAAAAAAAAAAAACACGAGGGAATAGAGTAAAATTCCAGGTCTCTTTTCTAGACATAAAGGGAAATTATACATAATTGTTATTATTGGCTCTTTATTTTAGATAGAGACAAGGTGTGTGTCTCTATCTGAATCTGAGATAATTAGACATTAGTAAGGGACTCCAAATCCTCAATTTTCACAAGGGAAATTTATGCCTTAATGTTTTGATGTTTGCCAGCTACGGATGATCTAGAACCTTCAGAGAGTCAGGAGATGACGTTACAAATTTCCACATGCAGTTGTGCCACGATTTTCGTACAGACTCATGATGAGCAATGCTTCCTCTGTGCTTACATCCACCGCGACAAGTGATTTTCAGTTTCCACTTATTCGATTTATAAATATACCTTAAAATTCATACTGTGTGTGGCACATGCTTGTGACCATGTGTGCGCGAGTCATCACCTTAGCTCATACTTTTGAATATATAATAACACTTAAATCTAAGATTTTCTACATTGGCTCTATATGAAATATGGCCGGTTCCTCTCAACTGCCTGGCTTCCACTCTTCTTCACCTTTATAAATCATTGCTCCATAAACACTGAAATAGGAATTGAGCAATGGGAGACTTGGAAGAATCATCACAATTATGTGACGAGGGAAACATCTGGAAAAGGGGGTCATGACCCAATTCTCTTCTGAACATAGTAAAGGAAACTCTTCGGTTAGTCCCCTGAAGAATCATGAGTGGAAGTGCCTATCAAACATTAACTGAGACGGTGTGTGCCAAAGCTTTCGATAAGTCGGCTTGTCACTCTGCTCCATAAATATTTATTCTGCTGATGATTTTTAAAACCTGCTAGTCTCTTTTTTTATACGTGAAAGTTAAGTTGGTATGTTTATTTTAGATTATATTACAGAACTTTTCGGCAGTTGGGGTTTTTAAAAACATTTATTTGGCTCCCTTTTCTATTTCAAGTCAGTGGATTGACTTGAACCCTTCATGTGTTAGCAGGAACTGGCACACATGAGGTAAGAGTGGCTCTCACCGATTACATGTGTTTCCCTTGGAAATTTAAAAACCTGTCTGGATAAGCAGAAATATCAGGAAACTTGAGGTTTTGTTTGTTTGTTTTGTTTGGGAAGACAGTTTTACAATCAATAAGACATCTGATGACAGGCACCTCTCAGAAAACAATGACTTTGAAGGACTCAAATGCTGTCAATGCAAGTGTGACCACACCCTCCTTGGATGTGGAAAGTGGGTCAGTTGGTGACACAATGTGCCTGCCTCACACACTGAAGACCGAAGGCCAATCCCCAGCACTCACCTACAAATCCAGGCCTGGGACTGACATAAATGGGAGGGTCCATATGGTTAGTGTCAAGTTCAGTGAGAGACCCAGCCTTGAAATATAATGTACAGAGTACAGACCCCTGACCTCCCACACATACATATTTACAAACATGGACACAGATAGTACACATATACACATCTACAAGTGCATATAGGCAAAACAGCTCTAAAATAAGTAAAACAAAATAAAATAAAACAGAACTAAAAATAAGTAGCAGTTTGTTATATGAACCAGCAGAAATATTCGATATAAACACGATGTATCATAACTATTCGCTTCAATCGGCAAACCTTTATTGAACATGGACCAAATGTCTGGGCCTGTGAAAGATGCAAAGAATAAAAATGTCAAATGGTGGTCCCTACCTTTGGGGAATTCGAAGTCTAGGACAGGTGAGAGACACCTCTGCATCTACCTGTGGTACAGAATCAGGAATGGGGTACTGGCAGTCCTAAGTATCATGGGAGCAGGGAAACATGACCTCCTGGCCAGCTTACACTAAGAAATGCAATAGAGAATCACAAGGCAAGTCAATGAAGATCAGCAAAAGTCTTCATGGAGATAGATTCAGTAGGTGTTTCCTAACTGTAAACTCCCAGCAAGAAGTGTGACCCATGTGACTGTTATGTCTCTCAAGTCTCTCAAGTTTGTGGGACCTAAACCGTGACTGTAAAGGTAACTTATTTCGTGCCACAGTGTCTGCTCTGAGTAGTTGGGAAGTCTCTCTGAAATCATTAACAGTTCTAGGAGGCCATTGTTTCAACATGGGAGTGAGTCACACCCTCTGTTAGATCCAATACGGGGGCAACTGTGGTCATAACCAATTAATATCACAGGACAACAAAACTAAAGCCATACACTTGTCTCTTCAGTCAGTTCATAAACTCATTTAGTTGGCAAGATGAGATGACAGGAGCTTGTGATGAGAAGGTATTGTGTTGGCATCTGCTTTCATCTCTTTGGGCCACTTAAATGTATCAGCAAACTCAGTCCTTTGTCTGTCTGAGTCCCCTGGGGATGCTGTCACAGAATACTAGGTAGGCAGTTAGTTCTCAAGGAACGAAGTGAAGTCCGAGATCCAGGTGCCAGTAATCTTGTGAGCCCTTCTTATGACATCACCTCCTGGCAGGAAGTGGAAGGGCACAAAAGGGTAAGAGAATGGGCCAAACATCATGGTCATACTGTCCTCTCATAAGGACCTGATTCTTACTTTGGGGAACTCACTTTGATTTGGGAAACTCAAAGCAGGCAACAGCTCAGCCTCTCTCTCTCTCTCTCTCTCTCTCTCTCTCTCTCTCTCTCTCTCTCTCTCTCTCTCTCTCCCTCTCTCTCTCCTCCCTCCCTCCCTCCCTCCCTCCCTCCCTCCCTCCCTCCCTCCCTCCCTCCCTCTACTGCTTCTAGTGGGAAGACGACGACGACATTTATTTTATTTTTTCTTTTTGGTTTTTTGAGACAGGGTTTCTCTGTTAGTCTTGGCTGTCCTGGAACTCACTCTGTAGACCAGGCTGGCCTCGAACTCAGAAATCTGCCTGCCTCTGCCTCCCAAGTGCTGGGATTAAAGGCGTGCACCACCATTGCCCGGCGGGACGACATTTATGTTGATAAAATGTTCTGACACAATTTTGTTGAAATTTGAGAGGTAACCCACAGGATTCAGAGTCTTGGTTTTCTGCCCTGAGTTTGCTTCAAATGATGAGCAGGTATTTCAGTGCTCAACAGCAGCTTAGCGTGTGAGTCTGGGCCTGGGCCTGGGCCTGGGCCTGGGCGTGTACAGACAGAGGTCAGAGGTCAACCTTTCCCATTGCGCCTCTGACACTGTACACCTAAAACAAGGTGAGTTGAAATTAAACAGTTGGATCGGTCCTTAAGTACCTCAGAACCTGCCCAGAGCTCGGAGAGGCCCAGCAGCTGCTCCTGTCCCCACATCCCCTTCACGGTGGTTGTGAGCACACCTTACCAGACCAGGGTTTGAAAACAGAATCAAACTCAGACCCTGGGACTCACAAGCACTTTACTTCCTAAGCTCTCTCCCCAGCCCTCAATGGCTACTTCCGGAAAAAGCCTTCCCTCTGCCTGTCCCCTTTCTGTCAGTCTAAGTTTGACTTATATTTCTGAATGTTTAAATAACAGGCTTCACTTTTAAAAGAACTCTAAAAAAGATTTAAGCACAGTTGCTCGCTGTGAATTTCAGACTTAATGAAAATGTACCTTCCATACCAAGAAAGCTGGGAAGCCATGCTTGCTAAGTGAGCAGGAGACAGTGAGGGAAAGCCAGGCTCCCCTCCTAAACTTTGACCTTGACACCTGTCCTGTGGGAGAAGGGTGTGTGGTCCAAGTGCTGTAAGCAATCTCTTCTTCTCATCCTGGGCATCTGATTCCCAATAACTTCTTATCTCACGTTACTTATTATGTTCTGATACGTTTTTCTCTTTACCTCACTGCTAAACAATATTATTTGCAAATGTTTTAGATGAATGAATTAAAATTTGGAGCACACAGTAGGGACAGCAATCATCCTGGTTCAAATACAAGAATTCATTGACTCTTTCCCTACTTTCAAAGCACCCATATCAAATCAAACCAGGCACCTGCACCGATTTGATTCTCACAAGGACCACGTAGATGTCACAGCGGGCCCTGAGGGTTTTCATTTTGCACAAGAGAAGAGTAAGTGAGCTGACTGGGTTTCCCAGGAGCTTGCTCTAGGACAAGGACTTAAGTCATTGATATAGAAAATATGCCTGGGTGCTGGTGATGCCTGCCTCTAATCCCAGCACCTGGGAAACAAAGGCAGGTTCTCTGAGTTGGAGGCCAGCCAGGTCTATAGTGGAAGTTCCAAGACAGACAAGTTTCCATTAAGAAACCTTGTCTCAGAAAACGAGAGAGAGAGAGAGAGAGAGAGAGAGAGAGAGAGAGAATATTATATATGAAGAAAAAAATTTTCACATCTTCAAGATTTCTCCTCCCCCTCCCATCTTTCCCCCACTTCTCCTCCTTCTCCTCTTCCTCCTTCTCCTCCTCCTCCTCCTTCTCCTCCTCCTTTTCCTCTTCCTCCTCCTCTTCTTCCCCTCCTCTTCCTCCTCCTCCTTGTTCTCCTCTTCTTCCTTCCTATTCCTTCTTCTTCCTTTCTGCTAAGGATTGAACCAGCCAGGTTTGGTTACATATTAAGCCAGAACAAGACTGCTGGGCTCTTCCTCTCCAGTCTCCTTAGCCATCTTTCTCAGCTTATGGAAGGAACTTTGCAGCAGCATCACTCCGTCCCTTTATTTGCACACTCATCATAATCACAGGGGAGAAAATCAGCCATCCTTATTCTGGGTGTTACAACAGATAGCTCTGAGGCTCAGAAAGAAGAGCAACATGGTGGGGCAGAACAGAGTTAACTGAACTCAGTAAGCTTTACCCCTCTATAACCACCCCACTCTGCTCAGGAAGGAGGCCAGAACCTTTGAGTATGAGACCCTGAGGAAGTCCATGTGGTGACTGTCTTTCTACTCAAAGTGTACTGTTGTGATTCTGTCGGATAGAGGCATACTAACAGTGAGAAAAAGTCTCTGTAAATTCAGACAATACTTGAGACTTGTACACCCTGTGAGTAAGAAGTTTCTTCAAAGCCTGTGGGCTTTTCTAGAACACAAAGAAATATCCCTATGTGAACCTTTTCGGTAGAGAGTAGTCTGATACTCTGTCTGCTTTCAGCGCCATTTGCAGGTCAGTGGGAAGCATCTTGCTCAAGACGCTGGAATAAATTTAGTATTTACCCTTAAAGACGTGTATGACAGAAAATTATGACACACAAGTGGTCAGGCAAGCAGTAGGTGGAACTGCTCAGCAGAAGGAAGTGTGTGTCACCATTTTCCCGCCTCTTCACATCCCCTAGAGATCACCCCCCAGTTTCCCAGTTGTGAAGTATTTGCACACACATGTGAAGGAATTCTTGTGGCTCACTCAATAAACCCAAGTGGGGCTTTATGCACCCCTGAGTTTTCAATTAATGTTGTTGACAGAATGAATGGCTACTTATACATCCTGGCTTTCATGTGCATTCATGAGACACAATACCCCAGCCTTAAAGGTCTCATCTAAACACCTCCCCTCTTAGGAGGGTGCTTATGTCTCCCATTGTATACACAGGGCAGCATAAGGTTCAATGGTTCAGCCTAATCAGCCAAGTGGACCTGCCATGCTGTCAAAAGCTCCTGAAGCCTTTGTTCTGCACTGGGCATTATCGCACAATGTCTACAATAAGTCCAATGTCTGACTATACAAATGTCTTGGGCAACCAATGCCTGATCTTAACTTTTCCAAGTATGCTCCATCCATTTTCACCAAACCTAACACTTTAGGGTTAGGTTACTTACACAGGAAAGGTATTTTGCTGTTTGTAGTGAGTCCTTGGCACTGTCAGCATCCAACAGCATATACAAGCTTCTGACCTGTAGGTGAAGCCCATTAGTAAATTTAACCCAATCGGAAAGCCCAGGCCTCTGTGTCCTCAGCTTTCTATAAGCTGCTACAGTTCCCCGAAGGTGGAATGTGGAAGGACATACCTCCTTCACCTTACCCAGCCTACAGCCTATTCTAGGTAAGAGGAAGCCATCAGAGTGTAAGTTACCTAAGGAAGCTTTACAGGAGCTGAGTGAGATTCCACCTCTCTTGTTGAAAGAAAAACTAAAAATTTAGCCAGTCATATAATTAAAAACAACATTATAATTTATTCCTCCATGTGTCTTCACTGGTTTAAACACATTTTAGCTATGTGTCAGCCTTGTAAAGCAGCTAAAGATTACTGTCTCCATTTTTCAGCTGAGTAAACTGAGGCTCAACTAATGATCTAGTGGGTAAAGGCACTAACTCCTGAGCCCCTTCATGTTGCCCTATGAACTCCACACTTGTGGCCCAGCATAGCACACACACATACACATGCACACAAACACACCTATGCACGCATGCATGCACACATGCATACTCACACACTAAATGTAAAATAAATTAAAAGAATACATTTATTCATCCATGTAGCTAATTGTGCACTATACAAAACAAAGTAATTTTTTAAAGGTCAAACTATGTTCTTCAAGTTCTGAGGCTCCTAAGGAAATGTACACTTTGTTTGTTTACTTCTGGGAAGCAAATTAAATGTGTAGTCCATGCATTATTGATGTCTATTATTTTAATTCCCAAGAAGTATGTGTATCAAATTGCCTTTACAAGAGAAACTGTATTAAAACAACTTGTATTTACATGCCGTCTTGGTTTGTGCTTGAGTGTTTATTTATTTTTTGTTAACTTTAGGATGGTGATCTAACATGACACTATTTTCAAAATCAGAGATGCAAATGGCCCTACCGCTCAAATGAGCATTTATTCTCCAGGGAAATTCCAGCTGGGACAGGAATGTACTGAGATGGAAGGGTCCTTACAAAGGTACTGCAGAAACGCTCAAAAACCCTCAGACTAAATAGCCACCTTGAATTGAAAGGCAATCATATAAAATGTTCCAGAGTCTTCACATTTGTATAACAATCTCCATGGCTCTAACCAATCTCTATTCTCCCTTCTTAAGTGTGATTCATTTCCCTCTGAAACCTCTCCCCAGCTCTCCCATTTAGCTCAGACAAGGTGAACAGATTGTTCTGTGGAGAGCCCCAGGTCTCTCGAAGCTAGAACACAACAGAGACAGAGTGGGCCAGGCAGATCTCTATTCTCTCTCCACCAGGGGCACATAGTGCTGCCTAGTATGCAGTTATGTGTCTCATAGTTTCAGAGTCTTAGATCTGGAGAACAAGTCAGATATTATCTAATACATCATGGTCCAGGAATATATTAGAAAATGTGTTTCTGAAAGTTGACTGACTAGCTCAAGTCAATGGTGGCATCAGAGATAAAAACAAGTCCCTCAGAGTGGAGGGACATAGATATCTGTTTGTTCTAAATCATGAAATGTAGTCAGAATAGCTCTTGGTTAAGCTGACAGGCCAGACTTTAGAGCAGCGTGGAATTGCTAAGTAAATTTTTATTTACTTAGAAGGCTAGTGACAGAATCCAAGAAGTCTGTCTGCCACCCTGCCTAAATAATGAGGTTAATATTTATTTCTGAAAAGGCTTAGCTCTACCATCTAACAACTTAAATCATGGTGATTCCTTCTGTGCTTAAGCATTATAGTAATGACCAAGGACAGCCACCTCAAACAGAGCAAGAGCCTTCTGATAGACACTAAAATATGAGGTTCTACCAGGCCTGGCATAGGTGACCATCAGTGGTTGATTGGCGAACACTTTTCTCTGGTGCAGTGTAGAGCAGAACCCGGTGATTTATAAACCTCAACACATCAGAGAACAAAAAATAAATCATTAAGTAGCACAGCTCAGGATTCAGCTTCTCCCCCCCCCAACATGAGTAATAAATTGTGTGGGCTTTAATAATTTATAGGAGATGTTGTTATAATGTGAGAATATTAACTTTGCTGAGTCTTTTAATTTGCTTGTGCCGTCAATAGGGCATGCAAGAGTTTCTTTTCTTCTCCAGGACAGCCATGCTACTGGAGTCCAATTAGATTTTGACACTCAAGTCAGAGGCTCCTGGGGACCAGATAAGACAGTTTACTTTAGCACTGAGCTTATCAATTTGGTGTGTACCCCTCAGGAATTGCATGCCACAGACAGAATTCAACAGAAGGGTTTGAAGGCACTTAGAACCTTATTAGCACATCCACACACACTGGCCCAAGTCCTTGTGGGAAGAAAAGTCTCACTGAGGCTATTTTATTTCTGCCCAGGGCTGCTTCAGACTTGCTAGGAGACAATAAAAGAGAAAGTAAAGTTTGAAACTGACCCCTATGTGGTGGAACATGCCTGGAATCCCTGTTCTCAGGAGGAGGAAGCAGGAAATAGTAGTTCTAGGTCAGAGTCCCTGTTCTCAGGAGGAGGAAGCAGGGAATAGAGGTTCTAGGTCATCCTTAGTTACCCAAGAAGTTCAGTGTCAACTGGGGCTGTGTGAGCCTTTGTCTCAAACATAAACATGGATGGAGAATGGAAGGAAGGAAGGAAGGAAGGAAGGAAGGAAGGAAGGAAGGAAGGAAGGAAGGACAGGAGGGAGAGAGGAAGGAAGGAAAGAAGGAAGGGAAGGAGAGAGGGAGCAAGGAAGGGAGGCTAGGGTCATGGGACCCTTAAGGACAGAGGCTTTGAAGAGTGCTAGGGAGATAACTTGTCTGAAGACAGCTGTCAATGGAAGAGACAGCAACAGCGACCATGCAGGTCCCTTGTTCTGGATGGTGTCCCACGACGATCTTCCGAAGTCGTTGTCTCTGACCGGTCTCTCCCAGGTGCTGCACCTGTCTCTCCGCGCTGAACCGGTCCAGGCCGGGGCTGAGCCAATAAGAAGCCGGCTAACTGGCAAGGAGGCAGCTTGGTGTCCCATGCAGGCTCCGGGAGAGCAGAGCTCTCCCCAAGTGTTACAGCTCTTGTGACAGAAACTCTCGGACACCAGGAAGATTCATGAGCGCACTTTACTTCCCCTAAATAGAGCCCTTACATACAGTTTTGGGGTGGGTTAGGTCTGACAGCAGATGATGTCTATTGGCTTGACCTGACAGCTTGGAGATACCTCATCTGCATGTGGGAGAGCCTCGTGACTGATGGTCATAAACCTCTCTGTGGGAGGGGTTGTTAGAGGACTGAAGCTAAGTGAAAAGAACCAGGGCCTGGGAGCAGAGCTGAACTCCTGCCGTCTGATAAAGGTTCCGGGGTTCGAAACTCATACTCAACCAAACACCCAGCTGCTTCTCACAGCCCACTGCCCTACACAACCAGGCACTTCCCTGCCTGGAACCCTGGATGGCTCTGTTCAAAGACTTGCTTCTTCTCCGACTTCAAGGCAACCACCCTAACTACACTGTTTTTATGTTTTGTTTTTTTTTTTTTTTTTTAATGCACACTTCTACTTCAAGATTAAAAGGAATCCCTCACATAGCAGAAAACAGCCAGATGAAATATCCAGCCATCATTGGAGGTAACCTGAAGAAGGCAGAGAACAATCTGTTGGTACTTGATGGTAAAGAGTCCATGAATGAGCAGAAGGAAGAAAGATCAACACACTTGAAGTTCAGCCCCTGCTGTGATTTCTTTGTTTTGTGGGAGTGGGACCCCCCCCCGCCAATGCAGGCCTCCTGCACACTAGGGCAATGTTCTCGTGCTAAGATGTGCACCTCACTCTGTTCTCGTGCTAAGATGTGCACCTCACTCACTCAAGATGCCAGTAGCCTTTTCTACCTGATTTAATGTTGTAAAGAGAGATACCTCTCTTTGTCCAACCTAAGCTTGATTTCTTTCTCCATATCTAACCTAACATGTTGTCTTCTTGGTTTTTGTTTTCTTTTCTTTTCTGAGACAGGGTCTCTTTACATGGCTTTGGCTGTTCTGAAACTCACTTTATAAACCAGACTGGCCTGGAACTCATGGAAATCCACCTGCCTCTGTCTCCTGAGTGCTGGGACTAAAGGTGTGCACTGCCATGACCTTCTCAGGTTTCCTCTTAAAACCTAAATTACCCAACTTACTCTGCTATCCCAGGGGTCACTTCTCCTTCATAACTCTACTTCCCTCAAGTATGCAGGTTCAATGTCTAGATCTTTTTAAAGAGAAGGGGTGTATGTCTGGGGTAGTGCTTTCAGTAATTAGCATACATTGTAATGTGGTCTCAAGACCAACGCCATGTCATTCTATAGGCTGATCCAGAGGATAGTAAGCTTGGAACAAAGGGAGACAGAATGAACAGTAGCTAGTCTTACGTGTGTGTGTGTGTGTGTGTGTGTGTGTGTGTGTGTGTGTTTAAACTGTACCCAATCTATGCGTTCAGCCTCCAATGTTAATCAATTACAAACACCTAGATTAATTTCACAGTAGAACATCCCATGGTAAAGTATCAAAGACATTTGAGAAACAGCTTCAGTAGGAACAAGGTTTTTTAAAGCAAGAGTGCTTTAAAATACTCCATCCTCACATCCAATATGCTCAAGAGAAGAAAAACAGCAAGATTACTCTACCAAAGGAAAGTCCTTCTCCCTTTCCACAAGTCCAGGGGCCTCACTTATGAAGTCTAAATACTATTATTGAATTGTTTTAGGCCTATGGTTCTTGAACTTTAATAGAGAAGTATATTTCTGCAGGTCAGTTTTCTCAGGCAGCAAAATGTACAGCCCCATGGAGTTCAGGGGTAGACCACTTGAAATTCAAGAGTTCCAGCATAGCCTGCAGATAAGCAGTATGGTGTCTGCATCCATGGGAAAAGCAAAGAAATGAGCGAAACCCAGCCGAAGTGTCAGAGAAAACAGACAGTTGCAACTTTTCCCTGCTGCTGAGCCTCCTAAACAAGTGCTAAGAAGTGAGGTGCTGTGTTGTGTTTGCAGGAACATAAGACCTACAGTTCTATACTCAGAACTACCTATGCTCGTCCAACCGAGCCAGGCTTCATTACAATCAAGGGGACAAGGCCGGTGTCTTTCCGTGCACACAGGGAATATAGCATATCAAGGGACAACAGTGCCGAGCATGACTGGCATTGATTAGGGGACTTGACATTCTTCCCCATAAAAAGGAGTAGAGAAATGTTAAAAAAGAAACCCATTTAGAAGGCAAAATGCAGGAGGCTGAATATCAAAATATTCATGCTTCCTGAGAGAGATACGGTGTACTTGCCCACTTGTATCTGTTTTATCGTCTTTCGGTAAATTTCAATAATGTGCCTTTGTATATTCTCATTTTACACTCCAAGATGGGGGCTTTTAATGATGACACCGAAGCCTGGGTCTCTGTTCTTCATACTGAGTGTTCAATACCACCTTGCTACATAGCCCACGGATGTGATTTCAAGTCACAGACAAGGACAGCATAGAAGCAGTAATTCTCCAGAATTATGGACTCTTTCAGCCAAGGTCAATATAACATCCATTTCCCTGGGCTACAGACCCCTTTGCATACGCCCTGCCTATGAAGATTGGGCACTGTTAAATGACAAGACTGAATCCTAAATGTGTTTGCTGTTTGTGAAGTCGAGAAAAGAGGAAACTCTCCTGTGTGTGATTGATGTGCCCCCAGTGGCAAACTCCATTACTCAAAGAAGAAGAGTGGATGGTCCCAACACAAGGCAATTTCATCCCACCGTTATGATTACAGTAGTGATTACAGTAACCAATGAAGGTCCAGGATTTGGGAGAGCAAGCGATCTAGCAGGCATCCCAAAGTCACTAAGAGGAAAAGGGGCTAAATGAAGGTCCCCAAGTCATTTAACAACCACAAGGCCTTCTTTATCAGGTCTACTTCCATCCTGTGGATGACAGGAGGATTGAGAGAGCTTTGAGCATCCTGTGTGGCCCAAGAAATAAATCTGAGATTTGTCTGTAGGCTCACCATTATCGCTGTTGGATTTATTTTTAAATTGTTATTTGTGTGTGTGTGTGTGTATGCATGTATGTGGACGAAAGGAGACAACAGCAGGCATCCTCTCCCGAGCATCCCACCTTGGTTTTTGAGATGAGGTTTCTTACTGAACTTGGAGCTTGTACATTTGCATCACACACTCCACTTTTGGGGAAAGGGGACACCACACAGATTTGGGTTGTCTCCACAGAAACATGACACCTCAAAAACTGATTTATACCAGTCATTTTTGGCCCTTTTTTCCAAGCTGACAGTCTGTTTCTATTGTCTATGATGACTAGATTTTACAGGCTTGAAAAAAGTCATGCAAATTACCAAAATGTTTTCCATTTGAGACTTTATACATATTTGAATAAAATCAGCTCTGGGCTGTTGAGTGGAAGCAAATGAAACAAGAGAAATCTGAAGACTGAAGTTCTGTAAGATCTTCAAGAGGCTCCATGTAACCCAACCCCTTTATTAATGGTCACGTGCAAACACTTTAAAAAAATGAAAGCACCATTTACCACTTTTTGAAACAAGTACTACACAGTTTCTTCCCCCACCCCAATTTAAGCATCAAAATTTATAGCTTGTCATGAATGCCCCGTCTTTCCATTCCCTCTTTCTACCTCTCCAACTGCTCAAGTGGCTATTTTTAGACTGAAGTGAAGATAGTTTATGCGGAACTCAAATGGAGCATTCTGGGACTTGATTTTCAGAGCTCTGTCATCTTCCTCATTCAGTACATAGATATAGGGCTTGATTTTCTATATAGCAAGGGACTCATTTTCTCTAAAGCGTCTAAACTCTTCCATTTCATTTGATCTTTGTACAATGGCCAACCAACCTTTGGTAATCAGCAAATTGTTTTAGCTAACTAGTTAGTGAACAGCAAAGATCACAGTAACTATATATATATATATATATATATATATATATATATATATATACATATATACACACACACATATACATATAAACCAGTGAATTCAGTGGGGGACTAAGAAAGAATCATTGTTCACAGAGTTAGGTTTAGCTTATATGGATTAAATGTATTTGCTTTTAAAGCTTGATTTATTTATACCAAGTACCAAGAATTTGGTTATACATTTGATTTCTTCTTTCTCTTCTTATGTCTTTATTTTCTTTGCTTTATTTCCCACAATCTTTTCTCTTTCCTTTTATCCTTCCCTCTCACAAACATACACTTGTATGTATATACTGTATTCTTCATGTTACATAGCTGTGCAAACATACACGCAAATAAATGTCTCAAGAGAAGCCACTTTGGATGCATGTGCCCATGTGTGTTTATAACTTAGGTCTGTTCATTTATTTGTATACTGGTCTGTGGTTTTCACATGCAGTTCTTGGCCACTGCAATCATATGACAAGGAAACCTCAGAGCAAACAATTGTACATACTGACAAATCAAGCCTTCTAAACAATGGTGCCTCTTGATCATCCAACTGACTTTATAACCCAAAGCCTTGCTCTGCCAACAGGAGTCAGTGCTGGGAACTTGCAGAACCCAAGAATTTCTTCAGAAACTACATATCTTAACTCCTTTCTCTCTAGCCTTCATAATCTGTAAGCTAAACTTTTTGTGGATTTCTGGTTTAATTACCTCGGGGCCAACCTCACATTCTCCTCGTGACTGTGAAGTTTAGAACGTATATATAAGAGCTATGCTGATACGAGTTTCCCAAAATACAACACAGGATATCAAGAAGGCTCTAAGTAAAACGCAAACCCCCTACACCAACTAACCAAAATGGAGATGAGCATCAAGCCTCTATCTCCTGGCAGCTGATGTGTCCGGCTCTGGGGAATTACATATATCATTATGATCGTGGGACCACATAGACGATATAGTCTAATAGCACATAGCTGATAAATAATGATGTAAGCCTGTCCATGAGAGCCATATTGGGGCACCTGGACATATTTCCTAATCTACCCTAGACCCAGGGCTCAGAGGAGGCTTACCCAAGTGAATGTCATCTCAACTGTAAATGGGAAGATGAATGGTGATTAACTATTCTGTACTCACTAATGGTGAGGACAGAAGGGAGTGTAAAGCATCCCAAGTTGAAAGAAGAGTTCACCTGCAATCAGAGCATGAAGAGAAAGCTCTCTCCGTTTGCCATTCTTCCCTCCCTTCTGTGGATACTCAGCTAGCCCTCTGCTGTCCAAGCGTTCAGCTCTGTAATTGTAGGCACGTGGGAACTCATATTTCAGGATTCTTTCTTGAAAGTATTTGACAAACTTTATGGTATAGTTTAATGTCTGGTTAAACAAGTCAGTAAGAGAAAGAAAACAGCCATCTTTCTTAAGCCCTTCCTGGGTTTGAAAATGCAAATGAATCTGATGTCTTCATCCATCGGGTGTCATGGAAGGAAGAGAGAGAGACAAAGGCCCGTCAACAGTCCTGTTTCTTCTCCCTACTCTGAGTCCCTGGAGTTTATTCTCAAGGCCATAGCTCACGAGCCTCAGTAAAGTGAAATACCTTTGTAATAATTCTCCATGGGAAAAGCACGTGCAAGCACACGCTGACCCTTAGAAGGGTGTAGGAACTGAGTTTCACTTTACTGTAGCTTTTGGGGGTTCATTTTTTTCTGTCACACCAAATAGCATATTCATATCTGATTTTCAGCACCTAAAGTGCACCTAGGATCTCCCAGTCCTCTTGCTTCAGGAAGATGACTCTTCCTTCCTCTGGGTAAATAGTAGGTCAGAAGGTAAGAATAGCCCAAGGGATGTTCCTGGCCTCTTCATGGCCATGCTACAGAGGTTCTGTATGTAGGAGTCACACTGGAAGAGGAAGGTGGCTCCCACCCCAGACTACCTTCTCGGGATAATAAAAGCTGGGTATTTGCTTTGCCAACTTCCTGTCCACATCTGTTGCTCACACCCCACCCCTCTCCCGAAGTTATTTTAGGCTTTGGTAGCACATGTGACAGAAAAAGATAGTTCCATGTTCAAATAACTTTGGGAAATTCTTGTTAAAACAAGATAAACCTCCCCCTCCCCCCCCCATTGTGTGTGTGTTTGTGTGTGTGTGTGTGTGTGTGTGTGTGTGTGTGTGTATGTTGTCTATGTGGTATTCCCTCAGTTTCCTCTCAAAGTCTTTAAGATGCTCATGTACATTATAGATATTTACAAAAGACAGGGCTGTGTCTCATTTAACCCTTAATATGTATCATTTCATCACTGTATTTTTCTTCATAGTATCTCTCAGGGCCAGTGTTCCAAGACAGCTGGCTTTGAAAGGCACAACTCTGTTAAATCTTCCATTGCCTTTCTGGGCCCAGGGTCTGGTTAAAAAGCAGATAGTAATACTAAATGAATAGATAAATATACAAGTGAACTTCATTTATTCATTCTTATAGGAAAAAACCAAGCTCTTTTGACATGTGTGTGTGTCTCTTTAGAAGATAGTAAACAAGTTCTGAGATGGGTTTTCCCCTACACCTTTGCTGTAAAGTTATAAATGAAAGCACGGTTCACCTTCGACTCTCACATACAGACTTAAAATATAATCAGCTATTAAACGGAAGACTGCTGGTAAAACCTGTTCTGTGACAGAGGTGTGGCTCTTTTTATCCTTTTAGAATATGTTTCCACCACCGTTTTCATCCAAGACTGCAGAGACAATAATTAAGCATGAGACTGTGCAGCCCTTGTAGTCAGCCACAGATGAACGGAAGTGTCTTAGGGCTGGGACTCCAGATCAGGGGCTAAAACACTTGCCTCATGAATGTGAATATAAATGCCAGGTGGGTCAGGAGGCCCACTTGTAATTCCTGCTATAGAAAGGGGCTTCCCAGAACAAGTTGGCAGAGAGACTAGCCATATTGGTGAGCTTTGACTTTGATTGAGATACCAGACTATGCTTCAAAAAATAATGTGGAAGTGTAATCAAAAAATAGTCCTGGTATCAACCCCAGGCCTCACACTCATGTGTACATGTGTGCATACACACCCATGTGCATACACACGCATATACTTGCATGCACCCACATACAAGAATCTTTATTCTTTTGCTTACACACATACACACACAAAGAAAAGAGGGAGGAAATGTCATATAAGCCAGTGTCTCAGTGTGGTAGATTTAAAGGCTCTTCTTTCCTGCTGGGCATGGTGGTGTATGCCTTTAATCTCAACACTTGGAAAGCAGAGGCATTTGGATCTCTATAAGTTTGAGATTGAGACCAGCATGGTGTACGTACATAGCAGTGAGTTTCAGGATACCCAGAGATACCCAGAGAAACAAAACAAGCCAAGAAACAACAATAAAACAAATAATCATACAAAAAAAATGACTTTTTCTGTTCAGCTTCAGATGAAAAGGTTTTCTGTCTTCATCTTGTTCATGCCAGGTTGGAGCATCTAGAGCTCTCATCAGCCCCTCTACATTTCTAATGACAACCCATCTCCAGCGTTTGTCAGTTCATTATGCTAATTAACAAGGTGCTAATTTCACCAACAAACATCCACTTCTGGCATTCTCTATGCTAATTAGTGAAGCACCTTCATCAGAGATAAAGACTGTGCTTGAGGTAGCTTCCACTGGACTTTGGACCTTCAGTGTCAGCCAACAGCTTCCCACACCCTCAAGGAGAGTGAAACCACCATTGGAATGTGGGCAGCATCACCATCAAACCCAGCCTTATGTCATCAGAGCTGTTCTGACATATTTCCGATGAATAGACTGAGGCTTCTCTGGAATCTATAAAGAAAACAGGCTAGTGGCAGGCTTATTTCAGATTTCTCAGAGGGGTATGGTGTTACCTCATGGTAGACAAGGTGATATCTGAATGAAGAGGACAGCAACTCCTAACCGTGTAGGGGAACAGTGACCTCCAAGCAGCAGGAAAAAGAAAACTAGCACGCCCAATGGAAGAGGAGCAGCATGCAGGGGACCAACATAAGTATAATGCTACTAATATGAACATTCCCAACAGAAGGAGGGGATGGACTCTGATGAGAACCCAGGGGCTCAAAGGCTACATTGAGGCTTGGGTTTGATTGGCTCTAGTTCCAAATCAAAACTGAATCCCTTGTAGAGTCATAAGCAAAAGAACAAAGACTTATCCAACTTTGTGACCTCTGCTGGGCGAGGAGAATGGATTGCAGAGCCAAGAAAAGAACCAGAGAGATCATATGGGAGGGGCTACAGTTTACATAGAAAGCTAATTTTTCTAATTCAAGGTAGAATTAGGTACGGCACAGAGACATGGTAAAGTTAGGGATGTTTGGACAGATGGTCAGTAGGTCTTAGTGATAGAAAGCAATTAAATGCAGAATTATAGAAAGGACCGAGGCTTGGTTTGGGCTTGCTGTAGCTAGACTGTGATGTCGTCTACTGAATGTTTGGAAGGAAGCCACTCTTTGAAAGAGTGACTGAGGAGCTGATGGATAATCTAAACGGAGATCCTTGACATAGAGACTTAGACCCACTCTAATGACACAATTCTAAACTAGTTCAAGCTAGTTTCTTCTTAAAAACCTGGTGAAATGTCCAGGCTTTATAGAAATTACTAGAGGCTCAGCAAGCCGTATGCCGTCCACGTCTTTCAGTGGCCTGGCATTCAAGGATCCTACAGGCTAAATTTAAGATCCCTGAACTTTATGGAAATGAAATGGCACTGTCCTTCCATAAAAACCAGTGGCTCTGTGTAGTACTTACTGTTCCAGGGAGTGTAAGAAGAGCAACTGAAGCCAGATTCACAGTCTGAGGTTAGAATTCATTCTGATAGACAAGATCTGATGGTAGAAGAATGGAGAGGCTAGTCATGTCACATCGGCTATCCAGAAGACTGTACTGAGATCACTCTTGATCTTCTGACTCAGGCCAAGACCCCAGCCCATGGCATGGAGCTGCACAGGTTCACAGTGAGCTTTTCTTGTTCTTTAATTATGTCTCTCCAGAAACACACACACATACACAGATGTGGCCAGAGGGACGTCTCCTAGGCAGTTCTGAGATTAGTCAAGGTGGCAATGAATATTAACCATAACACCCCAGTGTAACAGGCTACATGGCCACGGTTGTTGAATAGAGCTCACTGTGGAGTTAGATTCAGAAGATACTGGCTCAAATTGAGCCTTGGGTTTATACTAAGACTTTTTAATTATTTTGGTTAATATGTGGAAGTCTCCATTCTGTCATTTGTAAAAAGAAATTACTCTAGTGAATCTGGAATAAAATGGTGTCTGGGAAAGTTTTGAACTGTTAAAGCTGTTAAATAATGTAGATATTACCTTTTGCTATAAAACATTCCTAATAACACAGGCCTTATTTGTAACTGTAATAAATACAAAGCCTACTCACCTAGCCCACTACACACAGCCCTCTCATCTTACAGGCCTGACTATGTATGAATTATCAATTTAAACGAAACACATTCTCCTAAGCTTCTAAGCAGTGTCCCAGGGTAATAAGTCACGCTATTTCCTAGCTAAAAAATTGCTTCATCCAGTGGCAAATGCAACTATCCACTTTACGGAGGCACTATTTCTTGGCTTTATCTCAAAAAGATTGAACTGAATCTTTTTGACTGAGATACAGAAACTGAAATTTATTCAACATCCCCCTGGTGATGGTGCTGTAGTTAGTCCATGGTCTACAGGCAAAGAGCCAGTTAGGTGAGAAAGTGAAACTATCAAGAAGTTACCCTGTAGCACAACTGCACTGAACGGCTTCTTTCCAATCCAGACTAGCATGGCTTCTGTTCTGCGTAAAACTGTCTTTTGTTACTGTCACAAATGGGTAATTTTTTTTTAAAGGGAGTTTGCTGGATTGAGAAGGCTGAAAATATCATTAAAGGCAGGCCTATTGATCAGACTCTTGTGAGGTCCTAATGGAAAATAATCTCATAGCAAGACAGAGCATGAGGGGAAACAACCCCACAAGAGAGCCAGCTTCCCAACATATGGCCCCTTGAGGAACACATTCAAACCCTACCCAAACAAAGCACATTGTATCTCATAGGCAATGTCTTGGGTCCACACTTTGCTGATCCCTCTATCTTGATAGATAATAGCAGTAAAAATCAAGATAAGAGATGCCAAATCTTAGAATACGAGAAACTAAAGATGACTGTGCTGTTAACACAGGAATTTGTGGAGCAAATGCTTCAAAGGAAGAGCATGGCTCAGACAGGGCAGAGGGCTCCAATAAGAGTCAGGGAGCCACTGCCTCCTCCTTCCAACTGGTCTCTCCCAAGTACTGTGCTGGGAATCTAACAGTGCAAATTTACTTTCTCTTACTTTAAAGACAACTTTACCAAATGACATATGCAGAAGCATGAGGCCAATCAACAGTGACACAAACACATGGACACGTACACTAAGAATTCAGCTTCAAAATCAGCTTCAAACTTGAACAGGCATTTCTCCAAAACAAGATATACAAAGGACTAATGTCTACTCATTGGAGAAATGCAAATCAAAGCCACAATGAGCTGTCACCTCACACCTGCTCGGGTGGCTACTAAAGATGCACAATTAGCACACATTAAGTATTAATTATCTTTTTGACATTGTCACGAAGCTGTGTGCACCATGCAAAGAACTCTAGATACTAGACAATCATAAATGTTCCCTGCCTTCAAGGGGTTTGTCCAACCCAGGAGAGAGACAAGAAAATGAATTACAATAATAGCAAACTCTTAAGTGAAAGGAGTCTGCACGCCAGCTCTACTGTGCATCACCTGCTCAATCATGCACAGGGTGTTGAACTTAACATGGACTTTGCATCTTCTTTGCATGAAGATCATTAGTCCATCATGCTAAGAGGGCTGCCATGGTAACAAAGATAATGGATGTAAAGTGCATCACACGGGGAAAGAGTCTGGAACATAGTTATTTGCTCAACAAACAAACACACAAACATTATCATTGTTAACATGTCTAATAGGTGCTGTGACAAAGATGATAACAAAGTGAACTCAGACATGGGCAGTGGCTTTGTACAGAGAGTCTAGGGGGGAAGTGGGGAAGAACTGAGTGTTGAGGGTCCCTTGGAGACAAGAAAAAAAGAGAAAAGCCTGCTAACATTCATTACAAGGCATGACGCAGTCAGGGATTTATAAGGACGTCAGCTTGGAAGCCTTGAGAGCGGAGCAGACAGACATGTCAGATGCAAAGGTTAAGAAAATAGTGGAGGGAGGTTTTCCGAAGGACCAGTGAACTTAGCCTTAGTCTGTAAGAAAACTCGACCCTTCAAGCAGAGGAATGGCAAGACCAGATTTGTGTTTTGACATGATGGGAATAATCAGTTTAATCTATCTGAATAAAAATAGCTATGACTGTTGGGGGCGGGGTTAGCACTTATAAAAGTGGGCAGAGCCTATGAATGTTTTCTGAGCTAAACGACTCTTCAGACAATTTCCATTGCTGATTTAGGATGCCAGCACAGATGTGAGAGCACTCTCTTTGCTTTTTTTTTTTTTTTCCTTGATGGAATCTCATTTCTGTTCTAAATTCTTTATATCCTCTTGTTTGCCCTCATTTGTGTTTACACCACCTGTCAATTTAGGATAATCTGTGATTTTAATGTGTTTTCCCCTTTCCAGATCATTATTAAATGTGCTAAATAAAACCAGAACCATCTCTGCCTCTGGCACTTCCTCCCTAAACACTTCTACTAGTTCAATGTGCTGATTGTTATTGGCAGGATATCTCTGAACTCCTTGCAACTTCCTTACTCTTCCCTAGTCCATATTTGTGAAGGAAATAAATAGGCAGAGTAACGTTTTCTCTTTTCCTGGACAAGATCCAGGCCCTCTAGCTTGGTTCTATAAGCCTTACCTTCCTTTCCTGATTTAATCCATCCCAAACAGACATAGATGAGGCCCAAATGGGCGTGCCACTTGTTAAGGTGCTTGTCAATCAACAGGCTCATTTCGTGACTTAAAAAGTCTTTTTCCCCCATCATAGACATAGTAATTAGACAGAAAGGAAAAAGGGGGGAGTGAGGAAAGAAGGGAGTGAGGGAAGAGTGGAGGGAGGGAGGGGAGGAGGGAGGGAGAGAAGGAACAGAGAAAAGGAGGGAGGGGGAAGAATACAGAATGAAACACTGAGCTTGTCCTGAGACAGTCTCACTATTCTGCCCAGGCTGGCCTCAAACCCTCGAGCGCTTGCCTCAGCCTCCTGAGTAACTGAGGCCTTTCATAACACAGCCACTCCTGTGCTGGACTGATCCTAGTCAGGGCGCACTAGGACAGTAGATAAGGCTTATGGAGACTCACCAATAGCATAGCCATCAGGGAAGACAATCTAAGGAGCCAGGTTGAATGTGAAGAAGCATCAAACTAGACAGGGAGCTCCTGTTGGTCACAGTCACTGTCTGTACAGAGACTGCCTGTCCTGTGCACTACATCAGAGCATCCTAGGCTGGATGAGTCAATCAATCTCCAGGTGCTCCTCAGCCAGGGATCAAGGAACACACACTTCTCAGTGCTGGTCCAGCCAGCTCTGAGTCAGGAAGCCTTTGACTGCCCTATGCTCACTTAAGCATATGATAACAATACAGAAAGAGCAGCTTTAGGGCTGAGCTCACGGAGGCAGTGCATGGTTAACTCAGCTTGCTTTGTCCTTATTTGACCAGCACTTCAAGACATAGATGCCTCACCAGGCAGGCAAGAGACAAAATATTTTCCGAGTGACAGTAGTTGCCCCAATTCCCAGAATGCTTCAGAGGAAATCAATGGGTCTAGAGATGCTTTTTCCCCACATATCTGCTGTCAGGCAACTTTCATTGTGCACTTGACTTGACAAGAATCTTGGAATGATGGTAGGTGTTTTAGGATCTGCTACTAAATACCTTCCTTTACTCGGTGGTCTTACACATGACCATGATGCTAATTCCTCCTTGGGGACAAAGCCTTTCTTGAAGACCCCTTTTCTTAACACAATTGAATTGAAAATTAAGTATGCCACACATAAATGTAGGAAACACATTAAGATTATAGCACCATCTAAGTGTTGGATAATCTGGTAACTGTAAGGAACTTAAAATGAAGAAGAATTGCTAACAATGTCTAAAGGATGCTAAAATGTAGCTGGGTGGACAGATTAGGAAGATGGAGTCGGGAATCCTGGGTATGCCGCACTTGTTACTTTTCTTGCTGTGGTAACAAAATGCCTGCCAAAAGCAACTTCAGGAAGGGAAGGAAAGGGAATATCCCCTGGCTCTCTGTATGAGGAGACAGTCTTTCGATGCACAGAGGGTGACAGGAGCTTGTGGTAGGTGATTGTATCGCATCTGTTGGGAGGCAAAGAGAGAGATAAGTGCTGTACTTAACTTGCTTTCTCTTAAATTTTATATCCCCCCAGGATTTCAGCCTAGGGGGAGGTGCCACTGATATACAGGGAATGTTTTTTTCTCCCCTAACTTTTATAGAAACACCACTAATAGACACTCTAAGAGGTATGTCTCCTAGGTGATTCCAAACCCTGTCAAATTAAGGATAGATCCAAACTTTTCTCCTGCAAACCTAAAAATGGCTTCTCAGACAGGATTCTCATAGTCATGTGATTTTAGCTGACTGAAGGCTTCAAATCATCCTTATCAACCCTTCTGCCTTGTCCCACTATACACCTGATTTCATTCTGTCCTTCTCTGACATAGAATCAAGATCTGAAATGGAGTCAGCCCTATTGAGTGGTACCAGTTTTCTAAGTGGGTCTTGAAACCTTGAAGAGTGATTAAAGGTGGGCCATCCTACCCAGTGTATAACCTTCTACGTTACCACAGGTAACTCTGTACAGACAACAGGATCTCTCCAGCTCCTAACAACAGCTTTTAAAGCTGAATTTTAGTGGTCCAAAAAAGAAGACGACAAGAAGCCCACTCCCTTCCCTTTCACTAGGCATCAAGCACAGATTCCAGAGAAGCCTTCTAGGTGGCAATCAATAGGAGGCAGATCTAACACTCTGATTCCTGTTGTAGCCAGAATTTTGTGATGTCAGGCTATTTCTGTTCACTGGTAAGTTAGTTGGGTTCATTTTAAAAAACAATAGTCCCTCAAGACCATTGCCTCAAATTCTCCTCTGTAAGGTTGTTAATCCAATGTTCTGTACCGGTAGCCAGTCATTTTCTACCCGAGGCTGTCTACTCATGCCAGTTTTCAGAGCTCGGGTGCCAGTTTTCATGGGCAAGTGTCTAGAATAGCAGACACTATGACCCTTGGGAAAATGGAAGGTATGGCCACTCAAGTGTATCCACCCCCAGCCCTTTGAGTTATTCATTGCAAATTCCTAATCTGCCAGCAGAGCTGACTTCTTCCGTGGCTGTCTGTAATAGTTTCTCATTTCCTGTTTTGCTTTGGAGGGCTTGCTCTCCATCTGGGATGTGAGCAACCGTGACTTTACAATGACGTCATCACTAGAAGATATGAAATTCACCCAGAGAACCTTTTCCTTTTTTAAGCACAAACTTGGCTGTATCTTTGTACCAGGAACGTAGCACAATTTGCACGTGATCTCTGTGTTTCTTTAGATGCCGTTTCCCCCCCCCCCCCCACTATCATAAGCACCTTTCCTGCAGCAGAGTCTAAAGTATTCCCGGTGGAATTACCTCCACAAAGAAACACACTTCAGTAAGTAGCCCTTTCTAGGGGTCATTGAAACTAAATGAACAACAGAAAAATTCTAGCCACTGTTCTTACTGATGGCGACCTACCATTACCCTTGAGTGAGGAAGGATCAACACCTCAGGGCGGCACCCTGGTTAGAGATACACCCTCAGTTTGATTATAGCCTCTTTTATTTTCAATGGCAGAAACTTTACAGCTACATAACAAAAAGCTTTATTGTAAAAGCTTATGTTGGCTTTTCCCTTTCCAATTATAAGGAGTATATCCTCGCCTTCTCAGCATCGGAACAGCAGAGAAAGCAAGAGATCATTAAGTAGGGAGAAGTGATTTATTTTTATCATAGGTAGTTTGGATTATGGTACTTGTCAAAGCATTGAGGAACAGAGCTAAACAGTAAAGTTTTAGTAGAGGACCCAGGTCATGATCGTATGATCGTATGTAATAGCTCTGTGGGTTTGCGGCCCCTGATTCCCTAGCCATCTCTCACAGCACGGTTCCCAACCCGCCCAGAGACCACTGTCTAAATAAGACTGGCTATTACAAGGTGAAGAACAGACAGTTTCCTGGGTAATGTCACTGATTTTTTTTTTTTTTTTTCATTCTGAGAATCTTCCCCAGGCACTAGCACTGGTTTTAAAGGCAGAAAGGTAACCATATTTTTATGACAGCTTTTTTTCTTTCTTTCTTTCTTTCTTTCTTTTCTTGGTCTGAGGTTGGAGTTACAAGAACAAAATAGGTCTTTTTGTTCATTGTACCAAGAAATTCCCTCCTGGATCTATCAAGTGTGACTGTTCACCTAGCAAATAGCTCGGACATATCCAGACATAAACACCGTATGAATAAAACATTCTGCAATTGTGGGATACAGTTATGTTTTTCTCAAAGACAAGGTGCTCCGCACAATTCCATGTTCTTTGCAGACATCTGTGACAATCATCCTCAGCAGTGACACTTTACATTATTAACAAAATAAAAAATAATTTTAATTATCTCGGTGAACTCTGGCTATTGTGGCAGAACACGCATCATTAATTTGAAGAATTTGATTTAACCATCACTGTACTGTAGCGACGTCTGGGTTCAATTTAGCATTGTGAGTTGTTTTTTTCTTCTTAAAGGTTGAGCAAGTGTTTTTCGCGTTTCACGAAGAGCATTATTTGCTGTCTTCATTTCTGTTGTCTCTAATATGAAGTACTTTAAAATGAAGCGGATTGTTAGTGACATCCGAAAGATGTACTGATAATCAAAAGTTACATGATATAAGCAAGTCTGTGTTCTATGACTTGCTTCTATACTTACAAAGAAAACCACTCCTAAAATGAAATTAATTTGGGCCACACTGAAAGGTAGAGGCTGAGATTAACGCCTTAATTTACACACACAGGCCAGAGAAGCAGGAAGAACACACCCCGTTTATGAGCAGGCTTCCACCCTCCAGCACAGTTGTGGTTTTTTAAAGGTGTCTGCCTTCTAGCCCCCTGCAGAGGCTTTAGTACCTCATTGCCCTGGGCGCTGACCCAGCAGAGATTTCCCTGTTCACCAACAACCTACAGCAATTTGCACTCATTGACACTACAGCAACTAATTGGTCTTCACGACCTGCAAACTTTCATTGAGGTCGCTGTGAGGTACCCTGTAAAAGTTCCTCAGGTCAGCTAGATTGCTGTTCCCTCACAGCAAGACTGTCAGGTATCCTTCAGGTGAGAAGCCTCAAGTCTAGCCCAACTTGGAAAGGCCATTTTGTGATTGGCTACAAAAGGGTGACCCAAAATGTACCAACATAGCTTTTAGAAAAATCTTTAAATTGTATTAAGCTGTTTCTATGCATTAGACCTGGCACTAGATAGGGTGTGAGCTATGTGTGTGATGCAATTTATTCTTCTTTTAATCTTTATAATCCCAAATTAAACCCAAGGAGCAAGGTATGAAGTAATTAAGGAGCAGAGTGGAGCCCAGGTGTCTGAGTTAAAACCCTGCGCTTGCTAACCAGGTCTAGAATTTTAGCAGGTTCCACAAGTTCTCTGTGAAAGCATATGATGGTTTTACAGAGAGAACACTCACAGTACACATTAGTGGTCACCATGTCCATAGTCATATTTTTAGTTGGGACTCAGAGGACCAAGTTCTGAAAATGATTTTGCACTCTTCAAAAGGTGTGTGACCATTTTTAGTGGAAGAGGGAGCAACCAAAAGTAGCCTGCAAGCAAAAGTACCTTAATTCAGTATTGCGTGCTTTCGTGTAAAATTGATAAACTGGAAACTTGTGCTGGTGAGATGGCTCAGCAGGTAAAGGTTCTCGTTCCCAAGCCTGACAAGTTGAACTCTACCCCTGTGACCCAAAGCGTAGAAGGAGAAAACTCACTCCTGAAAGTTGTTTTCTGACCTGCATACACACACACACACACACACACACACACACACACACACACACACACATACACACACACACACACACACATACACACACACACACACACACACACATACACACACACACCCCAAATAAAGATTTAATAAAAACAAGAATTAAAATGTAAACCATATAACTCGCATATGATGTACATGTTTCCACGGATTGTGTTCCTTAGATTGAGGTCAAGTAAAGCAATCACTTTAAAGAACATTATTACAGGGGCTGGAGATGTAGCTCAGTGTTAACCGTACTGATGGCTCTTCTAGAAAACCCAAGTTCAACTCCTAGCACATGGCAGCTCACAACTGTCTCTAATTCTAGTTCCAGGGGACCCAGTGTTGTCTCCTGCCTTCAAGATGCCTAGGGCGTACTTACATAACAATACTGTATGAATGAAAGCAAGCAATGGGTAAAGTGAAGAAGTGATAGTGTGTTCATGGATGTTGGACCACGGGAGCACTGGAATACACTGACGTTTGAATCCAACTTTATTGTATTTATGGAAGTGAGCATTTTATTGTTGTTCTCTCCCTATCTTCAAAGTTCAAATATTTAATGAAACTAAATAACGCACCCACAAGACACCCAGTACTGCTCTATATTGATACAAGGGATGTGTTCTGCCCTCAAATAAGGCAAGTTTTATTAAAGAAATCACTGAACAGAGTGACCGACAATTATGAAAGAGAAATTAGGCGCAAACACTCGCCGATTTCTCTGGCAGCACTTCTAAATAGGTATTTAAATATGTAAGTTCAGGGTGGGGTGGAACAGCCCTCCACGGGGGCAATCAGGAAAGCAGAGCGTGTGAACACGTGACTAGGACAGGCCTTCCTGGGGAGAGCCTGTGTCAGAAGCAGCATGGAACAACGAAACAAACAGTGGAAGCCAGGCTGTACTCTCAAGTCTTTCACCAGAATCCACTCAGCATTTAGGGTGGAGTTTACACCTGTGTCTCTTCTTCACCGTGACAATAGCTTCATCCAAGAAGGCTCAGGGAGGGAGTTGACAAGGTGTGGAGGCAAAGCCCATCTTCCCGATCTGCCATAGACTTAGTCAGTGAAGTCTGCTTCAGGTACTTGGATCTGTACGGTAATCAGCATGCTGTACGGTAATCAGATGGATCCAAGTAATGCATCTGTACGGTAATCAGATGGATCCAAGTTGTCCACATCCTGGTGTCGAGACTTGTCTGCCTTAGAGTGTAGACAGAATTCTAACCCATTCTATCTGGTAGCCTAGTTAATGGTCAGATCACAGCCTTGTGAGACCCTGTCCAGGTTCTTAGTTTATAGAGCTTTGTGAAAACAGATGTCTCTGTGTGTTAAGCTTCGGAATCTGTGGTTGTTTTTTTCTGCTACAGCTACAGAGAGTTAATAATCTTACTTTAGCCTAATCTAATGAAAGGACAAGGTCAGGTTGGAATCGAGCTCAGAAATACAGCTCCGTTCACTCGCCCACTTCCTCCTCTGTTCCTAGCTGTAATTTATTGCGTACTTTTTTTTTTTGCCTCTGTGACTTGCAACTATGACTGATTATACCTTAAGACAAACCCTCCCAACTCCATTGCCATTTCCCCTCTCAAATCCTAGTTCTAGTATGGGGAATAGAGATTAAAGTAGACAGAAAGAGGCTAGGAAGACCTCTCCGACAGGTACTTACCTGTCATGTAAACAAGAAGACCTGAGTTTGGATCCACAGCACCCCACATAAAAGCCAAGTGTTTATTTTTAGCCCCAGTGTTGGGAGGTGGGGGCAAGAGACAGAAAGAGAGAGAGAGAGAGAGAGAGAGAGAGAGAGAGAGAGAGAGAGATCCCTGGAACTCATTGGTCATCCAAATCTATTCAAATTTACAAGCTTCACTTTCAATTAGATACCCTGTTTTTAAAATTCAGGTGAAAAGGGGCTGGTGAGATGGCTCAGCAGTTAAGAGCACCAGTTGCTCTTCCAGAGGTCCCGAGTTCAATCCCCAGCACCTACATGGTGGCTCACAACCACCTGTAATGGGATCCGATGGCCTCCTCTGGTGTGTCTGAAGACAGGGAGAGTGTACTCACACACATGAAACAAATAAACAAATATTTGAAAAGCAAAAGATGAAAAACAATCAAGATACTTGATGCCAATATCTTGCCTATACACACACCACTACACACGCAGTACACACACAGAGACTGCTACACACATACACACATACTACACACAGAGCAGAAAGAACATTTGTATAAATAGATTTGATTTTACCTCCTCCTTTCAGATCAAATAAGTATTGCTGTAGAAAATAGGAGATAAGCCATCACCAAAAAAGGAGTTACAAGAAATGACGACTTGGCATTGTCCAGTTGCATTGATCTAGTGTGTGCCCTCACACAAGCTCTGGCCCTCCCTGCCTTTCTGGGTCTGCATCTTCAATGTGTACTATAAGACACATGTTTTCCCAAGTCATGCAATAAACTTTGACAACATCCTTGCTGCTTTTGTAATGCTTCTGACAAGCTACTTCACTGTACATTCATAATTCAAGTCATTTAATCAATCTGGATGGGGCATAATTTAAAAGGACTGTGAGTGCTTCTGACCAGCTAGGGGCCTGGGTAAGTGACAGTCACTTTATTCTGAACCTCATCAGCCTTTCCCACTTGTGAAACACCATTGATAATCTTTTTAGAAGGTTCTGATAAAGAACCAAAGTTCTTCATTTCTACAGGCGTAACGCTGATCTGGTGTTTCACCCTTGATTATGCTTCAGATAGGTAGGAACTACTTCAGGCCCATGTAAGAGTCAACGAGAGCGACTTTGGACTGAAGGCTTCAACAAGAGCTAAGTTAGTAACTACAGAGTAACGACAGACAGCAGGAGAAGGTGGTTCCTTCAGCAGGTACACAAAAGAATCTGTGTAAGAATGTATAGCATAAGTGTTAGAGTCAAGATGAAATGTCCCCACATGCTTGGTCACTTGAGTTTGTGGCACTGTTTGCATAGCACTGGGTGGGGTGGCCTAGTTGGAGGAAGTATGTTCCTGAAGACTGGTTTTTGTGGTCTCAAAAGCCACATACCATTCCCAGTTTCTTCTCTCTATTTACTCCTTGCTGCTTGAGATGAGACCATTTAGCTGTTCCTGCCAACACATGCGGTGCTTGCTTTCTCTGTGTTTCCTCACCGTGGTGTTGATGGGGTGTGCAACTCCCTTCTCCCAGGGGTCAGTGACCACTGGCCCAGAGGATGAAGGAAGCAGAGTAGATGACAGAGTAGGGTTCAGATAGCCTGTGGGTATGAACAAGATGACATCATTCAGGATCAGCTGCTGGGAGACCGATCAACTTTATTTAGGGTAAATCAAGAGTTACACAGTTTGGGGTGGGGGGAGAGGTTTGAATATCCAGGTGGGCAGAGGTCATTGACTGAAGGCGATGGTACTGAGATGGTGCATTAGCACATGAGAGGCATTCCAGGCATCTCAGGTGCTTGTTGATTGGGTTCTTATTGGGAAAAGGGAAGCTGAACCTGTGATCTAACCAAGGCTAAGTGACACTATGCAGGTAGACGGTACAGGGGTTTGGAGCCAAGGTCAGAGAAGGAGAAGCCCTGCTGGTAAAGGGAGCCCCCAATTTTTACCAAGCTCAGGACTTTCCAGTAATGTGAGACTTTGATCATAATTAGTAGTGGTTCCTCCACATTGGAGGTAGACTATTACCCCTCAGAAACTGGAAGCCCCAAATAAAGCCTTCCTTTCATAAGTTGCCTTGGTCATGATATTTGTCACAGCAATTAAAAAGTAAGTAATATAAGTATTGTAGAATTTAAAAGCATCTATTTCCTCCATTGGGAAATTTCAAAATTCACTGATACTAGTGACAAAAATATAGTCAGTTTGCAAAGACTTTGGTGAGGCTGTTTTCAATCACCCTGATTGTGACTCCAAAAGATTGTTACTATAGGTTGACTTGTATCACTCAAAATAATATATCCAGGTCCAGAATTAGTTCATTAGTATTATGTTGATCATATTTATATGTGGCAGTAACAAGAAGACCAAATCTGCTTTGGTTCATGATTTAAAGCAGTTTCAGTACATTGTAGCAGGAAGACAAGACAAGAGTAGCTTCATCCATGGCAGCAGATGGGGACAGATCAAGAAGCAGAAGCTGGGACTCAGAGCCAGAGGCTAGGCAGGTAGGCATGTGACAGAACATTCCAATTCACCCCGAGTGACCAATTTCAGCCAGTCAGGACCCACTTCCTATGGGCTCTCCAGATTCCCAAAATCTTGCCAACGGTGTGGGTACAGGTGTATAAAACAGAAGCCTGTGCAGAACACCTCAGACTCCAAGTGTGGGAAGTTCTGACTCCAGGATCCAAGAACAAGACTTGAATCAAGCTCTGTAGCTATAATCAAACAAACTAGGGTGTTTGATTAGAATAGGATCTGTATCTAGTTGGCTTTTATCTTTTTTAACGGAAGGGACATTGAAAACACAAAGCTCACCTCCCCACAGCAATGTAGATTGGGCAAATGACAACATGGGTATAGATTTGAGTGACACAGTTTTAAACCAAAGAATTACAAGGATTACACACTGTAGCTAGGAGCTAAGCAAACGTGCCAAAGATGTATTCCAAGAAGCACCAAAAGGAACTTGCTCATACCCATCCTGTCCTTGGTCTCCAACTTTCCCGTACACAGAACTTCAGGGAAAACATTTCCAGTTGTGGAATTTATTTGGTAAACCTAGGAAACTAACACAGCTATCTAATTGTAAAAGTTGTAAGATTGGTAGACACACTAATCACAAATTAGGCATGCCAGTTTTAGCAGAGAAATTTGAAGGGAAAAAAAAATGTTGTTGAAGAAGCCAAGACTCAAACAAGCTATAGGAAAAACCTGAAAACCTTGTCATAAAAACTGGGTGGCCCTCTGTGGTGGTTTGAATTGTTTGCCCCTTGCCCCCAGACTTATGTGTTGAATGGCTGGTCCATGGAGAGTGCTAGGAGGTGTGGTCTTGTTGGAAGAAGTGTGTCACTGCAGAGATCAGTTTTGCAGTCTCGTCTATATGCTCAAGCTACAGGCTACAGCCAGTGTTCTTTTTCTGCTGCTGCATTTGCATCAAGATGTAGACCTTTTGGCTCTTCCAGCATCATGTTTGGCTACCTGCTACCATGTTTTCCACCATGATGGACTGAACCTCTGAACCTGTAAGCCAGCCCCAATGAAATGTTGTCCTTTATAAAAGTTGCCTTGGTCATGGTGTCTCTTCCCAACAATAAAATCCTAACTAAGATGCTCTCAAAAGTCATTTGTTACCTCCGATCCAAGAGATCTAATGCCATACAATAGGAGAGACTGAATTAGACAGTTGAGGCATTCCTTTTGAACACTATTGTTCTGTATCTACATACAACCCTTCATGTTTTAGGGTACATCAAGATACTTTTCTCTATAATGCACTAGTCATGCTAACACTATGACACAAAACACACTTTGACATCCTTTAAAGAAAGAAACAGAGGCCTGAAAGAGTGAAAAGGAAACGATGACTCGGGGTTGGGACCTAGTTCAGTTGGTCAAGAATTTGCCTGGCGCGCATAATCGCCAGCAGCACCTAAGAAGAAATGGTGATGGATGCCTCTTATCTCAGCACTTGGGAGGCAGGTTAGAAGTTCGAGGGTATCTGTAGTTGCAGAGCAAGCTCAGGTTTGAGACTAGAATGGGCTAAATGAGACCCTGTCTCACACCCACATACTCAGACACCATTCACTGTAATACAGTCCTGAATGAGGGAAGACAGAATGGTGATGAATGAAGAGAGAAGGAAGGTCAGTGGTTTATGCAGAACATTTTCCCACTCTCCTGCTTCCATTTAATTTCTTCACTCTGACTCTCTCTCCCCCCCCTCTCTCTCCCTCCCTCTCCTCCTCCTTCCCTTCCTCCACTAAATTTCATTGCCCCTGTTTATAAAAATACATTTTGATTATGAAAATAGTTAAACAGTGTCCGGCATGACTGAGAAAGTTAGTAGTATTGTTCCTCCTTAGAGTTCCTCGTAGGGTTAGTGACTTAGACATCATCATAGGAAACATGCAGTCCTCTTAGTCTCCTGTCACTATCCTCTAGGCCTGATGGAATGAAATGGAGCAGCCATCAATGGAAATACTTTACCCAGGGAAACAAACTGCAGAGCTGTCAAATCAACTTCCTGGGAGTTGAGCTTCATTTTATTCTTTAGAAAAAGCCAATTTGTGGGCTGTCTTACTCTTTCCAAGGAGACATGCCCAATGTGCTTCAAGAACGGACTGACCGTTTTACAGTTTTAAAGAAAACTGTACCTTTTCTTTATATTATAGTCGAATTGCTTGGAGTGCTTTCACCTAGAAAGTAAAGCACATAACCACCAACGTAGACAGGTCTGCACTCAAATACCAGCTTGCCCAGATGCCCAAGCCTCTTGACAGTTGTCAACCACTGGTCTCCTTTCCTTGTTCCTGTGCCTGAAGCAGCTTAAGGGAGGAAAGATTTATTTGAGCTCATTGTTCAGGGGACCCCAGTCTGTTAAGGAAAGCATCTGGGGCGATAAGAGCTTACAGCTGAGGGTTCTCACATCATGGCAAATAAGGACCCTGATAACTTCATGCAGAACAAGAAATAGATATAACATCTTTAACCTTAAGTCTAGCTCTTCTATCCTGTAGTTAGCACTAAGTTCCAATGGATCTCTGACTTCCTAAAATAGTGCCACACACCATGGACTAACTGTTCAAACACATTAACTTTGAGGGGACATTTCACATTCAATCCATAAATCCATCTTTAAAACAAATCTTATTTAGAAAGAGCATCCCCACTTGTACACTCTGAGCTGTGGTGTCTATGTAGATAAATGTTCTTTGTTTAAAAGCTGTCATCAAGGAATTTCATTCTTTCATTTGGCTTTGAAGAGTGACTAGCTAGTGGCAATTTCAGCTGTCTTTTTCTTCTCTGACACAGTTACCTATCCAAAACGACACACCCCCTTTACAATCAGAAATCCTTTTAGGCTTTGAGAGCATAGAACTCAAAACACAGAGACCATCAGTGGGGGCTCCAATGAACTTGCCTACAGGACTCCACCTCGTCCATACTTCAGCTGCCAACTACCAAAGACAGCAAGCAACACTCATGACCAAGGTGGACTTACTACAGAGAGGTATTGCTGTGATGAGCAACTTTACTTTGATATGAGATTTGAAACAGGACACGTGGGCTGACCAGATGGCTCGGAAACTAAGGACCACATCTATCAATCCTGATAACATGAACTGGATCCATGAAACTCACATGGTGGAAAAAGAAAGTCTACTTCTATAAACTGTCCTTTGACAGTTACACCTGTACCAACGCATGTGTGCATATACATGTATATATACACATGGTGTGTGTGTGTGTGTGTGTGTGTGTGTGTGTGTGTGTGTGTGTGTGTGTAGGGGCAGACAAAGAAAGAAAAATAAATTAAAACAACAACAAAAAACAGGTAAAATCTTGCACAAGGGGTTACTTAGCTCAAAGGTCCTGATTGGTGGTGGGAGTGGACCCAGGGACTCTCTAAGTTACTAGACTATGTGGTCCATCTGGGAATGTTCTGCCTGAATCCTTTGACCAGTGCCTCAGAGCAAGCATTTATAAATATTTACTGATGTGTGAATGAAAGCATCCGTACCTATACTTTACCAGTAGGAAGAGAAAATTGGCAGTTATTCACTTTAATGATGACTTACACATCTGTGAGCAGCGGAATGGTGAAGGGCAGGGCTGGTGGGGAGGTGGAGAGAGCTGAGTTAAAAGTAAAGGGAGGGGACAGCTCCACTCTTTCTGCTTCAGTACTTTATCCATTACCATGATACCAAGCCAGATTCATATCCTACTTCAAAGGTTTCTGTATTAGTCTTAGTAATTTTCAGTAAATGTTAACTATTACTCTTATTGCTATTATTATTATTATTATTCTAGAAATGGGTAATGGGTTCAGAAGCCATACAAACTAAAAGCATATTCTCAAAGTACATGTAAGAATAAAAGCACACAACCATTAAAAAAAAAACACTCAGTATATGTATCCAATTTATCCAACCAGCTTGGTGCCTTTAATGACTTTCTCTTTCCCCATAATCTGCATTGTAGACATTTCATTAAAGGTTTCTTACTCTAGAATAACTGCTTTGTACCACCTCTTGAGTACATCCAAGAGAGTCAGGCCTCTACTGAGTTGGGCTTCTCAGACCTGGGGTGGCCATTGAGGTAGGTCAGGAAATCATTATGTATAATTGTGATAATAATATCTGTCAATTACTGAAAGTTTGCTGTGTCCTCCAATTCCACTGAGCACTTTATGCTCACTGTTTTATGAACTCCTACAACACCCTTACTTGCATAAACAATGAGCACATCCATTTTCCCTGTGAAAACTCCGAGGCTCAAAAGATTAATCAACCTTTCCCAAGCTCATCTGTCTTGTTCTGAATGGAGATAGAGAAGTGAATGGACTTTTCACCACAGCCAGACAGAGGGGGAACTCATTGAGAAGTGCGAGTTCAAGCTTCTTGAAGTGAAAGCGATTCAGAACATGGAGCTATGACAGACCCCAAAAGCAATTCAGCTACAGTTTAGATTGCAATCTTGATCATACCCTGTCATGTCCTGAGAGTTGCCTATGTGGCAGGGCTCAACAAGTATAGCTACCTCTGTCAAGGCTCTGGACTGTCACCAGTTCCCTTGGCTTAGCTCAACATAAGTTCATAGCTTGTTTCCAGCCCATAGCTATGATTTTGTTAAACACTGAGTTGTAGAGAGCCATCATTGACCTATTGAGAATTACCACCAATGGTTTGTCTTCTTGTCCCGTGATGACATTGGACCTCATGAATACAGAATTTCTGGAGTTTCCCCTACATCATTATCTTTAGAATGTACATCATACATATTTTCAAATATCGTAATATGGTAAGTACTTCTAAAGACACTCAGCATTGTTGTGACCTACATCTGAGGAAACAAGTAGAGACGACTCTGTCTAAGAATATCGACTGCGGTTAACATTGCCATAGAGAGTGACTTAAGGCAAGAAAATTTACTGAGGGTGTCTCCCAGAGTAAACTTATGAATACGGTAGCAAGAAGACATACCCAGCACCTCTGCATGTGAACTCCTAAAAGTTTGGATGTGTAAACAATCAGTTACTAATAACTAACCAAGGCTGGTGCAATCACAGGACTCTGGAGGCTTAGGCAAGAAAATCTATAGCCTCAAGGCCAACCTAAGCTACACTGTAGGCTTGAGATCAGTCTGGGTACTTAATGAGATCCCATCTCAAAGAAACAAACGAATTAATCAAAAGAAGAAGAAAAGGAGGAGGAAGAGGAGGAGGAGGAGGAGGAAGAAGAAGAGGAGGAGGAGGAGGAAGAGGAAGAGGAAGAGGAAGAGGAAGAGGAAGAGGAAGAAGAAGAAGAAGAAGAAGAAGAAGAAGAAGAAGAAGAAGAAGAAGAAGAAGAAGAAGAAGAAGAAGAAGAAGAAGAAGAAGAGGAAGAAGCAGCAGCTGGAAATGGTTCAGCAGTCAAGAACACTTGTTGCTCTTCTAGAGGACCCCAGTTCTAGTCTTAGCTCCCACATTGTATCTCACAACCATCTAGAACTCCAGTTCTATGGGATCCAATGGCCTTTTCTTGCCTCATCAGATACCAAGCAGACAAGCAATAAACAGATATACATGCAGGTAAAACACTCATATGCATAAGTAATAAGTAAGTGAAAATAAATAAGTAAATGAGTAAATTTAAATTAAAATATTAAAAACAAATAAATAAGAGTAAGAACTGAGATGGCAGAGATGCCTATAACACCAGCACTTGGGAGGAGAGGCAGTAGGAAGAGAAGTTCAAAGTCATCCATGCCTACATAGCCTACATAGCAACTTCAAGACCTTAGGCTTGCTTAAGCTACATAAGATACTGTCTTCAAAAAAGGAAGAAAAGAAGGAAGGAAGGAAGGAAGGAAGGAAGGAAGGAAGGAAGGAAGGAAGGAAGGAACAGAAGAGAAAGGGACAGAAGAATGAAAGGATTTGATACCTTGTATTATTTTATAATGGTTCTATGACTGATCTTATGGTACTAGGTGCCTGTTCTTGATTAATAATGATTGATATAAATATTTGTTATGCCCATGGAGTAACTACTGTTACTATGTAACTATCCATGTAATCATCTATGCTATATATTTTTAAGCCCATCCAATTTTATAGACAAGCAAGAACCTGGACTCATTGTGAGACTCTATGTCTGTTATTTTCCTCCATAGAATCAGTTTCTAGCCCGGGCAGGTTGAAGGGAATTCTCTCTTCCATCATCTAGCACTTCAGCCTCTGCCAATCAAATAGTGATATGTGTCAGAACCTCAGGTATGACAACACAGTTTTAGTTGGAAAAAATAATGGCACATTACTTACAAATATTAAGATGTTATATTAAATTTCTTTACCTCTCAAAGAAATACCACGATGTCTCTTAGCTAAGGCTGTAGGATCATGTGTGTCTAAGGCTGTAGGATTGTGTGTGTGTGTGTGTGTGTGTGTGTGTGTGTGTGTATGCATTTAGAAGACAGAACCTATATCACAGACTGTATATCATTCGCAAGACTCATTAGAGAGTTCAGGAAGGAGGTTAGCCTTATGTCTCCCAGGTAGAGAGGCTCTGCCAGTAGAATTTATTCATGCAAGAGAGACCACAAGTTCACACATTTCTCTTAAGCCCTTGACAGCTTAGATGTAGGGTCAAAGCTTCATTTATTGACTTCTGGTTGAAGAAGATACTAAGGATATTTTGAAAGTAATTGGTAATAAACATAAAGTGTGACTTATATAAGCTTCAAGGAAGAAAACTACTACCCACACGCAGAGCCCAGCTCTGCATTTCTTCTTGGTATTAAATATATCATATTAAATGCCTACAGGGATTAACAAACATATTCCCATAACTTACAAAATCAGATCTGACGGTATCTAAGACAATATTTTCGAACTAATGGTTGGTGCCCTGAAGCACATTGTTAAATCAATTTAGTGAGTCATACGCAGTATTTCTCTGAAAAGGGGAAGAGAATGGATTATTGAAAAAATGGAAATATTAGATTGGAATAGAATATATTAGGCTGTGTAACAATGTTAGGTAAAGTTAAACTTTGTGTTAAGAATATAAATACCACATCTACTTCTTTTTCCCTATCAAATAGAACAAAGAAAGCCTTGGAATAGAACAGCTAATAGATACATATTTTTTGGTTAAATAAATACATACACATAAATGGATATGTTTGGCTCATAATATAAAGCATGCTTCCTGCTGCTGGATAGAATGAATATTTTTTAGAAATTTGTTACACATAGATATTCATATGCAGGCACATGTACACATGCCAACATGATAATGCATACCTTAAAAATGCCGTCAGTGTACTTTAGTAGAAGTAGACTTGACTCAAAGATCTTGTATCTGTGTGTATGTGTGTGTGTGTGTGTCTGTGTGTGTGTGTGTCTGTGTGTGTGCATGCATGTGCACAGGCATGTGTGTGTGCACGTGCATGTGCATATGCAGGTGTATGTGGGTACCCTCACCTGTGCACACACATATGGAAGTTGGAGGTAGACCTTGGGTGGCTCAGAGTATTCATTTGATTAACCTTTTATACAGGCTTCTTCCTAAACCCAGAGCCTACCTATCCGCTCGATTGTCTGGCCAGAGGGCTCAGAGATGCTCCTTTGTACATCCCAACACTGGTGTTAAGACATGTGTGATAATGCTGTCTTAAAAGAATTTATGTCAATGCTAGGAATTCAAACTCTGGACTTCACGTTTGTGTAGCAGGTACTTTATGTACTAAATCATCTTCTTAGTCCCCAGCATGAGGTTACCATGCAGGTGACACACTGAATGTTTGTTAGGTGACATCTTCAAGGAGATATGGGCACAACAAAGAAGAAAGGGAAAGAAAGCAGAGCTGAGGGTTTAGAACCTGACTTCCCATCCTTCCCAAACTGAATAGTTCCCTCTGCCATGGACAATTCTAGACGGGAGAGAGGGAGAGGGGAAGAGAGGGAGAGAGGAAGAGAGAGAGGGAAGGAGGGAGGGAGAGAGGGAGAGAGGGAGAGAGGGAGAGAGGGAGAGAGGGAGAGAGGGAGAGGAGAGAGGGAGAGAGGGAGAGAGGGAGAGAGGGAGAGAGGGAGAGAGGGAGAGAGGGAGAGAGGGAGAGAGGGAGAGAGGGAGAGAGGGAGAGAGGGAGGGGAGAGGGAAACTGCACTAAGCTGACTCTACCTCATAGACTTTAGAATTTACATGTTAGCAGCTCAACTGTAATTTTCAAAACTTAGAATGCCAGGGTAGAATACCTTCTAAATGGGAAAAAAGACCATTTCTGCTGCTAATCATACACCTTGGGCTTCAAGTTTCTTTCTAGGCAGCTTTGCTAGATTCTTAACTCTTTACAGAGAACCTTGCACACCCATCTAACAGGAGGTGGCATGTACGTCAAGTATGTATTAAATTTGATCAGCAGCTTAAGGGAACTTTCTAATACACTAGTACTTTACAGTAAGTAAGTGCTTCATAACTCTAAAATTCATAATTGTAAAAAAATAATTATATGAAATGCCAAAGGAAGTCAGTTTTGCTATTGGTATGGAAATAAAATTTATATTTCTAAAGAAAATAATTTGACAGAATCTTAGCCAAGCTAACCAAGCAAGGCACTGGCAATCTGCTTGCTTCTGTGTGTTCACTTAATCTTAGCTGTTTTAAATATTCCAGTGACTATTATAAAAAGCCACATAAGCTAACATCAGAGACTTGTGAATCTAGATACATTCATTTTGAAGAACCAAGAAAAATGCCACTTATTCCCATTTTTGCACCATCTTCACATTACTATTGTTTTAAAAAGGTGTGTGTGTGTGTGTGTGTGTGTGTGTGTGTGTGTGTACACAAGCTATTGCATATGTGCAGAATGGAGAACAAGTTTTGGGAGTTGCTTCTTGCCTTCCCTCTTGCTGAGCAGGGTCTCTCTTGTTGTTTCTGCCCTGCTGCATACCCTAGGGTAGATGCGCTGTGAGCTTTGGGCTGATTCTGCTGTCTCTGCCTCCCTGCTTGCCGCAGGGTATTGGAATCACAGGTGTACACCACTATTCCCAGGCCTTTCACTTGGGTTCCTGGAACCATTTTCAGGGCAGGTGAAGCACTGCCTCTTTTTAGAGCCCACTGCGAATTTCAACCCTGCCAACATGAGCCCAAAATACAGGTTTAATCATGTCACCCACCTGCTCCATCACTGTCTGGGATAATGTACCATTGAGAGCTCACTTACCCTTCCAATCCTGTCCCCTACAAATTGCCACATGTGACATTTAAATGATGCCTGGTCCTCTGTTCCATCAACTGTCCTCTTGCTAGAGTCAGAGTCACGTTGTCCATTTTCACAGCCCCTCCCCCATCCTCATTCCCAGCTCTGGACCTAATCTACATCAGAGTTAGAGATCACAGTAGATTTACTGTTCTCTGACTCTTCTGTGAATGTTGAAAACAAATGCCCTTCTCTCCTGGCCAGCTGTGCCCTGTGGTCTGGATTAGCATGTCTCAGATTGTAAAATGCATGCAAATCCCCTGGATCTTGTTCAAGTGTAGATATTGATTCAGTAGGCTGGCATAGAGCTGTTGATTCAATTCTGGGTGTCTAACAGATTGTCCAGTGGCCTCAGCTGCCACTCTAGGCACCGTTTTTTTGAACCACACAACTGAGTACATTGACTCTCAGGTTTTTTCAGAACTGGGTCAGCGTAATGTCTCAGTGGTCAAAGGCACTTGCCACCAACTACTTGAGTTTGATCCATAGGATCCACACAGTGGAAGGAGAAGGGCTACTTCTTTCTGTTGTCCTTTGACATTTATGTGTATACCATGCCATGTATGTAACAGAGCATATGTGTGTGACATACACAGAGATAAACAAATAAATAATATAAGAAGTAAATAAACGTAATAAAAAATTGAATTGTCCAAATCTTGGAATTACTCAGTGATACCTGGGTCATGTCCTAGGATATTCCGATTTTATGTCTACGAGGCACAAACTGACCTTGAAGAGATTTAGGTTTAAACATTCCCTGATATTGGTCTACACTCTAATAATCATGATTGTTAATTCTGATAATCATTATCTAATTCTGATAATCATGTTGCTCACTTTTCTTCTTTACTTAAGCCCCAGTCTTGATGGCCTACAGAGTATCATGGTGGTTATAATAGTTGTCCTTGTCTCTCTGTAAGAATGCCTACTGCGTCATACACTGGAATTCTTCCTATCCATGATGCCACATGCTCTTTTAAAGGACTTCCTTGGTATTGGCTCTACTTCTCTCCTTGGGTCTTTGGATACAAGCAGTGACGTTCTTGGCTCTGACACTTCCTATCCTAGCATGTTTTGCCTGCCCATGAAATACTTATTGTGAGTCATATAAATTTAAAATGAATCATTCACTGGTTTACTCAGCCAAGTCTTTTCCAAGCATTTCTTAAATATCATGTAATATTCTAGAACCTGGCGATATAGAATTAAACAGAAAAGACCAAGTACATCCCCTAGCATATTGATGTTTATAACCCAGTATGAGAGACAAATAACAAGCAAATGAGTATTAGCTGAGCTCAAGTGATGATAAGATAAAACACGGAGGAAAGATGGCAAGTTGGCATGGGGGAGCAGGATGCTTGCTGCCAATCCTGAAGACCTGAGTTTAATCAGCAGAACAAACATAATAGACAGAAAGAACAGATTTTCTCAAGTTGTTCTCTGATATGCACACACACAAAACCAACAAATAAATAATGCAAAAAATATGAAAGTATGAAGAAAATTCCAGAAAGATGGAAGACTCTGTGGGGGACGTCTCTGTGTGGGTGACTTGGAGTTTCTAAGGGAGAGCAAAGAGAGTCTCTTGTGACTGAGAAGAGTGAACAAAGAGGCTTCTGGGTCATGTCAAGGTGGTTAAAAGGACTGGAGTGGGTATAATGTTTTTCATATCAAAATCTATTCAACAGTTGTTTTTGCATAGCTTTTTTTTTTTTTTTTTTTTTTTTTTTTTTTTTTTTTGGAGTTCCTGGAATGACTTTCTGAAATAAACTATACAACAGGTCTCATACCAAGTCTGTTATGAAGAAACACATGAAAGCCTAGGTCAGGGCACATCTCCTTCCTGTCCTCTCACAGATTCTCAGCCTTTGTCTCAAAAAGATCTTCTCTGTGACATCATGAGGCATCGTTTTCATCAGTCTCCAACACCTAACATCACACACTAGGAAACTTATGAACACACACATTTATTTCTCATAATCCTGAAGGCTAGAAGGGCCAGGGTCATAGTGCAGAAGGTTTGGTGTCTAGCAAGAGCCCTTTGCCTGGTCCAAACATGGAACCTTCAGCTAGTGTTCTCATGTGGCAGCAGTTGTGAAGGAAGCTCTTTGATCCATTTCTCTATGAGCACTGATCTTGTTCGTGGGAACCCCTGAACTCTAACGACATCCTCCAATGTTCCACTTTCTAATAACTTTGAGTTTTAGGGTTTCGTTTCACAAATTTTGAGGTACACACACACACAATCACACTGTAACATTGGATTTCAACCAGAATGACTCATTTCAGGGAGCCTCCCTGATGCTTCAACTCAAGTATTCATCTCTGTCACATTGTTCTCACATGTCCTCAGTGCTAAAACTGAGGTACAATGTCATAAATTGATTGACTGTATCTCTTCTCTCTTCTTCATACTCCCCAAACACATCCATAAAATAAAAGATAATAAAAATTCTTGAAGACAAATATTCTCTCTCCCCTTTTGACCAGTCCCTAATGCAGTACCTAGATGAATATAGGCAGTTTACATGTGTTGGTTGGCTGACCTAAGGTCTTAATACATGTATTCCTCTCATGGCTGTCTGACACTACACTAGGGAACTGGCTTCATATGTTCTATAAATATAAAAAGAAGTACATTATGAGCTGATGTGAGGTCTCACTGAGCAAGAATTTTGCTCTGTGAACCTGATAGCAGAGGTTCAATCCCAGGATCTACTGTTGGAGGAAAACAACTCTTGACATGGTAATCTGACATCGATATGTGTGTGTGTGAGAGAGAGAGAGAAGGTGAGAGAGAGAGAGAGAGAGCATGCACTTTCTCTCCTTCTCCCTCTCTCCCCATGCACTCACACACACACACTTTTTTAAGTAGCACATTTTTTTAGAAACATAAATTTGACCTGAAAAAAAAAAGTTTGTATACACATGCACAGGAGTGCAGATACATGTTATATACATCATTTACTTTTTAATAATTAAACATTTTTTATTTTTATCTTTAAACAAACAGATGTCTTTTGGAGTAACATGGGAGATTCTTGTGGGCTTTCTTGATAAAATCATTGCTCACTGTCCCTTGCTTTAGGGGTACTTTGATGGGAAATCAGAAGCCTTTCTCTGAGGGACCCAGCCTCTAATTGGAAAAGGGAGGGAATCCTTATGGGAATAGATGGCTACAAAAACTGTCCCTAATTTTTTTTCCTAAGTTTCCCCTGTTCTCAGGAGCTTTAAAGCCATTACCCATACTTCCCCATTTCCTGGCCCAGTTTTCCCCAAACTGAGTTCTCTAGAACCATTAATTTATGTTCTCTAGAGACTAAAGGAAATCTTTGCTCAAATAAGGGCTAGAAAACACAGAATAAACCCCCTCAGGCCATCTACTATGCATCCTACATTTTCTTAAACCTGTTGTAATATTTTTTGGTGTTTAGAAAACAAATAGCCTAACAGCACACTGTCAACAGATGGAGAGGAGGCTCCAACCCTGAGCACACAGTAGGGCAGACACCCCACTGGGAACTTCTGCTTAACTATGAAGCTGCTTGGTGGTTATTTCTTTTGCTGCCAATGAAACAGAACCCGTAAGGCAAGAATTATAACCTGCAATTCCTTTTTATTTGTTTTCCTGTTTTGTTTTGTAAAAAACATTTTAGACACATGCATTTATTATTTACCTATTTACTGATGTGGTCATTTGGAAGTCAGAAGATACGTTTCAACTCTGTTCTTCCACCATGTGGGTTCTCCCCTTGTTAACAAGCACTCTGTCTTAGTTTTACTGCTGTGAAGAGACACTATGGCCAAGCTAACTCTTAAACAAAAGAACATTTAATCAGGGCTGGTTTACAGTTGCAGAGGTTCAGCCTATTTTCATCATGGTGGGAAGCAGGGCAGTGTCCAGGGCAAACATGGTCCTGAAAGAGCCAAGAGTTATATATCTTGATCCAAAGTCCGCAGCAGGAGACTGGATTCCACAGGCAGCTCCTGTTCCACATTGGACAGGAGCTTTCAGAGCACAGCTCCTCAGTGACACACTTCCTCCAACAAGGCCACACCTATTTCAACAAGGCCCCAGCTTCTAATAGTACCATTTCCCAAGGACCAAGCATATTCAAACCACCACACACTCCTACCCACTGAGCTATGTCAAGAGCCACATTTGACTGGCTTTTAAAATGTCTCTTATTTATTTATTAATTAATTTTATATGTACATGTGTGTGTGTGTGTGTGTGTGTGTGTGTGTGTGTGTGAATGTATGTCACATTTGCACCAATACTCACAATAGCCAGGTGTTAGCTCTCCTAGAGCTGGAGTGACATCTCTTGTGAGTTGTGTGACATGGGTTCTGGGAACAGAATTCAGGTCCTCTGGAGTAACGAGTACCTTTAGTCATGGAGCCATCTCTCCAGTCCCCAGGTTTTAGATTTTCATGCAGGGTTTCATGTAGCCCAGAATGGCTTCGAACTAGCTATCTAGCTGAGGGTGGCCTTGAACTCCCAGTGCTCCTATCACTACCTCCACAGTGCTGGGATGACAGGAGCCTACCACCACTCCTGTCTTATAATCTTCAGTTTCTAAAAAGCATATCAAGACAAAATAATTAGGCCTGGATGCACACACAGCTAGCAAGTCACAAAAAAAAAAAAAAAAAAAAAAAAGATCCAGAGCTGTGTTTCTGATTCCCAGGGCTTTTTTTATCTATGCAATACATGAGAAGAAGCTACAATAATGAACTAGAACTCCCACAGACACTAAGAGCGTCCTTTACGGACATTCCCATTGGAGTAGAGAAAGTGGTGAGGATACTACATGATATATAGTTATAGTTTCTATTTATTATTCACAAAATGCTTATTTATTATATTTTTTCTTGAAACAATAATAATTTTCAATAATTGAATAGATCATTTCTGTTTGAAGATGTTCTATGGTTCACATATGGACCATTATATTGAAACTAACCCTCTTTTCTGTAGCAGAATTTGAGAGAGAAATCTTAGGCATATCTGATTCTAATTATCAGTGGACTAACTTACAAGTAAACATGTAGGATACTCATTGGGTGTATAGTTTGCTGACCTGGTACAGGATATTTACATGAGGTATCACACATTCACCTTCATAGTGCCTAGATATTAGCTGGAAAATCAATTTTGAGATATAAGATACAAAGTTCTAAGTTTTAAAAAGTCTAAATCTTTTAATCCTCACATACACTCCTCTTTCTTTCTTTTTTTTTTTTTCATTTTCCCAGAGAGACAGTTAAGACACAGGGCTGCATAATTACAGCACAGAGCATATGGCAATTCTATCGAGAAATACTAACTGGGAAATAAAGTTTTAATAAAATGTAGGCACAGAACAATTTGCGCTGCAGTAAACTAATGTTACTCATATGTTAGTTGCTCTTCTCCTCTCTGACAGAGCAACTTAAGGGACAAAGACTTGTCTGGACTCACAACTTAAGGGGATCTCTGTCTCTCGTGGTGAGAAAAACAGCAGAGTAGCTCATGTCCCTTGGTGGCTGAAACTTCCAGTGGATTCCTCACTGATAGCCAAGCCAGGAAGCAGAAGGCGTGAACACAAAGAGCCAGGGATATTATTATGCTAAGAACCCAGTCCCAGCGATCTCCCTCTGTCAGCTAGGTCCTAACCCACACAGATTCTATGGTGCTCACAGCAGTATTGTCAACTTGGGACATGGGCTTTCTGGAGTTGTTTTAGACTCAAACCAGGAGACATGCCTGTATATCTCCTCCCTCACCTCTGATCATAGGTTTGTTACCCTGTGTACAGCCTGGTGACATCCCTGTCCCCCTCCTGGGAGTCTTCACACAAGTCACTTCAGAGTCCAAACTCTCTTGATCTTCAATGCTTGTAAAATGAGCCCACCACCATGACTCATGTTCTTAAATCTCATCGTCATTGGAGTGTTCTGCAGTGAGCTACCTTCCGAACCTCACCTCTCTCTTTGCCTTTAACTTTGAAAGTCTGGCTAGAAGAGGACTGAAAAGTTACTATAGCAGTCAGTAAGGATTTCTTATGCATTTCTCGTGACTTGGTAATTATTGTGCAATAGTGATCAGTGATCTGTGATCTGTCCTATGTGTGAGTAACACGGGAAGAACCTCGGTTCTACTGCTGCGTTAAGGCATTTTGCTCAGCCAAGTAAGGTGTAACTGAATCAAAGTACATATTCTGTTCTTAAAATAGCCTTTTTCACAAAATAACATTTAAAAGGAGGAGAAAGAGGAGGAAGAGGAAAAGGAGGAGAAAGAGGAAAAGGAGGAGGAAGAAGTGAAATAGGAGAAAGAGGAAAAGGAGGAGGGAGAACAGGAGGAGGAGGTAGAGGGCAATGAAATGGAGACAGAGCTCTAGACCACGATCTGCCATGATCGTAGATACAAAAATCTCAATAAAACCTTAGCAAGTCGAAGTCGGGCATGGTGGTGCACACCTTTAATCTTAGCACTTTGGAAGCAAAGGCAGATGCAAGCAGATCTCCATGAGTTAAAGGCCAGCCTAGTCTACAAAGCAAATTTCAGGGTAGCCAATGCTATATGGAAAAACCCTGTCTTGAAAAATCAAACAAAAAAACAAAACAAAAAACAAAGAGCAAGCAAGTACAATCTATAAAAAGTATTGTATACAGAACCAAGTGGGATGTATCCCAGATCCCCAGGACCATTCATCATTCAAGAATCAATTAGTATAATATACCAAACAAGCCCACTGGAGAAGAAAAATCATGCAGTCATATCCACTGATGTATAAAAGGCATTCAATAGAACCTAACACTGCATTATGACTAAAAATAATTTAACCATGAATTTTAAAAGGCTTTCCTTGCCCTAATGAGGAATAACTAATTTTAAAGCTATAGTTAACACTGTGCATGGTGACAAGCATCCCAAAGTCTCGATGTCGCACAGAGATAAACAAGGGAGGAAAAAATACAAAGACAGGAGAGTGACCGATATAAGAATGAGACAAGAGCAGAGATGGAGAACTGGAATTGTCTGACTTTGAGATGACAGAAAACTAATCAAAATCATGTGGTTCTAGTAAAAACAAACACACAGGTAAGCCTATTGGAACCAAAAAGAATACCCAGGGATAGACCCACCTAACTCAACAGATCCCTGACAGGGATGGGAGGTTCAGACCCGTGATCTTTTAACGAATAGTGTTGGGACAATTGAGCGTCCTCATGCAAAACCAATGAAACAACCCAAAACATCAATGACACATTCTATAGGCAGATCCTACAGGACTCAGAAAAGATGACAGAGCTACATGGACAGCAGAAAACTATCAAAAAACACTTGAGAGAAAACTTGATAGCACTGAGTTTGGTGATTTTATTTTTAATGCAGCACAAAAGAGAGAGGTAAAATCTTTAGGATAAAGGATTAATAAGCTGTATATGCTTACAATTAGATGCTTCTGTTCTACAGCAGATGCTGGTCAAGTACAAAATCTGTTAGATATGAATCTGGAGTGTTTCCTAAAGGCTCATGAGTTGTATCCTTGGTCCCCAGTATGGCAGTGTCCAGAGCTCGGGGGCCAATGAGAGGTGCCTGAATCAGAACCTCTCTTATCAATGGATTAGTCAAGCATGAGACTATAGCTTCACGGGCCACCCAGAAGTAGGGTCTACTTAGAGGAGGTAGCTCTCAGGGCTAGTGAGTGTGAAGAGTATTTTGTCTCTGGTCCTTTCCTCTTTCTCTGTCTGTGACTCCTGCCTACCTTGAAGTGAGCAGATTCCTCTACCCTCCCAGCCACCACAATGTTTGCCTCAAAATATCCTGACATCAATCTGGACTGAAGCCTTTGAAACCATTGATCCATTTTGTAATGTGGCATCAAGATGTAGCAAGAGAGGGTGCCTTAGAGGGTCCGTGATGAGGCATCCCTCCTGCAGGTACCAGCCATATGAAGTTTATTTAGGGCATGAGAAGGAAGGTGTGAAGGGCGTAGAGAAAGAGAAAGAGAGGGGACAGAGGGAGGGAGAGAGAGAAAGAGAGAGAGAGAGAGAGAGAGAGAGAGAGAGAGAGAGAGAGGAGAAAGAGGAGTAGGGAGGGAAAGATGGAGTGAGAGAGGAAAGAAGGGAGGGCTGGAGGGAGGGAGAGAGGGAAGGAGAGAGAGAAAGAAACAGAGCAAACAGTCTTTTTATAGCAACCCAGGCTCATACCTGGCAATTGCTAGGTAACTGTTGGACAGAGCCTAGAAAAATCCTAAGAACCAAGAGGCCTTTGGTCCCTTTTAAACCACTTCCCTCGGGCATTTTGTCATAGTAATTGGAAGCTGACAAACACAGAATGCTTAAAATGTACAGACCAAAACCACTTCATCAAAATAGTAGGTTAAAATTTAGACTCCTCACGAAGAAAGCTCTGCAGGTGGCAAATGGGCACCTGAAAAGACACTCTACAGCACACACACACACACACACACACACATACACACACACATTATTATTCATTTGTCCTAACTCAGGTAGCATTGAGTGTGCTCTTGACTGTGGATTGAGTGACAATGTGTGTCACAGTTCAGCAGTTGTAGCAAATACACTGCACTCACACAGCCTGTCAATAGCAGGAAGGGGTGTGTGTGTGTGTGTGTGTGTGTGTGTGTGTGCACGCGCGCTCGGAGAGAGGGGACAGACAGGGAATCTGTTTATTCTGCTGTCTTGCTGTCACTCTAAGTTTGCTCCAGACATTAAAATCTATTCACAGTAACAAGTAAAAACCTGTGTCCCTGTAATCTCTGCAACCATGAGGCCAAGGCAAAAACACAGGAACTGGATTCTAGGACAGCCTCCACAGAAATATTCTGCCTCCGAAACACAAAGATAAAATTTAAAAAAAGAGGCAGCAGAAATGCCAAAGGCCACTTAGGCCTCTTGCCGACTTTGATTTCCAGGATGCTTAGCAAATGGCTACTTTCCTTTTTAAACATCTTTGTTTTTAGCAGCGTGTGATGTCCATGTGCGGGAACACGTTCCACAAGGCACACATTCCATGCCGCACACGTGGTGTCTGTTCCCACCGCTCCCTTTTCACCCACTGGTCCAGAGATAGAATTATGGTTTCCAGCCTGGAGAAGCTGCTCACCTTTACCTGCTGAGCCGTGGGGCAGCCTTTTTTCTCTCTTTCTGAATACATGAGTGCATCCTATAAAACACTCAACACGACAGTTGTAAAGTTTCCAGTGGTGACCAGCACTCCCAGAGAGATGGGCCATCAGTGTTACTCACTCTGCATGTGTCTGCTAGAATTTGTCTAGACACTTTTGTACTTGTATATACATTTATACATCCATAATAGGGCATAGCAGAGAGAGGTGTATTTGTGTATTGGGGGAGATGGGGTAGAGATTGAACGCAAGACTGCAAGCATCTTAGACAATGCCTTTACCTTAGGCTGCATTTACAGCCCCAAAGCACTGTTTGGGTTTTGTTGTTGTTGTTGTTATTTTTAGGTTTTAAATATTTTAACTCACTTTTGTAGATTTATTTATTTTATATGCATGAATGGTTTCACTGGGTACATTTATGTGAACTACGTGCCTATCCAGTGCCCCCAGCAATCAGCAGAAGGCATCAGACATCATGAAACTGAACTTACAAATGGCTGTGGGCTGCCAGGTGACATCTAGGAATAGAGCCAGTCCTGTGCAAGGACAATGGGACTCTTGACTGTGGAGCTAGTCTTCCAGCCCCATGGCCTTCTTTAATTTTTAATTTATTTTTATTTGTATGGACGAATGGATGTGTGTTCGTCTGCTTGGGAACCATGTTCATGCAGTCTCCATAGCAGCCAGAATAGAACATTAAATCCCCTGGAGCTAGAGTTACAGGCAGCTGGGAGGTGCCATATATGAGTGATGGGAGCAGATCCTGGGTTCTCTGCAGAAGCAGTGAGAACTCTTAACTGCTTAGATACTTCTGCAGCCTGGAAACATCACAGTAAAACTCTCACAATAGGTACTAGCTTTCCTTCCAACTCAGACCTGATTGCCTCTATTTTCTTTCACAGACTTGATGTGAATTAATCCTGGGCAGGAATTCTTCTTGTGGAATTGCCTTAATATGTCTCCATCTTTCTATATAATTCCCCCACTAATGTAAGCTATGCATTGAACACCTAGCATGTCTCTCTTTATTCACATATGTAGGTTTCATTAGATACTAATGGAACTTAATTTTAATATAAGGCCAGTTAATTCTCCAAAGTTACCATGCCAAGAGGCCAGTCTGCTAGTAAGAGATTTACACATCTAAACAATGATTGGTTTCATTTTTAAAAAGTCAATAAACAAGTTAATGTGAGGGTACAAACATTAGTCCAGGCTTGAGGACGTAGGCTTCTAGTAGAGTGCTTCTCTACTAGTGTGTGAAATCTGGGATCAGTCCCTCGCCAGGAATATAACCGTATATCTGAGTGGAATGGTGTGTGCCTCCCATCCCAGCAATGGGGAATCGGAGGCAGGAGGATCATAAACTCACAGTCATTCTTAGCTGCATAGTGAGCTTAAGGCTAGCTTGGGCTATATAAGGTCTTCTCCTTAAAAAACTAATGCGCTTGTTTATGTTGCTCGGAGCTTCTCAGAGTCAGCAGCTTTCAGAGCTCAACCTGTTCCAAAAGGCAGTGAGTTCCGGAAGCAGGGGAGCTGAGCGTTAGGACCCCACTGCAGCATGTGTTCCTAGTGACCGGAACACCACCGAGGCAGAGCGGCATGCTCACAGACCATCCCCGTGCTCCTCTGAGCCTGTAAGGTCACTCAGACATTCTGTGCTTAGCCTGAGAGGATACTTCCTGTTTTTTGGGGGGAATCTGGTCATGGGGATGGTCTTTGAACCTAAGATCCAGTTTGCTGGTGTCTGATGCAGCCTGTGTTTCCATACCTTCACTGGGCCTCAATTTTCTTATCTGTTATATGGAGCTAAAACACATCAGTTTTACAGAGTGGGCTGAGAACAAAACGCAGATCCAGGTATGAAAGTAGTCCTGTTGATCCTTAAATGGAAGTTATAGTTACGGAAATCTACTAATAAAGCATGATTTCAGTATATCTACAAGCCAGACACTCACACTTACCTCCCACAGATTTAAATAGTGCGTCTTCCAAGAGAAAGGAGCAACTCAGTTGAGCAAATAGAAACGGGATGCAGTTCAGTGTAGAGTGTCTACCATGTGTGAAGCCCTAGTTCTGACCTTCGGCTTCATATAGAGCAAGGGTGATGAATGACCCTAGCCTGGGATCCGGTATGCAGGAGGTTAAGGTGGCAAGATCAAACCCAACAGTGATTTGCGGCCAGCATGGGCTATATCCAATCTCCTCAGTGATGATGACAACGATAAATAATAAATAATAGAGCATCATAAAGGAATATCAGCATATTCAAAAGGGCTCAGATAAAATATTTTTACTCTAAAACTTCACATCCTTTTCAGCATATCATATTTTCATTATTTTACGATATATCAAGAATAGGAAGAATAAAACCATTGCATTTAAAATTAATGTAATTAGGGCCTGGAAAGATGATTCAGCCATGAAGAGAACTTGCTGCTCTTGCAGAGGATCCAAGTTGTGATGCTGGTTCCTGACCTGGACGCCCATAACCACCCGTTACTCAAAAGCTCTGGGAGATATGATGCCCTCTTCTGGCCTCCACAGGTCTCATGACTGTGTGTGTGAGTATGTGTGTGTGAGTGTGTGTGTGTGTGTGCACATATGCATACACACATACACGCATGCAAGCATATCAATAAAATACAAGCATACAAACAAAACTAAACTAAAATTTTAAAAGCAATTTGAGCTTCCATTCTATTTGAATGCAAACTTTAGAATGTCGTGAGAGTTTGCCTCATTTAAACATGAAAGTGTCTAAACCATCATAATCAAATTAGTCATAATGAATACCAGTCCAAGGTTCACTCCAAGACAGCATGATGGGGCATTGCCTCAGAACTCTGACTTATCGCAGGATGACAGCCCAAACTCGCTATTCCGTGCAGTTTCCCCAGGCTGGTGCCAGGACACATTCTGGGGAAAAGCGATAACTGTGCACTTTGCATCTTCATGTGTTGCAACCAATAAATCTTAGTCCTTTCAGGAGCACAGCCTTGCTTTGGGGTAAAATTGCAACCACTGATCTGCAGTTCAGCTTTGACTTTATGCCTTCTCCCTTTTCATGTAACTTCCTCCTGTTCCAGTGCCGGTCAGTGGGTGACTGGATGCAAAGGAACTGAGAGGGAGGGGCGATTGGAACCCTTGATAAGATACTATTTAGGGATTTCTGCTTTTAAAGACAGCTTGAAAGAGAGGGATTTCAGAACAAATGCTTGTTCTATCCCGTGAGCTGTAATGAGATCGGAACCAAGGAGCTGGGGGCTTCTAATTGAGCACTAAACTTAGAATCACCTTTCCATCGGGATAATAGGATCATGCAAATTTGAAGTGCTAGAGACACATACCCAAGAAGACAACACCTTTACACCATCGATCTGGACTCTGAAAGACAGACAGAGGTCACAGATGAAAGTCAGACAGGACTTCAAGCCCAAGGCCTCCATGTAAGGCCTTCCTGTTGTTTCGCAGCCCACCTCCTTCTCAGTGCTAGCTCCTCCTTGCACATTGAGAGGACACGTCTGAACCTAATGCTGTATAAATCCAAAAAATGCAAGTAAGACAGAGAAAAAGTTCACCTTTCTCTAAGAACACTGGGCTAAAAAACTATATACAGATGTTGTGGATAATTAAACTATATCCAGAGGTCCTGGATAATTATAGTTAAAATGTGTCACAACAATGGTATTGCACTCGATAGAGATAGGAGACTAAAGAGTTAATGACAAAGAAAAAAAAATTCTCATTCTGCTGGAAGGATAGACTGGCCAGCAGGGGTGAGGGGCAGGAGATGAGGGTGGGAGTTACAAAACTCCTAGGACACAGCTCCCATAGAGACATTTCTAGAATCTTAAATTTGCATTCTCTTCAACCCATTTACTAATATCAGGGAACAGATATTCTCAGGCACCACTGCTTGAAACTGTTTGGGAAAAAAAAAAAAAAACCCAAAACTCTAAAACAGCGATTTTGATTAGGGACATAGCTCAACTGGAAGAGTGCTTACCTAGGACACCAGAAGCCCTTGTGCGTTTGTGTCCCAGAAGCACATAAACCAGGCATGGTGGCATATGCCTGTAGTCAAAACTCTGGCAGGTTGATCACCTGTTTAAGGTATAGAGTTGGAGGTCAGCCTAAACTACATGAGACCCTGTCTCAAAGTGAAAATAAAACCGTAATTCTGTTATGAATGCAAGTGGGCTTCACCAAAGAAACCATCTCCACATTCACTGGGCTATTGACTCTCCCTGTTGGATAGTCCCTTGGACCACAGGGTCTGCGCCATATTGCAGGGTTTGTCCAGACCATACTCCAACTCTGGCATTAGTCCTATTTTTATCGACAGTGGGAAGCTAGTGATCCAAACTGAGCTGAAGAACTCAGGAAGTTTGTCTTGGAACTGCCTCTTGTTCCCCAGACCCCTCCTCCCTCTTCTGGAATGTTCTCTTTTTTTCCTAGGGCTCTGGGATCTCCATGGGCCAATTCAAAGGCATTTAAGGTACTTTCCACCTGCCTAGGTCTCTCTCATTCAGGAACCACTCTGTCTCCAAGTGAACTAAGGAATTCCATTCCAGCTTCTTGCTGTGAAGATCTCAGGTTAGATATTTAACGGAAAAGAATTTGCAGCCGAATGAGTCACCCAGAAACAGGATCACCTTGCTGCTCTTAACCCCCAAGGGTTTACATTTAAAGAGATCTGCTAACTTATCCTACAGGAAATCTCTTAGTGTGTGCAAAGTTATTTTTGGTCTAGAGGACTTAGTCTTCCCTGGGCATTCCTTATTCCCCACAATAGTCCCAACTAAGCGTTTAATTTCCATTTTTTTTTTTTTTTTTTTTTTTTTTTTTTGGTTTCAGACTTAACTTGTTAACTTACTGCATAATAAACTGGAAGGATTTTTTTCTTCATTTTTTCAAGAGTTCTATTTTTAAAGCCTGTTAACTCTTTCTGAGTCTGGACACGTAAATCTTGCATTATTTACTCCTTACTTTAGCCCCCCAGGGAGGTTTATCAAGATCTCCACTTTACAGAAAACAGACTCAGAAGCATTAAGTCATTTTGCCTGGGGTCGTGATAAGGAGCTCTGAGTCAAACCTACGTCAAACCCGCAGAGCCTCTTTCTCAATCAGTGTGACCTAATCAAAAAGCATCAATTCCGGGTCGGAAAAAGCCAGGTCCTGGCCTGAGAAACCGAGAGAATGTAGCATGATGTAGGGCTAAGGTGAGCAGTGAATACTTCCTGGATTATGGGCATGCGCCATCACACCCAGTAGATCCGGGTGATGTGGGTGGAACCCAAGTCTGTCTTCTGAGTGCTGGGCAAGCATCCTACCAACTGAATTGCAACCCAGCCCCCATTTAAAATTATGTCACATCTGTTTGGATGCCCTGGGTGATTTACATGGTGTACATCCTTTACAAGAAAACACAAACCACTTCCCTCCAAAGAGTTGTAACATGTACATATGAACTCTACAAAATAACAGATTTTACCATATTCTCTCTTGTCTCTGGTCCCTCTCCCCATATCCCCCTTTCCCTTTTCTTCCCTAACCCCACCCCATTGCTCCCTTCCCTCTTCTGGTTCTTTACTCACAGTCTGACAAATACATATTAATAAGCTTAGAACACAAAGGTGGCAGGGTGGAAGATAGGCTTTGTTCATTGATAACTTGAACAAGCAGAGTAGAAATCAGCTTAAAGTGTCTAAAATCTTGTTCAACTCTTCATCACTCAACAGGCTTCAGGGCTGCTCTTACCCTATTCTGAATCTTGTTGAGCACCAGTTAGACTCGCTAATGCCACCTTAATCCTTCTTTATCATCTGGGCCATTTCCCGGGGATTCGTCCAGTTTCCCCGCCCCCACCTCTGCATTCTATTTTTGGGTTCCCCCTCCCATCTTGTACCTGGCGTGTGTCCCAAGAAGTGCTTCAGTTGCAAAGCAGAAAACACTGACATTGCATGATTTAAATGAGCGGGGTGTACCCTGCCACATTTTCATTAAAATTACAGAAAGATCCAAGCTGTGTGGAGTTTAAGGGAGATCAGAATAGAGTTCAAAGTGCTACCAGTACATTTTTTAGTCGTTTTTTTTTTTAGCTCAATAAAGCAGCTGTCCTATATTTGCTAAATAGCTTGGAAATTGTTGATCGTGGAAAGCAAAGATGTGCACTGTGGTTTCCCCCCTCCCCCTTCTTTCTTCATTTCAGTTTAGAGTTCATTACTACCTTCAAGAAAGAAGGGAAAGGAAATCAAACCATTACAGCTCCAATCATCCCCATCAGTATCTGCATATCAAGGATCTGTTGCAAACATCTCCATGACCAAAGATGCATTACAGAGCCTTGCAAACAGATTCATAACATCTCTACCCTCAGAGCAAGTGGGACCCTTGCATAGAGTAGTATTTTCATAAGTGAGATTCACTGCAAACGTATACAAAATAATTTTGAAGATGCTGTTCTGAGGAGGAAAAAAAAGATCGAAAGCAAACATGTATGTAGCCTTAAGGATGCCAGCACTGGTTTCCCGAGGACTCTGTTTGCCACTCTTGAATCCAGTTATCCTTTGGAACAGGAGAGTCCTTACATGTGACCATGCGTTCATTGTGTTTTGACATACATTTGAAAATCGCAGTGTGACTCTGTCATTAACCAGAGATTCTCATCTCAGTCTTTCGTAAGTTTCCTGTACATGGCAAACATACAGACCTATGAATCAGAGGTAGTATCTGATAATAGAAAAGAATCTTCACTATTTGGGAAACCAGCTAAGTAAACTTAGTCCAGTGCTGACTTATGGCCCCCAGTTCTCCAAATTAAGCTTATTTTTATAATTCTGCATTTTTTCAATCCAGTGTCCATGGAAGTCCATTTCTTGGTTATTAAGCATTTCAGGAGGGGGTCTCCACGTGTGATGTGTATGTTCATAGTACTTTCACATGTAGATGCAGGGACGTGCAATGACCCATGTGTAGAAGTCAGAAAGGAGTCTTGAATGTCTTCCCTAAGCGCCACCATGTTTAAGAGAGGGAGTCTTGTTATTTGCCTCTGGGTACAGTAAGCTAGTTCGTCTGCAAATTTCCCAGGATTCTGCTGTCTCTCTCTCCCATCTTACCAGAAGCTCAGAGATTACAGGCATCCATCTCTGCACCCAGTTTTTTATGGGCCATGGCAATCCAAACTCGGGTCCTCCTATTTACAATACAAGCATTTTACCACGGAGGGATCTCCTCAGCCCCAGTAAAGAATGTGTTTAGCTCCAGCCTAGACTTGGGATGACCAAATCACTCTGTGCAGCACACTGGCTTGCTATTTTTCTTTTCACTTTTAATTTTACATTTAATTATAGAAGTAATAGATGATCACATTATTGAAAAAGGATAGAGTCATGTAGAGCACTGAATAAAAATAAAAACCCTTTCTTTTTTTTTCTTTTTTTTTTTTTGGATACTTTATTTAAAATTCAGATGTTATCCCCTTACCCCATAATCCGCCCACCCCACCCATGAAGAAAACCCTTTCTTGCTTCTATTTCATAGTATACCATCAATGGATACCTGTGGATACCACCAGATATTTTAGACAACTTAAAAGTAGATAAACCGTAAAATTATACTACATTATTTCATCTCATACATAGGACCAGACTAATAACAATAACAACTTAGTTTTTATCCTGATGTGCTCTTGACTCATGGGTCTCCTGATTTCTTTCCCCACACTATGCTCTCTTGCTCTTCCCTGCCATCCATAGGCACTCGTGGACAACAGAGCTTGGTTTTGCCATTGTCTTGTTTCTTCACATCATCGTTTCCATCCAGTCCTTTCTCTGTTGCAAATTTGTTAATTACGATGAATTACTTGTCTTGAGTAGATCCTGCAGTCTGGATTTCATTGACTGCTTTTGCTTGGTGTTGTCCAATGTTTTTCTCCGTTCTCTGTAACTACTAGAAATTGATAGTGGAGATTTATCCAGATGATCCCAATAGAAGCTTCTTTGTATGTATGTATTCAAGATTTAAAATGCAAGATTTAAGTGTATGTGTGTATGAGTATGTGCATAGGTATGTGCACAGGTGAGTGCATGCGCGTGTGTGCATACATGTATATGCATGTGAGTTCGTATGAGTGCAGGCATATGCTTGCCACAGCACACATGTGGTAATCAGGGGGCAACCGTGGGAGTAGATTCTTGGCTTCTACCTTGTTTGATGCAGGATTCCTATGTTTTCTGCTGCTTGTGACAAGCTAGCCGGATTTCAAGCTTCTGAAGATCTTCCTGTTCATGCTGTCTGAAACAAAAACACATGTGCTACTGCGTAAGCTTTGTGTAAATTCTGGAGATTCATACTGGTCCTGCTTAGATAGTAAGCCCTTTGTCTGCTCAGCAGCTGCCCAGCCCGTTTCACTGCTAAGAAGGTATTTTTCATCAAGATGCTCTTCTCACAACTGTTGTTTCTTTTTTAATCTAGTGCATCTTGGAGATCCCCCCACCTCATCGATCATCGATACACCTTTGGTGTATCGGGGATCACTTTGCTTCCTTGCACAGAGAGGCATACTGTGTTTTTCCACTGATGTGCGTTTCAGTTGCCTTCATCTTTGCTAACACTGCTACATCAAAACCTTATATGGAGACCTTTTTGGTTATTGGTGAAAGTTTATAAAATAGCAAGTCTTCCAGACCCCCTTTTTTGTTAGTACACTCTCAAGAGGCCTGGCAAAGAAGAAAATTTATTTGCTGATGGAGCCATAGACAATCTTTTCGTTTCAAACACTCAGCCAGTTTCCTCACACAGAAAAGGGACAGGGGTTACAGCAACAGTGTCCAAAATGGGAAGTGACCTACCACAGGAGACACCAGAACACTGGGGTGAAAAGGGGAATTACTTTTAATTTATAATTATTGAAGCATATCATGTGTAACATTGGGAGGGAAGTATGCACAAATATTTTGTTAATATATATCTGGAGACTCAAAATACTTATCTAGTAAAGCTGTTCTGGGGGAGAAGTGTTCAGGCTTCTGGGTGTGTTTATCACAAAGCGTGTTTCCTCTCTATAAAGTTAGCCATCTGCTAAGTGTTTCCACCTGAGCGGCGTGTTGTCACCTTAAACTCAGCCTGTAAATGTGCAATCACCCTCTGTCCCCCCAAGGTTCAGCTTTTATCCTTGGTTTTTGGAGTAACATTAATGACATTAGCTGTGTTCCCAGTCACCCAGCCTCAAAACCTTGACTCATCTTCTGCTGGCTTCACTGTCCACAGCAAGCTGGATGAAGGCCTTTATATCTGTCTCCCCCTTTACTTCTCCACCTCTACTTTACTTTCTGGGGTTCATTTAATGACGGCTGTAATAAAAGTCTAACTGGTCTTCACTCACTACCAGCCCTTTTAAGTTGATCCTTGTTAAAAGATGAATCTTTCTTAAGTCACAGCTCTGGACAGACCTGAGGCCTGCTGTAATCTCACGTGTCCCAGTGAACTAACTACAAATGTCAGAGCCTCTGAGTATGGAGGACTTTCAAAGTTCACTCACAATTCCTTCCCCTCCTCCCTCCTTTTCTGTGCCTGACTTAGGGTGAGGCAGGTGATAGGTGTTATTTGATTCTCAACACACTCTAGGGTAGCCATCATGATAATGTGGGAGGTTCTAGAACCAGAAAGCCTGGATTCCTTCCAATCCCTATCTTATCAGCCTCGTGATAAGTGACTCAGCAGGTGGATATGTCTGCCTTTCCTGCATTTGTCTCTTAACATCTGAGGCTGCTCAGTAAGTGCCTTTCTGCTCATTTCCCTATTTTTAATATTATTCTTACCATTGACATTTCCAAGCCAGGGACACAGGCTCTGAGGTTACATCAGGTGTCCCTGTTACCAGAGCTGATGAGTGGCCAACCAGGAATTCAACCCACAGGTCTGGGCACACAGCCCTTGCTTGTTGAAGGAGTCCTTCACTGTATCTGGTTTTCAGGTTCATCTCTCCTATTTGCTATATTCCCCTGGACTCTGAGTTAGAGTCCAGGCTGGCTACCCACAGTTGCCCAAAGTGCCTGGTCTTTCCTCTTTTCCTTCCTTTCTTATGTCTCATCTCTTCTCTGAAAACATTTCATTCCTCTCCATCCTCCTCCGCAGTGATCTCAGCTTCCTGAAATTCTCATGGAAGTAAAAGGCTGCCTTCTGCGTGACCCCGTTCCTGACCTTTCCTTCTCTTCTTCCATGAAAGGGCAACTGTCATCTGCCTCTGCCTGAATGGACATGTCCTTGTCACATGTGGGCCACTTCTTGTGCACACATCAGTATCTACTGCAGGAATCAAGATACTGTGTGGAAGTCCCCTTCCCCCCGCCCCCCCATCCGAGATCACCTAGACTGTTTTCAAAACTCAGAGAAGGTTCCAGGCTGCTATACACAACTGGGAGAGGCTGAGGGGGTGGATCTGTGTCTTCACACTCCCACATTCCTGAGTGGGTGGATCCCTGTCTTCACACACTCCCACAGCCCTTCAAACAGAGTATCCCCTTTTCATTTCTTTAACACATTGAGAAAAATGTCGAAATGCATTCCTACAGTAAGTGACAATTGTCTCTCTTTCCCTAGGTCTCCAGAATCTGGTGGGAAGGGAAATCTTCTGTCTGGAGTAGCTAGCTCAGGGCTAAGCTGAGAAGCTATGTATGGGGCAAGTCTATGGAGGAAGGACAGGATACTCAGCACTTTAAATTATCCCATCTCAAAATATTTGACCAATTTGTCCATTCCGTGAGACAGGCATTCTCTCCAGTTTAAAGATATAAACATAGACGTCTACCTCGCCGGACACAGGAAGTCCATGTTCACACAGACAATGGCTGACAGAAGTCAAGATCCTGTCATCTGGCTCAGATTCTAAATCTGGATGGGCTGGGGTTCAGATCCCTGTCTGCTTCTCAGTAGCTGTGTTATCTGGCAAGTTATTGGGTCTTCCTGACTACTGTACTAAGAGACACTGTTGAACCTCTAAACGCTACACCTAGGACAATCCACTGTGTATCTGATGTCTGCCTTTCAACCAGAGTTAGCCAGTGTTTCTACTGTACAGCACGATCTATTGCAAGATTTTTGAACAAGCTCTAGGTAACATAATTTTTGACTCCTCTTCTGCCACAGGGTTGCAAAGCAGCATGCTGGGATCTGGGCCACTCAGCCTACATAATTTTTAAACTGTTCAGAGAGTTACACATGTTTATTAGGGAGGGAGCTCTAACATAAACCAGTGACCCAGCCTGGTTTTATTGCACAGGGCTGCGGTTTTAGAGTTTGTGGCCCTGACGAACTTGTAGGTCGAAACCCAGTCCTCAGTGTGACCATTACCTTTGAGAGGGCAATTAAGTCAGAGAGTAAGGCCCTCAAGAATGGCATTATTAGCTTTATAAAGGAGCCATAAGTGTTTGTTTGACCCTTTGTCTGTACGAGGACGCATGAAGCACACCATCTCTAAAGAGCAGCGTGAATCTTCATCATACACCAAGCCTGCCAGCACTTTCATCTTGGATTTCCCAATCTCTACTGCTATGAAAAATAAATGACTGTTGTTTATAAGCTACTCAGTCTAAGGCATTTTGTTATAGCCGTTCAAGCAGACTGAGGCTTGGGGCATATGATAATCTAATGAAACTGTTCAGCTACCTGTCATATGAGAAGCTCCATTTCTACTCCCTTAGTTCTGAGCACCAGACTCCCAACGCTCACTTCTGCCAGATCTGAGTCAGTTTAAGGAAGTCCGTGTGTGAGTGTGTGTGTGTGTGTGTGTGGTGTGTTTGGGGAAAATATTGCCTATAGGAAAATCTCACATATATTCTGTGTGCATTCATAGGTGACCAAAATGGGATATTTCTGTTTCAGTACTTTCTTAGGTAACATGAAAAAAACTGTCTTATGAATAAGGCCCCAAATCATGGAATATATCAAAAATATTTAATGCCTCAAATTTGCAAAGTTAAATAAAAACTATTATAATCACTATTATAATCATTACATCTTCTGTAACTGTGTTACTACATTATTTTCAATAATAAATTGGTTCTTAATTAACTGATTATTTGGTTCTTATGTTACTGCTTCTAGGGTAGTTCAGTTGTTAACAACTTGCATAGAAGCAAAAATAATCGCAAATAAAGAAGCACGTTGAGTCCTGAGAGAGGCTGCTTGACAGGAATACTCTCAGTGTGACTACAGATCATAGACTCTAGTCTTTGATATTTATTCATGTCTTATTATCCATTCGTGTATAAAATAATGCCCTTTAAATTTCTCTGCTGATATGCAGCTCATGGCATCAATGCATCCTAGTTATATTGTGTATTCATATGCATGCAGTGTGTATGTTCACATGTATGTGGGCTATGTGTACATGAACAGGTATAGACACAGGCCAGAGTTTGACTTTGGGTACTTTGTTCCATCACCTTTACCTTGTTTTAATGACACTCTCTCTGTACTTGGAGGTTACTGATTTTGCCAGGCTGGTGGTCAGTCAGGTCTCTGCACCCAATACCTGCACTGTGCTCATAATTTATACCACTACCCAGGGCTTTCATGTGACTGCTGGGGGTACAAACTTGGGCCCTGATGACTGCATAGCAGACACTTTACCAACAGAGCCTGCAGGACCCTGAGGTTCCTCTGGTGACATTTTTTGAGAAATCAACAATGATCCTTTGTTTCACTTATTCCCGATATACCCCATGATAGAATCAACAGGAAATGAAAACTGAACTCAGAAAAGAATGACTATGCAGGAATTTGGTAGTGGGTGTTCTCTCCTTGCTAAAAGCTGGATTCTGTTGTCACTCGAGAACCTAGCCAAGATAACTGGTTGTTGTCAGTCTTCATAGTGAGCACACCGAATTAAAACCTGGACCGCAGGATGTGCAGGTCTTTGCAGAGCACCGTACCACCAAATGGCTCCTCATACATAGCACTTCATGAGGACCATGTGACTTGCAAATGGCATTCTCAGCTTACCCTCCTTACCTATCAGTGGGTCTCACTGGTTCTTCACTTTCCAATTGCATGCCCTGAGACTCAATTTATCATATTAGAATGTGTAAAAACAAAAATTCCTAAATGGATCTTTTTGGGTATTGACCAGTGAGCTGTGAAATCAGAACTTATCAGAAAAAAAAAAAAAATCAGAGTGTCACATCTAATGAAATGCGGCTCATGTATAGGAAAACATGTTTTTAAAATAAAAGCCATTTTTTCTTTTATTTTTTGAGGCTATAATATAATCATATCATTTTTTAATTTCCTTTTCTATCTCCAACCTTTCTCCTGATTCTTCCTGTGCTCTCATTCTAGCCAATGGCCCCTTTATCTTCAATTGTTGTTCTTGATGGTGGTGGTGGTGGTGGTACTGGTGTGTGTGTGTGTGTGTGTGTGTGTGTGTGTGTGTGTGTGTGTGTTCCCAAACATGTAGTACTGCTAATACATGTACATTGTCTGCTACTTGTCTGTTTTCAACTCTGATCATTTAGTATTGGAGTACCCCACAATTCGACATCTTAGGCAGTTAAGGTTTTCCACAGTGGTTTTTGTCTGTTGCAGAGAAGTTTCCTGGATGACAGAAGATGGCTACAATTATCTATGTGTTTAAGAAAATGTTTAGAATGGAGTTGAGGGTTGTGCTGGTTTAGTGAAGTAGCAGTTGTAGGCTCTTCTCTAAGACCCAAATGGTTTCACTAGCCCTGGGTGATTGACTGGGTTTTCAATACCAGAAAAATATTCCCTCTTCTTGAGCAGATCATTATGTCCAACTAGAGAACTGTTGGTTACCACCAAGGTATGCAAGCCACTACTGCACCCTCAGGGTTATTGCACCACAATGGGTGGTCCTTGATTTCGCTCACAGGCGTCATAGCTGCATAGGACTTTGTGTCGCCTCCCTCCTTTGGAAGCTTGCATGGCACCTCCTGATACCATGGAAGCTAGTTCTTAGGGAGGAAGTTTTTTTTTTTTTTTTTTTTTTTTTTTTTTTATGTCAGATGCCCGACAGGAGTTTTCTGGGTCATGTGATTGCAATGGTGTATTTAGGAATGAGGACTTACCTTCCACCTCTGGGTGGTAACCAAGAGCAACAGTCATGTCCTGTAAAGTTTTTGAAGTCCCTTAGACAATTCTGAACACCAGTTCAAAAGGGCTTCTCCTGCCTGGTTGTAGGGCTTGTCTGTGGCTTGGGGGGGAATATTATCACCCCAGATGACAACATGTCATTCAAACTATGTATTTATCTTTATGCACTGGATTTTATAGATTATATAGGTGATTTTAGCTGGGTAGTTAATAGCATGACTCCTCATGACTTTTCCTGACAGCCTTAGTGCCATTTACCTTCCCTCTACATTTATCTTCCCCCTTCTCCTATAATTAGAACCCCAATTTTCCCTGTATCCCCTTCAGTTCACTCGTACCACGCTACTCTATAGCATCCCACTGCAGAGAAGTCCTTTTCACTGTCCTGGAAGTATTTCCAGTATTTCATTATATACCATTACATCAATACACAGATGCATATTGTAATACTGGGACCTGCCTCTCCTCAGGGCAAGGTCCGAAACAGGGGTCGGCAGTCGGAGGAAGTGTCCACAGTCCATGTGTTCCTTCACCTTTGCTAGACTTGAAGAGGAAACCGAGGGGTCTGGGACAAATGCTGTGGTTCTCAGTCTTCTCTCTGGGTACCCAGCGTGTACACCTTCCTCTTGGCAATCTTTAATGAAGTGTCTCTTTGAGGCGATCCTTTGCTTGTCCATACTTTTTTTTTGATGGTAGATGTAAATGCATACATTTTATTTGGGGTGACCTGGGAGAACTAAACACCTTTTGTGGGAAGGAGTACCCAGGAAGCTGAATGCTCAGAGCTATCTAGATACTTCCTTAGCATGGAAAAGACCTCCAGGTCTTATGCTACATGACTCAGTGCCCATAGTCCTCAGTGGGGTGTCCTGGTTACATGGTCCAGAACAGGTACACAGACAGGGAGTGGCTCTACTCCTACCTGTCTCAGATCTCTGAGATTCCTGGGGTCTGAGCTCACTCAACCTTGACAGTTCTTATGTCTGTCTGGTAACATGGTCCTGCTTGCCCTACAGCATACTAAGACACTTTCTGATGCTTACCAAAATTTTTAGATTGACTGTGCATTCGCTCTCTCTCTCTATCTCTATCATCTCCACGTATGTATGTGTGATGTATGCATACATACATGTGAGTATAAGTATGTGTACATGTAAGTATGCATGCATGCTGTCCAAAGATTGATACCATGTGTCTGCTTAGATCATTCTCAATCTTATTTTGTCAAACCAGGTGCTCATTGATTCACCAAGCTAGCAGACACATGAGTCCCACCAACTCTGCCCCTTCTCTGCCCCAACCCCAGGCTTACAGGCATGCAGTCATGCTGTGTTTTTACATAAAGGTTGTTGATCAAACTCATGCTTGCATAACATGCACTTTATCCATTGAGCTACACTTTTAACAGTGGGTTACCAAGTGGAGGTTCCAGCAGTGAACTGGATACGGTCCCTAGCAGTAAGAGTTGATCTTTCCTGCTAAGTCAGCCCATTTTGGAGCTGTGGAAGGAAGACTCCAGGGTCTAAGGGGACAGGACAAAAATGCAGGTTTTAAGTGTATCTCCGCTGATAGACCTGGTTTGTGTCAGCATTGTAAAAGTTAAAACTGCGTTGCCTCTTGTATATTACATCTCTCACGGTTGTTTGTTTTTCCAACAGTTAATGATCCTGTTCTGAGTAATCTCTACACTCTGTGACCTAAGACAGCTCACGGAGGGTGAAGGCACAGTCTCTGACACGGCAGTAGGTTTTCTCTGTGTCAAGCTAATAAAACCCATAACCTTACCTTTATTACTGTTGTCCCCTTACTGACAGCAATACCTTTGCAAGAAAGGAGATGCCTTGCAGAGAGCCATATCTACCTTGAAGTTCTAAACTGACAGTTCTTAGGTTGCTGAAGAAAGATGTCTTGTGAGGAAAACACATAGAGCTCCCAGGCCTTCCTGTGGGCTGGCTTTCTAGATTTTAGTGGAACTGGGAGAAGGGGTGGGTCTTTGGCAAAATATCAAACAGAAAACTCAAAAGAAAATAAAATCTGGTAGTGAACAAATAAAGAATATTATATTAATGTTCGAACAGAGAGAACTGTCTAAATTTCGATCCATATTAATTTGATCAAAAAATCATTTTACAGTCTATTTTGGGTCAAACACTCTCACTCTCAGACTTAATAATAAATAAAATGAGGTTGAATCTTGGAAGGCGTGCAGTTCTACTAAAAGAAGGAGATAAACACCTAGTAATGATTTACTATTACGGGCACAGTTCAAGGTGAAGTTATGGTATTATAGGAAGGCCTTCTGAGGCTATTAATACATTATGAATGAGGTTTCCAGTTAAAAATTGAAGTTCTCCTCCATTTAAATATCTTGAACTGCATTATTTTAATGCATATTTTAGTGTGCGTGCGTGCGTGTGTGTGTGTGAGTGTGTGTGTGTGTGTGTGTGTGTGTGAGTGTGTGTGTGTGTGTGTGTGTGTGTGCGTGCGTGTGTGTGTGTGTGTGTGTGTGTGTGTGTGTGTGTGTGTGTGTAGGTCTACATAGTCTATGGTATGTGCATACCACACATGGTATATTTTTAAAGGTGGGAGGACGATTTTCAGAAGTCAGTTCTGTCTTTCTCCTTAAAGGTCCAAATGATATAACTCTGGTTGTCACAGCCAGCAGAGTGTTTTTACCCAGGGAGCCATTGCGCCAACCCCTTAGCCAGCGTGTTGATCTATCCCACCTCCAGATCTCAAGAACACCTCCTTGCCTTCTTTACTGCATCAGATTCAAAAATAAAAGACTTCGATATATTAGGTGTTTATGGAATTTCCAAAACATTGCATTTCTTCTCATCATGTCCCTAGGAAACAAACATGAAGTCAGCACATGATACTACTGCCTTGGAAGCACTAGGGATGGCCAAGTGGGCAGAAGGGAGGGAAGTTCAAGAAAGTCACACAGTTCTCTAGGCCCTTGGTCCGCTAGCATTGCTTACTTAGCATTACTTGTTTTTTGTGGACTAGGAAATTGTACTCTAATAACAGGCTTAGATATTAAAACCTCTTAGGACAATGAAGGTGAAGACTCTATAAACCATTTCTTAGGGAAAGTATCTAAACCCTATTTAAATCTTTAGGGCACAGAGACCATAGTGAGCAAAGCAAGATGTTTTCAGCCACAGCCACCATTTTCAAAGGTAGGTAGTGATCATGTTAGAATTTTGAAAATATCATCTCAGGACTGGAGAGATGGGCTCCCATGCTAATAGTACACACAGTTCTTGTGGAGAACCCAAGTCTAGTTCCCTGTATCTTCATCCAGCATCACAACTCCCTGTGACTCTAGGTCTAGGGAATCAGCACCAGCCTCTGTGGGCACCTGTACTCACATGGTACCCATGAATTCATAAATTACAAATAAATGACTACAAAAATTAAAAACTGTTTTTAAAACTGTTATGTAGCCTGTGTTTGCCAACTAATGTCACCAATTTGTGGACTCATCTCAGTGATCAGCTCATCTGGAACTATTCAGTTACGGCTTCTTGTTTATTGGTTGACTATACATCCCAGTTTGCTAGGGACAGTCCCAGTTTATGCCAGTCATTTGGTGTAATTAATAATAGCCTCCCCACACACTTGAGAAGCACTGAGTTCTGGCGGTCATTTGTATGGGTATTTCCCACTCTCTGTTCAGAGAGTCGAGAACAACGAGTGTCCTCTCTAATCTCTACCGTGGTTGTCCGTCCTTTCATACCCTGAATATAATCTTGAATACCTAATTCAGAACATTATTTCACTGTGGTAGCATTCAGGAGAAAGATTGCTGTGGATACAGTTCGGTACAACACCTTCACAAAGAGGAGCGAGATTACTTGCGTGCCATCTGGCAATAGTTCCTCATCCAGTTTTTCAACTAAGTGATAAATGTAACTCTGTTGTTTTGTTTAAATTAGGACTGGTCTCTTGCAAAAGGGTCTGAGCAGGTGGTGGCCTGGGGCCATTTGTTCTGGTTACGACATCTCCGTTTGTGTGCTCCAGACATTTGCTGCCCACACTAATCATTAAAGTCAAGTTTAGAAGCTTTCTGAGGGAAGAGAATGCATGCTTTAAGAACCAGCTCCTTATGTCTGTAGTCTTCCCTTCATGTGCTTTGTACAATTTGCCTTTCAATAATGGTAAATAAATATGGTAACAGTTGTTCAGTGTGGTTTAGACTCTTGAGGGAGAAGAAAAGGTGCCTATCTTGCTTTATGTTGTCCTGTGTTTACAAAGCAAGAGGGATCATGGGAAACTACTTCCTGCTGCTCTGTAGTTTTATTGCTGGCTTAAAGCATCTCCGCCGCAAAAGGAAATTCTGCATCTTGATGATCATTTTGCTTTTGACTTAGCGTTTTCTTTTATAACTTCTGTTCCCCATGTTGTTTATATCTGGAAAATCTTTGAATTTTACACAATGCCCACCAAACAGCTATATAGCCAATTCCTAAAGAAATATTTATTAGGGCTGGGGAGATGTCATTTCACTAGACAAGAAAAGTCTTACTGTGTAAGTGTGAAGACCCCATAGGACCTAATATGTATGTGAAAGCAGGAAGTGGTCTGGAGGCCCTGTAACCCTTCTTCAGAGAGGGAGGAAGCTGAGACAGGCAGATTCCTGCAACTTTCAGGTCAGTTACCTTAATCAAAACATAGCCAGCCCCAGAGTCAATCAGAGAATCAGTGCCAGTGTCTTAAGCCAGGCAGTGATGAAGGATAGTACCTGGTGTAACACACACACATGCATGCACATACATGCACACTCGCAAGCACAAGCACATACACACAATACACATAGACTCAGGTGCACACACAGTATCTATAATGTAAAAAAAATGAACAGACACCTTTACCTTATATCTTTATTATATCTTAGATTTTTAAAACATATAATACACTAAAATCCATCCCGATTTTAATAAATAATATGTCCTTGTGTTTTCATAATTCCAATACACATTCAAATCTTTGTGTGTGTTTAACCGTCCTAGGAGGGATTTTTTTTTATGTCTCAGCCCAGAAGCCTACCATCCCTGATTCATTCTGCTTGTGATGGTGCTGGCGTGCTTCCCTCTGAAGTAATCAGCACCGCTTTTTCCACAAACAGCATGTAGTAATTAGAACACGCGGTCCGTGAATGCTACTAAACCTTTTTGTGAATCAAATTCTTTCAATTCTCAAGAGTTTCCCTAACCAGGCATGGATTCAAAAAAATGTCTCATTGATTGCTTTGCTTACCAGAGAGTAGGAAAAAGAGCTGTACTGTCTTCTCCACAATCTGAGAAACGACACAAGGGCACAGATCACTGAGACGCTTTCACAGACAGCTTTTGTGTTAGCCCCTGAACGACAGGACCACATTATCTCCTCTCTTTATACCCTCTGGTCTCAGAGTATCTGTCAATATTATGTCTTTGATTAAGTTCGTCTAATCTGTTAATTATATGTATCTGACTGGGACTTCAGCCTGAAATGGATTTAATCTGAGTAAATCTGAGGCTATATTTATTTATTGTATAGGTATCTAAACTGCTATATTGTAGCCAATAATGAACTTAATCCAGTAGATATGAACCAGTAGATATGAGCATGAACCAGGCAGAAGTATAGTATCTACTGCTCTAGTTTGAACAGAGTCAGTGTCCATGTTAGAAGCACACTCAATGATCCCTACTGTGTCACTGTGTGCAACCTCTGTTTTTAGAAATTGCAAATCTCCTATTGAAAGACTACAGCCAGGAGCCTCTGGTATTAGCAGCCATGCAGTTGAGCCTTTGCAGAGAGACAGCCAAGGCACCTTCCTTTGCTAGCATGCCATGGCTATGACTGACTTTTTCAGAAGTGTGCAGAGAACTGAGTTCCTGTCAGTCACCTCCAGGACACTGTGGGTGGTTCCAAGTTGCCTTCCTTCTGACTCACAAAAAGCCAAGTCAACAGAACCAAAAAGGAAGATGTGTGATGATCCTCCAGGTTTGGTCCCGTTTTCCCTTGCTGTCAGAAAATAATGTCTCACCACTAAAGCTAAATGGTTTTGCTAAGTAAGACTTTGAAGAATCCTCCCTAAACAACCAAACTGATAAGCACTTGGGCCTAGTGACATGCATGCCTTGCCAAAATGTAATGTACTCTTTTTAAATACATTTCGAAACAGACTCTCAAGGCAAGGCAGCTACTGCATGTCACGACATCTACTAGCATGCACTTCATTCTTCAGAAACAATAGGATAGCTGCATGCGGTACCTAGATTACAGAGAAGAGATGCCAGAAGGCTGTGATGGTGACACAGGTGTTTGTAAGTGTCTGTTAGCTCTAAGGAAGCAGTTTCCATGGACTCCATACTGCGTGCCCCTCAGCAGCTCCTCACCCCAGTTTTTTTTTTAAAAAGGAGCTAAAAGAAGAAGATTGTTAAAGCCAACAGACCCTTGATGCTTTTTGGCAAGATGTAAGAACATATCAGTGAGGATAAAACTTTCCGTGTTTGTTTTATTTCTTTTCTTTATTATTTAGCTGTCCACAGGCATTTCTATACCAATTGATTCTTCTAGGCCAACTATTAAAAAATTTCTCATCCCCAAGTTGCCCCCAATCATTTAGATGCTTCTGTGGTGAACAGAACTTCTGACCCCTGCTTAAAGCTGACGCTGATCCCTGTCAGTTTCCAAGGAGAGTATTTAAAAAGTCCTTTCTCTCCTTTCTCCTTGGTTCGCCCTGAGGCCTAGGGCATCATTCTCTGCTCATGGGCTTGGTGGTCAGGCATCCCATAATAACTTTGTAAACAGGGACAAATGCTAGGGAGCTGAACAACACTTCCTCAATTATGGAGGAAGGACATTGGCGTTTTTGGAGTTATCTAATATAGTGTGGCCTTGTAGACAGAATAAATCTTCAGAAGGGGGCATCGCGGAAGGAAATGTGGGAGCTGTGTGAAAGAAGGAGGCCACCACTCCTGTCCATGTGAAATCAGAATGTGCAGATACCTCTGCTTCTTTATAATATTACTGAGGAGTTACTGGCTAATCTGTGCCTGTGATAACCTGCTGAGACCACGGGACTTTGTAAGAGCAACAAGGAAGGGGCTTTGTTGTGATCACCAGACTGGAAACCTGACAGGCAAAACCTGTCACTGTCTGGGTGGAAGTTGCTGCATGGAAAGCCAGAGAGGAAGTATTTAATGTGTCCTCTCTTACACATCAAGAGAATAGGTGACACTCTAGTTTGAGTTTATTTTTTAAAGTACAATCATTTAAAAAAAAAAAAATGCTTGTCACACTTTTTTTTTTTCCCCCTGAAAATCCTTCTCTTCATGCCCTGGCGTTGGCCATGAGTCCTCCAATTATTTTCCTGCATGTACCTCATTTTGATCTCCTGTAGAAGGAATCATCCACAGAGCAGTTTATGTGGAGACAGTTTGGCACAGCTGTGTCACAGTGGCTGTAGAATGAAGCACTTCCTTGCAACCGTCTTTCGTCTGTCAGCAAGTCCTTGTCACCTCTGACATATGTTACTCTTTTTTAACTGGTTGCCATTATTCTTTATTTCAATTTTTAAAAAAAGTACGTGTACATCTAGATCCTAACACACTTGAAATTTATGCTAAGCTTTGCATTCCTACTGTTCTTTAAAGTAATGTGGGTTTAGTTGGTGTTGGTTTTGTTTTGTTTTGTTTTGTTTGTTTTGTTTTGTTTCTGTGAAGTCTGGCATTAAGGAAAGAACACTGTAGCAATACAAAGACATAATAAATGTAAAATTATAAGTTAATGTCCAGCGCATATCTACTTTTAAAATATGGTAAATAATAAAAATTAGCATCTACTGCATATTTATAAGATCCATTGTATATTATTTATGAACCTCTGCTGTAGGATTTCATTTTCCTTACATTTAGTCGTTTATTCTGCATGTGAAGGCAGATGCCTGAGGCGGTGGCACCCATGTGGAGGTCACAGGGCAACTTTTGAGTCTGTTCTTTTCTTCCACCACATGAGATCTGGGGACTGAACTCAGGTCCTCCGGGTTGGTACACAGCCTCTACCCTCTGAGGCAACTCCCCCGTGCTGCTGGAATATTTAGATGAGTTCATTTGAATACAATGTCTAACTTCCAATAAATCATTATTGAAAAGAAATTAGGTTAAAAAAAACTTTTGGAAAGCTTAACCAAATAGTTTTCCTCCCAAAACTAATCTTTAGAAATCAAATCTGTATATTTATGAGATGTTCAGTGAAAAAGCATGTTGGTAGCAATTTGTCAGCTTCACTATGGGATGAAGTGTTCTTTGACACCAAGTTTTCCTGGTTTCCACAGCCTCTCCCCTTCCTGTATGTAACAAAAAATCAAGCCAGGTAAAGTATTAAAAGGTGCTCCTTAATTGATGAAGCACATTATTCTGACCACACCACAGACTCAGTTTTAGACACCTTATTTCTAATTGAACTTCTCCCACATATTCTTCATAAGGTAAGTGGCCCATTCAGGCCTGTTTTAGCTGGGATTCCTAATTACTGACATTAGCTGTGGGAACCCCACATTGTTCTCTGGAGCATCGATTCTGGTGAGGGCTCCGCCTTGCTTTGGTACTTCAGTTATTTCATCGGTTGTTTCTTATCATCTTGTACCAGGAAACTGCCAAATTATCACTGTTCATCCTTTCTTTCCTATCTGTCTCCTCTGCCTTGCCTTTCACTACTTGTAGGGTTTTGTTTTACTTTTTGAAATTTGGGAAAACGGACAAACAAGTCCACCCAAATTGTGTCTAGAGAGAAACTGTATGAGATTGCTCACTTAGGTGGCTAGGCTTTTTATAAGACTTTTGGAGTATATACTTACATGACTAAGTGTTCATTCATCCAGTAAGCACGCACCCTTGCTGTTTCTGCCTCCTAATGGGACATGGCCCTGTTCTCTTAATGCTTATAGCTGGAGAGATAAACACAAAACATGTGATTATCCAAATCCTTAATTATACTGACTGTAAAGAAGGCATGCAAGATGCTTGGAGAGTTTCAAACAGTCCAGTCACTTGTGCCGGGGTAGGGAGACTTCCCAGTTCACTAGAGATAAGAAGAGAATTAACTTGGGTCCAGGAAACAGCCTATAAGAATGTGTGGTATTCACAGATTGTGTTTATTCCTGCAGTCTTCAAACTAGAGGAAACGGATGGTTTAAAAGATCTTTTAATAAATAGATGGCTGTCTATCTTCGCCTTTAAAGGACTTCCAAATGTTTCAGCGATTGATCTGAACTCAGTTCTTTTTCACCTTCCTCTTTTTCCAGAGCACAGAGGAACTGTGTTCAAAGTTCCCTGTGTATTTTCTATTTAATTAGAGGTGTGCTCTTCTGTGCCTGGGGTCATTGGTGCTGATTTACCTTGAGGAAAAGTTCCAATTCTAGACTGGTCTCTGTTCACAGCCTGATTAGAGAACACACCTCCGTCATGGCAGAAACTCTGCCTGTGTGTGTAGGGCAGAGAACTGCCCTGTGTCCCTGAGACTCTGGCACAGAGCCCAGAACTGCCCTGGGGAATGTGATTGAAGGATCAGAACTCTCCTGAGTGACAGGGGACAGAGAGAACTCTCCTGTGTGAGTGGGGACTGAGAACTGGGTGACAAAGAGAACCAGCATCTTCATCTTACCATCCAGGGGCAATGGGAAGAGAGATGGAAGCCATACACAGTAACAAAATTATTTCAGGAAAACATAAGCATTGTAGCTACAGGTTGGTTTTAATCCGACACACTTCATAGCATTACAAGGTCCTGGCAAGAGTCCCAGTAGAGGCTGCAGATTAGGGCCAGCACAAACCTGCAACCTTGTGTTCCCTTTTGTATGTCACCTTCTCCATCCAAACAGTCACATCATCAGGGCCAGCTCTGGAAAGGAGCCCCGGCTATGCTGGGAAATGGCCTCTGGGACTTTTCAACAGGAACGGTACTTGCCTTCAGTCCCTCATTAAGCAGTGCTGCCTCAGAGACTAGTGCAACTTGGAATGGTTTTAAATGGAAGGTGCCCAAGTTAAGGAGAGAGCTATGTGTCTTTTTAAATCCATGTGTCTTAAAACTTAATGTGTACTACAGTCGTATAGGGATCAGTTAGAACACAAATGGGTGGGGCCTGAGCTTCTGAGTTTTTTTTTGCAAGTTTTTTTTTTCAAGACAGGATCTTATTATGTAGCTCTGGCTGTCCTATAACTCAGTATGTAGACCAGGTTGGCCTCTAACACACAGCTATCCACCTACCTCTGCCTCCAGAGTGCAAGGATTAAAGTGTGCACCACGATGCCCTGTGACCTGAAGTGCTAACTAGCTCTTTAAGGGTGTGCAGACAATACTTTGAGTGGCAAGACCTATAAGTGTACTAATAATTACCAGTGTGTGTGTGTGTGTGTGTGTGTGTGTGTGTGTGTGTGTATGTATGATTTAAATAATGTGTATTTAAAACAAAATGACAAGCCAGGCTTGATGTTGTGTCCCTTTAATCCCTGGTACCTGGGAGGCAGAGACAGGAAGATCTCTTGTGAATTTGAGGCCGGGCTGGTGTATATATAGCCAGTTCTAGGCCAGCCAGGGCTAAATCATTAAGACCTGTCTCAAAAACATAATAATGAAAATTAAAATAAAATAATTTGAATTTCAAGGCAGCCTGAGTTTCAAGACTATGTTTTTAGGTGTATTCTTTAGAATCTTGTGTCAGATTATGCCCAACCTTTCATACCCACTCTGCCTCCATTTTTATCTGCTGGCAGGGCCAGCAGCAGCTCTTATCTTTAACTGGGCTCTCAAGTGTTGCTTCCGAAGCTTCCTGCAGCCTTCTAAAACCCTACAGATTCCTAAGATACATATTAGAGTGAATGGAAGACTAACTGTCTCCTGGTGTAGAAAAGAGTTTTTGATTAGATTTAAACAGCTGTCATCTCTGAAATTTCCCTCTCTAAATCATGCTCTGCTTTCAACAAGCTCTCGCAGGTCGCTCTCTTGGATGGCGGTTCCAGCCTGTATCCTTCAAACTCAGGCTGTGTCCTCTGATAGGAACTGATACATATTTAAGGACATCTTTACTAGCTCGAAAACACTTGGCTTCGAGAAATTTTACTCAGTATCTTCTTAGCCATAATGAGTATTTTTCCTTGTAGCCCAGCAAAATTCAGCCACATAAAGGACAATGATGCCTCAGGCAACACAGCCCAAAGCAGTTTTGAAACTGCTTTCGGGGGAGCTGCTTGGGGCGGGGGGGGGGGGGGGGGGGGGGGGGAATGTTACCATTTTTCATCGAACCTAGATGAGATGTAATCTAAAATATATGCGTTTTTTTAAAAAAGCAGCTCAGGCTTGTGGGAAATGGCAATTAAAAACCAGTGGACATTGAACCAAGATTACATCATGGAAAACTGACTAATGTTTTAAGGATAAATGTATTTGCCGATGCTATCATTCTATATTTTAAGAATAAAATGTGAAATACCCTCCTGTGTGTTGGATGAAGTTTCCCCTGGAGAATTTACAGATCGTAAGTGGAATGGCCATTTTCTTGTTAGTCACGATCAAAGAGAACTGGGAATGTCTAAACACATGCGAGAGCCGATTACAGGGTTTATTGCTCGTACCGCACTGCTGGGCCACCCATAGATGCAGTATAGTAGTGAAGACTAAACTGGCTTCATCCAGCTTCAGGGAAAGAGCACACTGGACTGAGACCCTTAGAACACATTCATTTGCTTCATTGAATAAATTGACTTTTACAGTTTTCCAGCTCTCAACCTTATTTACCTCACACAATGAGAAGGAAAAAATATCTCATTTCTGGCATTGAAGCAAAGACTATTCACCATTTAAAATCTCCTCGGCTGCACATATCTACTTTTTTCTCCTTTATGCTGAAGTCCATGGCACATGCTGACACTAGAGACTTTGTGGAGGTCCATGGTCCATGCTGGCACCAGAAGCCATGCATAAGTCTTGTAGAGGGCAAGAAGGCTGCTTTTGCCATGGTATTGATGACTGCAGACTTAGAGATGAGAAAGAGAGACATAGAAGGTTTCTGTGACCACCCCTACCACCCCAACCCTCAACCCCGTAAAAACAACAGCCTAGACAGAAAGCTATTGAAGAAAACCCTTAAAACTCAGGATGAGGATGCCAAAGTGGAGCTTTCCACAATTGGTGACTTCTATGGGGATGCAGGTGGGAAAGGACTGAATTTTCTATAAAAGGGACTGGCCCCTGGAAGTGTGACTATACTCCAGCAAGTATACACTTACTTTTTAATGAGATTTGTCCACTTTGTTCTGTCTGTGAAAGCAAAAGCATTCTTAGCCAGAATAAAGGAATAATTCTGCGACATGAACTTCTTTTATTCTTCTGTTATTTTGGGGCAGTGTCTCCCCTCTGTGGCCCAAGCTGGCTCAAGCTTGCTATACCACCCAGGTTGTCCTTGAACTCACAATTGCCCCTGCCGACCTCAGTTTCCACAGTGTGTTGTCCTGCCCAGACATGCAGCACTGCCCACAGCTTCCATGCGATCCCACTGTGACTAATATTTGTCTTCAATCTCACCTACATTTCAAACTCAGTTTTACATTTCCAGGCTCCGTGAAATTCTTTCTCTTCCAGGAGGCTTATAATTATCCCTCGAGTCAGAATGCTCGCTCAGTCTCCTATGAACAGTAGAACTCATGGGTGTGTAATCAAAGGGTCAACAGGTGACCTTTGAGATGTAATCAATGAAGAATGGAAATCACATATCAAGTCAGTGTAAAGGCAGTTGAGAACCTGGACACTGAGTTTGATACCCATATCATATTATTTATCACCTTCCATATCATTTACATAAAGATGGAAGGAGAAAACTGATTTGATAAAGTTGTCCTCTGATATTCAATGTCATGCCTTGGCATGTACAACCACATGCATACATGTGTTTCTCTCTCTCTCTCTCTCTCTCTCTCTCTCTCACACACACACACACACACACACACACACACAGAAACACCTACCAATCAATTAAAAACAATTAAAAAAATCTAAACAGAACATCCTGTCTTGAATTTATTTCTCTGAAGAGTCTAAGTGTATGTAAGGATGGGGCGTGGTACTCCTAGGGTTTCCCTGTAAGCTTCCAGACAGGGTTCCACAGTGTAGCCCAGGCTGTCTTTGTAGAGCAGACTCCCAGAGATGTGCCTGTCTGTGCCTCTTGAGTGCTGGGTTTAAAGGCTTATGCACCATGCTCTTCGTGTAACCTTTTAAGGGATCCATGGTGAAGGCAGAATGTTCTATGGGGTGGACCACTGCATTTCTTTTAGTGAGTTGTGCAACTGATTTTTATAAGATTAACAGAATTCTAACTGTGCTTCACATCTTAATTGTACACAGACTCTTAACAAAATAAATTCACCTAATAAATTTGCATGAGAATCTCTCTTCCATACAGAATATATATATATATATATATATATATATATATATATATATATATAATTTTTCCTCTTGGTTTGCAAGATTTCATGTAGGACTTAGCTTTCTCACTGTGAAAGACAAGATAAAATTGTATGTTAAAGTCCAGTTCGTAGGATTCACATTGTTAGTGTGTTAATATACTTCTGTTCTTATTCAAAATTAAATTCTTATTTCTTTAAGTACTATCTTATTCAAGGTAAAATAAAGTTAAAACATATTTAGCGATTACTTCCACATCTTTCTCTCTATTGTGGTAAGCAATAGAAGACCAAAAGAGAAGCAGAGGCAACATTAAACAATGCCGTTTTCCTTTTCGAGTTTTAACATATGAAATAAAATGACATCAGATCTCCGTTTTCTTCTCTGCCTTTCTTTTTCCTTAATGGGCATTTCCCCATTTCTCTGTTTAGAATAGTATCAATAGGCCCCAAAGCACCAGAGGAAACACACTCCTTGCAGTATTAGAACAAGAGAAATGGGTAATGTGGTAATTGTCCGCCCTCAATGCCCAAGCGACTCTAACTGGCACTAACTGGGTTGCTCACAGCTACACAGCCCATACTCACCTAAATTTGGGCACTGAAAAATGTAGGTCTAGAGAGCAGTGGTGGGACTCAGAGGGCAAATGATCTTGAGAATGATCCTGAGGTACTCTGCTCTTTAATCTGAAGCCACGGGAGTTATGGCTCCAGCTACAGCAGAGCCAGATTGAGCGCTCGAGGTACAGCCCATCCTGAAACTGAGGTTCCACGGTGGGGTGGAAAGATCCGGATCCAGAGGACCAGACTTCTCCTACTTCTCCTGTAATGGAAACTCGAGAGTGTGAGAGTTCTCTGTGCCCTCAGTTGTTTCTGTTTTTGTTTATTCCTAGGCAAAAAAAAAAAAAAAAACAAAAACAAAAAAACAGACTGTAGCAATTAGGAAATTGAGAACCCTCAAAGTCAGGGAGAAAATCAAAGCAAAGACGTAGTCACCCAATCTTCCAGAAGGAAGGAGAGGAAAACTGAGCTGCAGCTTGGTGGATTAAATGCTGCATGTAGGTTTCTGTGCTAAGAAGCACGGAAGATAGCGAGTTAATAGTACAAACCCTCCTGGAAAATCAGAGACTACCACCACAGGCACATTGTAGAACTAGGAAGCCTTGAAAGACAGGGCCATGTATTTACCATTTTGCTTGATCTACATATCAAAAGCTTCCTCCACTGTATATAGAAGATCCTTGCAGGGGGATGTTTCATAGGAAAAAGTAAAATAAAAAGAGAAGAAAGAAGAGAGTGCCGGGGGCTATGTCCTTTCTTTTCTCTTTCTTCTTCTTCTTCTTTTTTTTTTTTTAATCCTGTATTCTTTCGTGAATCTCAGGCCAGGGCTGTACGCTCATGCAAACCAATACCTTCCCAAGTCTCCACAAATGCAAGAGACCCTGAAGTGAAATGACAGAAAGAACTGACGGGCAAGCAGAATCAGCAAGGAAAAATCGGCCCCTATTTAATGTCTGCTTGTGAAATAGGAGCCTTGTGCACCAGTCAGGGGGAAACTTTTGCTCAGCTAATCTTAGACCTATTTTTATTTGATAATATAGCTAAGTATTTCCAATCAATCAGTCATATTGAAAAACTGAAAGTCAAATTGCCAATGGGTTGAAACAAAGATGATTTGCTATTTGAAAACTAACATTGTTTTCCACACATATTAAGCTCATCCCTAGAACACTCTGCCACAGCAAAGATTTCTTTTTAATGCAGATTTCACTCCTTTAAAAAAAAAAAAAAAAAAGCGAAACAGAAGTTCCTGCTTCCTGTAGATTTTGTCTTCCTTTCTCTGTATTTGTTCACTGGCCAGGCATTTCACCAGCACTAATAGAGTTTTAGACAGAAAAGGGATTTCATGCAGAATGAAGGGATTTCGCTTGTTTTTTTTTTTTTTTTTTTTTTGTTTTGGTTGGTTTTTTGTTTTTTTTTTTTTTGTTTTGTTTTGTTTTGTTTTGTTTTGTTTTCCGAGACATTCTCTGTGTAGCCCTGGCTGTCCTGGAACTCACTCTGTAGACCAGGCTGGCCTTGAACTCGGAAATCCGCCTGCCTCTGCCTCCCAAGTGCTGGGATTAAAGGCGTGCACCACCACCGCCCAGCGATTTTGCTTGTTATAATAGTAACATTTAGGATTTACTTTGATCTTGACTCCTACCTGGAAACTCTGGGACTGTGTGTTGACCACAGCTCCTCTGACCACGGTTCCAGGGTCCAAACCCACTCCCGTGCTCTTGTGACATTCAGCAACATCTGCAGTTTCCTAAACCTCGAGAAACAATATGAGTAAAACTATGTATGGTTGGTGTCACAATTCCATTGTGAGATTTGAATTAATTAATGCAAAGGAATTTCCCAGTACAGCACCTGAGCTGTTTCCCCTCAGAGCCCTCCCCCACCCCCACCCCCGCCACGCCACGGCTGTCAGCCCTCCATGCTCCTCAGTCATGTCTTTCTTTTGCCTTCCTTTGTATCTCCTAATTTAAGCCCCGCATTGCCTCAATCCTTGACTAGGATAACGGCTGCTTAATTCTCTCTTACCCAAAGCCTCGACTATTCCTAACATTTTTTAAATGTTGACCTCTTTCCTTGGAATAAACATAGTCATGCTCTCCTGCTGCTTAATTTTTTTTCCTAATGCCCATACAAGATAACTTAATCTTGCTAAAGGAATATATGAAGAACTTGGTCATCAGGGAATTCAAAGTTGACTCTCACCCTCCTCCTCATACACTCTAAGTAATGAACTCACTATTCAAGACCTGCTTACTGAAGATCTGCCTTGGAGCTCAGTCTTCTTCGCCCCTGTAGGATGCATTTCCCACCTTCTGACAGAGAACAAGCGTTCATCTCCAAGACACAGCTGAACTGTTGCTTCTTATATGTAGTCCTCTTAGGTACATAGTGGAATTTGTCTTCCTGTAGGATTTATAATTATATACATTATATCATACCATATTTCTTCAAATACTTGTTTATATCTCAGTGTCTACACTGAACAAGCATCCTTCAGTGTTTAGCATAAGACCAAAAATGTTGGTGTATTTGATAAGTATTTACTGAATTAACAATTACAAACAACAACAACAAATCAATAGTGTTTCAATGGATCAGCTCCTAGATTAATATAGCCCAGCTTACAAGTGGATTCTTATTTTCATGGTGTGTGTGTGTGTGTGAGAGTGAGAGAGAGAGATAGAGCGTATGTGTGTGTGCGTGTATCTGTGTGTGTGTGTGTGTCTGTGTGTGTGCGTGCAGTTTCTTTCTACATAGGTTGGTGAAAGAAACAATTGAAATATATTGAAGGAAATCTGAAAAGCAGGGACAACCACTGCTAATCTTTATATTAAAGGTGATTTTTATTTTTAATTATGTGTATATATAAGGAAGGAATACTGAAATGTGACTGGAGATGACTAAAGAATCTGGAGGCAACTAGCATGGTTGAGCCTGGTGCTGGGGTTACAGCCAGAGGCTTCTAGCCTGGTTGAGCCTGGTGCTGGGGTTACAGGAGGTTGTGTACTGGGAGAAAAACTCAGGTCCTTAGTAAAAGTAGTATTTCCTGGGCAGCTCTAAAGCTCCTGAGCCGATTATATTGATTTAACAAGCAAATGCATTTTTGACCCAAATATTCAAGCTTAATAATCAATTTCCTCTGCTAGTTTAGACATAGCACAAACGTAAAGGTATTTTGTTATTTATAGAAAATAAAAATTTTAGGTCATTCAATTCTTTGGGTTTTTTTGTTGTTGTTTTGTTTTGTTTTGGGGGATATTTTTGTTTTGTCTTTTTGTTTTGTTTTGGTTTTGGTTTGTTTTTGGTTTTTTGGCATGCTATCAAAAAGGAAAACCTGGGACAGAAACAAACAGGAATAAACTACAGCTTTGGCATCGACTCTGACTTCTCATTCAAAGGGCTCTGTGTCTTGTTTACCTCAATCTTTGGGATGCTGGGAATACAATGAGAAGAAGGTCAGTGGTCTTGTTTTTTGCTTTTGTCAAGAAAATAAGAGAGAAAAGCTAGTATGCAAAGGTAGGTTCTTGGCTCTGCTAATGAAGTCCAGTGCGTGCCTAGCCTGGGGCTGACCGTGAATAAATGAGCCTTGCTGGTGATGAAATACCAAATATAAGGCCCTGTGTTTCTGGTTCTGCACTGTCATAAAGCTGCTATTATTCGGCATTTATTAGGTACCACAGAGTGTGAGGCATAAACATGACAAGGAGGAAACACACAGTCCCTAACCTCTAAATTACCACAGACAGATGCACAAGGAAGGAGGTAGACCTGGAAATTGCTTCCAAATGGCTGTTGGTAGGAGGGCTTGGAAAGGAGGAAAAACCCAAGGAGGGGCCAGTGGGTGGACAGGATGGCGTGTACAGGGAAGGGAGGTGTGAGAAGAGTTAGTGTTTTCATAAAAGGGAGAGGGTAAGAGGTCAGGCCAATTTCCAGAGTCGTAAGGATTGAGATGAAAGATGGACGGGCAATAATGAAGAACCCAAGGGATGAGGAGGGTGGCGTGGCTGCCTGGGTCTGTGTTGTCCTTGTTGGAGAGAAGACTTCCTCCAGCTTCCCCGGTTGATGGGAAGATAAAGAGATCATGGATCTTTTAAAACCTTAAGACTCAAATTTCAAGAATAGCTTGGCCATTTCCCAGCCTCGGTTTCCTCATTGTTGTTGTTGTTTTTATTTTTTATTTATGTATTTATTTTTGATGGGGAACAGCAGAGCTGGACAGGAATGCAGTTCCAGTTATCCGGAAACCTGGATTCTTAGGGTCACAAGTTCAAAACCTGCCTAGCTTTCAGACAGACTCAAGTTCAGAAGCAGCCTGGATGCTTAGGGTGGCCCTGTCTCAAAAGTATAACACAGACTCATGGCTCTTCTGCGACTGCACTGCCTGCTGCTCTCTCTGTAGGGAACTGAGTAAGTCTGTCTTCTTCTTTAAAATATACCTATATGAAGGGATGAGAATATAACACAGTGGCTGAGCGTTTTCGTAGAACAAACATGATCCTACAATAGCAACGCTCCTAGCTTTCGCCCCCAAGACCTGGAGAAACAAAACAAGACTTCAAAGAATTGCCTGAGAATTAAAAGAGACTACACTCCATTACTGCCCTCACATTGTTAAGAAACTGTCAGGACATACTGCGTGCAACCTCTGATACCCAAGGTTTCTTGCTTTTCCCGATTGCCCCCAGGACTTTTAGGAAGAATAAGACTTGTTTCAGAAAGAGAAGATCAAGTTTAAACAAGCAACGTGCACTAGTAATTATGTAAACAAGAAACATCAAGCTAAAAACCAAATTTGAACCCAGAGAGTAAATTGTTTGCTGTCAGGAGACACAGACCAAACAGTAAAATTAAAAAATAAAAATCACACTGGGAGCCTTGTCATATGGTTCCTGGGAGCCTTCGAAGGCTCATCCGCCTTTTCATCCTCCGAGCTAGTCTATATGACCTTATTTATAAGCAGGCTGTCATTCAATTTCACACTGCCTTTCTCTAACGCTGCCCCTCCCCCGCACATGGAAACCCAAGGGATCAGTAGCGACTTAAAGGGGAAAAAATAGTGTAAAGTTACACCAGGAGCTGCCGCTGTGCTGCCTCCAAGTGCTGTTCCCCTGGGCTCCGGCAGTGAATGAAACTTATCTGAGTGGCCCAGTCCACTCCCACCCCTGCCAGACCCACAGCCCTTTGTTAGAACGCGAGCGAGAATTGCCCAATCTCAGGGGGCAGCCAGTCTATAATGACCCACATTGTTGAAACACACAGGAGTTCACTCTCTAGGAATGAAAACTCACAACTCTTTTTCCATTTCTCTGTTGACAATGCAAAGGAGGGCTATGTGGTAAACCCCGTTTGTGCCAGGGATGCTGGCTTCATAGGTGGTGCAGACGGAATTATGGAGTCGGACAGCTCGCTGAAAGGGAAGTAAAACGGCATATTATCTCAGCGCTTGTAGGAAGGGCCTGAGAAAGACTGTTTCCCAAATGTAGCCGTCATGAGCCTGGCATGCCTGCATTGATGATTTCATCAGACCAATAATTAATAAGCGTGAATTAGGCTAATGAAATCAGATAGAGTAATGAAAAGCAGCCTTCTCGTTAGCCTTGCTTTTTTCCCCATTGTTTAATCTCTAACAGAGACTGAATTTGCCGTTCGGGACCTAATTGAGCCTATTTGACTTCTAGCAGATTTTAAAGAGTCTCTGGGAGCTTTTAGAAATAGACAGGTATTTAAAAAAAAAAACATTCTAAGAGTTTATACAATGACACCGGTGACATTGGGAACATCAAATCGGAAGCACCCTTCAAGAGGAAAGACGATGCAATAAAGAAAATGATAAAGAGGGTTTTGTGGGTGGGTTTTTTTTTTTTGAGGCTGGAATTTATACGAAATGGAGATTCTCCTTCCTCCAATCACAGGCTCTTTGAAATTTAAAGTCTATTTTGTGTGTGTGCATGTGTGTATTTGAGAGGTTCATGGTGATGGTGGTGGTTGTGGGGGTTCACATGTCACAGGATGACTCCTTAGGTGCCCTTCCACTTTGTTTACTGAGACAGGGTCCAGCCTGGAACTTGCCAAGTAAGCTAGGCTAGCTACTGAATCTAGTTGTCTCCACCTTCCTGGACCTGGGATTATGTGCCCTTACCCCTGACTCCATGCTTTCTGATGTGGGCTCCTCTCCTCCTACTGGGCAGCACCTTACCCACTGAGCTGTCTCCACAGCCCAACTAGGGGACACGTGTTGAAGTACAGTCTAGAAGGGGCAGGGAGGGGGCAAGGATGAACATTTTGACCTCCTCTGGAGTGGAGCCATGGTGGCCTATCCCCCCTAGAAACAGTGAACTTGCCTTCTCTGGCAAGAATTCACAGGCTGCCTCCCTATCTTAAATCTGCAGAAAAAGCTGGCCCCCAGCCTGGTGTGATTTGGTTTCTATTTGAATCTTGTGTTCCAACGAAAGCTCCAGAATCCACAGAAAGGATCAAGGGCAAGGAAAACACAAGCTTCCCATTCTTCTCCTACAAGGAGCCCCATGAAAGGCAGAACTGTCTGGGCCTGGTTCCAGTGACTTCCCATGGTCCCCTGTCCCTGCATGAGTGTGTAAATGCAGAGAGAGAGAGAGAGAGAGAGAGAGAGAGAGAGAGAGAGAGAGAGAGAGAGAGAGAGAGAGAGAGAGAGGAGAGAGCATTGGCAAGTGACGGGTTAAACTAGGCAGGATGTCTGGATTTTTTTTTTAAAATCACAGTATATTTCAAATCTGATAATATTGGATCTATTTTAAGATTACTTATCAGTTGGTTATTGTGCTAATAATTACCATTAAAATTAATACTACACTTTGGGAATTAGGCGGGGAGCTAACAAGTTTGCGTTGACACAGAGCGTTCCAAAAGCAATCTGAGTAACTTGTTTCCGGAATGCAGCTGTGTACTCCCATTAACATCTTGCAGGTGGAGCCTAATTTTAGTTCAGCCTTGAGAAGGAGGGATTGTTTTCCTGCAGATACGCAGAGCCCCACAGCGGCAGCCAGGCAGGTGGGGCGCCAGGCAGGTGGGGCTCCGCGGAGAACTTGTTTACATCCCTGCTTTTAGAAAACAGAGGATCCATACTGCCAACCCTACACTTTCTATCTGATTTTAGTGTGGTGGGGGTTTTTGTTTGTTTTTTTTTTGTTTGTTTTGTTTTTTTAACAGAACACTCTGGATCACATTTGACCTCCGGTTCCGCCAATGTAAAACAAAGGCAATGAAATCGAAAATGATAAGAGAATGAGCAATGGATCCTAAATATAGCTTCGAAGCCAGTGAATGAACGCAGGCAAAATTTAGAAATACATCTGTTTGGCTACAAAGGCATTTTAAAAAGCAACAGTCCAGATTCTGGTTGGCTCAGTAAGATTACGTGTGTGTGTGTGTGTGTGTGTGTGTGTGTGTGTGTGTGTGTGTACATTTCTTTCTGCCTTTGCAATAAGGAAATTATTAGAGGAAGCTGTTGCCAGCAGGAAAGAAAAGACATGAAGGAGCCAAAGGACGGCTCAGTGGGGAAGAGGCAGGACTGATGAGCTTAAGCAGCCAAGTTGCTGTCTCCAGAACCCACATAAGAAGCCTGGCTCATGCTTAGTATGCCGGTCTTTAATCCTAGCGCTCAGGAGGCAGAGGCAGGTGAGTCTCTGAGTTCGAGGCCAGCCTGGTCTACAGAGTGAGGTCTGGGTTAGCCAGGACTACATAGTGAGACTCTCTCAAAAGCCAAACAAACAAAAGCCAGGCAAAGCCCCAGAACCCTCAGAGCTGAGTTTAGACAGGCAGCACCCATACAAGGGTAAGAGAGAGCATGTGCCTGTAACTGAGCACTTAGACTTGGGGGAGTGCAATAATGGAGATGTGAGGGAAGCAGAGGCAGGAGGATTGCTGAGGCTGGCTGGCTCCCAGGCTGCTGAAAACACAGAGCTCTTGGCTCAGTGTGAGTCGATGCCTGGTGCTCTCCTTGACCCGAATGTGTCACACACTAAACACAAAAGTACACACACACACAGATGTGAATACAGAAGTGAATTAAATAAAAACCCTGGAAGGAAGGACAGCTTCCCTTGGGAGCACTGCCCTTTCCTCTGGGTCTCAGGGAACGCCAGGGCTCACAGTTGAGACTGAGGACAAAGCATTTTGAAGAAGCAGGGAATGGCTATTAAGAGCAATGTCTCTTTGAATGTATTCAGCAAGTAGTTGAAGTTTCAAAGCACAAGCCCCACCCTTTTTGCTGTCTTTAAGGTGTGTTGTGAACCTACTGTGTGCCTCTCTAGCAGGAGAGCTGAGGGTAGGACCCTAAACCAGCTGTGTGATTCTTCTGCTCTGTGGGGTGTTGAATATTCTGTAACTTTCATAGAGAGGGGGGCGGCACCCCATGCAGGTTTCTTTCTTTTCAATTCAGCCCTGTGGAATGGATGGAATTTGTAAGGATGCTGGATAGAGTCTATTGTTCTGAACCTGAACAGAAACCTCTCCTTGAAGGGCCTCTTTTGCACTTTGAAGGTCACTATTCAAAGGCTTCATCTTGAAGTGTCTTAACCTGGGATGTCGGTTTTCCTGAGATGTAAATCTTCCAAGTCAATATGAAGGTCTGTTTTTCTCAGGGAAGGGTGAAAAAACATTCCTGGGATCCCCCACTCCCAAAAGAAAGTCTGTAACTCCTGCTAAAAACCGCAGCTTATGCTTGCCAATGTAACTTTTGGCACAGTGGTCTGAGTGAGCTCTGGCCCCAGTTACACTGTAGCCTCCGCCTTCCTCTTGCAGTGAGTTAACTTTAAATAGTTTGCACTTTTGCCTGCCCAGGCTCCTCGGGGTTTATTTCACAATGCTTTTCCCTGCTACTGACCTCTAGCCATGTTAAGTGACCATCTAAAAGAATGTTTTCCTAAATGATTTTTCTGAGGACTGTTTTCTTATTCGACATAGATTTGTTAAGCACCAGTTATATGTAAAGTACTTCCAGATTTCAGAAATACTATAACACGCTGTTGTCTTCTCCAGAGCTCCCGTGGCTTCAGTGGAGACATTTATCTACGGAAAGAAACTCCAATTGACTAGTCTGTTTGTAAACGGAGAAGATATTCAAAACATCTTCTCCTAGCTCATCTCCAGATAGAAAGAAAAAGATAGAAAACAAAGGGTGGTGACATTTGGCCAGCGCGACAAAGTCCACACTCCATCCCACCTTGTTTGTCCTACTGTCACAAGTCACCCACATGCAGGTCATGGGAGCTGGGGTGGCTGAGCAGGGAGAGATTGAACTTTAGAGATGGCTTTGGGGTGGGATGGGGGGAAGAGCTCAGAACAGGGCAGGAAATAAACTGGTGTGTTTGAAGCATTTTTGTGTGATCTAATCTCACAGCTGATATTCGCTCACATAGCAGATTGAAATTATGAAATGTTCTTGAGGGTAATCCCCTTGGAAGTCATTAAAACATGATAAGACCCAACCTTCCGACACCATCTCTTCCCAGTAGCCTGCAACCTCAACTTCTTCATTTCCTTCATTCCTCCTTAACAAGCATTCTTCCAGCTTAGTCACAGGGCTGGAGATAAAGAAAAGGGGACATATTTGACAACAGGACCAAATTCTGTTTTTTCTTTCTGACTTTGGACCACACTATGGGTAACGGAAGCCATCCCTTCCATCCTTCTGGATATTTCCGGTCTCGTTTGCTAGAAGCTTTGTGGACGATGTGAATGAAAGCATCCACCCACTGTTCACCACCAAACACAAGGCAGCAAAACTAAGTGAGTCACATTTTACTGTAAATCTTAAGGAATCTGGCAGGAAGAAAATAGGCTTGCCTAGAAAGAAGAGCAAGGAAAATGTACAGGGAAAAGAAAAATCTAGAAAGAAGAAACTAGGTTGCCAGTTCTGTGACTTTTTTTTTTTTTTTATTGATAATACTAAAGAAAACAACACCACCTCAAACAAACAAAGCCATGAGCCTCTGGATACAGAGCTAAAACAACTTCCTTTATAGTCTAGAAATTCTCCAACTCCGACCCAGAGAACCTTGTGTTTGGTGGTGAACAGTGGGTAGATGCTATCGTTCACATCGTCCACGAAGCTTCTAGCAAACAAGACCGGAAATATCCAGAAGGCTACCTCGAGAAATCTGTTTCTCTCTGTTTAATCTAAACCTCATTGGGTCGCCTGCCACAGAAGCCTTGGCGACAGCTGATGAGATGACAGAAGTCCTCTCAGAAGCACTTAGATCAGATCTGGTTGTTAGAAAGCTGCTCCTGAAAAAGTTCCGATCATCAATGGGGCAACAGTTACTAGATTCTTGTGAAATGTTTGCTCTCTGAAAAGAGTTCACAAGCTGTGGCGAGTCTAAGCACTCTCCATGAAAACCCTGCAGCCCTGTCCACCCACACAGGCCCAGGTGCAGAATCTGTGAGGTCGCCATTTGGCAGGGTCACACCAACCTCATGGGAGACAAATGAGATGATTCCTGTTTCCTGGCTCTCGGGGAAAGCAGGCCATCTCCATTCCAAGGCTGCCTTGTGCTTATCTGGTCCTTATACTTCGTTCCAGCACCCATCCTAGTGTCCCAAGTGTTCCCTGGTCTCAGTTCTGTTGAGTTTGTTTAGCACAGAGATTGAATAAGGCTTAACAAGGCATTAGCCAGAACTCCTGTAAGTGCATGAGAATCTTCACGCTGGAGAAAAGAAACAATAATTTAAAAATAAAGACTATTTTGATTGTACATACCAGCATGCTTGGATAATGTCTACTCTGTTTTATTTTTAAGGCTTTCAGTTAGCAAGGGTTACTTAGACGGGAGCTTTCATATAGTCAAGCCCCTCTCCCTCAGCCATACATGTATAAGTATATTTAAAACCAAATTAAATAACGTATTTTGAAAGCGTTTATATTCATCTTACTGCCAAGCAAAGATCTAATTTCTCAAATAGATTGAATTTTGTGGAGTCGCACAATTGCCAACCAGTCTGTACCCAGTGACGTTGGAGCAATTTCTTGAAGAACAGGTTATTGTATGCTGTGCTTGTTTTCAGATCATTGTAGGATCAAAAAAAAAAAAAAAAAACACCGAAGGCAACGCAAGACAAGGCAGACAAAGCTTGTCAGATGAATGAAAATTGATGGTGTTAATGATAATAGGATTGATTTATAAATTGCCTCACCACTGTGACTTTCTATGTGTTTATGTAAAATAACAACTTGGTACTTCTAATCATCTTTTCAGGAAATTATAAAGGAATCCTCCAGCATTCTGATTGGCTAGAAAGTTAAATCAAGGGCTGTAGAGTGGTCACAAGTAACTTTTTTACTACTATACTTAACAAAATGTTAAATTAGATAGCAACGTTTTTAAAATTACCTCATAAAGACTTAGATACATGAAAGCTGAAAATGGGAACAGTGTTGGACAGATTCAGGCCCAGATGCCCCATGCCTACCGGCATCAGAACCCTGATGCCAGGGCCCAGTCTCCTGTTTACGATTCGGAACTCACTTGGACTTTTTAGAGCTTCGATATTTAAACCTCTGGTGTAAGAGGATCTTTATAAGGCCATTTCGTGAGAAAGTAAAAAGCCTAAAATCTGTTGCTTTTTTTTTTTTTTTTTTTTTTTAACCACAAAATGTTCACACCAGACCAAACAGGGCTAGCACATCATTTCCCCTGCCCAACATTTCATTGCTGCACTGGATGTCTCTAGTGTCCAAAAGCTCTTCTGCCCTCACATCCCAGCATGACTGGTGATGATCCCCAGGATGCCTCCCACTTTTCTCTCCTGAATAACCTTAGTCCAGACTGCTGCATGCCATGTGCCTGGTCCTCTGCATCCTCCTTGGAGTCTCTCTTTCGCTTGCCACCTGCCCCACATCCTTTATCTAATGACTACCTGATGAGTGAAATAAGAATGGAATAGCAATAGCCTGTTAATACATTGGCCTGCACTTGGCGGACTTTTGACTTAGGTTTATGTTGGAGCAGCAACACTATGGCTTTCTTCCCTGTTTAAACCGAAGGGACGTAACGAGGGAGATTTGAGAAAGAATCTCATAGCATCAAGCTTCATCCAACCCAGGCAATGAGGAAAAAGTTAGGGCAATCAATAGAGGAATTGTAGATTCAAAATTTTAAACTCACTTGCTTTCAGAAATGTTCCTTGTAAGGTGGAGACCCTTCTCGGTTGAGTGCTTGCATAGCTTGAGGGAGCCCTTGGTTCAAACCCCAGCTATAACAATGGGCAAACCGGTACACATTTATAGTCCTAGGATTCTGGAAATAGAGGTAGGCGAACTAGAAGTACTAGAAGTTCAAGGTCATCCTTGTATGCATAGGGAGTTCAAGTCATTCATGAGAGCTTGTCATACAGACGCACACATGCACACACACACACACACACACACACAGAGAGAGAGAGAGAGAGAGAGAGAGAGAGAGAGAGAGAGAGAGAGAGAAAATCCTTACTTGAGCAGAGAGTTTATGAATCTACGTTTCTTTACCTTCTTAGGTTCAGTAAACAGGGAGAACATTAATTCAGTCTCGAAAAGGCAGTATTCTGCCTCACCTCAGCAGGAGACAAATTGGTACCTGGCAGGGAAAATTATATGTCAAAAAATGATAAAGAAATGATAAGAACTGGCCCCAGTTATCGATTCATTCCACAAATGTCCTTTAGGGCTTGTAGTGTTTTAGGGCTTAGTGATAAGGAGACGTGTAAACAAATAAGTGCAGTGTTTGTTATGGGCACAGATGAACATCTCTCTATACAGGGATGCAGAGGAGATGGCACTGCAGTCTGATGAAATCAAGTTGATTCTCTTGAACTGGAGCCTGACAGAAACCTTACATATTTTATACTCGATTTGGATAAGTCATTAAAAAGTTCTAACTCTCTAAAATAAATTAGGAAGATGAGCCTCTCTCTCATAAGAGTATAGATCATAGAAGATCAGTTAAGAAATGTAAGGTGTACATCAAAAAGTATCTAGTGGTTGCAAAATAAATGAATAAAGGTGTATAATCTACCTGCTACCTGGATTTCAAGCCTGGCTCCCTTGTTTGATAACAGTGTGAACTGGACAAGTTGTTTGATTTCTTTTTGCTCCTGTTTCCTCGTTTAGAGTTGAAATTAGTAATAAATAAGAATCAGGAAATTTTCTAGCACTGCAGTCCCTGGCACACAAGTATAAAAGGTTAGCTCTTAGCATCATTACGGTAGAAAACAAACTGCTATTTTTTTTTTACTTGAAACAGCTACTTCAACAACGAGATCATATATTTCAAAGCATTTACTAATGAAAACTTAGATAATTAAAACAAAAAGAACTCTCAGGCACAACGGGCCTTGCACCGTTTATGCCTCTGCTTTGCCTTTCTCCTCATTCATCTTGGCTAATGAGTCCAGACCACCTCCTATAACTGCCTGTCTGCAAGCAACTGATGGGGATTTGGCCTCAGTTCTTGAGTGAGGATGGTCTTCCAGTCCCAGTGAATTAGCACAGCAGTACCGGGTCTCCACATTGTCAAAGAGAACAGATAGCGCCACGATACGCTTTTTTTTTTTTTTTTCAAATGTAATCTAGACTTGTAAGTTGTAATCATTTATTTAATTTTATTTCATTTTCAAATAGGATTTTATGTAGCCCAGGCTAACCTCGAGCTCATTTAGGTGATATTCAGTTTCTAATTCCTTCTGCCTCCTGAATCTGGGACTACAGAAGCCACTGGGGATCAAGCCCAGGGTGTCATGCATGTTAGACATGCATCAAACAGTTGAGGCTCTGAATCTGAAACATTCTGAAACATATATATATATATATATATATATATACACACACACACACATACACACATATATATGTAAGGCTTTTTTGGAACAAATTCAATTTTTTCTTCCAATAAATGCCCTTACAGTAAATGAACCCCAAGAAGTGGAAATGAATAAATATCAGTAAGTTCTCTTGCCTTCCCTAGAGAGGGATTTCTGATGAGCAGCTCTGCCCATTATGTTTGTGGTATCAAGGCAAACAGGATAGTCAGGCAGATTCGGTTAATGCCGAGCTGGATTTAGTAAGAATGTAAGGTAGGGTCTGAGTTTCACATCATTCTCTAAGAAAGTTTACACAGAATTCATAAAGTAATTCATACAGCATTTTGCAAGCATAGCCCTGGCTATTACAAACTAGCACTGCTCTATTAAGAACAAAACAACCTTGAGGTAATCCATCTCATCCCTTCTCCAGAAGAGTGTGGAACTGGACTCTGGGAAGTCATTTGATCAGTGTACACATTCCTAGAAGCAGAGCTAGAGTCTTTGATTAAGAAGACAGCATCTAAGGTATTCCAATCACATCAGCAGGTTCCTTGCTGTGTGTGAAACTCTTTCAGGACAATCCCTTGTCTTCTTGCTCTTGGTATCATCAGTGAACAACACACTGTCTGACACACGGGAGCCACCCAGGTGCCTTTTAAAGATGCACAGTAAACTGCTGTAACAGATACAATGGTTAGCCAAGTCAGGCTTCAAAAAAATTATCATAAATGATTAGAACAACACACCAGCACCAAAGATAAACTCTAGTATGGATGGGCATGCAACTCACTTTTTCCACTGAAACAAGAACAAGACATGAAAGATTTGATTAAACAAAGTTCTGTCTGAAAAAAGACAGGCAATTTAGTGAAAGTTCAGGAATGGAGAATGTGATCAGGATACCACCCCCTTTGCAGCATGCATTTCCTGCCTCTATAAATGACTTGAAACAGAGTCCTGAGCAACTGCAGGACGCTTGTATTTTGCATAATTAGACCACATTTCAAGTAATACATTCAGTTCTGACTGCCACATTTAGGAGAGACACGGACAAACTGGAATCCATCCAACATGATGATAGGCCGTAAAAGCCATATCATATTATAATGATTAAAGGAACATTCCATCTGGAGAAAAGACGACTTTGGGAAAAATGATAGCCATTTTCAAATAGTTGAATAACTTTCATGTGGAATGGGGATTAAATTTGTCCCATGAAGCTTTTCTGAAAAAAAAAATCAAGCCCACTCATACTAAAGAATAGATTAGTCAGAGATGTAATGGTTAAAACTAAAGAAGAACTTTATTTAAAATGAGAGTGCAGGCTGGAGAGATGCTCCAGTGATTACCGCTGTCTGTTGCTCTTCTATAGGACTGGAGTTCAGTTCCCAGCACCCACATCAGACGGCTTCCAACTCCTTAATCCTCAAGTTCAGTATCTGATACCTTCTTCTGGCCTCCATAGGTACCTGCACACATATAACACCCACACCAACACACAACCCCCCCACACACTATATGTATGTGTATGTATATACACACACCCACACACAACCACACCCTCACACACACACCATATGTATATGATGTATATGCATACATGTGTATTTAATATATATATATTAAATAAAACTAGAATGAGTAATCTAAGAACTAATTATGTGTTTCCTTAAAGTTATCCAGATTTCCTTTACTTAGGAAATGATTCCCACGTGCACCTACCTCATTCCAATACACAGGGGGAAGCAAGAGAAGGTTGCAAGTTAGTTAATTTGAACCTCAAACAATTTCCACTTAGATATACCTATAAAAGTCTGTTCGCAGCTATTGACTAAGCATGCTTGTGTGTCCACTTTGTTTGTGTGTGTGTGTCCACTTTGAGATGGATGGAAGGCACCTTCGAAGCACAGGCATTATACAAGAAATTCCTACTTTGAGAGCGTTTCGGTGGACACTTTGATATTTGAGGTTAAATAAATTTTAAAACTGCAAGTTTGCTTCCAGGAATTAAGAGGTTTGAGAACGTTGCAATCTCAGTTCAGAGTCTGTTGACAACACAAGTTCAAATCACATGTCAGTGTCAGGGCCTCACATTCACTGAACCCCTCATTTTCTAAACACTGTATTTCTTATGATATATTAACAGATAACACATATGGTTGTGATATATCCTAAATTCTACTTTTCTAAATGTCTATAAGACAGATATGTAGATAAAAAACATTTTTAACGCTCCCATCAGGAATTTTAACTTATTTATTGACTACTTGTGCCAACTGTCTTTTATGCAAGCTGTAAGGGCGAGGGGGAAGAAAAGAAGGAAGGAGAGAAAGTTACTGATCTTCAAGAAGTTTATGGAGCACTTTTTTTTCCTCTTAAAAAGTAATGAATATTGTAACCGAATATGTTTGAATCCTAACTGACACATATGTTTGATTTGCCGTCAGATAACTTAAGAGCAAAATGAACAAGATAGGCAAGTACTTAATTGCAATTATTTAAGGGGGGGGGGCAGGACTCTGTCTTTTGTTTTGTAAATGTTTGCTGTAATTAAAAAGAAAGATTGGAACGGGGTAATCCTTTATGATGAAAGCCTTCGTGCTAAAGAATAAATATCAAAAGAAGAATCTCTTTTTGCTAACTGGTTAATTAGAAGAGGATGATGGTTTGTAAAAAGGAAACAAACAGAAAGCCGTCAAACTGCCCAGTCCAGCTTCCCGCAGCCCAATCCTGATTCAGCAAATAGGTATTTACCAGTAGCAACGAGCATTGTGTACGACAATGACTGCGCTACTTAACTCGATACTGTTCCCACACCTCAGTGAGCTGAGCTCTGTGCGTGGGTACTTCATGAAGTCACCGGGTGCCTGTGCGAAATATTACAAGCAAAGAGGGTTAGGAGAGTTTAAAGACTAGTGGAACTGGCTACAGGATGGCGGCCACGCCCACCTCTTAAATGTACTTGGCAACGAAATTCATGCCAATATGACACCTGTCTGCGTAGGAAATTCATGACGGGCCAGAAGAGCAGGCTTCGGAGGATCCCAGTAGTGGAGTTGTGGCTGGTCTGGTCAGAAGCCTCTCCGAGGAAAGCTTAGGACCCTTCTCTTGGACCACTTGCCTCAATTTGAAGGGAGGTGGTAATATAAGTGGCGTTCTGTGTGGATCGAGGACTTCTCCTGGTAAGGTAAGGCTACTTCTGTTCTTGTGTGGAGTTTACAGACACGTTAAATTTCCTCCTAGACCTTGCCTTTTAAATGTAGATTACTAGGACAAACTTGGCTGTGTAGTAAGTAGCCCGAACTGGAGGGGCAGAACTATGTGGTGCTTTCTTGACCAAAGAGACAGCTAGCCCCGGCAGGAGCTGTCTGTGTCATTTCTGGCTAATGCAATGCAGACAAATGAGGAGGAGGAGAAGGAGGAAGCCTGAGTGGTGGGGAGTGATTTCAAGGAGACCTGTCAAAACGGCTCCTTTCCAGGGGCCCTATCAGAGAATGTTTGGTAGCTACCCACATCCAGAGATTTAAATTTATGAATGAGAATCGTAACGATGTCTTAATTGCTCTGAGGATGTCTTTTCAAAAAGAATTGTTGCAGAAATAGTTCCCTTCTGAGGAAGCAAGAAACTAGAGATGGCTTGATTGCCGAAGAGCCTAGGAAAGCCTTCTGTCCTAGGAGTTAATGTTCAGGGATCTCTTTGGCAAATAAGAGTCTCCGTTTCAATTCTGTTCTATTTGATGAGGACTCAGAACGTCTTAATCAAATCTAGCAGTCATCATTGCTTTCTCTCTCCTAATCTCCCTGATCTTGAATGGCCTGAGCCAGAGCTCTGAAAGTAAAACATCATTTGTTATAGCCTTTTCAAAACTAAGACTGAGCCCATCAAGACTAATTGTTTGTTAACATCAGATAAGCGAAAATTTTAAGTTTGATGAATTGTTTGTAAGCTCCAATCAAGTGGGTGGAGTCATCCAAGAGGAGGGAGGGAACCCGTTGGAACAATATATATAATTTGTCCGCGTTATTATTTGAGATAATTACAAAGCAAATGCTCAGAAGCTGTTCTTTATCTGTATACCATAAAGGGTTTGGGGGAAAGCATAATACCACCCAGCTATTGTCAGCAGCTCTCCAAAATGTTGCCGGCTTCACAGTTGTCAAACAATGTCCCTGAGAATACCAGAGACAGAAGTGTCACATTGAGTGTAGAGAGATGACTTCATAGGAGGATGAAGTGGGGCGATGGGGGGGGGATAGGACCAGTTTGGAGTCACAGAGAAATCAGCTTTAATTAATTTGAGTGCCAGCTCTGTGTATAATTACCCAGCATGAGAGTTTGCATGCAAATGCGGAAATGCTGATTCTTCAAATACTTGCACTTGTTCATTAATACGTTGGGACTAAACAGAGCTGGCAAGCAGACCCGGACAGCACACTGCCTGCAGGCTCGCTCCCATCACACTGTAGTTAGCAAACAGAGTTCAGCTGTTTCTTCTTTCTGTAAATAATAAGCACGAAAATATGTATGTGCTTTCATCAGTGACATACCTTGTTTTCTTCTCGATTAAAAAAGGATGTTTGGGGATCTTCAAAAAACAGAGGCAGAAACAATAAATGTCACCGTGATACTGATTTATCCACTGCTGAATTCAGATCCTTTGCCCTGCTTTTGCGGGGCTTATATTCAGCACTGCACAGGATTGTCCAACCTGATCGTGTTTCACAAACGGTGAAGCAACATTCAAGTGTATATTTTTAATTAAACTCAGGTATAAATTTTTAACTAAACTCCAGGAGAAACGAGTCACTGGTCACAGCTAAGCTGCCTCCTTGTCTTAGAATCTAGTCTATGTGGCCAGCCTCAGCCAGGTCTAGAGGCTTCAGGCCAAAACCTGGCTGATTTTCTTGAGCAAGTATTTAATCCCAATTAAGTCCAGAGGCAGAGTCTCCACTCTGCTCTCTGGATTTCAGCAGAAAACAGATAAAGCCACATTCCTCAGCATCTTGAAAACACCCTACAGGGACAATCTATCTAAATTTACAACCCCAAGGGTATAGGATACTTTCTTCAGAAAATGGTGGAGGGAAACACTGTTTTAGTGTGCGTGCTAAAGTGCCACATGTCTCCTCACACCACACAGTTTTCTTGCCAACATATCTGCAAATGCTTATGATGCTCCTTTCCTGCCACACACACACCAGCACAAGGGATCGAGCAAAGTCAGCACAGCCCCTGTGTCAGCGCTTCTGTTTTGGAAGACTCACAACTAGGTTTTCCCAGGAAACACAGTTTGCATTCCTACCCCAGAAAGTCTACCTTACACAAAAGAGCCTGTGGCCTTCCATGAAACAGCTCTCAAGAGCCCCCTGGTAGACTGACTCATTTTCCACCAATGAACCCTGTTCTTGTATAAGAACAGAAGGAGATGCCTCTGTTTTAACATTTGAGGTAAATTATGATGAGCATATGAAGTAATCCATTAGGAAAGCCCAAAAGTCTTATGGGAAATACATTGAAGAGAAAGCTTTAAATACCATTTCCCAAAAGCCCATGGGAAACAAAAATAGGCAGAGCCTATAGATGGATGTGCGGCTCTGCCCATTAGCCTTGACTTATGGTGGGCAGAATCTGAAAGACTGGTTTTCCAGAACTATGAGTTGCTAATGCCTTGAGCTTAAACAACATGAGTCTATCATGATCAGACACCCATGATCAGAAAGCAAAAATATGTGTGGATCTAGAGTAATTAATAGAATATGTGTGTTTAAAAAAAACCTGCAACTGGATTTTAATTTAAATATTTAACTATTTTTGTATGAGTTGTTGTCTACTACTCAGCTGTGTTCCCATTATTCTTGTTACTTTTAATTTTTAAAGGTTTTATTTATTGATTTTATGTGCCCGAGTGCTCTGTTTTCATGAGCACCAGAAGAGAGAATCGGGTTCCATTACAGATGGTCATGAGCCACCATGTGCTTGCTGGGAATTGAACTCAGGACCTCTGGAAGAACAACTAGTGCTCTTAACCACTGAGCCATCTCTCCAGTCTCTATTACTTTTACTTTTTACGTATACATTTTATGAGAGTTTTGGTGTGTTCACATGTGATGTGTATATATGTGTATATGCATGTTCACATGCACGTGGGCACACATGTTGTCTAGATATGTATGCTTTTGTGTATGCATGCATGCAGAAGCCCTAAGTTAACATTGAGTATCTTCTTCAGTTGCTCTCCATTGTGTTTATTAAGGCAAGGTCTCTCACCGAACCTAGAGCTTTCCAGTTCCACCTAGCCAGGCTAGCGAGCTTGTTCCAAGAATCTCTCAGCTCTACCTTCTGAGTGAGGGGATCATGGGCAGCCCCTGGACCTACTCAGCATTTCACAGGAGCGCTCAGGATCAGGATTTGAACTCCCGACCTCAGCCTTGCATAGCAAGTGCTGTCTGTGTCTGCAGAACCGCTTTCTGATACCCTAGTCATGTGTTTTCATTATCAGGACTTACATAAGGACATCTCATGTAAGTTGTCAGTGTCCTCTGTTCTGTTCTTTTCTCATTAAATTGCCAGACCTGGGCTGGCCTTGAACCTGCAATCCTTTTAATCCCCTAGAAACAGTAGAAAGGTACTACCAACTTTGGCTAACAACAGAAATCCCACTGAACAGAGGGGAAGACAAGTCTCAGCCTACCAAGCAAGGCTCACCTTTGATTTGTACTTTCTTAATAGGATTTAACAATTTTGGAGAATATACAATACTTATACAATGCCTCTTCCTGTTGATAGAATTTACATTAAATAAAATTTAGTATGTAGACAGAAAAACAAAGAAACAAACAAACAAAAAAAGACAGTGTGACTTCATCTGTCACAGGAGATGACAAGGAGAAAAAAATCTACCGATTCAATAGCAATTAACAGGGAGGTGTATCACTAATGGGGCTGAACTTGGGGAGAGAGCAGTGAGCCAAGGTACCTACAAAGCAGTTTGTCTTGTTCCTGTGATGCAGAGAGAGAAAGAAAGAAAGAAAGAGAGAGAGAGAGAGAGAGAGAGAGAGAGAGAGAGAGAGAGAGGAGTCATGACAGAGACAGTGTGAGATGGGGGTGAAGAGAGTTGTGAGGACACCTTTGATCTAATTGAGGACACTGATGAAGTCATCTCCTGGGAATCGAGGGAAGGTGGACATCACACCATCATTAAAAGGACTTTAGCTTCCCACAGAAGAGAAGACACTGCAATTTACAACCATTCCAAATGAAATTGGGTGGGAAGAGGAAGAGATGGAAAGTTCCTCTCAGAGCTGCCCTTCTGCCACAGTAAGGTGAGAACTGAGATGGAATTTGCAATTAGCCAGTGGGGCCTTACGTGTCTCACCTTCCCTTCCCAGTGCGCAAAAGGGTTTTATCAATTGCTAGTCTTGCCAACTACAAGGCATGGATTGTGGGAAAGGGAATGGATATATGAAGCAAAGGACATAGGGACATAAGATTTGTCTTAAGGAAGCTCTACCTTGCTGGCCTTTCTCCTGGTCACCACTGACTTTGCCGCAGGAATTGAGTCTACTTACAGGATCACAGGGGATGTCCTGCGGGCAGCTGTTCCAGCTCTTCCTTTAGTAACATGCCTTCCCCCTTACGTGTCCCAGATTTCTGTTGACTCACGGCCCCCTGGGTGGGACGCTGTGAATAGGACACCAGCAGGCTGTAAGAAACTGCTGAAAACAGCCATAGACCACTGATAAGGAGAGCAGGCTCTTCCTCCCTGACTTCTGCTCTACATGCCTGGGATGACCATTAACATTTAGGATACGTGCGGGCATTCAGACCCTTAGCTAGTAGCTGTTCCGGTTTGGCTGTCTAAAGATAGAAGTGGAGGACATCATTCATTTAAATGTATGCTAGTGGGCCCTGGGCATACTCTGGGTGTGGCAGGCTTCAACTTGGCATAACCGGGACACAGACTCTTATGAGACTGAGAGAGGGAATGCTGTTTGAGTGGATGATTGTACATGGTAGGCGGAAGAACAGGAGAAAATGGTATGGGAGTGCTGGTTATCCGCTGCTGGCTGCTTCTTGCAAGGTCTTATGTACCCCAGGTTGGCCTCCATCTTGATAAGTATCCCCGGCTGACCTTGAATGCCTGATACCCCTATTTCCACATCTCAAGTACTAGGATATTAACTCTGAACCAAGATCCCCCAGAAACTACTGCTGCTTCTTTTAAATCCCCTCCCCCACCCCCCACTGGTCTTCATTGTGTGCTCTTCTCTTCCAAACCTTTTCCAGATCCTGAATCTCAGGGCTCTGTTTACCTGAAAATGGAGTTTATAGCTTGTAGCCAATGGGGGAACGTTAAGGATCTTTAGACAATAGAATCACTGTAACCAAAAAATCAAAGAACCTTGAGCATCAGTTTGGTGGGGGATTTGACGGTAAAGATGTCAGGCCTTTCTTGTGTTCCTCTTCTCTATGGGAAGGTAAACCTCTTAGACCCAGACACTCTATGCAAAGACACCAAGAGAAAACAGTGAGAAACTAACAGAAAAGATGTTTCTTCCATAGGGAAAAGCAAAATATTGGCAAAGCAAATATCTGGAGTAAATGCATTTAACTATGAAAACACATGTAAACATGACCAAAACTGGATTTCACAAAGATTTTAGTGGCAGCAATATGTGGATCTCTTTGGATGAAGAGAAGCCCTAAAGAACATTGGAGAGGTTATTGAGAGAGGAAGCTGAGGAGGAGGCACAAAGGGGTTGAAATTCCCCAGAAGAGAAAGGGAGTTGTGATTTGCCAACGAGTGTTGAAAGAGACAGGGAAGTTGTCATATCTGACTTTAAGCTTTTAAAACTTGGTGATAACATATTTTAAAAAGAGGAAAGAGGGTGATCTTAATGGTTCACGTCTTTAGCTCCAGCATGGAGTGGAAAGTTGAGGCATGAAAGGAAGTTGAGGTCATCCTGATCTACATATCAAATTCTAGGCTAGGCAGGGCAACATAGTAAGATCCTGACTAAACAAAAAAATAAAAGAAAGGAGAGATACAGGAGTGTAAACATGGGAGAGAACATAATTCAGTTTGGACATCTTTGTTTTGGGGCCGTGCTAGTACCTATCTTTTGAAAGAAAAAGCTGGATATAGTTCAAAATCCATTTCCAGGTCAGTGGCCCAAAGAGTAGACACGTAGTTCTCTCTCTGCCGAGGTAGAAGGCCAACTTAGATCCTAGGCGTAGAGACTGGGAGGAGGTTGGAGGGTGGCATTGTGCTTATAGGTTCAAAAGGAAACTGGGAATGTCCACTGAAGGAAAAGGGCAAGGGATGGGCAGTTTCCAGGAGGGCCTGATCAGCGAGCGGGCAAGCAGGAGGCACAGACTGGATGTCATAATGGCTTAGTCACCATGACTTTCAGGAGAGAGTCAGCGAAGGCGAGTTTCTTTCATGGGAAGAGAAGGCAGATGCTGGTCTTAGGGCTTGCCTGTCATCTCTACTCCCTCTGAAAACTGGAACTGGAGCAGCAGTGTGCTTTCTGGGAGCTCAGTCTCAGAGACAGGACTAGAAGAGAGTAGGCAGCCTCAGAGGGAGGCAAGATGGATCGATTTGGCCTCCACCCCATTTGTCCACCTGGAGGCTTGTTGTCCTGGTTTCTCTCCACCTCACACTTCCTCTATCAACTAAAGGTGGGTGGCGGATAATGGGGAAGAGTGGATGATGGTCCATGACTCAGGCTGTAAATGACAGGCAGGGACTTCCTCCTATTCAATGCTTTGGAATCGGGAGAATTTCCCCCTAAGAAAGTTACCTGCACTCCACCCATTGTTCCTGATCCACTTTATCTTTTAGGAGGGGGCCAGTCTTTGACATAGCCCTTAGCACAAATTCTTGTGTCACATGACTAGCCTGTTTGGGAAAGCCTTCAGACATATCCCTTTTGTATTTCCCCAGTCCTGGCTACCATGAAAGGCTACAGAGTTCTTAAGAGTTGTTTGCCTACTTAGGGAGCAAATTAAACGCTCAGTTTCCTTGCCTTATTGTGCCTAGCTTAAGAATGTGTGAATATAGACATTTCTAAATGCGTGCCTGTCCTCCCTTCAGCCTTTTATTCTGAATGTATCTGTTTCCTTTGGCATCCACATATTTGATGCTCTGTGCATTCACCGCAGCCAGGAAGCAAATCGCACCATATTACCTGGGAGAAGGAAATTATTTTCTCTCCTATTCAAATACATTTTTATTAACCACACACAAATTGGCTTCACCTAGACACCGAGGCTGGCTTACACGTGCAGCTGAGGTATGGTGTCTAGATGGCTGGAAGAGAATATAATTATGTGTTGATGTGCTAGGTAATCTTGGTGATCAGAGAGTGATGTCTGAGGAATATGAATGATCTGCACGCCATGTTGATAGCGTGGCTTCGCACAGCCTTTGTGTTCTTCTGTCCTGAGTCTAGGCTCCTTCTCTCTCTTCAGTTGTGAGACTTCCTGACATGTATGCAGTGCTGTGCAATTTTGTTTCTGTTTATAATGTAGGTATAATCTCTCTCTCCTCTGTGTGTGTGTGTGTGTGTGTGTGTGTTCTCCCGCTCCCTCCCCTGATAAACACACAGGGAGGCACCTTCATAAAGTTGCCCTGCATGGTTGTTGGTTTATCTGTCAAAGAAATTCATTACCAAGAGAATGCCTTGCTTTATATGCTCACTAAATTCTTTAAAAAATGTTTTTCATTATATTTATGCAAACGTAACTTGGCTGGCTCATAATTTACCAAATGCAAGCATTTGTCAGGGTTATTTCCAATCACTCAGGGGGGAAAAAAGTGCCTTTGTGTATTTTGATTATTTAAGGCAATTTTGTTTCCATTATGTGTGTGTGCTGCCAGAACAGCATGACTTGTCTGGATGGAGGAAGCAGGAGCGCTCCTGATGTTCTTGTGCGCATCTGCAGAAGTGCTGATTGTTTAACCAGTGTACAGAGAGTGATGTGGGCAGAAACACTTTAGCACACGTTTATTCTCCTTGGTGCTTTAGAACAGAGGAAAATTACATATGCTGTTGTTTGCATTTAAATTATACACTAGACTGTAACTTGGGAGAACTGCTTAATATTTTGAATCATAAAAATTGGAATACGCCCCTTAGATGTCTATCATGTGACCTCATTTTATTTCTGAATTTCACCTAAATATTTCTGCAGAGGCTGAGGGTTGGGGTTGGGCTTGTGCAAACTTGGAGAGGCTCAGAGATTGAAATTATTATTAAAAATTACCTGGCCTGGCAGAATTCCACTGTCAGTTCTCAGTAGACAAGCTTGTGATTCTCCAAGAGGACAGGGAAAAGAACAGCTGCCTTCTGGGAAGGCCTTGAAGGCCTCTCACCAGAATACAGTCTCACAGATAACTGGAGCACCCAGGCTGTTTGTGTGCTTGTAGAGTCTTTTTTTTTTTTTTTTTCCATTTTTTATTTGTTTCTTTGTTTTTCTGTCTACATACTAAATTTCATTTAATGTAAATCCTATCAACAGGAAGAGGCATAAGTATTTCATATTCTCCAAAAATTGTTAAATCCTATTAAGAAAGCACAAATCCAAGGTGAGCCTTGCTTGGTAGGCTGAGACTTGTCTTCCCCTCTGTTCAGTGGGATTAAAAGTTGCACTGCATCTTCACGGTGTCCATGATCACATGTGTCCCTTCACAAAGTTACCACCAGCTAGTCTCCCGTCAGAAGTTAGCGTGGTTTGCAGAAAGCAGAAAAGTACTAGCAAAGGAAAGAAGAAAATACCAGTGGGGTTTAAGTTAAAAGGAGAGAGCACAGTTAATGTGTTTCTTGTTTCTATGAGAGTTTAGGCAGTGAGTTAGGAGAAACTTAGTTTCTCTACTCCAGTACCCAATACCCTCCTCTCCATCTCCCTCCGAGGCTAAGAGGAACTCAAAGCGTTGCTATAGGAAACTGGAATGAGTAGACATTGAACTTCCTTACATCACAACCATAATACAATCTTCAAACATAGTTGATGAGTTTGGTGCTGTACTGTATGCGGTTTGCCTAGCATACCTGAGACCCTGGATTTTATCCACAGGACTGAAAAGTGGAAAGTCAAACACAACTTTCAAATCCTCTTTTGTTTTCTCCTTTGCAGTACTTGAGGCCAGGACATCCTATGTGCCTGATGGCTTCCCGGCCCCTCCGTTTGTTACCCAGGCTGACCTTGAACTCACTCTACAGTCTAAGCAGACTTTGTACTTTTGATCTTCTTGCACCAGCTTCTTAACCCAGCCAGGATTACAGGCTGGGTCCATCAGGCCCAGCTTTAAAAAAAAAAATCTAGAAAAGGTCCTGGGAATTGTCAGATTTATAGATTGATACTTAATAAGTAAGCTTAAAGATATGAATGTCACAACATAGGTTTTATGAGAAACAAACCGGTGCTCTGCTCCTGTCATGTAACTGACACATAATTCATGGTGTAACTAGCAGTTTTTCTCTGTGAATGCTAGTGGGTAGTTAGTTAAAGAGTCACAACCAAACCTTCCTTGTCTGTTTTAAGGTCAGAAATTATGAAGCAGGAATAGCACTAGGAAAATTTTAAACTTTGTCTCTTAATTGATACATAGTTTATTTTATATCAAGATATTTTCTGCTACAGTATCAGATTCTTCAGGGATTATATAAAATTCTTGCTTCTTATTATGAACTCATTGCTAAATAAACACCTGGGAAGCAACTCAGGAGAACCAGGCATCTCAGATAGAAGAAGAAAAGGAGCTCCCTTCCGAAGCACAGTTATCTAACATAATGCCTTTTCTATTTTCTGAAGTTATGGAGGGGCCCGAGGAAATGGTGAATGCTTACCCATCAGGTATGAGGACCAGTACTCCATACACTAGGTGTCCTGGTGTATGGTTGTTACCCCAATACTTGGGAGACAGAACCAACAGGATCAAAAGACTAAAGACCTAGCTAACCTAGACTACATGAGACCTGTCTCACATATTAAAAAAGTATCCAGGAGCCAAAGAGTTTCTCTTTATGTGGGTTATACCCTTAAATATGGATCACATTGGAAATTATAACTGAAAAAGAACTAAATACATAATTACTAATTCAACTGAAAAGAGTCACAATCAACCCATTTCATGTGATACATTATAGATTTTAATTTATTATTATTGTGAATGCATGAGCCACTGCTAACTCATCCAGAGTCCTGACAAACCCATTTTACATGACTCATTATAAAATGTAATTTAGGATATTGTTATTACATGTGTGCACATGCTGTGACACTCACTTGGAGGCCAGAGGACAACCACGTAGGGTCATTTCTCTCCCTGTAGCTTTCCTTGAGTTCTTGGGATCAAATTCAAGTTGCTAAGCTCACTTTTCAGGTGGCAAAGGCAAAGACCAGATCTGCTGGTCTATCTTGCTAGCCTCATAAGACACATTTTTTAAAAAAGAAAAATAAGCACATGTCTAAAATAGAAAACTATCTAGAGAAGTGATGCTACTTAAATATTTTGTGAATATGTCTGATGCGTGAGTTGAGGGAGCTAATGTCTCCTATTCCCTTCTAGGCCAATCTGCCATAGTGCAGTGTTGTGTTCAATACATATAAAGAAAAGGGCTGTCCATGAATAGCTAGGAAAGGAAAGAGAATTTTAATGGCTTTTTCAAGGAAACATAATTCTCTGTTCAGTAATGAACTTTCTATATTAGATTCATTCCATTGCAAGATGGGATTTGAAACCATGTTGAGTTTTACAGCTATGATGTTACGGCCAGAGAGATGATGCCGCCGTTGAAAGCACTTGCTGCTCTTACAGACAATTAGAGTTCAGTTCCAAGCACCCTCAGGTGGTTCACAGCTACCTATGACTGCATCCCTAGGAGATCCGATGCTCTCTTCTCGACTCCAAGCACGCCACATTCATGTGTTCCTACTCACATACAGTCACATCCACATGCAGAAAACAACTGTTAAAACTTGATTATAGGAAAATGCTTTGATAAATCTTACATTTGAAACGAGTATTTCCCCATAGATTACATGCAGGATTCTGAGACACCAGGAGCTGCTTATTTGGAAAATACGGTTTCACTGACATACAGAGTTTCCTAAATGCCACCATTTTGCACATCTAGCAAGGAACACCTCTGTGAATATCAGTACTGAGTGTATCAGAAGAGCCCATCTCTAGGATTCGGAAAAGGATCAAGATCACCAGACAGATTCATATCTTCCATTAGGTTATGATTTTTATCCAGATGTTTATGTCTTATCATTGGCAACATGTCTCATTGGGTGTCTTCCTTGCAGTGACTAGCTCGTTTACTCATTTGTTACAGAATATCTCTGCAAAGCACACAAGCCCACCATAGTGTGTCTGTCTGTCAGCTGCTCCTGAAGTAGAAATGGCATCCACGGGAGGGACATCGAGTTCAGCCCCTGACACTAACAGTTCACAAGTGTTTTTAGCAAGACAGATTTCTGCTAAAATTGAACTGCTCATATGTGTATGTGTGTGCATATGTAATGCATGCACTCGAGTGTGAGGGTGTACTCCTGTCTCTCTCTGAACATAAAGCTTGTAGCTAGGCTGGCCAGAAAGCTCCAGGAACTTCCTGTCTCTGCTGCACGTGCTGGGGTCACAGGAATGTGTAGTCATGCTCCTCTGTTTTACTTAGAGGTTGGGGATTTGGACTCAGGTCTGTACACTTGCATAGGTAGTTCTTTTTCCCACTGAGCCATCTTCCCGGATGTTGAACTACATTTTGGGTGCATTTTCCTTTTGTCATAAGTAACATTAATGATACATATTCAGGGATTTGGATTTTATATTAGTTTTCATCATTCTTTAAAAAAATCTTAGTGGAAGTCAGTGGTTTGTTTTGTTTCGTTTTGTTTTTCTACAAGTAGGAGGGAAGGGCAAATGCTGACTGTAATACTGTGGTATGCTAGGTACCACTGCCTTAATGTTGCTGACATTCTAGTGGTTTTGTACATCAAACCCTCCCACCTTCAGTACAAATGCCAACACTGTGAAAAAGGCAAATAGTGTCTTAGTTTTATTTTGAAAACAGATTTTAGTTTGCACCATGCCCAATGGTCTAAGGGTACCCAGAGGCCTGCTGTCTCGACAGTGAATCCCTGCTCCAGAAATTCCAAGCCCAAGGAAGAGAAAGAGTGGGATGTGTCAGTACTTTTCTGTGAATGTAGTGATGGAGATAACATGGCCTCCTTAGGGGATTCTTAGGAGGGAAACCCGACTTACACAGTCTGCAACTCACCTATGTAGCCTAGGCTAATTAGAAACTCACAACAATCCTACTGCCTCAACTCCTGAGTGGTGGGATTGTAGATGTTTACATATTTTTGTTGGTGGTGTGGTTTTGGATGGTAGTGAGACCAGGATTCAGACCAGAGTTTTGTATATCCTAGGCCAGTGAGGTATGGCTGTACTGTATCTGCAGTCACAGCATTTCCTAGAGAACACGCCTGCATGGATAGTGAAGGACACCTACGTGCAGAGCCAGGCTAGCAAACACCTGGCTGAGTTGACCCTGGACCTAGGAATGCCATTTCTCACACCACATCACTAATGCTTTTCCTAAAGTCTAAGGAGAACTCACGTACATGGTTCCTGAGAAAAGATGGATTCCAAAACCATGTATGCCTAGTCGGGGAAGCTCATTAATAAACCATGTCCACTCAAAGTTGAGTGGCTGTGGGAATTTGGAAGAGAAAACTGGACAGGCGAGCAAGGTTTCTTAATGTGTTTTGAGGACACTCAGATGGAGGAAAACAGGTGTCACCCGCTTGCTGCACATCTTGCTCCCTGTTTCAGTAGAAACAAATGCAAGCCGGTCTTCGTCAGTGCCACCCGACAGTGTCATGAACCATTTTAGCCGACACCAAGAAACAAAGACATGAGTGGTGTGGGGTGAATTCATGTCACCTGGCTCGGAGGCCTAACAGATATTGTCACATTTAACACATAAAACTCAGACAAGTATAAGAATATTCCCATATTTTACAAACAAGAGGCCAAGACATGACAAAATATGCCAGGGCTGGGAGACACTCAGCTGACAAGTGCTTCTCATATAAGTTTTTGGATCTGAATTTGCTTCTCAGTACCTCTTTAAAAAAAAAAAAAAAACAGTTACATGATATACATATATATATATATGGTCCCAGGTCTGGGGCGGTGGAAATGCACATATCCTTGGGGCTTGGTGTCCCCAGGCCATCCTAGCCTGCTTAGTTTGCTTGTAGGTAGCAAACACCTAAGCATCTCCTCCTGTGGGTACCAGGCAAATACCTAAGCATCTCCTACAAACGCAACATTCCAGAGTGTAAGTGTGAGCAGAGAGGAGGGGAAATGGATTATGTGTAATGTTTCTGACCAGTCTCCTTTGGTACATGGTAGGGTGGTGCCAATAGGGATAGATGTGACTAATGGGTGTTTTCTTAGAACCTCCTAAAATGCTGATCACTAAGCACAAATCCATCACCTTGAGTAAATGCACATCAGTCTTACAGCGTAGACATAGGATCCCCATCTGTGTGCCTACCCAGACATAACACCCGTGCACCCGTGCATCCCTGTTATCTCAACAGCTCTGTGAGCTATTACTAACCCTATGCTCCTGATGGCAAAATTGGCTTCAGAGTAGACAGGTAATTGCCTAATGGCTCCACAGTAAGTTGAATGACAGAAGATGGGGAAATTCTGCAGGCTTTGTCACCTCAGATCCCTGACTCTCATGGTTCCTTAAGGGTGGGTCTATGTAACTACACAATTTCTTGGCTAAACTTAGATACTTTTAACAGTGAAAACAGGTACTATCACTAATAGTGCCAGAGCAAGAGACATAAACTAGATTGTGCCAGATAACCGGACCAAATGGCTACCTTATTGTTAGGCAAACATTACTAAACTCCCTCAAACTTCTAAATAATAAATACACACACACACACACACACACACACACACACACACACACACACACACCACCACCACCACCAACAACAACAACAACAACAACAACAACAACAACAACGTGTTGCTTGGACACATTGACTAGGCAGGCATCTGGAGAAGTGGCTCAGTGGGTGAAGTGCGCTGAAACTGGTGCTTATGTAAACCAGTACTTCAGACTGGATAGCACATCGGTGAGGGGAGAGACAGACAGATCCAGGAAAGACAGTGTCCACCCAGCCCAGGTGAATGCATGGGCTCAAGGTTCAGTGAAGGAGCTGCCTCAAGACTAAAGTACAGAGATGAAGGAAAACAGCTAAGCTTGACTTCTGGCCTTCATAAGCATGGCCACACACGTGTCTGCACGTATACATGTACACACATGAACAAATATATGTACTTCTCGATCTATATTTCTTTGTGTGTGTCTCTGTGTCTCTTTCTGTCTCTCTCTCCGGGTCTGTGTCTGTCTGTCTGTCTGTCCCCCACTCCCATCCCGTTTCTCTCTGTCTCTTTTGTGGCTGGTCACTTTAAAGGAAGCAAACTTAATGAAAGGGAGAATGCCCCTAAGTATGTTTAATACCAAAGAAATAGTTTTCTTCGAAATTTAAAGCTAAGATTAAAATATCCGCATCCTTTTGATATATTTTTATACACAATGAAACAGAATTCTCACACAAAAGTCTGGAAGGGAATAATGAGGGTTTAGGAAACTCACTCGATATTAAAAATTAATGAACGTGACATAAAACTTACTGATTCAGAGTAGAAATTCTGAGAAATCTCTTGCATGCTTGAGTGTTTCGAAAAGAATGCTGTTGTATTAGTTAGAGACACTTTTACATAATTGTGACAGATACCGACTCCACCTCCCTCCACATACAGGTTTGGGCTTGCTTGCTTTCTTCTTTTACAGGTGCTTCTATTTCAATATATCCTAAGTCTTCGTTTCTTTCCAATAAAAGAAAAGCTTGTAATTTCTTTTGTTTGTTTTTCTTTGATGCGAGACTTCTCTCCTCCCAGTTTTTAACCTGCATCTCTCAGTCTTCCTCTCTGTTCTGTTTTGTTCTCTGTCCCTCTGCAGTGGATTTACACACAGGCAACTGTAGCTGTGGCATTAGTTTTTAATTTTTAGGACTTGCTTTCCTTGCTTTTGACCAGATTTATTTTCTAAAATTAGTCAGTGTAGGAAAAACATCGTTTAATTTTTCTTCTGTAAAATAAGTGCTATAAACATTTGACCAAACAGGTCATTCAACAAACAAACAAACAAACACAGAGAAAAAAAATCATCATTTTGTGGTGTTAAAAGAGTGAGAAGGGCCATGTCTGAAGTCATCAAGAATGGATTCAAGTCCAACTTCTTACGTAGCATTTGACTTTCAACAAAAGAGGGCAGGGCAATGGTTCTTACCATAAGACCATGAGAATGAGCATTCCATCCTCAGCACCCCATGTAGAAGACAGGTGCAGTGTCCACCTGTCACCCGTCTTCTGGAGGGCAGGAAGACACAGAAGACTCTAGAGCTCATAGGTTAACTGATCAGTCAGTCTATAAACACAGTGAGCTTCAGTTTCAGTGAAAAACCCTGTCTTAAAATGATAAGGTCATCTGCTGTGGAAGGTACTCAACCTCTAGACACCACACACACACACACACACACACACACACACTCAAACACACACACACACACACACAACACACTCACTCACACACACACACACACACACACACACACACACACACACTCAAACACACACAACACACTCACACAAGGTCCTAAGTCTTCCCTTTGAAATAGGGACAACAGAGTTACCTCACAGGGCTGTGGGAGGCCTGTACCAGATATGACTTGCAGATGATGAGAGTGGTCTGTGGAAGCCTTAGTGGCCTTACAATAAGTGTAGGCCTTGCTCCCTCCACCCCCACCCTGTTCCTCCTTGTCATTCTTCTTCTTCCATTTCTGGCTGTCACTCTGAGTTATCACAACTTCCCAAATCGAAGGCTGAAATGGCCTGTCCGAGGTCACTGGAACATGTTTGGATACTCCAAGAGAAGAGGCCATTTTAAAAATGACAGCTGGGGGCCAGTTATGTATGAATTCTTATAGAAGTTTCCAGGGAGCCCCTAGCCAGGGGGTTTTCTCCTTTGGAGAGAGCCACACCACGGCTCCCTGCAGACCAACTGCAAATCAAAAGCCATGCGTCATGTTTTGACATTTCCCCGTCAGAATTCATCTATCAGCGAGACATGGGTCATGTGACTAATCTTGTTTGATTTGGCATGAGGTGAACTGTAGGTACGTTTCCTATTTTGACTAAAATTATTAAACATACCAAAGGGAATATCCCACGTGTGTTAGTCATCCCCGGGTACACATGAACACACAGGCCTGAGGTTCAGCTGGATAGCAGGATAATAGATCGCCACAATACCTCAGGTTTAAAATGCATACTTGGTTCACATTCTTGCTTCGCTTGGAGATTTCTGTCACTGTTGTGAGAGTCTTGGGTTTCCTCTTCCCAGTGCCTGGATTATCCATCGACACAAATGGGAATTTCACAGGACAATATATGGAGCTGAAATGACAGTAGCCGAATGAGAAGGACACATTTTCTGTGCTGCCCCACAGAGCATTTTCCCTGTTTCTGTTATAGTCATTGACTATTGCTGAGAAACGTGGATTTGCAAAACCCGAAAACATATGTTCTCTAGAGGCCAGCATTTCAAAAACATACGTTTACCCTTACATGTCATCACAAATTACACAAAAGAGTAATCGCAGGTCCATCTACATAATTTTAATGTTGTGGTTAGTTGATTACGAAAGCATACATACCCTCCTGGCCCTGCCAAGAGGGTAGACAATGTTTGTTGCTTTTCCTTCAAGATGAAAGAATAGCAGGGCTTCCAAAGGATGGGTAATATTTTCTTAAGGAAGCATAATGCAAAGTTTTTCCCTTAAAGAAACTCCAAGTGTGATGAGCGTGTTTGCGGCCCGTGTTCACACTTTAGTCATGACCTGTAGAGCCGTAAGCCATCAAAACACAGTATCGAAAAGAAAAGAAAAACCTAAAGAAAAGAAAGAAGACACACAAAGCCCATTTATATGAGTGACCCAGTGTCAAAGTGTATTACAGTGTCTTTTGGGTACCCTGTTCATTATTTTGCTGACTGAAAAAAAAAAAAAAAAAAAACCTATCAAGTGTTTTGTATCCATTTCATTATCTACAGATATCTGAACTGATGGAAATTACATACAAATGCTGCCGGAGTGGGGCCTTTCCTGCGTCGTCAGCTGGTCTCCCAATCCAATCTTCCCTAGCATAGTCAGGGAGGCAGTTGCCACTTTCGAACAGCAAGCTCTCTTTTGTAAAGGAAAGTATGAACTTGAGCTATAAAATGAGCACACGTATTTTTCTATTACTCCGGATGCATCTACTTGCTGAGTTTACATGGAATGTCTAGCAGGAGGTGTTATTAAATAGCCTCAGAAATTAGCCCCAAAACAATTATCTTGGTTTAGCTAGGGGAAAAAAAAAAAACCACCCTAACACCAGAGGCTTAATGAAAAGAACATTTGAGGTTCTGCGATTGAATATCAGCTGGACACCTCTGTAACTATTAACCCTTATGGGCAGAATTTTTTTATTATTATTTTTAATTGAATTGTTTTTGGAAAACCACAGATTAAAAACTGACTTCTCCCCTGTGACTGTCAGGGATCCAAGGGCAAGCTGTGAAATAATGGTTTCTTTCAAAGTTTGCTTTAAGCCTCACTGTACTGCAAGGTTCAACATAAATTAGTGTTTCATAGTTAATAGATTTATAGAAATACGAAGCAGGAGAGAATGTTCTAGTAACATAATCCACCACCCATCCCTTCTAATCACCCTTTCCCAACACCCAGGGCTTTCTTTGTAGTTTGTAACAAATAGGATGTGAATTAAAGTGGCTTAAATTCTCAAGAGAATATTCCAGAGTCACTAGATTTTTTTTTTTTTTTAAATTTTCCTCTCCACCCCCTACATTGGCAGATTGTTACTATTTGCAGGATTGCTTTCTTTCTATGGTTTCTAGCATTATCCAAATAATGTCTCTCTGGTATTTGCTATGCTCAAATATTTGTTGGCCCTTATCATGTCAAATCTTAAAAGTTCCTCAGACAGTTGCTTTAATCTTTCCTTCCAAGCCCCTTTCCCAACCTCACCTCCCCAGTCACCTCATCATTCAAAACAGTTTTCTCTTAACTCTCTCCAACGGTCCCTGTACTTCTGGAATCGAGCTTATCCAAGCTAAATGCGATTTTCCAGGTGGGTCATCTATCACTCCCGAGTCTGAGATGTGATGGCTCTTTGTACGCAGCCCAGATGCTTGTGGGGTTCATCTTTTTTTTTCCTGATCATTGTCAGCACGCTGACTCCAAGTGCATCTGAACATCTCACACCGATTCCTGAGGGAGTCTCCTGCAAACAGGCAATCTTCTACCTTCTGGCCTATGAAAGACTGAACAGCAGAGAGAATGGGATGTGGTGAACTATGTCATGAAACGTGTCCAGGTACCCCATCCCTTCTCCTGCCATCTGCAGAAACAAATCTATTTTCTTGGCATTTCCCTTTTTGTCCACTGTGCTTTGTTACGGAAATATCATGACAGGCCTACGCAGACAGCCTTGCCTCTGAGACCATCGGAGTGAAAGCGGAGAATTCAGCTTAGGGCCCATGCTTCTCCTTGCTGCTTGACAAATGCTTGGAAAACATAGTTGGACCGGCCTTCACTGAAATGAAAGCAGGATTTATTTAATCCCAGCAAGCTGGTTCTTTACATTTGGTCCAGCCATTGACGCTAAATCATTTAAGTGTTTCCCTGACCATCAAAATAGTTTGTAGTAGATACAAATGGAAAAAGGAGGGGGGGGGATTAAATGTGATATTCCACAATTTTAGCTATGTTCAAATTCCTTTAGGCAATGACATAAATCGTACAACTCTAGTCTGAACAAAAGAATACAAATTTGTAGTTCCAGCTAGCCATGAGGCCAAGGCAGGAAGATTACACGGTTCAAGGTCTAGGATGGCTAGACAGTAAGTTCAAGGCCACTTCAGCAACTTAATGAGGCCCTGTCCAAATTCCAAATTTAAAAAGACAATGACTATAGCTCAGTAAAATTCTTACTTAGCATGCCTGAGACCCTAGGTTCATTCTTCAGAAATATAAATAAATTAATGACGACTACTCAACATAAAGACCTGTTTCGTGCAGTCACAAGATAAAAGTAGGCTTCACCAAAAGGTACTTTAACACCAATAAAGGAAATCTAGTGAACTGAAATGCCCAATGGCTGTGGGGGAGAAGTTCCCCAAGATTTACATATGAATAGAAATGTAAATCAGTACAAGAATTTAATTGGGCATGTGTTATATGAACCCCCGTCGCCCAACGACAGATCGTTGACAGTCAATCAAAATTGAACTAAAAAAACAGAGTCAGGAAAACAGAAGAGACTCAAAAACAAGTGATATTAAAGACAGACCATTAAACTTCTTTTCGATTCATGCATGTTAAACTCTGTAACTATTCCCCCATTTGTACATTAGAACCACAGAACAGACCCGTGTTATCTTTAGTAATGAGGGGACAGTGTAAGCTCTTATAACTTACAGATACAATCTTCAGTCATTGCAGTCAAAGGTCTTTCCTCTCTGTCTGGCACTCAGGTGATGTCAGCTCAGGAGGATGCAGTCTTCCTCCAGTCTTCCTCTGTTGTCTATGGTTTCAGCAGCCAGGAGAGCATCTCCCCGCCCCCCCCCCCCCCCCCCCCCCCCGGCTTTCCAAAGCCACAGGCCTGGTTCTTGCTGACCTGAGCTGAGTTGGAAGTCCTTCAGTTAACACTCATCCGTGTGGGAAGCTCTGAGTTTTACAGGAGCTCCACAGTTTGGCTCAAGAGAACCTTCTGGGATGAGGGCCGTTATCTGAGTCACGCAGCACTGAAGCCACTACACTCATCATCCAGGGCTGCTGTTGCTTGAAATGTGCCCACTGTAGCTAAGGTAAACTTTTATTCTGGGTTATTTAACTTCGAGTGAAATAGACATGATTGTATATGTAGTTCTAGAGTTTGAGTTGTAGAGAAAGTCCACTGAGTTCATAGCATGGGGGATTGTTTGGGAAGTCAGTTCTACTTTGGGGACATGTAGATGCCAAAAAGTGCTAAACATAACATAGCGCACACTCCTCTAAGTCCTCCAACCATGAGATGCTAACAGCGCTTGAAGGGATGGGTGAACTTCCTGCAATATGGTTCACATCATGTAACATCCAATTTTTCTGTTGCTTTGTTATTCCTTAGTTAAAATGGAGGTAGAAGGGATCGTAGGGACAGGTAGCTGGGTCTGTATGATGTGCCATTGTGGGCTTCTGTTCGGCATCTACTGCCTTTACTGATTCATGTCTATCCTCAAACACTCTTTGTGGAGGGTGTGGGGGAAGGTCTCCCTATGTGTGCCAGGCTAACAGACTGTTGATGGCTCCCACTAAGTAGTCCAGGCTCTTGGCTCCTGAGTTCTAAGCTCTATCTCCTGAGTGCCAGTGCTATGGGTGCCCTTTAACTCGTCACTAAGCTCAACACCCAGCCTGTGCTTTTCAAAGAAAATCTCTATCCCTAACCTTAACCCTAATATTCCTAACCCTAACCCTAAAACACGATAGATGAGACCAAATTTAAGTTAATGCATTCTCACTACAATGGACTCAGCTGAAGACAAACTAATAATAATCTTGGAGGCCCTGCTAGCATCAAACACATACAATGATAATCCTGCCTTGGTGCTCTTCCTGGGCCATCCCTGGCTACAGAACTTCATGGTGAGTTTGAGGACAGCAAGGCTTATCTGAGACCCTGTCTTTAAAAATCAAACAAGTAAATATAGACAAATAAGAGCAATGCCAGCATATAGAAATGACTACCTTGGGCTTTGTTCAATGTGTCTGGTATCACTATTACTAACAAGTTCTTTTGGCAATGGGTTTTTGGTTCTTGGAATTGAGTCCTGGGCCTCTCACAGGTCAAGCGCCTGCTGAAACACTGAGCTACACTTCTTTCCTTTTCTGTGTTTTTCCTACGAGGGAGAGAGGGAGACCCACTGCAGTGATTCCTTAGTGTCTTCTGGCTGTGTGTTCTTTAAGAATAGCCTGTCTAATGACCAAGTGGTGTTCTATCGCAAGGACACAATAAACACCTGAAAAGGACAACTCTTCTGTTAAAGGGCATGGGAATCCCTGAGCATTCTGTCAGGGATTTTATTTGCTGCCGAATATCAGAGCCTGGAACAGTATCTAACATCTGGGATACATTCATTAAGTACTTCTTGAGTGCATATTGGTGCATTTCCCTTCAAATTTCAGGCAGGCGAGCATGAGGTGAACTCGTTTCTTTAAAATCTTCATCAACTCGAAGAGTTTTGATTTATCTTTAGCGTTGTAGACATCATAGTACCTCATTACAAATTTATTTTAACTTATTCCTCTTGGATACAAGTTGTGTCAAATCATGGGTATTTAGGCAAAAACAGTTTCTATACATTAAGGAAACTCAAAGCTTTGAGTTTTGGCTGAGTGTCTCAGAACTTTAAAGTTTTGACGAAACACAATCTAGTTCCATGCTTGGAGTCGGACTCTAGTCTACTAAAATCCATGTGACCTAGAGAAGTTACTGGCCATCTTTTATCTCATCAGTGTGTCCTGAGATATGAACAGCCAGGGGAGGCTGAGGAAAGAGAATCAGACCTCCTTAGGCTACAGAGTTAGTTCACAGCATGCCTGCAACTAAATAAGACCCTGTTTCATGACACAATGCTAGAGTTCCTATCTAACATGTATGAGGCTAGATCTCCTGTCTAACATGTATGAGGCCCCTGGGTCCAGTTCCTAACATACATACATACATACATACATACATACATACACACACACACATACATACGTACATATTCTTATGAATTTATATTTTAACAAATTTCCAAATAGGCAACCCAGAAAGAGAAATGTAGCTATTCCTTTCCCTAATATGTAACTCTTTTCATCCTTCAGTAAAATCTTCCCTTTCCTCCGTGTCCTCAATTCATCCCATAGTCTAGTACTTAAGCAAAACTTCAAATTATTATGCAATTGCTTGGGAGGTAAGAGGCGGAGCTCAAGACTCTGGGGTTTATCCCAGCACCTCACGGCTTCCCCCACAAACAAAGAAAAACAAAAAGAAACCAAAAATGAAAACTCAGAATTAGAAAACTGAAGGTGGGCACTCCAGGCAGATCTTGGAGGAGCAGTGACCAGGTCACTGACGAGAACGCTTTCTGGGGCAATCTCTCCAGAATGGTTGCTCTCTTCCATATCTCAGCCCTTCTCTGGTACTTGCTCCTGCTCGGTCTCCCTCTGGGTGCTCACGGTTCTACTCTCTCTGCTTTAGTACGGCTTTGGACTGTATAGCCCTAATAACCTGTACTCATATTTCAAGTTCGCCAGAGAAAGGGAATCAGGTCCATTTTTCCTTAAGCATGGCTTTCTCTCCTCAGCCTCAAGTCCAAAGTACTCTGATGGCAGGGAAGGATCATGATGTTCAAATACAGGCCAATGTTCACTGACATGGGTCTGGCTTTCAAAAACATACAAGGGTTGTAACCTCCCCTAAAGGGCCATGTCACAAAGTCTGCATTTGGTAGACACTGATGTACCAGAGCCAGAAAGGGCTTCCTACTGCGTGGCAGTAATTCAAAGACCCAAGGAATATATAATCTCAAATAATCTTCCAGTCATTACTGTTTTTTGAAATTATTTATGGAATAAACAAGGGTCTCTAAACACACCAGTTTTAATTCTAATGCTAAGATTTTCTGTGTTTATTTTTAAATTTATTTATTTATTTATTTAGCCTTTGCCAGGCATTTCTGATTCCATAGAAGCAATTTTAAGAACAAAGCAAAAAAAACTTTCATGTTTTTGGTCTAAATATAAGACCCCTCTTTGCAGTTATATTCTACTAGACATCTATATGTAGAAATTTTAGTAGCTGCTTTCTTACGGTATCCACCACCCATGAAAAAAAATCTAATCTGACTCTGGGAAAACCAAAACAGAACAGGACAGGACAGGACAGGACAGGACAGGACAGGACAGGACAAATGGAACAGAACAGAGCAGGACCAGACCGGACAGAACGACCTCTACAATGCTGCATTTCAGGAATTTTTTTATATTTTTAAAAAATGGAATCCATTATGATCTGCTCCCTCTATTGGAGGCAAGATCATTAAACTGGAACTAGGGATGTTCTCAGGGGGTAAAAGGCTTGCCCAGCACACTGAAGCCAGAGTGTGCATTCCTACCATTGCACAAACCAGGTACGGTAGTATGGGGCCTTAACTGGGAGTCTGGGGGATCAGAAGTTCAAGGTCATCCTCAACTCCATGGTGAATTTGTAGCTACCCTGTGCCACATGAGACACCCTCTAAAGCAAACAAAAAAACTACAATAGCAAAATTATTAATCTGAACTAGGGATCTGATGTGTCTGTGTTCCCTCTGTTTTTCTTTGTATTTCATGATTATTATTTTTGTATTTTCTCTGTTTGATTTTAATGTAATTAAACTCTGTTATAGGGTAAGCTGAAGCCATTTTCTCTCTCATTTAATTTATGGGCTTAATCTTCCTAGTGTTGTTTAGGATTTGTTTTTTGTTCTTGTTTTTGTTTGTTTGTTTGTTTGTTTTTTAGGACATAAAAATGCTGTGTCTTTAAAAAACGAGCATTTAAAAAGCCATGCTGGGTTTCATCATTTCTGTTGTACAGATTTGTCTCTGAGTTGTAGAAGCACATGTAATGGCTCATAGGACTGACCTTTCTCTTCAGTGAGCGTCTAGCACAGAGCCACCTATGGGTGTCACATCTATCCATATGCTCTTTAATCCTAAGATCCCTGGAAGCCACAACTGTCACCACAGACTCAAGCAATTGCCTGCCTCTGTGGTCCCCAAACATTTCTAGGTAGAAGATCCATAAAATGCAGAAAATGAGGCTGAAGGATTCCATGGTAGCATAGAGTGGTGCCTCCTTATGTAAGTTACACCACTTTACCCCACCACTTTATTTCTCCCATGTCTACAGAGGCTGAGCTTTCGACTATACAGGGAAGAGATTTGTGCACAAATTTTCGATTTCCTAATTATAAGAGCACCTACTCTAGTTCAAAATGTGTGAAGTGTCATTTGTGTAGTTAACACACAGTCCTTCCTGCTTCAAGCTAAGCCAGAGCCACCGGCCTAAAAGAATGTAGTCTTCTTGCAGGCCCCTCCTACCCTGAGGATTTAGAGAGCCGCAGGTTTGTGTTGTTCCTTGTCCTTACAGCATATTGATTGGCTTGTTTCTCTCCGCTCCTAAGGTATAGAGGCAGAACCTGTGATTTTAGAGGAAACCCCGTCTAAGGTATCACAATTATCCTTCCATGATGCAGGTAGGGCAAAATTATATTTCCCCAAGATGCAGTCGAACAGTCTACTTATTACGACTTCCTCCACAGCGCACTCACAGGTGGCTTTGCTGTGAACAATGACTAAGAAGGCCTGTGTGGGCAAGTACAATAATTTGACTTTAGGAAGTCATTATCCGGGCCAGCCTCCCTCCTGGAAGGGCTCAAGGTTATTATTGACAGAAATGAGCCTGTGTGCTATGTTTAACACACTCTTAGAACACTGGCATGTATACTATATCATGTTTTCTTGTTTAAGTGTTTTTTTGTTACCTGCATTCAAGAAAAAGTATTTTCCATTGGGCCAGCAGTTAAGAGCACTTGGCTACTCTTGCAGAGGGCCAGAATTTGATTCTCAGACCCAACATGGGGTGGATCAGAACCACCACCTGTAACTCCAGCTTTAGGATATATATATATATATATATATATATATATATATATATTTTAAAAAATGACCAAAAACCATTTTTTACATGGTGTCTCTTTCCTTTTTCAAAACATTGTTGTTGTTGTTGTTGTTGGCCAAGTTTTCTCTGTGTAGCTCTGGCTGTCCCAGAACTTGCTCTGTAGACCAGGCTGGCCTCAAAGACTCTATAATTTTTACTACAACAGATATATTGTGTTCATGTCCATTTTTAATTTTGTTATGATCTGCAGTGCACATGAATTGTGTCTCTCTGTGTATCTTTGTGTGTGTGTGTATGGCCAGTTATTACCTAATTTCACAAATGCTTTAGTCTGCATTTATATTTCCTTATTTATTGATTGATTTTCACGAACCTTAGAGCCTTGTACAGGCTGAGCTATCCACCACCACTGAGGTACATTGACAGCTCTGTGCATTTGATGGTGCTTTGCTTTAGCTGGGAGCAGTGCAGCCTGGGTTTCACTTTGATTCTGAGTTTTGTTCTGATGACTTTTCCTAACATTAATCACTGTTGACTAAGCAGTAAATATATTTTCTCCAAAGGTGGGGAATGTTTATACACCTTCCTGCTCGTCCCTTCATTAACGATCACTTGCTAGTATCTAACACTGTGCAAAGCCCCTTGAGGCCAGGGCAGAAGAGAGAGAGAGACAGAGCCCTGCAGTGCTTATGGTCTAGAAGAAGATGCTCTGATCAAAGTATTTGAGGTCGGATGCTAATACGCTCTCCAGAGACCCTGGAGTATCACTAGCTTGTCTCTCTTGATTTTCTCAGTAGCCAACTCATCGATGTTTACATGGTCAAGGGGCACGGAGGTTTCACTGACTGTGAGAAACTCATGCTTTCTAAAGGAAGCAAGCAGTGGATCACATATTTCTTATTTTAACCTTGGAGCAGATCAGAGTAGACGCAGAGGCAAGGAATTCGGCCTGCTGCCAACTACTGTAAAAGGAACACAATGTGCCATCCTCCCCCACAGCACTCTTTGATGTATTCCCTAAAATCTCTAGGTATGCCAGCTGTAAAAAAAAAAAAAAAATCAGATGACTAGCTTGACAATAAATATAGGTGAAATTATCCTTGTCGGAGAAGTGTGTGAGGGGGCAAGCTCCTTTAATTCAGCTAGTTTTAGAGTTCTGCCAAACCATTATTAATACTTCACGTGTTACGTATCGCTTACATGTAATGACCAAGGCAGTGGTAAAAGAAATGAGAACTAACAGATCCTTTAAACTTAATTCCTTCAGCAAAATCCCAGAGCAATGAGACAACCAACTACAGCAACAGCTGAGTCATCTTAAGCCAGCATTGGGACAATGACACTTGAAAGTCTGGGGTCTTTTGAAGATAGTAAATAAAAAAATGTAGCCAGGTAGTGGTGGTGCATGCCTTTAATCCCAGCACTCTGGAGGCAGAGGCAGGTAGATCTCTGAGTTCAAGGCCAACCTGTTACAGATCAAGTTCCAGGACAGCCAAAGCTACACAGAGAAACCCTGTCTCAAAAAACCTAACTAACTAACTAACTAACTAACTAACTAATTAACTAACTGTAAAGCTTCATGCTTATGAAACATAACTTAGAACTTTTGGGTAGAGAATGCAGGAATAGTTGAACTAAACTAGAAGTCAACAACAGGTCTCAAACTGAAATAAAGTAGGTGTCATGATCTATCTTAGGATGGATATTTCACTCTCTTAAGTAAAACAATCAACTTATCAATGATTTATTTTTCTCTGTTTTTAGTTTAGCCACATGAAAGCAAGGACCTCTGGTCCTGAAGAATCCTAAACATAGATACCTAGTCAGCTGACTTCCTTCTGTCCAGCACCTGCTGTACTGCTGTAATAGGGCCATTCATTCTCCTCTCAGACCTCTCATTGTGAAGAAGAGTTTGGAGAGGTGTGAGTCAGTCGGCAAGAATCAGTCAGGAGTCACCTGATTGCCACAGTCAGGGGTGACAGTGCTCTAGAGAGAGAGGTGGGTGTCATCTCTGTGAGTTCGAGGCCAGGCTGGTCTACACAGAGTGTTCCAAGTCAACCAGGGCTACATGTGGGCTTAGGCTGGGTTTCATGGAGGCAGTTAAGAAAGATGATTACAAGAGGCAGGTAGAAAAGGCAACTTCCTTTGATATTCTCAGTGAATTCCTTCCTCAGTGTCAGCCCACCTCTGAGGGGGAAAAATGAAGTCATTTTCCCTAACCCTCCTGCCTACTGGACTCCTGCCATTCATTTCTGTTCTTTGAACTCTGCTGGAAAAATCTATAGGTTCTGCTTGTTCTCAGTGACCATCCAGCTAAGCTGTCCGGGAACTAGGCATCTAGGCAGCCCCGCCTCAAAGACAACATCTGTCCCCATGTATCCAGGTGCTGGAACTAGAGGCATGTGACAACACACCAGGCTCTCTCAGACCCACATGTCTCTGCCTAGTAACCTATGTCTGATTGCTACTTGGCTTCTACCCTGGAATAGGCTCCGCTGAACAATTCTCTCTCTCTCTCTCTCTCTCTCTCTCTCTCTCTCTCTCTCTCTCTCTCTCTCTCTGTGTGTGTGTGTGTGTGTGTGTGTGTGTGTGCACGCGCGCACAGGAAATCATGAATAATCCCAGAGACAGTAGCTGAAATCCATGAACACCCTTGCTCCATAGACTTTTTTAAGACTTCTTCTTTTCTCAGCCTATACTCTTACCGCTTTGTTGGGACTCCCTTTGTTAGGTTCTGTCACATGATGGAGCTGAGTAGTTCTCATTTATGTGTCTGACCTGTGAAAAGAGAATATATTCTCATGGGTCACCTTTCTTTAATATGTTTATACATTCCGAGGTGAGATACATTTATTTTTCCAGTTTCTCAGGATCCAAAATTACTACCAGTGTGATCTGAATGTACAAAGAGGTGCTGACCAGGGAGCCAGCTCCCAGCTCCAGAACTTCCATAGGAAGTCCTTGGGAAAAAGCACTGTTTAAGGTCTGACCAAGATTAAAATCAGAACAATATGTGTGCATTACTATTCATAGTTACAAACACCAGAAGGCATCTAAATTCAACAAGACAAGCAAGATATACCTACCCTATAGAACAGGTTTCATCTAAATCACCAAATAAGCCTTTGATACACTAGATAGACCTAGAGACTAAAACCCAGTTTGGAACTCAAACTTTCAAACAGTCTGGAAGGACGGACCACAACAACCTTAGAAGTAAATTTAAATAAATAACGAAGTCATAATGCAAACAAAGTCATGTATCGGGCAATGCAGAAATTGTATCAGCGTTGCCCAGCCATGGCTTTACGGTGCCGGCAGATCTGGACTTGGGTCAGGACTAAATGCCAAGCTAACTGATAAGCAATATGACAGGAAAGAAAGTGATCTTGGATGCTGCTTCTCGCAACTGGGGCACTGGTGGATTCTCAGAGCTGGTATCGAACAGTTCCCAGAGCCGCTCTTAGCTGCTGTGAAGAGATTCTGAAGTCTCAACCTAACTCCTGATCCACAGGGACAGCACACCGTAAGAATGTCACTGGAGAACTAAAACCTTTCCAGAGAACAGTAGAGGTAACCCCATCTGAGCAGGAACTGAGGCATGGCACTATCAGAAATCACAGGAAAGGAGAATAGGTTGGGTACCCAAAGGTTGTCATAGTCCTTAGGGTGCCCTGCAGACGAGATCCCCGCTCCCCAGGGCAGTACAGTGTTCTTCTTCACCTAGCACTGTGGCCTTCTGCATTCTACAGTGAGCCTGGCAGCAAACGACTTTTTTTACATTTTTTTTTTTCTAGTACAGCCTCGTGTTCTAGCACTTGTGCGGCTGACCTCATTTTCTTCTTGTTGTTTGGGCCTCGCCTTCCACCCTGAACTCTGGGCTCTTTACCAGAAACCCTTGGCCTCGTGACCTCAGAGATCATTGCTCTGAATGCTGCCATCATAACAATTAACCTAGTTATAGGGTTGCAGGCAGCAGGGCTTGGACTCCTTCAGATACACTCAATCCACTGGGTGCTTTCTCAAGCCTGTTGCCCCAGGGACCAGTGGCCTAGTGCCCTTCAGATAACACAGGTGCTTCTGCTTTGGAATAATCAGGGCAAGAGAAAGAGCATTCATAGAAAGGGCTTTTGTGCTAGCAACCATAGACAAAGCATTTATTCAGCCATGGACCAATCCAGTAGAGCAAGCCTGGCAGAGAGAAAAGAAAACAAAACAAAACCACAACACTAGACAACAAGGGTCGCATTAAGTAACTCGGTTATCCAGTGGCAAGCTTAGTTGCTGAGAGTGCAACCTTGGTCAAACTGGGCCTGGTTCTAGAATGTTCTGCATGACCCTGGGTATGTAATCTAACTGACTGGTACCTCAGGTTCCTCATCCATTACAAGAAAGGAAAAGGACAGTTTTGCTCAAAATCTTAAAATATGTTTACACAACCAGGTATGGATGGGGTCATGGTGGTGCACACTTTGAATCCTTAACACTCAGGAGGCAGAGCTAAAAGGATCTTTGAGTACAAGGCCAGCCTGGTCTACAGAACGAGTTCGAGGACAGCCAGGGCTACACAGAGAAACCCCGAGATAAAAAAACCAAAATTTATATGGTATGAGTGTGTGTGTATGTGTGTGCGCGTGTGCGCGTGTGCGTGTGCACGCACGCGCATTCAATAACAAATATAAACATACCTACAATACTGCTGGCACCTAATGATGCTCAAATATTCTTTGCTATGTAGCCCAGACTGGCCTTCAACTCACAAGAGATCTGCCTGTCTCTTCCCAAGTGCTCAGATGAAGGGCATGCTGTACAATGTTCATCTGCTCAAAAAAATTCAGAATGGTTTCACACCGTCTACCGACTCACTTCCTCTGCTTTTGACATTAAAAAAAAAAAATCAGTTTAGTAAAGATAGGATTCATGTCTGGAACACAGAAAGAAGCCATCAGGAAGTCTTCTAAACTGTTAATCTTGTGGCTCTCTTTTCTACATAGGAGAGGATGAGAAAGTGGAGAATTAGTTGTTTATGTTGACTTGGATGTTGGATGGTAGTGTCTGTAAGATGAAGCAGAGGTACCACTTCATCACAGTCTGTATGAATCCAAGGTCAGAGTCACTCTTCCTAGCACGCATGGCAAGACTCCCGAATGCTACCAAGGCTTAGTGAGGCTTCTCAGCTTTGTTGACATGACAACATCCTTTCTTGATCAGGGCTGTCCCAGGCATGTGGGTGCAGTGGCTTACCTGGGCCCTTCCCCTTGAAATGGCAGTAAGTTTAATAATGCGAGATGCCTTACCGATAGAACTACCCCTGTTCACCCCGGCCTGCACTCTTCTACAAAGCTTCATATTGAGAACCATGGCTTTCGCTATGTAATCACAAACATGTCTCCGGAAGTTGAGTTCCTTGAGGGAAATAGTTTCTACAACCAAAGAGGGTTGGGGTTAGCTAAGGGCAGTTGTTAGCCCTCATCCAGGAAAGTGGTATTTACTCCTGTAAGCCATTAATTAATACTGAGATGAGGTCACTTTAGTGAAAGGGATTGTAGTCCATGCTTTCCTTCAAAACTATTCTCTGACAAGACCCAATGGTTCCATATTTTCCACTGTTAAACAATATTTCCCCTGTATATAGTGCCACTAGATAAATTATATCTGTCTTAAAAGGGTTGAGCCAGGAGAGAAGGTCTTTGATATAATTTTTAGTTTATTTAGTAGCCGTATTCGAGATGGCCGGTTATTATTAACTTTTGGGCACTGGCTATCAACACACCACAGCTTTAAACCATTTTTATTCCTTCTTATTGTATCTGTGAACTTAAGTCAAACTCTCTGACTTGGCAGCATTTCTGTTAGAACTTCAATACCTTTTGGCTTGAGTAACTGCACTGAATAATCCTAACAGGGTTCAGACAAGCACACGTTATTCAGACGCAGATCTGGAATCCAGACATACACAGACATGACTCAAAGGTTTTGTGCTCCCATAGTGCCCACGGACTGTCCTGCTGCACAGACAGCCTCTCAGCTCCAGCCAACATTGAATTTACTATATGAAAGTTAAGCTGTTTGGTGGGCTGTCTCCTTTACGTTCCCTCCCTAGATGGGATATCAAGAGGATCGGCTGCTGTGAACAGAACCAAAGAGCTTTTGAAAGAAGAAATGCAGGCAATGTAGCAGAGGGGATGAAAGAGGCCGAGCCCTCACCAGTAATAGAAGGGGAAGGTCAGAACCTGCACGCTGAGTGTGGAAAGAGAGAGTGATGGATGGTGGAACAGGAGGAAGAAAGACCTGGTGAAAGAATTCTGTTACCACAAAAAGGAAAAAATGTTTCACATGCAGGAAAAAAAAAATATATATATATATATAAACCAGAGGCTCACGTTGCTAGGACATGGTTCAATCTCACATCTTTTCTGTCTGTTGTGGGGCAAAAGTGAACTTAGGTGAAAACAACACAGGGGTATTCTCAATGAAAAAAAAGAGGAATGGAAGAAGGGACCAAGGAGGAAAGAGAAGGGGGAGGGCCTTAGATTATGGAACAAGGGTAAAGAAAATCAAACAGAAATGAAGTTGAAGATTAAGGCCAAAATAGATGTAGGAAATGATAGGAACCGGTGGGGGAGGTTAGGTGCTAAGGAAAGGTTAATTAAAAGGAAATACAGTACCAGGGAAAGGAATTGTGTGCCCTTCTTTGTTTGAAGAGGCATTGTACTTTTAGAAAACAGAGTGCCAGGCAACATATTCTAATATTTTGAGTGCAAACTCCTGAAATATTGAAACTTCATTCTTTGAGAGGATGTCTGTACATTTTACCTGCATAGTCTAAGATCAACTTTACAGAGCACTAATCAGATAAAAACATCACACTCAGATATGTGTAGTTAAATTTTACAGATATTTGTTTTCTTACAAAACTTGGAAGCGTTTGCATTTAAATATAAAACTACATGTAAAATGCACAGAAACTTATCAACCTTTTCGTTAAGCCCACAGTAATCACCCTGACTGAATTCCCCTTGGAGACTCTGTTTTTCTAAGGTTTTTTTTCTTTTAAATTGACCAAAAATAGCTTTTAAATATCTCTAACCAAGCGGACAGCAGTATTCAATCAAATTAATGTTATCAGTGTGGCGATTATTTGAATATCTTTGATGTCAGAGCCAGTCCTCAGAATGTTAAAATTTTCTTGCCTTTGAAATCAAAGGCTATATGCTTTTTTCCTACTGTAATATAAAATATAAATATTAAAATTTTATCAAAAAATTGAATGCACAAAAGGACACCGTAAACTTTGACAAGGATCTTGATAAAAATTTAAATTGTTTTCAAATATCTTATTATTTAGGAAATATATAAAACATAAGCTAGCCGCCAGTGTGGTATACATTTTACTGGTGTCTGTGTGACAATCCCTGGTTGGCTTCTGTGCATTTGCCTCTAGACTGTATCTTTAAAAGACTGTAGTACGTATTATAATGTAAGAAAATGTCAGTCTAGAGCTTGGAGAGTTATTTTTCAGCCTCAACCTTGCCTTTACCTGCTAGTTGTACAGCTTGTTTATTTCTTCTGTTTTTAAAACTTGGGAATATGTTCTTTCTGGAGTTAGTTGATCACAAAGAATTTCTTTTAAATGAAACAGGTAAAATACAAACAAACTAGCAAACAAAAAACAACCCTTTTAAGCACAGTTTAGTTACTTGGATGTAGAAAACAATATCTTTCATTAATGGTTATTGTTCAACACATGGATGTCTCTTCTGTTGGTCTTTATTTCCTTAGTATCTATCTCTTTATTGTGTGTTGTGTAGATTGTGTGCTGTGTAGGTGTGTATGCTACTTAAATGTGGGTGTTACTTAGATTGTGTGCTCTGTACATGTGTTATGTAGATGTGCTATATATATTGTATGTTATGTAGATGCATGTATTATATAGTGTGTTATGTAGATGCATGTGTTATGTAGATGTGTGTTATGTAGATGTATCTGTTACATAGATGTGTGCGATATAGATGTGTGTGTTATATAGTTGTATGTGTTATATAGATCGTGTGTTGTGTAGATGTGTTATGTAGATGCATGTTATGTAGATGTATGTGTTATGTAGATTGTGTTATGTAGATGTGTGTGTTATGTAGATGTATGTGTTATGTAGATTGTGTTATGTAGATGTATGTGTTATGTAGATTGTGTTATGTAGATGTATGTGTTATGTAGATTGTGTGTTATGTAGATTGTGTGTTATGTAGATTGTGTGTTATGTAGATTGTGTGTTATGTAGATGTATGTGTTATGTAGATGTATGTGTTATGTAGATTGTGTGTTATGTAGATGTATGTGTTATGTAAATTGTGTGTTATGTAGATGTATGTGTTATGTAGATTGTGTGTTATGTAGATGTATGTGTTATGTAGATGTATGTGTTATGTAGATTGTGTGTTATGTAGATGTATGTGTTATGTAGATGTATGTGTTATGTAGATGTGTGTGTTATGTAGATTGTGTGTTATGTAGATTGTGTTATGTAGATTGTGTGTTATGTAGATGTATGTGTTATGTAGATGTATGTGTTATGTAGATGTATGTGTTATGTAGATGTATGTGTTATGTAGATTGTGTGTTATGTAGATTGTGTGTTATGTAGATACGTGCTATATAGATTTGTGTGAATGTACGCAATCAGAGGTTTGATATAAATTATTTTTTTTCTATAATTTCCCACTTTTTTTAAAAGGTAAGGTGTCTCTCTGAAGCTGGATCTCACTGTCTTGCCTCATTGGCTGGCCAGTGAACGCACAGGGGCTGTTCTTCTCCCTGCACTGATGTTAGAGATGTGTCTCCCCACACTTGGCTTTTGTATGCATTCTGGGATGTGATCTTAGATTGCCTGGCAAGCACTTTACACACTGAGCCGTCTCCTCAGCCCTCTTTTCTTCACACAACAAATTCTTCCTCTCATTGATGGGAAGAAACATAAAATTAATAAAAAAATTTTTTTTGATTTTTTTCAAATCAAGCCCTTTTCTATCATACTTGAAACCAAACCACCTTGAGTAAAGATCTTGAGAGAAATAGAATTCAGTTCAATATTTCCAAGCATTTGCTGTTTTGTGTGTATTTTCCTTTAAATGGAATCACATGAAGACTTACAAACAGAACAAAACAATGCCACAGGTCACATGGTGTGACCCCAGTACTTGTGAACACCTCTGTGTCTGGGCTAGGTAGACAGTTCTAAGTCATCCCTGGCCTTATACCAAAGCTGCTTCCCGAATCAAAACCCCCAGACAATTTGTAACTGTAACAAACAATTACTTAGTCCTCAGATTAACACTCTACATAGTAGGTGTTTTCCTGTTACAGCTGTTATGGAATCCAGCAGGATGGAAGAGGTTCATCTGAGGGAAGGGGTCAATGGGTGAGCTCTCTGGATGATTTCTGTGCTCAGCTGTTGCAGTCACTCTTAGGCAGAATTTGTAGGTGTTTTTGGACAAGAATTTTAAGTTTTGAGGCTAGGTTGGAACTTGGTATGTAGTTAGTCCAGTTTTACCTTTGTCTTTAGATTCCCCCTGCCTCAGCCTGCCATATGATGGGAGATTACAGCTATGAGCCACCATCCAGCTTGAAAAACAAAGCATTTCTGATTTTTAAGTCACTGAATCATTACTTTCCCAGGAGGTCAACATTCTGAGTTGTTGCTCACTTATCAAATATAGAATGTCGAGTCATCATTGGAATGCTTTGGCCAGATCTCGACAAAGAGTTGACCTCTTCTGCTGAAGCTAGAGGCTCTCTTCCAAATCAAGCAGGAAAGGTCTCCAAGAACTAAAATAAAAGACACCGACTTTGCCAAACAGTGATGTCAGCAGCAAGGAAGTCGAGAGACAAAATGGAAGAAATGAGTCTGGAAAGAAAGCTAGCCTTGTAAGGAGAAACAGGAAATACAAAGACTGAAATACTTTCAAGCAGTCTCGTGAACGGGTTTGAAATTGAGGGTCCTTGGAGGAGACTTGGGATTAGATTAAGATAAAGAAGTAAAAAATGAAGGGAAGGAATGGAGGGGCCTGTATGTCTAGGGTTGGTGTCTTGAGAGAGAAAGGGCCAGCAGCAGTGACTGAAGCTGATAAATTGACCTGTGCAAGAGCAGACACGGAGGCTCCGTGCTGTGACAGTCACAGAGCACCTGACCCGACCATCCAAAGGAGTTACTTAAAATTACAGTTGGCTTTTCCTCCTCCTCCTCTTCCTCCTCCTCCTCCTCCACCTCCACCGCCGCCACTGTCTTCTGTCTCTTATCTCCTGCTCTGCTTGTTTAAAGAGAAAGGAAATACAAATGATTAATTTACAGGATGTACTGTAGGAACTATTACTAGGAAATAAAGAAGGGAAGCCCTGGCCAATGCAACTTTATAAGAAAGAAAAGGGACAAACTAGAGCAGTCTTCTGTTAATCTGCTGTGACTTACAATGCACATTTCACCTTTTCTCCCAGCACAAAGTGTCCCTAGTACTGTGTATGATGTCCACATACAAATTTCTATTGTCGGCATATACAGAGAAATCAGTGAGCATTCTCCTATATCATCTATCTATCTATCTATCTATCTAACTATTCATCTATCTATCCATCTGGCATATAGATAGATAGATAGATAGATAGATAGATAGATAGATAGATATATCTCCACTCATTCCATTTCATCTGCTCAATAATCATATATTTGGTTCCATTTTTTTGGCTTTCCTTATTTGAGGTACTGGGAACTAAACCTAGGGCCTTAGGCATACCATGCAAATTTATTTTTATGTTCCTAGTTCAACTGCCTTAAGCTTTAAGATTTATCTATACTTTGAAAGTGTTCAACGTATCTCCTCCCTGTTAGCCTATAAGGTCTATTTTGGTAACAGAGCAGATATCACTAAGTGATAATGAAGAACAATGTGACACATGGCCACACTGAAGGAGAGGAAAAGACAAGGTCCAGCTTGGCTGGTAACAAATTGTATTAAGTGTGGGAAAACTAAGAAGGGATATAAATGCCAGCACATGGGAAGTAAAGTATATTTCTGGGAAACTAAGTAGGAATCAGAGACAGACTAGGAGTGTGGTGACTCACTCTTCAAGGATATGAACCTCCGTTACTGATAGGTGTTTGTGTGTTTGATGCATGCACGACGAGGTCACCTGTGCTTCTCTGTGTTGATTTAAGAGGTGGTCATAAGCTTCTGAGGAATGAGTGTCCACTGGACCCTTGGACATGTTTGGAGAAATTTCAACATTCCTTCCATTTTCCCTGTCAGGTACTACTGGGCTATGAGGGGGAGGATCTGATAAGCTCGTTTTACAAGTTGGCACGTGATAAGTAGACTGAGATAACTTACTCCGTTGAAGCAGTTTCAAACACGGGTGGACTCTGGTTATGAACAGACGGCAGCTCCCCGGGCAGAGCTGAATAAGAAGCATGCCTTTTGTGTTTAGAAGAAAACTACAGTAAAACACTACAGTTGTGGATGCTGATTTTCATTTAAAAATCGTATTATTGTGTGCGATCTACTTATGTAGGCATGCAATTGCCGTAGTGTACCTGTGGAGGTCAGAGAACAATCCTGTGGTGTTGGTTCCCTCTTCCCCCTTTACATCCAGGCATGGGTCTCAGGTTCTCGGGCTCACATGACCAGCATGTTTGTCACTGAGCCATCCTATGGGTGATTGTACAGAGTGCTTCAGTGGAAAGACAGTGTGTGTCCCATGGTTGTTTGTCGACTCTAGAGCTGGAGACCTCTCTTCCCTTACTGCAGGGCAGCAAACAGGCTCTCAGTGAATATGTCTCAGTGTCCCCAACACTGCGCTTCAGCCAAAGAAAAAAAATTCAACACAGAAGCTGGGGCACAGCTTACTAGGAGAGAGCATGAGAGGTTGGTGGACAGACAAGAGCAGACTAGAACAAGCAGATGTCCCTTCTTAGGTTGTTCTGTCTCCTGGCGTAATTTCCTAACCTGTCTCTGGTTCCAGCACAAGTAAAACCACATGCAATTATATCTGAATGAGATGTTCACAAAGTCCCTGAGAGATGTCATATTTCTTAGGTCTTTAAATTTTATTCCCAATGGTCCTTGTATGTAATTTGTCTCAAAGAAGGAAATAACTTGCCAACCAAGGAATTCTGGGACCTTTATCATTTAGGGTAGAGTGGACAGGAAAACACAAAGATGGGTCACTGCAAACCACCCTGCCATGCCAGAGTGGGCATCATCTCAGAAGGCTTTAGCTTCCTGTCCTGGTAATTATAAACATTAATCCTGGCAATCCTCTCTCACGGGGAAAGAAAAGTTCAGCAAGAGACTAGGAAAGGTGATTTCTTTATAAGAACACAAAAAGTTAACTAATAGGGCAATACAGCTTAAAAAGTTTAACTATCTTATACTGATTATTTTTAATTTTACTTTTGAAGTGTGCATGAGTGTGTGTGCCTGTATGTGTGTATGTGTGTGCCTGTATGTGTGTGTGCATGTTTGTGTGTGTGTGTGTGTGTGTGTGTGTGTGTGTGTGTGTGTGTGTGTACTAGTGGGGGCCAGAAGAGGGCATCTGATCCCATGAAGGTAGAGTTACAGAATGTTGTGAGCCACCTGTCCTAGGTGCTGGGAACTGAATGCTGGTCCTCTACAAGAGCAATATGTGTTCTTAACTGCTGACATAGCTCCAGCCCCCATTTGGAAATATTACCTTTCTTAATATCTGTTTCTGAAGAAGCCAGCAGTTGGGTACATTTTTGGAGAGGTCTTATTCTTTAGCACCAACATACATTCTTATATAAGATGAAAAGACATGTTCTTCCTCAGCCAGATCTCGAAGTTTCTTCACTTGCAAAAGGGAAGAGTCAGGACTGTAAAGTTAAGAGCACAGCTCGGCTAGTAATTGTCACCAACTGAAACAGCAAGTTCCTGTGTTCCGGTCTGCTCCTGTGTTCTGGTCTGTTCTTGTGTTCTGGTCTGCTCCTGTCTGCCGCCTTCCACAGCCATGAGTAGCACTCAAAGCAAAGCTTAGCTTGTGGTACCCTCTCAGACGATGTCATCCTTCCAGTGAAGCTTTGCTTTGTCCTCACAGTATCGCTGTGACTAGGGTCAGGTTCTCTTTCTTTGGGTATAAATGTATAGTGAAAATCCACAAATGATATCTATGGATTTATGTGAGGATGGGGGAGAAGGTAGCATGACAAGCATCACCTCCTCAGCCAGTGTCCAACTTCACTGTGTTGTTTCAGGCTGCTCCTGTTTGCACATCCTAGCTCTCCTGAGAGTTGGGGCTGGTTGTGGGGTCTCTACATTGCTTCTGTGTACAACCACCTCCAGCAAATGGCTGGCTAGTTCTATATGTGAGGCCTAAAGAGATACTTTGTGACTTTGTTTACCTCAAAAAATGGCTTGAGGCAAAAGGAATGACTTCTGAGGTTCATCAAAGAGAGAGGTTTTATGGCGCAGTAATGTAAGCGGAAAACGTTAAGCACAGTGATTTGCACATAGTAGGTACACACGTCCCCAGTGACCCACATTTCCCCAGCCCTATACTGTAACTTTGGGTGTACAGATACACATGGAAAGACAGTTCAATTCCATATATGTAACAATTATTTTGTGGAAATATTTTCATTTTAATTTTCATAGCTTTAAATTTGTGTGTGTGTGTTGCACATAGACACATGTGTTTGAGTACATGCACACATAGAGGCCGGAGGTGCGGGGAGTGGTGGTTGATGTCAGTTTTCTTCCTCTACTGGTTTCTACTTTAGTTTTTGAGACAGTTTCAGGCTAAGCCCAGAGCTCAAAATTGGCCAGTCTGGCTGGCCAGTGAGCCCGGGGAATCTCCTGTGTCTTCCCCCTCAGCCCCAGGGTTAACAGGCACACCAGTGCTCTCACTTCTAACCTCTAACGGTGCTCCACATGATTCAAACTCAGGTTCTCACGATGTGCAGCAAGCACTTCACTGGCTGAGCCATTTCCCCAGCCCTTGGTTTTTCTTTCTAAAATAACACATTTAAGTTTTTTACCATTGGATATGTATTTTTGCAAATATGTATGGATTGTATTTATATTGAATTTGCATATAGTAAAAGAACAATGTATTCATATTAAAGGCACAGGATACCAAACAGTTCAAAGGCAATGAGTTAGAAAAATAAGCGCCTGGAAACAGTTTACTCTATGTTCTACAAGAAACATTTGAAAATGAACATAGGAAGACAGTGTGTATACTGTGGAAGATGTTTTCCTGTGAATTAGTGTGCTATTTAAAGTCAAGGATCGTAATTAACAAAATAATACTATTGGATAAAATTTTCCTGATAATTTAAATATTGCAGTAGTATTCTGGCTACTCTGTTCTGTGAAAATTAGTATTCCAGTTCCAAAGTCAGGCTTGATCATTTATTTAAAAAGTCAAAATCTAGTGCTGGGGGTGTAGCTCAGTTCCTACCTGAAGTGTGCAAGACTGTCTACAGCATCTCTCCCTTCTCGGTTTTTCTCTGTCTGTCCCTCTCTGTCTTCCCCCCCTCTTTCTCTCTGTCTGCCTCCCCCCGTCACATACACACACACACATACACACACGAGAGAGAGAGAGAGAGAGAAATAAATAAATCTATGAAAAAAGGTTAAAAAGTACTACTTTTTTTTCTATAAAATTTAGTTCCAGCACTCAGGAGACAAAGACAGACAGATCTCTGAGTTTGAGACCAGCCTGGTCTTCAAACTGAGTTCCAGGGCAGCCAGGGATATATTAAGAAACCCTGTCTCAAACAACAACAACAACAACAACAAAACAAAAAACAGCAAAAAAACAAAAACAAAAAAACCCAAAAAAAACAAAAACCAACCAAACAAACCCCAAAAGATGTGTCTCACTTTGAACATACTATAACAAAACATAACAAAAGGGAAAAGGCATGATGCTTGTTTCTCTACTCTAGTTTTTCTGAAGTGTCTTCACTTTAAGGGATTACTGCAACTTTGAAATGATCAAAAAGGGACAGTGCAGTATTGTCAGTGACAGAAATTCTAATAATAAGTAGTTTGACTACAAAATAGTTTTTCTTTCAATAGTATATGTACAGGGTTGTGGGGGGAGGGTTTGAGTGATAGGTAGGAGAGCAGAAGTATGTACTCTGGAAACTTAGGAGCAGAGATTCCCTGTGGAGCTGTTTTTGCTTGTCTAGGCCTGGGAGATTTTTTTAAATGTTGACTTTTAAAAAAAAGAGACAGATGGTTCTGTTTTAGAAGAAGAAGAAGAAGAAGAAGGAGAAGGAGAAGGAGAAGGAGAAGGAGAAGGAGAAGGAGAAGGAGGAGAAGGAGAAGAGGAAGAAGAAGAGGAGGAGGAGAAGAAGAAGGAGGATGAGGAGGAAGAGGAAGAGGAGGAGGAGGAAGAGGAAGAGGAGGAGGAGAAGGAGAAGGAGGAGAAGAAAAGGAGGAGGAAGAGGAGGAGGAAATAACTAAGGCCTTGGAGGGCTCAAGCCCTGTCTCAAAATTCCACATCTAGTAACTTTTCTTTTCTATATAGAACAATGAGTGACTCCACCCAGTCTTTCTAGTCTTCAGCCAATTCCACTCTTTCATTCTTAAGTAGTCATAGCAATTCTTTAAGTTTGTGGTGTTGTCACTGGGATAGCCATACAACTATTAAGCTAAGAAATATGGCTTTTACTTAACGAAACAGAAAAGTTTCTGAACCAAACTGGCAAATTATGGCAATGGAGACAGTGTGTATGTGAGTGAATCTGAGCAGGCTGCACACAGCTCGGCAGAGCGAGGCTGTCTTCTCTCAGTGTCTCCACTTGCCTGTGTCTGTCTCCATTGCTTTGTTTCTCATTGATTCTTCTTCCAAGATAGATGAGCTCCCAGCATGCTGCTGCTCAATTTAGAATTCAACCGCTACAAAACTCTCCTTTAAAAGCAATAAAGACAAATTATGTTTTTAAAAAGGCAAGCAATATGAAAACTTCCCTCTTAAGTTGATGAATTTGTAGGTACTACTTTCCCAATGCCATTTCCTTCCTTCTTTCCTTCCTTCTTTCCTTCCTTCCTTCCTTCCTTCCTTCCTTCCTTCCTTCCTTTCTCAGTTTACCATTTTTATCCCTAATTGTTCTTTACAAGATATTTTTTTAAAGCTGTATTTTATTTTATGTATGTGTTGTATGTGTGTGATTGGGTACATGTGATATGTGTATGCATGTGTTTGTGTTGTTGGATCCTTTGTAGCTGGAATTACAGATGCTTGTGAGATACCTGATGTGAGTGCTGGGATTTGAACTCCCGTCCTCTGCTTGCTAGAACAGTTAAGTTCTCAAACAGTAAGGTATCTATCTTTCTGGCCCACAATATAATTTTTGACATCTGGTAGTTTGTTACAAAACTAACCCAAGTATATTAAATGAAAACAACAAACAAATACGATATTTTTTTTTAGTAGAGACTCTTGGAGAGTAATGATTATAAGAAAACCAAATTAAACTAAGCTTCTATTGGGACAGCATCCCTTACTTCTTCATGGCCTGTTAACTTGACCTTCTTCATCTTTTCATAGCATTACTCGATTTTTAAATTTGAAAATATTACCTACATGTGTGTGTATCCAGCGGTGACAGCACCCTGGAGGCTGGAGTTGCAGGCAGCTGTGAGCTGTGCAGTGTAGGAAGTGGGAGCCAAACTCAGGTCCTCTGTGAGACAGCATGTGCTCCTAACCACTGGGCCATCTACCTCTCCCGCCCTGCTCTTTAGCACTTTTGATATCATCAGATTCCATGTGTTGTATGTTTATTGTTTTTCCCTATTGCAGGACAGAAACCTCATCTTCAAACAAAACAAACATCTTTCTTTGAGACTGTCTGAGGTCATGCAAGCTGCTCTAAACTCAGTGTACTTGAGGCTCACTGTGAGCTCTTGGTCCTTCTGCCTCCACCTCCAAGTTCCTCAGTTAGAGGTCCAACCCACCCATCCTGTCCAGCTAGAGTTTGATATTCTTGATCACCACTTGAAACATATTAATATTCCATATTCATTAAATAAATAAGCTAGGATCCCCGTGAGGGGGATAACATTTTTATTCTTAATTGTATAAAACTGTGTTTGTTGTAAAGGTGTCTAAGATATCTATAGTCGGCCCCTGATGTTTCAGTTCTGATTGACTTTAACATTCTTCTGAGCTTCATAATTCTACAATTTCTATCATTGCATAGAATAATATATGTCATCCAAATTAGAGGAAAATCCATGCTGGCTTCAGGAGTGACCTTATTTTGAATAAATCGTCAGTCTCAATGTGGTTTCTTATAATTGGCCAATTTCCCTGAAAAGTCAGTAAGTGAAGTATATTGATTAATTGATAACTACAGTTAATTGGGTTTTTACTAAAACTTATTATACTACCACAGAGTAGGCACTTGATAAATATCAGTCAAGAATGTGAAGTCTACTTAGTTAAAGTAGGGTTATTTTGTTTTCAGTTCCTCAGATTAAAAAAAAAGAAAAGAAAAGAAAAATTTGCTGTAACTTTAGGATTCACACTGCAGAGACATGATTTTAAATGCATGTCTTCTTTATTCTCTTTTTCTTCTTCTATTCCCTTTCCTGTTCCCTCTGTTCATCTCCTTCTTTCTTGAACAAGTCAGTGCTAACTCAAAAAAGGTGGTAGTGGAGAAAAAGGCATTGTGTAGGTGGTGTGGGATGGAACCTAGAATAGGAGCAGCCTCTTGGACCTCTGATAGGATTAGGGAACCATTGTGGTGGGACTGGGAGTGTTCAGTAGCAGTAAGATATATTGCTTCATCTCAAGGTGACTGACCAATGAAGAAATTACATTAAACATAATGCAAGACAGACTCTCAGTGTCAAAGACAGGAGCAATAAAAAATGAAATTAGAGGCTGTGTAGGTCCCCATAAGACTGGTTTGGGAGTGGGCATCTCAATGTTTCATAAATATATAAGACATAAATATAGATCTGTGTATGTTGATAGGTGGATGGGTTTTTACACCATGTGTCCCTTATTTCTGGGTTCTGAGAAGACTGCCCTCAGGCACTGGGCACACTCTCCTACCACACATTGTTTCTAACCACCATTCCTAATGGGGAAAAAAAAATGAAAACTCCTCGGAGAAACATGGCATGAAAAACTATAATTCATAACTAGCCTGGAATATTGTGTTATGCAAAAGCACAGATGTTCTTGCAGAATTCCAGGAAGACGCTGAAGAAAAAAGTCACGTTAGAAAGAATGGTTGTGATCATATCTGAGATGGTGAGACGTTCCAAATGAGTAGTGACCCTGAGAGATACAAATTCAGTTAGACACAACTGCACCCGGTATGAGGCCCAGCCGCCACGGTATTCACGTACCCTATTCAGTACGTGACTATTCACGGTAACCCTAGTCAGTTTTGCTCCACAAGGTTTTCTGGTGAACAGCAAGTAGATGATACCATTATTAGGTTGTGGTGGGGATTTTTTACAGTTGGACTCTGGTGTCAGAAATGGATGCAACTCTAAAAGAACTTTTAGCTCAAGATAAACCAGGTACATTAAGACTGAAATGAAACCAAGTTTGTCCTAAAAAAATATGCTTGCCCCTCCTTGTGATCCAAATGTCAAGGAACACCTGGTATTTCTATCCTCTACACTCTGACAGTAAGTTGACCTCTGGAATACTAATCTGTCTGCCTCTCTCCCTTCAGTTACATGACGCAATTCCAGCCTCTTGGGGTGGGTTCACATTCAGAAGTATTAGAATGTCCTGGCATAGCAGATTATAACTCATTAAACGAGATGAACAGCCATGAGTTAATGCTATTATAAATAAATACAACGAAATGTTCTGCTCTGAAAATACTTATAAAATGAGAAAAAGCCATTTTACGGTGATTATTTTAATCACAGGATAAATATTAATATCACAAGTAATGTGCCACCTGATAGGATATAGAACAATGAATCACTGTAACAATTTCCCACAAAAACTCGATGACCTGAATCTGATGAGAAAGCAAATTAGAAGTTGATGAGATGGGTCAGCAGGTAAAGGAGCCTGTGGGAAGCCTCATGACCTGGGTTTGATCCCTGAGACCCGCATGGTAGAAGGTGAGAATTGACTCCATCCAGTTTTCTTCTGAAGTCCTCAGGCGCTCCATGATATGCATACCCAAGCAGACAGTGCATAAATAGATGTAAAATAAAAAAAAAATTAAAGACATTCCCTCCAAAAAACAAAACAAACAAACAAACAAACGAACAAAAAACCCAGGCATCTTACAAAATAACTTATACTCTTGAGAAGTGTTAAATCCATGCCCAGTGAGGTGACACATGCTTGTAATGACAGCAGTGGTGAGCTGTGTAAACAGAATTACTTGAGCCTAGAACTTTAAGGCCAATGTGGACTGCACACTGTGACACCCAGACCCCAAGATGAAGAATAAGATGGGACCTGCTTAATAAGAAGTTCCCTGCCGGTGTAAACTTTTTAATGGAATTGTAGCAGACACAAGCCAGAAAAGAGGATCCTATGGCAGAGATGAAGGTATCACTGCATTCAGTGGTGCCAATGCTCGGCTATGGGACAAACACAGCCCATATAGAACGCATGGATGCATGGATCAAGGCTGATCATGCCATTCATTAGATTTCTGAGCTCAATAGTGTTTTGGTACACTTGCAGAAAGCCATTGTCCTTAAAGCCAAACATAAGGAAGAATCACACAATCTCAGAGACTTTGAAATCTAGTTTGCCAGCCTGGATTTCTATATTAAAGTTTTAGATTGAAAGGCTTGGAAGAATGCTGGCTGTTCTTTCAGAGAGCCTGGGTTCAACCCACAGGGTACTCACAACAATCTGTGACTCTTGTTCCAGGGGAATCTGATGCTCTTCCAGAGTCGATGAGAATCAGGCACACACATGAGGCACAGGTATATATGCAGACAAAATACCCATGAACATAAAAATAAATAATACATATTCAAAAATTAGATTAACCCAAGTTCTATGTGTGATGACTAGAAAGTTCCTGTTACTAAAAAAGTATCAGAGAGATTGTCTTTCCCCTAAGGCAAAAATTGATAAAAGAGAACTATCTTTTCAATACGCCATTCCATGTTGGAAGGAATATTCTTTATTCCTAAGTTTTTCTGAAAGGGATTTGAAGGGTAGATAGGGAAATGCAAGGACCACAGGACTTGGTCTATTTGACTGTTTTTAGGAAGGATTCCACCCAAATGTATGTGGGCACACACAAGTTTGGCCATCAGAGGATGATTTTCTGATACAGGTGCCTCCTTCCATCTTTTTGTGGGTCCAGCAATCAAACTCATGCTAAGACTTACACAAATGTTTTACCAGCAGCATTGTCATCCCACCCCTTGGTTAACTTTTTGCTACTGTGACTCATTGTTTATTTTAAAAAGTACCCAGAAGTCCACATTTTTAAAGATAGGTTGGGTGAGCATCAGTAATGCAGTTTAATTGGTTCTAACTCTCCTGCTATAGATATAGAAACTTAGATGTATTACTTAGCTTCTTTAGTCCTCATTTTTCTCATATATAATAATAACACCTTAAATTATAGGATTATTATGAGCATTAAATGAACAACACATGCAAATTGCTTACAGTGGTACCCAAGGCACAGGAAGCACTAATTGCTAGACATAGTTATAATTATTGGAGATAAGAAAGAAAGCAAGAAAAAAAATTCAAGCAAAAACTGGAAGAGGAATCTGTGGTGTAGAACACATTTGATCATTTTTTCTGATAAATGTATTTACTTAGTATGTACCGGGCACAAGATTCACACCCATGAGTATTGCTTTATTTTTATACTCATCTGTATAAATGGAGACAGTTTTAGTTACATTTCTCATAGTACCACTACACAGATTTAATTATAAAAATTTTTTTACCAATTTGCCTGACAGTCCTAATGAGCACCCGGAACACAAGTTGTACCATCTTGCTAATTGTTATTACTGTCATAGTTATGATATAGTAGTTTCGGAGTTTGAGAGATGCATACAAGGACATAATTACATCTACATAGGCTAGCTAGAGAAGAGCTGAAATCTCAGGGATTTTAGAAATGAGCATATTTTTCCAGGTAGAAAGGAGGAGAAAAGCACTCATGAATTCTCCATGTTTTCCCCTAAATTTTCACTTATTTTCAAAGTCACTAGGTCCACGGTAACGGCACTGAGAACCTGCTTTCAAACTGACAGTGTCTACAAGACAATCTATAATTAGGAGCTGGGCACCAAGGCTGTGAAAAAACCTCGGAGAGCAGAGGTAGCCTCGCAGCTGGGTGTGCTCTACTCATCTCCCCTCTTCCTCGGCGGACTTTTCCAATGTTCACAGATTGATTCATCTCCTTGGAGCTAGTTTTCATCTTGCTTTGATGGCTAGATGAGGCAGAGCCATTCTCTAGCCGCTGAAGAACACTGACCAGATTTCACTATCTCTATAGTACTCCCATTCCAAGTGTGGCATTGGTGCTACCGCCACCCGAGAACTTGTTAAAAGCTGGTAATCACATTTGTCACGCAAACCTATTAAATTGGAGTCTTCACTTTAACGAGGTGGGGAGGGTTTGCAAATGGAAATTAGTTGTGAGAAGCACTTCTCTACAACCCACATTAGTCTAAACCACACAAACATCACAAACCGTGGCCTCCTCCAGGAGAAACTGAGTTGGCAGCATAGCTCAGTGTTAGAGGGACCATGTAGTATGCACAACGTTTTGAGTTCAATCCTCCATTCTGCAGAATTAGATCTTTTCACTATTGGGGTCAGGGGGGCGGTTATCCCAAGTAATCTGCTGATGCTCTTAATCCTGCCTCCTTCGTACCCATTTGTCAAATCTCTCCTGCCAGTGAAAAGTCCCATAACTTTATGAAAAAAAATTAAGATCATTTCAAATGAAACCGTTCTTGCTAAACATGCCTTGGACTTGGGCCACACTGTTGCATTCATTTTAGTACCTACTTATTCTTTATGCATTGAATGAGCACTTTCTAAATGTTTATCATTATCGGCACTGCTGCACAGAGCACACTGCAAACCCTAAGCCAGGCTCTTCCTCCACTCAGTCAGCTCAGTGCTGGGACTCTGATGGCTTCATAGAGTGGCCTTAATATCTTACAGGCAAGAGGTCCATGTAGGAGATGGAAGGGTATGGAGCCATATTGGACTATGCCACAAAATTTGTGCTTTTTCCCCTTATTATTAAAACTACTTAAATGAAGTTAACATTGTTGAATTATATGAGAGCACTTTGTGGTGTCAAATAGGGAAAAAAAGCCAAAGACATTGAATTTTTTATAATATTGTTTCACGTCAATTTTATCTTTTGAGTGTCTTCAGTTTTATAATATGGCAGCAATATACAAGTCTACATTCTTTTAACAAATATCACCATTAAAAATAGCTCCTGTCTGTCCTTTTCTGGCTTCCTAAAGCTTAGACATGATAGATATCAAATAAATACCTGTTAATTGAAGCCAGTTTTGGTCTGGGGTCAGGTGCCAGGTTTACCAATGAAAAAAACCATTGCATGGATGCAGCCCTCCTCTCCTGGTCTTCGAGACACAAGGAAATATTTGTGAATTTGTGATGACATTTGGGGATCAAAAAGGTCCTCCAGGGTGCCACGGAAGTTTCTGCTTCTCTGTAGCTCGTGTTTGTGTTCAGCAGCGACTGCTGGATCACAGCCAACCAAATGGGTTGGCTTGTAAAGGCTTTTACTGTAGCCTTTTGGAGGCAAGTTTCAGGGCCATTTGGTTAGCAACATCCCAGCAGGAGAAACCTTACCAACATACCCTAATGCCAAGGTTTGATGAGAATGGACTAGGAAGGACAAAGGAGGTAAAAAATAATTAATACAGTATACAGCAGTCTGTATTTCTTTTTATGGTCCAAATAAAAGTTCTATCTGGCAGTTGCAAGATCAGCTCTGTAGCTGTCATGGCATCTGGTGAGCAGCCATCCTTCACAGGTCACCTTCTCCAGCACAGAACAGGAACACACTTAACTGACAGAGTAGTACACAAGACCTTTTGCCAGTTCCTTCCTTCAATTTGATGTAAAGATGTGTCACCCCAGGAAACTTCAAAACCAAACAATAAAAATACTACTTCCGACTAACATGAACTGGAACTTTACAGGATCAGATGCTGCATGAGGAATAGAGACCATTTTGACACAAGAATCAACTTCTTTATATTTATAATCCCTAAATTAGTTACAACTTCCTTTTATCTTAGAGAGCAATCATGCCAAAGCTGAGTACTCTGTGAGGTTTGTAATTTTCTCTTCCATTTTTCATTTCTCTGGACACAGAAAAGCTCCTGCTTCTCTTAATTGAGCAATTATTGTTTCTTAAGTGAATGTAGAATCTGCGGAGAGCGCCAAAATCCTTTCATCCAGAGAGGAAGTCTAATGTGAGCAGTAAGAGAGGCACACGTGGCAGCACCCCAGCTGGAAAAGCCAAGTCAAGACCGAGAGGGGAACTCAGTCTTCCCTCTCTTCATCCCCTGGTGACTCCAAAGGTTCTTGAAGAGAAGCCAATTAGAGCCAATTTGCATGTCTCCTTGGAGGCTTGATAGAACTCTCCACGCTTGTTTTTCTCAGTCCCTGTTCGTCCACACCAGGATTTTCAGTGTGCTTTTTAAACATAAGTGCTAGGTCTCCATAAAGAAAACCCGCACTAAGAAGTGACTCACTGTACCTCCTGATCTGGATCCTGGAGTGGCTCTAACACATGTCCTACAGTGCTCTCCCAGAATTCAAGCAAGAGAAGATAGTTACCAAGTGAATAGTTCTAGAAAATGCCTAGACAGGGAACTTGGTGTTTTACGGCTTAGGGTATTATTTAACCAACACTCAGTGTTTTCTTTCAACAGAGATGAAGTCCACTTCTCCGCCTCTCCCACTTGGCAGTTTTGCCAGATACTCCCTATGTGCCCTATATAAGAAGTCCTTCAAATATCTGAAGACAGCATCTGGACTTATCTCAGCTTCTAGGTTTCTTTTTTTAATTAAGCACCTGCTCTTCCTTTAGCTTCTGGAGTTATCTAGCTTCTGAAATTTATCATTAATGAGAATTTAACTTTTCAATAATGACATTTTGATGACCTGCTAATATGGAGCTCAATTAAAGCTAAAAGTACAGAAGAACCCTTTTTAAATGGTCTTTTATGTCCAGGTTCTGGTTGCTGTCGTCGTCTGTAATACATAAAAAACGCCACCTAGAAACTGCTGTTCAAACATCAAACTAGGGATCTATCAAACTAACATCTTTTTGGCTACTTTCACTAGCTACTACTGCGTGATGTTTGTAAATGCATGCTAAAATATGACAGCTGGCCACTGAAAGTAAACCTTTTATCAGGGACTTATCACAGCTTCAAGATAAAACGCTTTTTATCTAGAGCCAAAGTGTAGCAGCCCCTAAAATTGTCAGGAAGGCCTTAGATCACTTTGCTTCTTGAATCCAATTTAAAGTAAATTATTATACAATATCGAATTAAACTAAAGACCATCTGAGTAATGTTTACAAACACCCATTTGTTGAACTTTTTCTAGTCTTCTGCAAAAGGCTGGCAGTTTGCATGACTATGTTGATGGTACGTAGTCACCCAAGGGGCACACTGCAGTTTAACACTGTGCTCTTCTTTCTCATTGAAACCACCACACTACCTGGAGCATGACTGCTTTATTCATGCTTGGCTGTCTAGTTGAACCTGATATTTTCCACTTTTCAGACTATGCAGTCTTTGATTATTTCTGTTTCCCCTTGTTCCTTTATTCGGGAAATAAAGGAGGGGTGTCTTCGACATGGCAATCCAGAGTGTGCTCCAGTAAGAGGCAAATAATCCAGCAGGCTCTTAAGGACGGTTGCCATCTGAACGCTGGAAACTGTTTCTTCTTCAACCTTTCTCCTACTTATAGCGATGACTGGCTAGAGATGACAGACCAGTGAAAGAAAAGAATGAAGGCGGATAAGTGATAGACAATGAAATAAAAACAAATCAGCAGAGCAGGAAAGTCTAAACATCAAACCCTGTAGTTGTCTTACAGCCTTAAACCTTCCTGGGAATATTTGTATGTGTGCGTGAAGGCAAGACACATTAAACCGTAAGCTGTGTTATCAGATTAATCAGGACTTGTTGTAAATTTGACTATGCAGTTTGGGCTCTTAGAAAAAAAAAATGGAAGCATCTGATTAAAGTGTGCATTGCTGCAGAGGCAAGTGAATGTTGCCATAGCAATTGAGATGAAGTGTTCAAGAAGTGAGGTAATTAAATCTAACCCTTTAGTAGGCTTGACAGTGAACACTTTGCCAGTAGAAGTTATCCAGGGCCTTAAGATAAAACATATTCCAATCGAAAAGACTCCTGCTAGCATTTTGCGGTTCCTTCCCTAAACACGAGCTGATTTGAATGTTCCTTTTAAATCAGCAAATGTAGCTTTGACCTTGGTGTGCGACTGTGTAGACTGTCTTCTGGTTCATTATATCATGGGAGCAGATGTCTATAAAATAGATACAGTTCCTCCCTGCTAGTTCTTAAAAAAAAATATAAAGCAGTGCAGTAACCCCAAAGCTGTCATATCCAAGCTTAGAACTCCATGATATCTAGAGCGTGCTGCCCTCTTCAGGAGCTTATGCTTAAAAATGCTTTGAAAAATGGAAGTTTAGAAACTATAACTTTGAGTAATGATATCAAAACCTTCTGTTAATAATTTAGTATGAATAAGGAACACATATAATGCAGCAATGCCTTTCTAAATATAATTTTTGGGGATGCAGTAAACAACCTAATAAGTACCAAGTTTTGAACTGGACTATGAACACAAATCATTAGATTAAAAAAAAGATAAAATCATGGTTTTTTTTTTTCTTTATTTTTTTAATCAGGAAGATTTGGGAGTCGTGACAGAATACAAATGTTTATTCAAAAATAAAATATGTAATAAAATAGGTATCTTGTGAAGCATAGGATGTAAAACAATAATTAGGGAAGCAAGGGTTTCATAAATCTAAAACAATTCTAGGTGTTTGTGAAAATATAAGTATGACAGGCACCTATCAATTTTAATTTTATTTTTCTAGCCAGAGGTCCTTTAAAACTATAAACATTAGAATCTGTATTTGAAATTTTAGCTTTTATTTACAGAAAAATTACATTTTAAGGAATAACCATTTTAAATGTATATTAAGGCTAGCGTCACTTAATTACTACTTCTGTAGAAAATGTTCTAGGATCTGAAACATCGGAATCCAGCACGTCCCAGCGAATTTCCATTATTTTGCTCTTGTCATTTCCCTTCCTCTTAGCCACAGTGTAATTTCAAAAAAATAAAAACTCTGTTTATTTTCCTTAAATTATGTTTCTAATACTTAAGACCAAAAAAAAAAAAGTAAAAGAAAATTTACTAACCTTATTAGGAAGTGACACGGCATATTTTCTCATATTCTGATATATGTTTATACCTATAGTAACAAAAGGAAAAATTATTTTGTGTGAAAAGCAAAAACAAACAAACAAACAAAAAAACCAAACATAAAAGTAAGAGTTTATTAGAAACTATACTCGGGCAGTGATGGTGTATACCTTCAATTCCAGTACTTCAAAGGTAGAGGCAGACCAGCCTGGTCTACAGTGTAAGTACCAGGATATCCAGGGCTACATAGAGAAACCCTGTCTTAAAAAAAAGAAAAGAAAAGAAAAAAAAAAGTTAAAGAATATAGTAAATTGGAGAGCCAAGCCGTGGGGCTGGAAACAGTACTCATAGATACAACTCTTGTGTTTGATTTCTTGTGTTTCATGGAGTGTGTGGGTTTGGGAGTTTTGGGGGGCAGGCTTACAGAAAACAAATTTGCCTCTACCTTTTATCCTGTAATATATTGAGACCTGTAAGGTTAATCAATAAGAAGCAGCAAGCAAATGAAATTTGCTTCAATTCTCTTCATTTCTTAGCTTCGAATGGGATTTTTGACGTCAAGATTACCATTAGAAACTTTATTTCTATTTAAACAGAAAGCATGGTCATGATGTTGAAAGCAGCAAACTGGAACACACCCCAAGTTTCCCCTGAATTTTAAGTATCACTGTCACCTCTATATTCGTTCTTCTGAGTGAAATGACAGAGTGGAGAACATATATTGACTATTTTCTCAACTCCATAGCATTTTCGTTGAGAGAATAAAATGTTGCACTATGCACCTGAAAGCAGCCATCATAGGAACCGCTCAATTCTGAGGCAGCCCTGTCTACAAGTCGCCTGTGTTCAAGAACCCTTGGCCCCGTGAGCCATGTTTCTGTTTGATTTGCTGCTGATATAGTCACTTGGCAGTCAGGATTTCTGTAGATGAAGGTCCAATAAATAATAATATTTTCTTTGCTTTCCAGGGTATTTATGGTTCGATGATGAATTTCATCTTTCCCAGAGTGGTAAGTACAGAACTCTTCCTACATTTGAAACTCCCGAGCAAAAGCAAGAAGAAGCACACAGACATGATGAAGGGGACCCTGCCCACTAACTCTAAGGGAGGGTCTGAGGATAGCTGAGTGTTGCTTTCAAATCCCCGGAGCATCCCACTGTTCTCACCAAATATGATACAGGCTCTTTGAAAGGAAAAGAAGGCTTTGCCTCCTTCGTTGGATCATAGTTGAACACAGTGTATTCAACATTTTGTTTCCTGGGGTAATTTATTTTAAAATATACGCCGAGGCAGAAATAAACACTTTCTGCGTTCTGCATGCAGAGAGAGAACGCGTACCCACGACACACACTGAGAGTTGGTGAACGAGAATCCTTTGGATTTTTACCGTTACAGAAAAACGGATTGGAATTTATGTCTGACCAGGGCTTTGAAGCTTCTGTGAATTTTAAAATGTGTTATTTTCTAAACCATATATCACAACTTCCAGTAGGTACTGCGGGATTTTATTCAACTGTGTGGCTTGACTATCTTCATGGCTTTATGACCCAGCACATCACTTCATTGTGGTCTTGATCATGACCTCTTTACAATCTAAATAATAAACAGATGAATCTGACCGAATAAGAAGCACCATTGAGAAACAGTTCTTAGCAAGTTAGTACTTACTCTGCTCTGACATTCTTGAGAATTAGTTATGAAAGCAAGAAAATTTCCACAGAAGAAAAATATCACTTTGAAATAATTAAACATGAGAAAGTGTGAAGTAGCAGGCAGAGAAAGAACATTACAAATGTGCTGTGCTGGGAATAACTAGAATGATAATATCTTGTGGGGTTGGGGAAAGACTCAGAGGCTCCAAAGATTGTTAAGAATATGACTCAATGAATATTTTCCATTTTTCATTTTCTGAATTTCCCATAATAAATATATTATTTCTAACAAAAGAAAAAACATTACTTGAATAATACAGTATTTAAAAGAACATGTTTAGTATTAAATAAAAATATATACAGATATAATTGAAAAACATTTCTCTATGCCAAACTTACAACTAGAATATTCATATCAAATTAAATATATATTTAACTCCAGGAGAAGCTGAAACCACATAAAATTAAGTATATATTTAACTCCTGGAGGAACTAAAATATAAATGAATATTAATTAGGTAAAATATATTTTTCAAGTATCTAAAGTGACAAAAACCATTCTTTAAAAAACCATTTTAATTCTGGTACAAATGTGTTCCCTGTATTCAGGCATGTTCTGCGATTTCACGTTGCTGCTTAGTGGATAAGAGTGTGGTGTTTTACTATTTAATGGTAACAGTAAATGCTCACAAGAAGGAAAGGCTGGACAGGAAGATGAAACACTTCAGCCCATTAGATCTGCAGGCCAACATTCAACAGTAACTAATCTCCATCTATAACCCACTGTGCAGATTTCCCTTGTGGAAACCACTGTCAGGTTAGGAGTTTTGCTCAGAACACTTGAAGGAACATGTGAAAAGGCATGGGTTCTGCACCCAGCTTTGACAAAGACTCTGGACATCTTGGCAAATTTAGTTTTATTTATGTGGGGCTGAGCATCAAGCCCGGGGTATCCCACACACCAAGCAAGCGGTCCTTAGGCCCAGACGCCCTTGTGTGAAAGCCTACTCATGGTATGGGATGAAAAGAAGAATTCAGTATCAAAACAACTAGTGAACCTGAGAGCATCTTACTGTGGCAGAAAGAATGTTAGTGTATCACCCCCTTGCAGTGAGTCAAGGGAGTGTGCAAATATTTTTGAGGTTGGAAAGTTCTGGCTGGACACGATGGTGGTATCCATCTATAATCCTAGCGCTTTGGAGGCTGAGGCAAGAGGACATTAAAAGATAGAACAAAGCATTGATTACTCAGCTGAGAGGCTGAGTGAGTCTGACACTTGGAAAGAAGCAAGAAGAAGGGCGAGAAGGCCCCTTCTCTCCTTTTCCATGGTCACCTAATCTTATGAACCTCAGGGATTTTGGCTTCACAGATTTCATTTCACAGGGAAAAGTATTTGTCCATATTAGCCAGACAGTAATTGATGGGCTCTTTAGAACCTTTCTCTGTGCACTGACTTCTGCCAATAGATGAACCTGTTTTGCTTTTAAAGCCAACAAGGATTGCTGTTTCTAGCCACTGCCTTTTGTTTGCTGGGTTGGTTTGGCTTTGGGTTTTTGAGACAGGGTTTCTCTGTGTAGCCCTGATTGTCCTGGAGCTTGCTCTGTACACCATGCTGGACTCAAACGCAGAGACCCAACTGCCTCTGCCTCCCGAGTACTGGGAGTAAAGGTGTGCATGCCATTCCCAGCTAGTAGCCATTGATTTAGAAGTCAGGCTGGCTGGATGACTGGCTGTGCTGGAACTTCCCTGTGCTCTGTCCTAAATTAGCTTCAAATTTATAATTGCTTTGCGTTTCTCAAATATACAGCCTATTAAATCTACACAAATGCTCTTCTGGTCTCTCAATGACTACATCATATAGTTTGTAGAGTTGAAAGTACTTGCGGACTTGAAACTCGGGGAAAAAATACTAAGTAGTTAAAAATATGGGGGGCTGGCAAGATGGCGCAGCATATAAAAAAACTCACCTTCTAGTTGAAATGGCAACACACTTTCCATCCCCAGAGCCCATGGTAGAACAAGGGAACAAACTGGCGAAACTTGCCCACTTAATCCCACACACGTCATGACACATGTGCACCTCTACCCGCACACCCATTTCGTACAAACACACACACACTATGCCAGCCAGTGTCAGGGGAATAAACAGGAACTCCGATGACCCCTGGCATCATCCCTGTGTCTGTCAATTACATTTCCTTAATCCCCTCCCCCCCCTTCAATCACAGCTGGACCTTATCTGGAGCCTGTCTCTGACATCTCTTGCTTACCTAAAGCAATATTATGACTTGCTGTTCCCCCCCAAAATAGCTTTATTTCATGTGTTTGTACTTCAATGTATTTACTTATTCATTTGGTTATATATAAGAGAACAGTATCCGTCTATAATTATTTAACACAATAATACATTTTCAACCCTTTACGTCACATAACCATGTATACTGTTATATAATATTTCATTACACTGCAAGCATCTACACTGCTTCCTGTATTCCCCCTTCGTTTATCACTAGAACTATCATATATAGTCATTTCATGAACAATATAGAACTTACATATCTAAAGCAAGTACATGCAAAGGTCTCTCGAAGGGGATGCTTCTAAACCTGGGATGAGTTTGTTTTCCTCCAGAGAATACTTGGAGATCTGCACAAGCATTTTGTTCTGCTTGCTACACTAGGTATGCGAATACATAACCCAGTAACATAGACTACCCCTTAGACAGTGCTAAACACATCCTTAAAGACACAGTATAGTCCCTGCACAGAGCCACCTTATCTGAAAGGTCAACACTGTGATGCTGAGGGAGTCTGCTCTACAAAAGCTGCTGAAGAGGAAAATGACAGCTCCCCAGGTATGTGGATCCCAATGTTATTCACCGCCTCATGGCTGTCATGTAGGTTCAAGGTTCAGGTCCTACCAGGAGCACAAGATCAGGGTTCAAGTGTCTGGGGCCCCAGTGAGTACATAATACTGTTGGGGGTGGTGGATGAAATGGCTGATTAGATAATGAAAACTCTTCACGGTTTTAAGTTTCTAGCCCTTGATTACAGAAGCAATAACAGGTAATAGGGTTTCTTGTTTCTCTTCTAAACATAAATGATTCTTGACCTACTGATTTGTAGGTGACTTATGTTTTAATCTGTTAGGGTTTTAATTGGGTGATAAATGTATTTTGTTTGTTTGTTTCTGGAGGTTTGTTGTTCTTGTTGCTGCTGCTGTTGCTGCTGCTGTTGTCTTTTTTGTTGTTGTTGTTGCCTTTTGGGACCATGTTGAATATGAGTTCTTCATTAGCGTTCACTCTGTATGGTCTCCTTTTCTACTTCTGTCTTTGACATCTGAGTTCAGAAAATGTTTCTCTGTCTTCTAAGTGTCTTAGCATTTTGCTTTCTGAATCTGAGTATCTAATCCATTTGAAGTCAACTTTCATGTCTGAGGTAGAAATATGTTTTGAAAAAAAAGGAAATTATGGCCTCTGTGCTGTGTTTGTAATGGTTTGTTCTTTCCCTGGGTGATTTGTCAAAGCTAGCCTTTCGTAAATCAAATGTCCACACATTTTCCATCTAACGTTTTGTTCCCTGTTTGGCTCTATTGGTCAATTTGTCTGTTCCTCTGCCAATGTCACACTGCTAAGTTATTGTACCTGTGTAATAACTTTTTAAGCTCTCTTGTAAGTAGTGTGTCTCCTTCTTCTCTGAGGTATTTTGGCTACCATGCCTTTTTCTCTTATAAGTAGATTTTAGAAAAAACTTGCTCCCTGCCTTCTTCTATGAACACAAAAACAGACTGAGAAAGGCAAGATGGCTCAGTAGAAAAGGGGCTTGCCCCAAAGTCTGGCAGCAGGAATCCATTCCTGGGACCCACATAGTAGAATGGACAAACCAACTAGAATTTATTCTCTGACCTCCTGCACGCCACACACACACACACACACACACACACACACACACACACGGGTGGTCAGATTAAAAACATCAACTTGATTGGATTACAGAATCTATAGGTTAAGATGAAAGAAAATAATCCCTATATGATCTGTACTGCTCCAATCCATCCATATGTTCTTTATCAGAAGTATTTATGTTGTTATGACCCCTCTTTTCTTTCCCTTCTTCCTTCCCTCCCTCCCTTTTCTCTTTCCCTTCCTCTCTCCCTACCTCCATCCATCCCTTCCTCCTTACTTCCCTCCCTTGTCCATCCTTCCTTCTTTTCCTCCCTCCCCTTCTTTCCTACTTTCCTTCCTTCCTCTCTTTCCTTCCTTGCTTCTTTTTCTGAGTTAAGGCTTCACGTATAGCCTGTGCTGGCCTCAAACTCATGATCAGTCTGATTTCAGCAATCATGATGCTGAGATTGGAGGCATCCGCCTTCATGTCCAAACATTATGATGTTCTTTAGAAAGGTTTTCATTTTAACATACTTTTACTAAACTTGTGTGTACTTTCTTACAAAGAAATTTTCAGTTACACCTTTTAGATTCTTTATTTATTGATATAATAGCATCTAATGTTTCTTTCTTAACATTCAAATGCAACTTTTTAATTATTTGTACCTAGTCAACCTGTTTCTATTCATTTTTATAACTTTTCTCCAGACAGAAGACTATCTTCTGTTCAATTGTTTTCTCCTCATCTTTACCTATGCCCCCTCCTGCTACCCTAGGATGGACCCCCATTCTAGTAGTGTGCAGCATAGCTGTCTTGTCTTGACTTTCAAAGCAAAGGCTTCAGATATTTTTCCCCATTAAGTGAGAGGTGTTTTGAACACACATTTCATTGAGTTAGAAGTTTTTCCTTTCTCATTTACTTGCTTTAAGTTTTCATCTTTCACGACTATTGGGAGTCATCAGATCCCCTTACTGTACTGATTTAAGGACGAATTTTTCACCCAAAAGGTTGCTGAGTACTGAAACACCTTAAGCCTTGAAGCACTGAGTGGTGTGATCATAGCTTGCTGTGATGGGAAGAACAGCAATGCCCATCAACAGGAAACACCATCCTCCCCAGAAGGGATACAATCAGCATCCTGGGTTTAGTGCAGGATCTCAGAGATGGGGAACGTAGGTAGCTCAGTGGCCAATACTGTCTATTCAAAGTGACCATGATCTTAAGTTATAGTCTCAGTCTTGGAGGGGAAAATCTATAGTTCGAGTTTGAATTAGTCCCTAAATTGTGCCTTTTGAATCAAAAGGAACTTCTGTCTGGGTGGGGTGAGGTGGCATATAGGCCTGTGAGTTTCATGCTGAAGAGGATGAATCTGGATAGTGGTCTCATTAGGTGAATGCTACCATAGCAAACCACTCGATATCAGCAAATAAACAATAACTAAAAAAGCAATTTTTCTGTTTAGCTTAAACAAGAAACTAATACATTCCATTAACAATGGTGTGACCGAGGATGCAACTTAAGGAGATAGAGCATCTGCCAAACATGCACAAAGCTCCAGGTTTGATTCCTTAGCACATCATGAACTGGATGTGGTCCTATAGACTTGTAACCACACCACTCTAGTGTGAAAGAGGAGGAGCATACATTCAAAGTCATCTTTAGCTACATAGATGAGTTTCAAGATATCTCTAGCTCAAAAAATAAACAAATAAACAAAACAACAACAACAACCCCCCAAACCAGGAACTTGTATATTGAGTACCATTGCAAAGAGCACTTACTTTCTCTCTCTCTCTCTCTCTCTCTCTCTCTCTCTCTCTCTCTCTCTCTCCTTCTTTCCTTGCTTTCTTCCTTCTCTCTCCCTCCTTCTCTCCCTCCCTCCTTCTCTCTTCTCTTCTTCTTCCTTTTTTTTACATAAAAACTATTCATAGAGATATCCCAAAGCAGACATATATCACAAATACTTAGAATCTACTTGTTTGTGTATAACATGGCTTCACTTGGAACTCCAAGGATGTGCAAATACCTTTATGGATCTCCTCTGGGAACTTTGCTGAGAGGAGTTCCCCTCTACCTTGACTAGCCCTGAATGACTCATCCATGGACATGCTCTAGCTTGACTAACCCTGAGTGACTCATCCATGGACACACTCTAGCTTGACTAGCCCTGAGTGCCCTCAGACGTGGACAGCCAGCCAAGGCTGAGGTCAAGGCTGATCCACACATAGCTGCTCTTTGTAAGAGTTGAAGCTGTAAATATGGACAGACTCAGGAAATGGGAGACTGTGTTAGTTGACAGATGTAAGAATAGGAAGATTTTAAGCCTTAATCCCACTTATTCAACTTCCCAGCGATCCACAAACCAGCTCACTGCCTTTGTAGAAGCTGCTTTGAGTGGAGTCTAACTTGCGACCACAATAGTCATGATAACTGCACTCACACAAACAAAAAACCATCCTGAGATGGGATCCCTAGGTGCCGGAATCTTAAAAGACAGGGCACAAGTAAGGCTTGTGATTCCTTCCCACTGCGGAAGAAAGGATGGGGACACTTTTGCCTATCTTGGGTAATTTTCTTGTTCCTGTCATAGTATGCTCTGACAAAATCAACCTGTAGTAGATAGTTTATTATGCTTGCATTTCCAGGGGAATAGAGGGAGGGCAGAGCAGTGGGCAGGGCAGGTAAAGTGGCAGAAGCAAGAGGCTGGTGGCCCCCACAACATCAGGAAACAGAGAAAGAATGAAAACACATAGTTGCTTGGCTCTGTTTCTCCAAGATACATGGTCTGAGAGTCCAGCCATTCCAAGGAATAGGCATCAAGTCTTCTCATTTCAATTATTAAGATTATTCCCCATAGGCATGTCTAGTGGCCTGTCTCCAAGGTAATTTTAGTTCCCATCAGGATGACAACTGAGCATAGCCATCACACTGGGCTAACTTTGAAAGCCCAGGTTTGACCAGGATATAGCAGTGTCCTTCAATTTCTCCAGAAGCATTTCAGAGTAAGAAGGATGCTTCAGATCATTATCCAAGACACTTGTACAGAGAGAGAGAGAGAGAGAGAGAGAGAGAGAGAGAGAGAGAGAGAAAGGGAGAGAAAGGGAGAGAAAGGAGAAAGAGAGAGAGGGGGAGGAATCAGGTAAGTAATTTTTTAAGACAAAAGGTGGACCTGGTGAGATGGTTCAGTAATTAAGAGAACTTGCAACTCTTATAGAGGAACCCAGATTTCAGTCCTCAACACCCATATCATGGCTTATAACCACTTGTTTCAGGGGATCTTATATCCTCTATGGCATCCATGGGTTCTACACTCATGAGGTACACATATATACATGTATGGAAACCAGTCACTTACTTAAAATATTTTTAAAAATTCTTTTAAAAAGAAGAGCAAATGAGAGTGTGTCCCTATCACAGTTTCAGTCCAAGTGCCACAAAATAAATGATAGATGATATAGTTAGATGATCGATCAATAGATAGATGATCGATCGATGATAGATAAGAAATGAAGACACAGACACACAAAGAGAGAACCACAGAACACACAAGGAAAAGGATACCTAAAAAAAAAAAAAAAAAAAAAAAAAAAAGCCAAGGAACAAAGGAGAATCAGCAAGACTCACATTTTCACTTCAGACTCTAACCTTAAAAACAAGGAGAGGAGAAATTCCAGCTGTTTAGACAGTCTGCAGTGTCTGCAAAGGAGAACACTGTCTGTGGAGCCTTCACACCTAGTCAGTCCTCTGGCCACAGCAACCCTCAGTACACGGTATCTTCCCAAGGCCTCCTTTTCCCTCCCCTTTCAAGATGACTGCCTGAGTTTAGGCTTCGTTCTAGTAAACCTCAGCCTCTCTCTGTTCTGATGAAAACGTCCATAGTTTTCCAGTAAGCTCCCTGGATCCTTGGCAGCAATGCCAGCTCTGCACTATTTACCCAGCTGAAGTCTGCTGTCCATGGTTCCCAACCAGAGCTGTGCATCAAGGGGTTGGGGTAATTCATTGACTGATGTTGAGGTAGGTCCTGATTTATCCAAAGATGGCCTGGAACTTGATTGGTGGTCTAAGGTGACCTTGAACTCTTCCCTCCTGTTTCTGCCTTAAATGTTGGACTCATAGGCACTCAAAAGCTGTGGTTTAATGAGACAAGGAATAGGTTTTAGTGTCTGCTCAAGATAAGAAACTGGGATTATAGATAAGAGTAACAAATAATACAATCAGGGCACACTCAATTTCACTCTCTCTAAAATCAAAGACAGTCTTGCTGATCATCCTTAGATTAAAAAACAAAAGCTTGTTGTACCTATCTGCCAAACTGATTAAGTCAACAAGGATGAATAAAGATGTGCCTTAAGCTGGGCGGTGGTGGCGCACGCCTTTAATGCCAGCACTTGGGAGGCAGAGGCAGGCGGATTTCTGAGTTCGAGGCCAGCCTGGTCTACAGAGTGAGTTCCAGGACAGCCAGGGCTACACAGAGAAACCCTGTCTCGAAAAACAAACAAACAAACAACAAAAAAAAAGATGTGCCTTGTGCCCAGTATTTTAAGTATTATATAATCTAGGGAAATTAAAAAAAAAAAAAAGAAGAAGAAGAAGAAGACATCTCTCTTGTGTTTATAGACCTTTTGACTTAGACAATAGAAGTCTTAGTTGTCTCTGTGTGTTTAAAGTGGGACTCAGTGGTTGAATGTTTGCCTAACATTTGTGAGACTCCGAGTTCAGGGTCCATAACAATATGTAAATGAATATGCTAATTTGGTTATCTATTTAGAAACTAAGAAGATGGGATGGCATATGTGGGAGCCTGCCTAGAGGCAAAGGCGTGCATGGGACACAAGGTCATGCCAGAGGTCACTTCAGTGGGTACCACTTACACTCAGATCTTAGTAGTCATGACCCACCTGGGACTTAACTGAGCAAGTGAGGATGGCAGCTTTATGTCTACTCTCGGCCATCCCTGCATCCTGAGCAAACAGACTGCTATAGAAATGAAGAATTATTTGTGCTGTGCTCTCCCAATTCTGAGTGTCTCTTATATTCAGGAGAGAAATATTTTGCTAAATCTACTTGCGGGCTGAAAGGTCTCCATACAGAATGAAATAGTCAACTATTACTCTTTGGCTTATTCTTTTTTTTTTTTTCCTGGCTTGTATTTTGAACATTCCGAACTTTATAAATTGTAATCTGTACAGAATCAAATGATGCCGAGTTGCTTCCAGAAGTTTGTCAGCATCTCCCGAGAAAGGTGTGCATGATTTATGTTACCAAGACATTGTCTCTAGAACTGGGGGCGAGTCTCAGCTAGGAGAGCACTTAGCTCGCATGCATGAAGCCTGGCTTCAGCCTCCAGTGTTGTATAAAGGAACTGTGGTGCATTCAACCAGCAAAGCAGGGGGGTAAGAATTCCAAGGCCATCTTTAGCTGTACAGCGAATTTAAAGTGAATATGGGTTACACAAGGCCCTGTCTCAAAAAAATTAATTAATTAAAAAAAACCAACTCTTTTAAAAAGTGAACTATAAGTAGTTCTGCTTTTATATTGAAATATGTCTTATAATGCCTTTAGGTGTCTTAATCTTAATACAACTTCTTTGGAAACATTTAAAATAAACTAATTTCTCTTTGACATAGCAATTATTTTTTTAATTCAAAAGCTGCAGGTGGGAGTTTTACAAAATCAAGATAAGCTTAGTAAAAAAAGTTTTCTAAAGTTAAAAGAAATAAACAAAAGAAGGAGATTTTTCTCAGTACCTTAGTATAACAGTTGTTAAAACTTTGATACGTCTATTTCCAGTCTCCTTTTTCTGCACATTATTTTGATTTTCTGTTATTTCACATAATTTTATCATATTTTCCATATATACACATATATACTTAATGTCTGGGCCTATGTAATGGGTAGTTAGATTGCATGTGGTGAAGAAAATCTGATTTAAAGACTGAGTAGACAACGGGTTAAAATTTAAGCTTAAATGTGTGTTAGCATTTATCACCTAAAATCACATTGTACCCTTGAATATAAAAATAGTTCTGAACTCACGTCCTAGGGTTGTTGTGAGCACTAATTAAAGCGAAATGGCTAACACAGCATCTAGAAAATAGTAAATCCTCAATAGTCATTAAAATCATTACACTATTAAGATAAAATGATTAAGTGTAATTGTTTTTCGGCATAAAAATTCACAACTCTTTCAGTCTTTTTCTCACAGGAGACAGCTAAGTCTCTTTACCATTCCATCTGCTGGATCCTGGGACTTTCATATCTTCCACTGGTACCTTCCTTTAAACGCTGCTTCCAGCATGGAGCACAGCAGTCTCAGCAACAGAAAGTGGAGCTGGACTGACTACACCCTCCATTATTTTGTGAACGCTCTAAGTTTATCACACAGTCTCAACTACTTCTGTTTTGTTGTTTGCAGCCATCACTCCCGTGGCTCCCTGCCAGGCCAGGCTCTCTTCTCTTCCCTGAGGAGTACTGTTGCTAAGTCACACAGACTTCAAACCAAATTTAGGCAGTTGGTGTTTCAGTCCCAAGGCAGGCCCACACAATTACTCTAACCAAATTATATATTATTAAATTTTATGCATCTTTCAGCTGTTGAGAACATTTATATCCCTGATTTCGTAATCTAGTGTATCTTCTTCTTCTCATGCAAGCCATTTTTGACAGCCATGCCTTTCTCTTGCTTTATCTCAGTCACTGACGAAGGTGTTCACATCAGACAAGGAGAAGGACAAAGGCCTTGTGGTATCAATCTGTAACCTTTCTCTAGGTGTATGCCATTTCATTAACATTGCAATTAGGGCAATCCTTCAACTAGTTATACTACAAACTACATACTACAAAATTACCCCTCAATGTGAACTTTTCTATCCAGCTCAGTAGAAAGACTTCAAATGTCTTGCCAAAACCCGAACATCTGCACCTATTGCAAAGGTAAACTGTTCGCTAACTTTTCCAGGAAATGATATATTTTTCAGTGGAATAGTTTCTCTGACTTTTAATCTTGTGAAATGATCACAAAGTTTTTTATGTTTATATAAATGTCCTTAACTGTTCTTTCTAAAATGACACCGCTGTCGTAGACCTAAATTCTCAGGCTCTGAATGGGTTTTTGTTGTTGTTTTTTTTCTTCTAACATCAAGGATATTCTTCCCTGTGCCTCCTGACAACCCTGGTCTGATAAAGGCAGCTGAGCACACTTTGCACCCATCATTGAGAAGGTGTCTGGCAATGATTCCTAGAGACCAAGAGACATTCTGACAGCACAGGCAGTCATCTCCTCGGGCGGAGTATATAAGTTCTATACTGAGACCTGTCCTTAATTCTCTTGGTTCACATGTGAGCTGTGTGCACTTCTGCAGTTGAATGCTTATGGAGAAGTAACTCAGGAATAATACAAGATTCATAGGGTCAGTATGATAATCAGAGCACATGAGTACTTACGTAGAATACTTGCCAGCACATCAATAATATTGTCTATGTTTTGTGTCAGTTGTACAATGCTTTCACATATTTCTCTTTTTTGAGAGCTAGCCTCATGGTCTTGACTCCCTTCACCGAGCTCATGTCCGCTGAGTAGTGTTTGTTATGTGCAAGGCCCTGGACACGCATTAGTGAGAACAGCATTCCCTTTGCTTGCGGAACTTACATTCCTAGGCAGAAAGCAAACATTTCAGTGTGTAAGATAATGGCACCAGCAGCCACGAGACTGAAAAGTCAAAGGGTAAAAGATGTCAGGGGGAACTGTTTTCCAAAGGTGGTCAAGGTCCTCTCTGAGGAGGTGAGCCGAGATGTGGCTGACCTAAAGGGAAGACGCGTAGAAGAATGGAAAACCTTTGCTTTCTTTTTCTCATGAATGAATTTGTCTTCCACTTCAAAAATCTGGGGCTGTCCCTTGGTTGCTGTTTTCCCTGATTCTGTACCAAGAAACAGCGTTTTTTGCTTCTTTCCAGCATCCTCCAGGAGCCCCAGCTCATTCTCTGCTGAGGGCTTATAGGTCCATGCTGCCTTCATCCACCCCTGCTTCCTTGTGTGCCCTCTTCCTGTCTCTTGTACATGCTGCTTGAGATTCAGAGGCTGTCAGTGAGTCCCCGTGTGGCATGCTGGTTTCCTTAGTTTCCTCCCCGTTTTCCTGCTCATTAGAACCATTTGTGTTTGCATAGGCAGAACACTGTTTAAATCAAACTCTGAGCCTGCACGGCTGCTTCCCCCCAAGGTTCCAATCATTTCTACTTTACCTACTGCTTTCTGTCAGAATTGGGTCCTGAGCAGGAGTCTCCTTAATGCTTACTCTGCCTTCTGGGAAATGAAATTATCAGCAAGGCTGGTCAAGAAATTGTAAGTGTTTTGCTTTCCAAGGAATTCAAGTTTCTGCAGATACCTGGAGACTAAAATCCCCAATGCCAAGATGTATTGCTGTTCTATCAATTTTGTGGTCTGTAGGAGAAAAAGAATCTCTTACCTCTCTTGGCCAGAAAGGCTAAAGTGTAGTCCTAAATTCCTATCATGTCTGAGCCTGCCATTTACATTCACCGAGAATTTTCTCCAGTGTCTCTCCATTATGGGTCAGTGGAGGTATATGCAGGTTCGTAGCTTCCAACTAGCAAGGCCTATTCACCAACCTTCCAATCTGCTTGGCCTAATTATAATTAAAATAGAGGCCTAAAAATCAATTAATATTTATTGGGTTAATACTCCAGATACAAAGTGTTTGCCTGAGGTCTTGAGTCTGCTGTTTGTAACCTATGCAAAAGAGCCAGAGATGGTGCCAGGCACTCAATCCCAGTGCTGGGGAAATGCCAAGACAGGCAGATAGATCCCTTGAGGCTTGCTGGGAGCCAAGCTATTACTGACGTGTCTCAGGTCAGAGGAAGACCCTGTCTCAACAAACAAGGTGAAACTCAAGGTTGACCTCTGGTCTCCACATATATGCATGAACATACATACACTCACATACATTGTTTATGTGATAAAACTCTGCCCAAGAAAGCAGGAAGTTCCCCTCTAGCTTTAACATTGACATGGCCATAGAATAATCAGAAGGTTCTAGATGGCAGGTTGACTCTGAGGCTTCTCAACCCTCACACTCAGCTGAGTGCCCTCTCAAGGTGTTGATAGGACACCTCTCAACTAAAGAGCCCTTGGGAATGAAAGCTCTGAAACCTCCATTTTTACCGATGAGCAAACTGTAGCCAGAGAAGGTTAATTGACTTGCCTAGGGTCTCACACACAGCTCATTGGGGATAACATCACAGCTCATTACAACTGTTAGACAGCCCCCTTCTTAGGCAGGTACATTTCATCCACACCTTATTATTCTCTACGAATAGCCGGGAGGCTTGCTTCTACTTCAGTGGAGTGGAAACCTGACCGTCTACCCTTGTATCCGAAGAAGCCCGGGAAAAGGGACAGAGATAATAGGAATAGAATAATGGTTGTGTAGGGTGGTGTTCTGAGGGAGATACTTTTAATAGTTTAACCTGTAGGCTTCTATGGAGTGTTTTCCTTTTGATTGAAGCGATTGACACTTTGAATTCTGTTCTGTATTTAGGCATGTTTACACTCCTGTAGATTTACAATAAACTGCAGGCTGCATCCCCTAGGTTTTGGCATTCCTGAGACCAGGTGTTACTTCTCTTTGCATTTCTCAGGAAATGCATGACAGGACCTCCCTTACTTTCAGACTTTACTTTTCCCATCTGCTAAAGGGCTGGTCATATTTCTCTCTTGGGTGGAAGGTTCCTGTTACAACAGTGCCTGCTTTCTTTGACTTGTTTTTTTTTCAACATTTTATTTATTTATCTTATGTATATGAGTACACTGTAGCTGTCTTCAGACACACCAAATGAGAGCATTGGATTTCATTACAGAGGGTTGTGAGCCACCATGGGTTGCTGAGAATTGAACTCAGGACCTCTGGAAGAGCAGTTAGTGCTCTTAACCACTTAGCCAACTCTATAGCCTTTTCTTTGACTTTTATTTTTCCTGTTCTCTTCCTCTCCCTCCGAGCTTCCTGATGGCAGACAGTGTTTATTTATCTTTGTATTCCTTGAGTCTAACACTCAATAGCTACACAGTATGTTTGCTGAGTGAATTATTTACCAAGGTGAAGAACAGAAAGTGGGCTGAGGCTACAGCATTTTGTAGGTCGCTGGGTTTCCCTCTCTGAAGAGCAGGTCACACTGAATGATGATGCTGAAGGAGTCATAGAGAGGATGAGGAAGGATGCAGCTGACATTGTCTTGTCTGAATCACAGCAAACACACTTGCTTCTAGTTGATAGACCAGGCTGCTGTGTAAGGTCTTTTTTTTGAAGACTGAAATGAGACCTGTCCCCGGCTGGAACATATGCTTACACAGTCTCAAAGATGCAGCTTCTAATATTTTGTTTATGGTCGGGCAAGTTAACTTTTCTATGCCATTATTTTCCCGATTTATCATTGAGCTGATGGGCAGGCAGATACCCTATGCACACCTGTCATTTCTACATTATTCTAGCCCAGTGCACAGGACTTGAATCCAGACAGTGGGGTACATGAGAAGCAGGTGCAGACAAGCACAACATACCTGGCTTGACTTTTCTCTGCGTCTGGTTCCCTCTGGGCCACACAACTGCCAAAGAATCCACTGCCAAGGCTGAAACACACACTTAAAAAAAAAAACACTCTAGTTCACTTTTCTAAAGAACTTATACTTACAGTCTACACATTTCCATGTAAGGTGGTGATGGGAAACCCAGCACTTTCTTGGATCTAAAAACAAACTGTTCCAGGTAAGAACACCTACTGTAGGTGGAATTAGAAGGAACAGGCAGAGCTCAAGCCAGGGGTCCCATGCTGGTCTCTCTTACTCCCCAGCACTCCTGGAGGAAGATTAAAATAGAGAAAACAAGAAAATATCTAATGCATAGCTTGGGCTTGGATATCAGTAGTTGAAAACAGATGTAGGCCCTAAACTACCAGGCAGCTACCAACACACACCAGCACAACTCCAGCCCTGATAGAAAGGAACCTTGAAATGTTAGTAAGGTGGTGCTTGGCTAGTGTTCCTCCCTCGACCTGCCCATGACTTCCACCCCAAGAAAATCCAAGAAATGGAATCTCCACGAAAAGGTATCTTCAAGTAGCCAAGGAATCAAGCCTATTACATTAATCCTACAATATACCTGCCAATGGGGGAACCGACTCTAACGCCAAGATTCATTTGGTAACTGTGGAGCATGACTAGACTTTCAAAAAAAATTAATTATAAACTAGTTTCTGTATTTGGAACCCACTTGTTAACTAATAGCATATTTTAATTATATCAAGTTGGCTTGAGGTCTTTCTCTCCTGAGTTGATTGTTTTGTCTGGAAGGGAAGGTTGGTCCACGAACGATGTAGTTCTATCTTCTGCACTATAATGTATCACTAGAATTGATGGTGGAAACCTGGAACATTACACAGAGTATTTCTCATTATTCTTCTTCAGTATTTAGCAGAGACTGTAAGATCCTTCTTCCTCGTAAGAATTTTTATCAGAATGAAGGGGTGGGGGATGGGGAGAACATGGTTGATGTCTGAGGTAATTTCACCTTTAAAAGGTTGAACTCTTCATTGAGGAGGTGCATCAGAGTTGGGGAGGAAGGATATCTCTGTGGAAGCAGTAACCCTGGACTGAAATTACTTACTGTTGAGAGGAGAGGGCAGAGAAAGACCCTAGGACATCAGGGCCAGGTATGAAGGAGGGGTAACTGGCCAGCCAGCTTTGGATTCAGTGAGTGAGTTCTTCCTGGCCTCACTAGGTTTTGTTCTCAGTATTGGCAATCTTTTAAGAGCCTTTTCCTTTCTGTAGCTCTTGGAAAGTTGGAAGGCAAACTTGGCTCAGTGTTAGAACACACAGCATGCACAAGACCCTCGGAGAGAGGTGGGGAGGGGAGAAGGGGGAGAGGAAGGGGGGAAAGGCCTGGAAATGGAAGGGTAAGGGTAAGAGGGAGAGGGATCTCAGAGCTGGGCATGCTGGCATGATGGCGAATACCTTTAATCCCAGCACTCAAGAGTCTGAGGCAAGTTCCAGGGCAGCTAGGACTGCACAGTAAGATGCTCTTCTGCAAACAAAGACCATGAACAAAAGCCTAAAATTAACATTAACCAAGGGTAAGTAAACATGCACTTCATATTATGAGACTATTTTTGGATTTTTTTTATAGAGCTTTTTCAAGGTTAGTGAGCAAAACTGATGAATCTTCTATTTAATTTTTATTTGGAAAAACAGCATCTGTGACTTCTTTGAAAAGATGAACTACAGAACTCAGTTGTCATATTTCTAAAACTTCTGCAGAGCAAATGACTTCAAATGATGTTTACCAAATCCAGACAGAATTAAATTGTAGAATTTAAATAAGAAGTGAACATAAAGGATTCAGCCAGGTGTAGGTTCATTGGTTTGTTAGGAAGCATAAGGAGAAGAAACTTTACTGTTTAAAATACGTATTCTGTTAGGAGCTCTAAATGATAGAGGAGAACAGGTTTCTTTTCTTCTATTTTTCTTGTATGAACTAAGAAATTGCTCTAATCTTTCATTCAACTTACTGACTTTTATCTGTTTTTTTTTTTTTTTTTCAGTTTGTCAGATTCATGGAAATAAGATGAAAACATTTAGAAAATAGCTACTATCATTAATTTTATTAATGCCATTTTTAAGAGCCTTGCCTGATGAAAAGAAATATTTCTTTTGAGACAGGGTCTTGATAAATTAAACATTAAATGTGTGTATGAGTGTATGTGTGTGTGCAAGAGAGAGAGGGAGAGACAGAGAGAGACAGACAGGCTCACAGGTATCTGAGAACAATCATGGCTGCTGATTCTCACCATCCTTCTTGCTTGATCCTTGTCTCCCAATTCTCAGCACTCTATAGACCAGGCTAGTCCTACAGTTTCTTATCTCCACTTTAATAATGAAGTTGCTGGGTAATTCTTTAACAAAATAACCGGCAGGTAGCACTGGCAAGGAAACAAAAGTAAGGAAAATGCCAGTTATTAGAAGTTGATGGAACTTTTTGAAGAGAATAGTAGTCCAACAGTAGTACAAAATATAATTTTTTAAATAAATTACATATTATCCCATATTTCAACATGTTATAAAAGGTACTTTGTGGTCCAGCAGTGTGTGATTTGTCTCAGTAGAGGAGAGGCCATATTGTATGTGAGCTCCTCAGCTTAATATCCAAGAGCAGCAAATTACATATATAATTTATGGATACTTTTTAAAATGAGCATATTTCATATAAATGGTTCTCATGTTGTGCAGACATTCATAATGATCAAAGTTTCCAGCTTATAAGCTGATGCAATAACATCCCATGAGAAACTGTCTTAAGCTGCAGTCATACTAAAAGTCTGTATGGAGAAATAGTTACTATAAAGTAAGTTAAGAGTAACATCAGCTGGGCAGTGGTGGTGCATGTCTTCAGTCCTGGCATTCAGGAGGCAGAGGCTGGTGGATTTCTGAGTTCAAGGCCATCCTGGTCTACAGAGTGAGTTTCAGGGCAGCCAAGGCCACATGAAGAAGCTTGATGTCAAAAATAAAAAGCAAAAAATCAAACACACACACACACACACACACACACACACACACATGCGTGCGCAAACACAACCAAAAGCACAAACAAACAAACAAACAAACAGGAACATCAGTGATGTCAATGGGAAACATGCCGATTGGGGTATTGAAATGATTCTTAACTCAGGTTCTGTAGATTGTCTAGATTCTAAGTAAATACTCTCCTTTGAAAAGTAGAATCTTAGCCTACTGGGGCTATCAATTCCTTGTGGTTTTAAGCAATAGCCTAGCTTGTTTGTGTTTAGCTGTCTCTGCCACTGAGTCTTACTCATTGGTTGAATTATGGCTACTAAATTCTGCAGTTGGTCATAGTCCTTAGAAGGTTGTTTGCTTCTGTTTGTTGGTGGGACGTGTCTGATTTCTTTCATGTGTCCCTCTTTGGTGAAACATAATTACAGGGTATGGCATGGTACAACAATAATGAAAAATAGCATTTGCTTCTGATGAACACAGAGGGAAAGCAAGCGAGTCACAGAATGAAGACAAAGTGAAAGGGAAGACAGAAAGGGGTGGGGGTGGGTTCGCAGCCAGCCAGGAAAGGAGAAAACAGAGGCCCACCAACTTAAGCCAATCAGTAAGTAGAAGGCTTCACAGTATGAATTGTAACAAATGTGCTAATATCGTGTGAATCCTTTGAACACAGGAAAGTATGTTTACGGCTATTTAGTGCATTTCTGCATGTCTTCTACAGGGACCTGCAATTCCCATGTTTGCTCACAATACAAAGGAGTGTCTACTTAAGCATATAGGCAAGAGGCTCATTGCTTTCTGGAAGAAAAGGGAAATGCATGAAAGGAAAGTGTGTCAAAAGTAAAGTCCTTGTATGCATATGTGTGCATATATATCATACGTATGTGTGTATCTGTGTGTGTGCTTATGCAGATGTGTGTGTGTGTGTGCTCGAGCAAGCTGACATGTAGATAGAGGGCAAAGGTCAAGGTCAAGTTCTTAACTGTTCTCCACGTTCCTGTTTGAGACAGTGATTCCGTGAATGTGAATATGGAGCTTGCCAACTTGGCTAGAATGGGTGGCTAGCAAAGCTACGGAGGGATCCCCTGTCTCTGCCTCTCCGGCACTGGGATTACAAACACAGACAGTTATGCAATTCCATGCATTCTGTGAGATCCGTGCAGGCTCTCTTGCCTGCACTGCAAGATTCTTACCTTCTCCCTAGCTCCCAGACAGTCCTGGTACTCTGACTTCCCACTTTCCAGAATAGAGACATGGGTCAAGATGCACTTCTGTTTCATTGAATACCATGCTGAGAGAACATGAGACACTTGCAGAAACTGCATGACTCGTGGTCAGAGATTCTTTTGGTCTGCAGGAGGCAATAGAATCCATGGAGAACTTTGTAAGTTGGTGCTTGTACATCTGTTTTCCAAGAAAAACCCCATACTCAAGGTTGTTGTGAAGTTAAGAATATACCGTCTTTCAGGTACCCTTGCTTCAAGCTCCAGAAGCTAGAACTACATAACGTCTTAGTTGCCCCCCATAAACTAGGACCTGACACATGGCAGGCCGGTGCTCCACCCTTGAGCTACATTCCCAGCCCCCGAATCTCAGTTTTAAGTTGACAAATAACAGATTAAAAACCAAAAGACTATGTGATCTTATATGTATGGGGCAAATAAACACATGTGTTGGCTATCCTTGTTATGCTCTAGCAGTTTGTAACATCTGAGAATAAAACCAATGAGGCAGAAATGCGTGGCAGGCAACATTAAATATGGCCATTACAGTGATTCTCAAAGACCCAACGCTCCCAATCAGCAAAGACAGGTACAGAGTCAGTATGGTTTTCTTGACACTATGAACTGGAATTCTGCTGTGTTCCCAGAGAATTTCATGAAAAAAAAAAAAAAAAAAAAAAGCTAGAATGGAAAAGCAAGAATGGAGATAGAACCAGCATATAAATTGATAGCACAATATCTACTCCTCTGGAAATTTCCATTCATGAATCTGCTTTTTAAGATAACATGAATACAAATTGTGGTCATTTCTCAGGCCAAAAAAAAAAAAAAAAAAAAAAAACCAACAACAAAAAAAAGTTTTTAAAAAATGCATTTCTGGTTCTTGGATGTAAAGTTTCTGACCTTGACAAATAAGAAAGTCATAGTGAGCTAAGATGAAGGCCCGATGTGTTCTAGCGTAATGTAAAGTTTGTCAAAAATGTTTTGCCTTTAAACAAATCCTGAGTGCTGAGGTTAGAAACAGAGACAGTGGAAAGTCCGGGACTACAAGATCTGAGGGTCCCCTGTGTCATGACAGTCACTAGGACAGGAGGGTTCAGGGAGAAAGGCGGCTCTTTAGGAGGTGGCAAGGCCACTACCGTTTCAACTTTGCTGAACTTGGTACAAATGTCAGTAAATATATGCACACGCACACATATACACACATGCATGCACACGCATGTACATACATGCATATAAACAATTAAAAGCATTTATAGCGGAAACTAGAAACCTCCTTCAACAAACTATCCTTATTTGTGATGTTACTAAAAAGTGTTCTTTACTAAAAAGAGCATATGCGGCCGGGCGTGGTGGCGCACGCCTTTAATCCCAGCACTTGGGAGGCAGAGGCAGGCGGATTTCTGAGTTCGAGGCCAGCCTGGTCTACAGAGTGAGCTCCAGGACAGCCAGGGCTACACAGAGAAACCCTGTCTCGAAAAACCAAAAAAAAAAAAAAAAAAAGAGCATATGCACTCAAATACAACATTCTTATTAAGTTAATTTTTGGAAATCACTCGGATTTTGATTGCAATCACCCACATGTAAAATTTACCAATAGCTTACAAAAATATCTCAGTGGACTGAGTAAAAGAAGCTATTCAAGTAAATTTATTTAATTTGTTAATAAGTAACAATGGTGTGCACGCTTACATGGTAATAAATATATTCTTAGATTTCTGGGTTATTTGACTTCTAATTGGCTATGTCAGCTAAAGTGCTGTCATACATGGACCATAGAACCATGATGCCGACCTGATGGGTGTAGTAGGAAGTCCATGCATGGACAGCATCCTGACTCCCATCATCTGTTCCAGAAGCAGCAACGGCAGCTGCCAAATCCTGCGGAAGTCACTGTTCTCCTAGGACTCTGAGAACAGGTGACATGTTTCCAAATGACCTCAGTGATTGGTGCACATCATGCTATTCTGAGTGGTAGGTAATCCTATGACTTCCTCTGTCATGTAGAGTTTAGAGTCAAGTCTACAAAATGTGTGCTGGCCAATATGAGGATATAGCTCAGTAGGAGAGCATGGGCCCAGCACTAGGAAGGCTCCAGGTTCCATCCCAAGATGAGGATAAAAGGGCAGCAGGGACAGAGAAGGACATCCAGAGGGGCAGTTTCTTTCCTACTCTCTCTTCTTCATAATTTAAAAATGTATGCTTTAAAAATAAAGATTTCTTTAAAGGCTATTGTCACACCTAGATGTCATAGTCTCACTTTACTAAATCAAGGGCTTTTTACAATTGTACCAGCTGGCTGCATTCTGAGTCCTTCTCAGTCTGTGGCCATAGCAGATAATGTGTGAAGTGGCAAGTATTACAAGCAGGCTTTCCTTAGTGAGAGTCCGGTGCTTGCAAGTTTATTGTGGTACCACAATCATGTGAGGCCATCTATGTGTAAAACGAAGACCTCTCTGACAAGTGGAAGCCAAGAGTATGCACTGAGAGGCTTGTGCTCCAAAACAGAAATAAAAAGGAAATGAACTCACCTCAAACCAGGATAACAGAGAAGACTGCCCTACAAAAGTAAACAAACAAATAAAAACACAATTGAGCCGCTTGTTGTCCCCCAAAGCAGGGACCTAGCTAGCAAAAAGAACAAATACAATTGGCACCAGGAGAGTCTTGAACAAAAGCTGACATAAAATCAAAATCGAGTAGAAGCTATCATAAATTTTTGTAATTTTATCAAATTTGTGGAATTATTGTGTGCATTATTTGTGAAAGTAAAAACCAAGAACACATCTTCAGAGGAAAAATAGTAAGATTTAGTTGGGAAAAATTTTGTGAAGAATAAATGAAGAAATAGCGGACAGCAAGAATTTCTGAATGGCATGCGTGTTGAGCAGAGTCTGGGCTGATTGTGTCCTGTGGCTTTGTGTGCTGTTCGTTCTGCTGGCTGGTGTCTGTTCTTACTGCTCCTCCAGGCCGATTTATTTGTACAGAAAACTTATTTCTCTGGGGAGGGGCTGTGTTTGCCACTCTTCAGTAGCACCCACAGCAGCAAACGGAGAAAATCAGTTTTCTATGACGGCTCAATAATTGCCTTTATTATCCTTACATGTTGAAAATTATGTCAGCCTACAATTTCAGCAAAAATGCAAAATTGAAAATGAATATAGAAAATAGTGTGTACGTTTCTCTGACATGAAATCACCGTGTGCTGCCAAACGGAGCACAAATGGCCCTCTAACAGGCTCCTGTGCCAACAGTGGATGATCAAAGACCTCCTCTGTGGCAGCCACACCAAGTCACACTGGGGATGTCAAGGGCAGGCCGTCTGAACCCTATGCTGTATTTTCTCAACAATATTGTGTTAGAATACAAATATATAGATACAGATAAATACATTTACATGTTCACATATATATTTTACAGAACTTAAATAATTCATCCAAATAAATTATTTAAATGATTTAAAAATTCCTTTGTCAAACAGATTAATAGAACCTTGTTATTCAAAAGATAAATCATTTTATATGAAGTGGCAAAGTCTTCAAGGGCTAATAAAGGTTTTATGAGAGATAAACTTTTAATGAATTAATACTTTTGCATGCACTTCTTTTTTGTATACACAAATATACACATATATGCTTATATTGATATTTGTATTAACATTTTCTGACTGATTGTTTTTAAAGGCAACAGTGTTCACATTACTTAAAGCAAAGCATTCTTATAGATTTAAGGCTTAGAAGCTGATGTATTACAATTTACCAAGTGAACCTTTAAATAGTGCTACAAATGTTATTTGTGTAAGAGATAAAAGAGACTGGTGTTTTTCTGTTTTGTAATTTATATGAATCTAGCAATCATTGCCCATGAACAGTTTTATGCATGTCACTGTGTAGGTTTAAAGTGTATCAGGCCTGCAGGACTTTCTTCTGCATGAGTCTAAATCAGAACAATATTTTACTCTAGAAAATCATGAACTGGTATTTGCACAATAAGACCCCAAGACCCTGGGAACAATTTTAAGGATTTTTATGAAGTTCAGTGTGCATTCTTCAGCTCAAATTTGGCATAGTTTCAATTTGAGACTCCACTGAAATTCAATTGGTTTATTTTATAATTAAAAACAAGGAAATCATAGTAACAAAAATATATAATGTATGGAAGTCTTGTTTATTATAGAAACATCCATAAAGAAAGAAACATGTTCTAACTTTTCTCATTACCCCAACGGGAATTGCATCTTTAATCACACAAAGCACAAGAGCTTTCTAATTTTGTTTAAAGGGTTTCAGTACTTACAAAACCCAGATCAGGTTATTATAAATCTAGAGGAAATTAGCGTCCCCAGCCCTCCATCAGCTCTATGTAAGGCTTCTATATGTATCACAAATTTAATGGTATATTAAGACTCGCATTTGGTTCAGTTTTGTAGGCGTTAATAATCTATAGAGTATTTAAACATTTTGTTCATTAACTGGAAAATTTAAGCAAAGATAAGCTTGATTCCATTTTAAGGGACAATATATTATAACTGGTTTTTGAAAGCCTATATAGTTGCTTAAGTAGTTAAAGATAGTTTTCTAAGCATTTAATTCAATATCTATTTTTGACATTAAATATTTTTTTCTGTATATAAGCATATGCTATCCTTACAATTTCGAATCTTACCTGCATAAAATATCTTGGTACGCACACACATATATATGTAGATGTAAATAAACTTTGAAATCATTTTACAGTAGGGCATTGGAGAGATAGTATGCATTGAATAATGGCATGAAAATGTCAAAATTCATTATTTCAGGTATTTCTCAAAGTCTATATTTGAGTACATGCAGATTTATTTATTGTATGCCTACACTCAGAGAAACACACAAGCATCCCAAGAAGTGATATTTTCCTTGGGATTCGTATTATTTACAAACAAGGCTCAATCTTGGGTTCTGTATCCATTTATATTTTATAGCTGGTGAGAGCAGTCAACTTCTCTCTGATTTTATTTTTTTAAAAGGCTTTTTTTCTCATCATTATCTACTGCCATTATCTTTGAGACTTGTCACTTCACATACAATAATAACCCAGTACCGTAATGAATTATTGCGTTTCAATTACCATTAGATAACAAACAGGAAATTGGTTTTAATTTTGCACTTCGTTCTATATTGTCTGAACAATTTAAAATACATGGTTTTCATTGGAGCCATTAATTCAAGTAGTAAGGACACAATAATAATTAAGTTGGTGCCATAATTACATCCCCATAGTGAAGGTGGGGGAACTCTTGGCACACTAATAGTCCGTTTTCCTTCTGTTGCAATCTGTGATTTTGGTAGGAAGGACAGTTGAATTAGAAGAAAGATAATTTAGAGAGTCATAGAAAAGCATCCCAAGAATATTTCTTCAGGTGACAGTGCAGCACCATCTTTATAATGCACAGTGGCTGCATGTGTTATAATAGTGTTTTATTTTTTAATTCAAAGCAAAAAATAGTTGGTGACTTTTAAAAATCAAAATACTTAAAAATACCCACGCCACAAAACATCATCGTTACCACGCCATTTCAGCACTCTTTTGAGATACAAATGATATTTTGATATGATTCTAAACTTGAGTGTTAGTTTTAGAGAGATATTAATTCTATTCTATTCTACTTTTGTGTATCACAATGGAGTGTGCTGATGACATCACCGCAAGTCTAATATCAAGTGGTGATGACGTCACTGTGCCTTCTTGGTGAATAACAGAGTTACGATGGGGTGAAGATTCAATGGAATGATTTAAATTGTTATGGGATGATGGGGACATTTTAATATTTTATCAGAGAACTGTATGATATTATGAAGAATCTATATAGCACTTTACTTTGTAAATTGCTATTCTACTTCTCACATGCTCAGATTTGTTTACCAAAATATTCAAAAACAAATAATCGTTTTCAAAAAACTATAAATAGTGTTGGCATTGTAGCTCTGCTGGTAGAATGCTTGCCTGGTACTCAGCAATTCCTGGGTTTCGTGCCAGCATTGCATATGACCGACATGATTACACAGTGTGAGTCTTGCGCACAGGAGCTGGAGGCAGAAGGATCAGAATGTGGAGCTATCATCGGCTACACATTCAGCTATAGGCTGGTCTGGGCTGCATGAAATCCTGGTTGAAAAATAACATAATTATACTAACAAGGAGATAAAACAATAGAAAATATCAGTAAAAGCTAAAGAAAAATAATCAGAGGATCAGAAAAGACAAAGTAAAGGGGGTCACGTTTCATAATTTAAACCACAGAATGTTTTCAAACATGAAATACATCTTATTTATTTATTTAAAAATATTAAGACTATATAAGCCACTATACTTCATGTTGGACAGCTATGACAACTTAGTTTTGATCTGAAGACACCAGAAAATGATAGAATAATATCTTTGACATTCCAGTGCTTATAGAAACATCTATGTGTTTGCATTCGTACTCTTAGAGGCTTTAGCAAGTTTGATCCTACTGTGGTGGACAGCAGTATGAAGAGACAAAGTCATATTCGCCGAGCCATGGAAAATCCCACTGCTTGGATTCTGTGAGCTGCTGTTCAGCATGGAGCTGCCACCACAGTTAACATCTGTTTGCTCCTGTTCTGTGCCCAAGCGATAGATGCATCACGATTTAGGAGGAATGGCACATGCAGAGACTGGTATCTTGGTTTAGCTTCAAGAATTTTAAAGAAACTCAGAGAAGTTTCATCTTCATGGTTGACGTGGTAAAGTTCACAAGCCTTAGAAAGACTGGGAGAACATTCATTTGTAAACATACACATTAACAAGGGAAGATGCCTGAGGGTATGGATCATGAACAAAATAATGACTGTTCAGGTAGGACAAAGAGCTTTGTTAAAAAAAAAAAACAGTGCAGTTATCAGTCTTGGTTTGACAGAAACATTGATAGAGTAAGATCTATCAGACCCAATTAGAGAAAATCCTCACGGTGCAGAGATTAAGAAGAGTTATGGGAACAATCTATGGAAAAGAAAGATTTTGACTTCTGAGAAACTCAGTAGAACAATGATTCTGAGGGATATCATTTTTAATTTTCTTGCTTTCAAGTATCATAATTGTAATGGTATAAAAATTTTATAATCCTTTAGAGATAGTTATGCATATTTAAACACTTGGTGTATATAGAAAAACCCATGCAGCCACTTATATGGGTGGATATTTTTTAAAACTAATAATTATAAAATGATGGTCTTTAAATGCATATGATTATATCTTGTCAATAATATCATTAAGCATAGAATACCATAATCATATATATATTCTGCCTTTTACTACTCTGAATGTTGAGGCTGTGTCACATCCTCTTAGGTAAGGTTTGGCCTTCTTGGACAAACTTTACTGAGCCCAGCGAGCTGAGAGAATAATTAAAAACTGATTGGCTTTGCCAAATGCTTTCATATGTTTCTGGTCTCATGGAAAATGAGTTTTGATTTCATTTTAGCTCCATGCATGGCAAGGCAGGGAAAAAAAAAGGTAGCAACTTTCAACCAGCTCTCCTTAAATCTGTAGCTCTCACTGCATTGAGCTGTTCTACAGGGTTAAGGTGGAGGGCTTTCTAGAGCAGGAAGCCCACCTTCTCCCCCAAGCATTATATAGTATGATCAAGAAAAAGGACCATGCTCAAATTTAGGCTATAATCTAAACTAATTTGCTCCTAGTTTTGAAATAGTAAGTGAAGCAGTTTTACATACTTTTTCTTTTCTTTGTTGTTCTTTTTTGAGACAAAGATCTTACTATGTAGCTCTGGTTGTCCTGGGAATTACTATGTAGTCTATGCTGGCCTTGAATTCACAGAAATCCGCCTGCCTCTGCATTGCAGGAGCTGTTATTAGGTGTCACCACTATGCCTGGTTTATTCCACACTTTTTTTCCAACTTCTGAGGTAAAAATGTGTTCTTTATGACAGATCCGTCTTTCCCTCTGAGACAGTTCTCTTCAGCAGTGCAATTCAGAGTCACCAGGTCGCCTTACCCACAAGCAAATCCCAGCATCTTCTCCACCGAAGCCCTGTGGAGCCCCTTTTAGACTTAGTTTATTTATATTTAAGTTTGCTCCAGCAGGACAATGACGAAGCCACTAGCTGGACTTAGTGGCTTATACCAATCACAATATTTTGCCCCTATGACCATCTTCATATTTCTTCAAATCCATTAGCTTGTTATCTAAAACTGTTACTCCTCAGACTTCTATTTTGACAAGTACCTGATGGCTTCCCTGTAAACAAAGATACAGGGATGGCAAATAGCTTTGAAAATTAACCTAATTTCAGTATCAGAAATACAGGACCCTATTGAATAGAATAGAATAATCTCTAGTTTCATGAGGTTGTTTAAATTGAAAACATGCGTTTCCACAGTTGGGAAAACATGTATGGTAAGACATTTGAAGCCCATCAATCTTTCCCACCACATGAACTAACGAGTCCCTTCTGTTTGCTTTGAATGAAATCACCATGAGTGGCTAGATGTTGATTTAACATAAAACAAATGGGAATGGGTGTTTCTTTGTCCTTTGTAGAATCTATTAAAAACAAAAACAATTAGCGAGTACATTGGGGAAGTCAATGATTTCGCCATTACTTAAATAATAATATATACTGAGTAGCTGCATCCGTTGGATTTGAGGAAGGAGTAATACATTCCAGTTATCCCGGGGCTGCTCACATCTGTAGACGCTAACACCCCACTCATGTTTTTCTATGACCACAACACCTGTAATGCTATAGACTGTGTTTTGAATAGTTGCGAAGTATCAGGTATATTATGTTTTCTGGATGCGAAGAGGATCCGTGGAATGTATCACATAATGGCTCCCTTTCATTGTCAGGGCTCTGGCTAACAGCTTCATCTTGAACATTTCAATTGGATTGATTCTTTCCTATGATATATAAAGAGGAAAGTAAGAATTTAAAATTCCTAAATATTTAAGACATCTTGGAGAAGACACATTGCTACCTGTGTGCGTGTGTGTGCTGGCGTAGCAAGTTTTCTTATGGTGAAAACATTTTGAACCTTTGAGCTGCAGAAAATACACACCCTATTGACTCAAGGTTGAAAATGCTTATGGGCCATTTTATATTTCCTAGAGTGTTAACTCACTTTTGGCAAGTTTTCCTATGTGTGTGTGTGTGTGTGTGTGTGTGATGCTGTCTCCTTAGAAACATAGTGGAGAGTGACTCACTTTATGTCTTGGGCATCAAAGAATATCAGACCTATGAAATGTAGACAGTGGTTTCTTTGAGAGATTCTTTCTGAGAGAATTAAATAAACGAGCCAACATATGGCCGGCTTAATTCAGGCAAAAATGTCTATTGATTGCTCACTAAGCTGACTAAATAAAAACTTCAGGCTAAGTTTTGCTTCCCCAAAGAAAATAGGATTAGCCGGGTCTGTGCACTCACTGGGGCTTCCTGTGAATCAGGCCAGATGAATGAAAACCTTCAAAGCTGAACAAAAGAACGGCTAAATTTTTTTTTTTGGCAAATGCAAATTATTAGTAGTTTGACATACTGTGTTTTACACTCACAAATAAAACATTTTTAAAAAGAGGAGAATGTGATATTAACGATCTTTGATGTCTGGGAAGCATTTGTCTACCTTCTTTTCAGCTACTTTTTAAGTAGGCTGACTAAACTTTCCCTAGGTGGACCAGCACCTTGTACAGCTTTTGACTAGTGGAAAACCTAAGCACACTTGTAATGTTTTGCAGGAGCTCTGCGAAGGTGTGTATTTTCTAGGCTATTTTGATCCTGCATGGATGGTATTTGAACTGATGTATCTAAGAAATTCCAAGTGAAGAGTGTCTATCCTTTAAAGCACAGGTACTCTTGGCACCCCTCATTTATCACCACCCTTCATCCAGTAGAAAAGACGAGGTCACAGGAGACTTTGTTTCTAATCTGAGCATGGTAATGTGTCAGTGATTTGGGTATATGAACATTTAGCTTCAGGTTTTCTCCAGTCAAGAACGCATTTGACCAGTATTTGAATGATTTTAGTGCTGCAAATATTTGGCTTTGTGACAAAATGCAAATGCTAATTGATATTCAGAATCTTCGAGTCTTCGGAGCAATCTCCTGTTGACATTTTAATAACATTGTTTGGAATGATTTCCGAAGTGTGGTGACTGCAGCTTACCCGCAGTAACAAAAAGTACATATTGTTTCTGAAAGCAAGCAAGCTCAAGTTTCATCCACTTCTCTAGAGGTCTCCAACCTGGGGGAATTAGCCTCTCGAAGGCAAATGGCTGCATTCATTAGCTCACTCGGTAGTTTAGGAACTCACTGAGAAACTTGCTGCTTTCTGCTCAGAAACCTTATAATTGAAAAGAAAATCCAGATTTTATTTCTTGATTTACCTCCTGAGCAGGAGACGTTTACCTAGTTTTTAAACGTTTATTTATTTATTTTCTCCTAGCACGATGATACTGTTGTGGTTTGGTCCTTTCGGCTTGTTTCTGTCGTTTGCTGACACTGTCAGCAGAGAGGGGCAAGGAAATGTTTCGAGAGGACAAGAGAGGTTTCAATATAAGGAAACGAGGGAAACAGACCTAAGACGACTGTGAATGTTCTAGCAAGCAAAGCCTTGCAGTCTCCTTTCCTTCCGTTGCATATCCTGGTGAGTTTAATCAAAAACAAACAGAACGCTCTTGTGAAATATAGTCAATAAAGTCAAAGTTTAGCTAGCTCTATGTAACTACAAAGAAAAAGTCATCGCAATTAAAAAAAAAATGTAACTTTCGTTAACGAGCGCGCCGGAAATCTCAGGTATCAAAGACGCCTTAGCCCTGGAGCGTCCCCTGTGCGCCGCCGCCGGACGGAGGCAGTCGCGGCGAACAGACCTCCTTTCTCCTGCGAGCAGTCACACAAAAGGAGGGCTGCGGAAACTAAAAGTTTCGGGGCCTCCAGCTCGGGGCACGCGGAGCAGAGAAAACCTGGAGACGGGGTGGGTAAAGCACGCATCCAGAGCGCCCGGGAGCAGTCCTAGCTAGGAGGGAGCTCCTGGGCCTGGAGGGGAAGAAGGACATAGGGAGCGGGGTCTCAAGCTGCAGGCCCCAAGCCCGGCCCCCGGTGGCCCGAACGCGAGCTCTCTCGGATCCCCTGCCCCGGGATCCCGAAATAAAAGCGATGTTTGGAAAAGTGCGTGTGTGCGCCCGGGCTGCAGAGCGTGCAGCAGCGGGCGCGCAGTGAGTGGAGTTCGGGGGAGGAGAGGGGGGCGGGGTGCAGAGAGGGAGAATGCTGGATACTGAACCCCCGGACCTGGCTGGGGGTGTTTGGGGAAGGTACGCCAGCCGATTGCTAGGGGGAGGAGAGGGGAGGGGCGCGAGCCTGCGCGGGCGCCTCTGGGGCGCGTTCCGCGGCCGTGCGCGCGTCCCCCGCCGCCACCGCCACCAGCGCCTCCCGGAAAGCCCTGCGGCCGCCCCACCGGGCCGAGCCCGGGCCGGCCAGTCTTGGGGCGGCTGCTCGGCCGTCGCCACCGCCACCCGAAAGGCTAGATCGCTTGTAAGTGTTCCCCTTTGCTCCTCCTCCTCTTGCTCCTTCCCCGCGCTCGGGCGCCCCGCTGCCGCAGCTGCTCCAATGGAGTGGAAAATGGCCATTGGGCGCAATGAGTTCTAGATTATCTGCTCCGCGTTTTGTACTCAGCTGCCTGTCTTCTTTAGAGTTTGCACAAGCCCCTTGGCTGGCAAAAGAGGGAGGGAGAGACGGATGCTGCGCCGCAGTCCGCGCTCATATGTTTATATGATTAGCAGTCCTCGGTTGAGGGGGCTGGGGGTGGGGATTGACGAGGAGGAGGACGACGAGGAGGAGGAGGAGGAGGCAGGAGGTGACTCCAGTTCAGCCCTAGCTGAGTCCGTGTCAGGACTTCGGGCTCCCCGCCTCTTGCTCCCTGCTCTCCTTGCTCTCCTCTAGCTCTCACTCTCTCCTGGCTCACACACACTCAGCACACACACACACTCACACACACACATACACGCGCGCGCACCCGCACGCAGAGGTGCCCGAGCGCCATCGGGAGCTTACCGGAGGATTCTTGGCGATTGTTGAGGGGACCAGCCTCCCTCCGCGGCTGTGCAGCGGCGCGGCTCTTCCCTGCTCCATCCGTCGCTTTCCTCGAACCCGAGTTTCTCACCTCCTGCATCCGCGGATCCACCACCCCCCGCGCCCCCCGGGCCGGGAGACCCGACGTGTGAAGAAGGGCCGGCGGCAGAGTCGTGCCCCAGGCCGCAGGGGCGGCGCGTGCGCCGGATGCAGGTCCTGCCGGCGCTGCCCGCGCGCTCCGGGCTCCTCCGGACTGATTGACGGACTTGGCCTGGCTCCCCGGCGGCCGTACTCCCGCGGCGGCTAGGGGACTCCCGAGTCGGCGCACCTCCGCCAGCCTTGCTCTCTCATCCCCGCATCTTTTGGTTTTGAATTTTGATTTTTTTTTTCGTCTCGGGAGGGAGCGTGCAGCGGTAGGCGCGCGCGTGTGTGGGCAGAGCCCCCTGTGTCGCCGAGCGGCGTGTGGGAAACTGCGGGAAGATGTTGACTTAGCCCCCGGCAGCCGCCCGGGCCGCTGGGCTGCTTGGCTGGACTCGGCGGCTGACGGCGGTGGAGTCTCGAGCCGGAGGACACGCCGAAGAGCCGCGCGGCGCCGCGTCCGGCCCGCCAGCCGCCGCCTCCCCGCGCGCGCTCAGCCAGCAGGAGCACCCCGCGCCGGTCGCCTCGGCCCTTCTCTCGCGCCGGTGTCCCCGCGCGGCTCCCCGCGCCAGATTGGCCCTCCCCAGGGGCGCGCTCGCACACCGAGGTAAGCGCCAACAATGTGCCTCTGTGCTGGCTTCGGAGACCTGTTTGCTGGGCGCCTCCCGATGGGGCTGACGGCTCTGGAGGTTGGCCGTGTCGCGGGGACAGACCCGCTCTGGCCACTCGTGCGCAGCCCTTCCCGCCGACATCGATCCGCAGAACTCTGTGCGGTGCAGCCCGCTCGCCGGGCCGCGTGCGGCTATTGTCACGCTCTCGGGAATCAGGCTGGCTGCTAGGGACCGAGAAGGTGTGTGGGGGGGTGTTCAGGTTTGCGAGCCAGCTCCAGCCTAACCTTGCATTTTTGGGGGGGGGGGCGCGGATTTCTTAAAAATCTTAACAGGGACCGGAAGGTGCCCTTGGTTCTTCACGCAGCGGGGCTGGGGAGGGGACTGTCCAGTGCGCACTCGGGGTTGTCCCACTCTAGGTGTTGGGACCCTGGCTCGGCGGGGACTAGTCCTTGGGTTGTCGCTGGGAGCGAGTCCCTGGGAAGGGGGCAGTGGGGGAGGGTTTGCATGAGTTGTTGCGGGCCGTCGTTTCTTGTTGGTCAGGTGGTGCCGAGAGGCGAGGATGAGAGCAAAGCACAGCCAGATGTGGCGGCGCCGGTTCAGAGGCTGGCAGCGATTAGGGGTGGTGAGCTGCCGGGGCCAGGGGAGCCCGGCCGCGGAGCCCTAGGGTGGCGGGGCCCTGGGACTCGGCGGGCCGGAGCCAGGGCAGAGAAGATCCCGGACCCGCAGTGAGAGGGCAGCAGCGGGCCGCGCTGGGCCTGCAGCAGAAGTTAAGGGGCGTGGGCTCCCGGGCTGCCTTTGGGGTGGGGAGCTTGCTGGGTCTGGTGCGAGCCTCAGGTTGAAAGCAGCGGGGAGAAGGAGTCGTGGGAGGAGCACGAGGCCAGGGAGACCCTTGGGGTCGCGGCCGTGGGCTCCTGAATTCGAGACTCTCCGCCACACGGACCGGGGAGATCCATAACCAGGAGTCCCTAGTATGCAGGACTCCTGCACTTGGGACCAGCAAAGTTTTTTCTCTTCCTTGAACTGCAGGGTTTGGGTTAGAAGAAAGCGCTGGAGGCCTTAGCGAGTGCGGGACTGGCTCCGAGCAGAGGCCGAGGCTCGAGTGTCTTCCTGGGTGTTTTGGACCCCTCGGTCCAGCCTGTCCACCCAGCTTGTCCTCCAAAAGCAGCGTTCTGAGCTGCCCATCATAGCCCTTCCCAGGCGTGTGGGGGACTCCTCTCCCCTCTCTCCTTTCCTCTTTTCTCCTTCCCCTTTCCTGGCCCCTTCATTCCGTTCCTCCAGATACAAACCATGCCTTTTCAGATTCAGATGGAGGAAATGTTTTCCTCCTGCTTCACGAAAGGTGTCAGGCTGCTTAGCAGCTTCTCCATGCAGCCTGGGCGCGCCTGAGCCTCAGCACCAACCAGATGGTTGCTGTTACAAAGACCAGGTTTCCAGGTTTCCAAGGAGCTCTCCCCCCCCCCCCCCCCCCCCCCGCCCCGCTGCTTTATCTTGTGCATTTCCCGGTGCTAGATCCCTTTGCTTGCTCTCCATCTCCAGAGGCGTCGCGTTTCCCAGTAGTTGGTTCATTCATTTCTCCCTCTGCAGTCTAATTCTTGAGCCTGCCCCTCCAAATTGACGCTGCATACCTCTAGCTCCAACCTTGAAGAAAGGCACGCCCGTTTGGTCAGTGATTGCCTGCTGGGAGTTCTCTTGCTAAGTCAGGGTCCATGGCGGGTAACCCTAAGAAGCAGGCGCTAAAGAGGCACTAATTCGTCCATAGAAATACAGAACTTTTTGGGGGTGACCGTGACAGCATAGAAGGTTGGATAGAACTGTCTCGAGCCTAGCCAAAGGTAACTAAATGTAGTGTCCTTTGATGCTTACGGAGTATCCGTCGAGACTCCTTCTAAGAAAATCTGCTTAAGTTCAGGTGTGTTTTCGAACTTTGTCTCCCCTCCCTCCACCGTCCAGTAAACTGGTGCGTGATGGAATCCCCAGAAACGCATGCTCTGTTGTTGAGTTCCTTCAGACAGCTCGCATCTCCCCCTTTGTTGCTCCGCTCTAAAAGAGGTGCCATTTCACATGCTGCACAAATTGTTTGAATTAATGCAAGTGTGAATTCTTACCGTTTGAAGGGGGCGATTAGCATATCAAAGGTTTCTTAGCTTCAGCTCAATTGAGAAAACTGCAGCCTGTCTTCCTTTTGCTTCCAAGCCGAGGCCCAAAGGGCAGTGGGAATTGTAAAGGGTGCAAGCTGGAAGAAGGAATCAGGCTGTGCTGCCGAACTTTGACTGTTCTGTAATTATGTGAACCAAAAAACATTGTCTGTTGCTCTGGAGCCCTTGCAGATGGCAAGACAATTATTTTCTATTGATAAATGGTTTTTTCCCCCTAGGAAAACGGTGACCTTTTGTTTTAGGATAGTCTCTGTTGCCTGTCTTTTGGGGTTCTCTTCGTGGAACACTGAGAAAAGCCTGACTGTGTAACCTAACGTTTTTCTCTAAAATCTAACGCACTTTGCTCTATTACTATAATTAGAAGGGCGTCCAATTAGCCTCTACAACAATAGCTATTCTGTGATAAGACACTCATTGCTACACATCGGAAACTTTTTTTTATATACTTGCTAAATTAATAGGGAAGAAAAAGGAAGTAGATCTTGTTAAAAATGAAAAGCCCACGTGAGCTTTATTAACAGAACTTCTGAAACGAGTATCAACTTGGAAAACATTTCTAAGTGAGAGACTCAAATTTTACGACTTGTATATAAATAGAGGTAATTCTATTTAGATAGAGTTTTGTTTTAATTTTTAAAAGTTGGTCAAACATTAGACACCTTTTTGTTGTGTTTACCTAGTTTGTTTGATTTGTTTATTTCCTCCCATCTGTAGAGCCCTATGATGTCTGAATTTCTTTTAGCAGCTCACAACTTGAATGAAGAAGGAAATAAGAAACTGGACTGTGGGGCATTTGTGGAGGGCAGAGAGGTCAAGAGAGAACTCTTTTCTTCTGAGGAAAACTGCTTGTATTTATTTCACGTTAGTTTTTCAAAACTGACTTTTAAAGACAAACAGAATGGTTGAAAATTGTAAGCTTCCCCACCCCCAATCTCTGGTTTACCAGTGATGTTTGGTTTTGTCTAGGAATTGACATTCTTATCTTGGAGGAAGGATTATTTACTAATGGTTAGGAATTCTAACTTCTAGTAGTGGAAATAAATTCTCATGCACCAGTTTAAGAGGGGAAAACCTACCACCATTAATTGCCTAAATATTTTAGTCTTTTGTTTAATGGGGTGGTAATTGTTTTCAGATCAAGATGAGTTTTTTAGTGCCTTTCCAATGGAGAGCTTCACCCAGTGATCATTTTATGATAGCTTTTTTTTTTTTTTTTTTTTTTTTTTTTTTTTTTTTTTTTTAATCTGCTTTGTTCACTAGCCAAAGAACTACTGAAGTATTGGGGTGGGGGCTGTCACTGGTTGTAATTGTGACTCCTGTACCCGAATTGCATCTAACTCCTCTGCTTTGGGTGCAAAGTATTATGGAGAAAACACAGCATCCTTGAGAGCTGTTAGTGATCATTCAAAAATTGCCTTGAAAGCATTGTTCTTCGTTTTCTATGATCTTGCATTTGACAAATCTCTAAAGGTGTAAAACACAGTGAAAATAGGATTTCTCCGCATTTCGATGACAAAATTGGGCTACTTAGAGAAAAATTAATGTGCCGTCGAAGCACTTCAGCTGCCATTTTCAATCACTAGGTTAGTATGTGTTGGCAACAGAAAACGGATTTAGAAATGCAGATAGCCCTGGAGCAGGTCGTTAGGGAATTCGGAATATTGAATCATGTGGGCTAGACCAAACCCATTCCTTCAAGTTTTGACATGAGAATCTTCAATAAATAACTTTTGTTTTCCAGGCTTTTCGCTCTGCTTTATTAGTGGAGTAACATCAAAGCACCCAGCAGAACTTCCGAATGTCATAAAAACGGATATAAATGCATAGATCTCACATGCAGAGAGTCCTAATTTAAGATGAACACTTGGAGTTTTTACTGCTGCAGTTTCCACCATCAGCAGAAGCAGCAGGCTGCTGGGTGTTTCTCAAAACACTCAGGGGGATGGAGACCTTCAGAACCAAGACTTACTTAGGGTTAGGACTTTGATCAGTCCTGGCGCTCTGTGTGCTTTCTTAACCAATTTAAGGTTGTAATTTATCGTCCTTAAGGAACACGGGGTCTGAGAAAACTGACAGAGATGTGGTGAAGGTCAGAGGAACCATCGACCTGCAAACCCCAGGAATAAAATGTTACTGCTCTGCTTTCTGTAAAAATATTTGTCTGACCTAACTTTTGTGAGGAATTATTTGAACAATGGTTTATTAACAGACACAGTATGGACTAGAGGTGGCATTGCAGATTTATTGTAGTATGCGATCTTTGCTCACCTGTGCCCACCTATGAAGACTGGTTTGATTTTAACAAACCCTTTATCACTTACCTAATAATTAGATAATTATTAATAATTCTTGATAATTAGAACCCAGGTTAGGTGGATTTGGGTTAAGAATCCAATCTTTTGGAGCATAGAAGGGCTGAGCAGTCTGCAGAGTGCTACTTTTAGAAATTTCCCTGCCAGAAGCTTACACTCTGTGATCTTGATTCTTTCTGCTTCTGAGTCTTGAAGAGTCATTTGACACCTGCCTGCTTTTTAGCCAGGTAGATTCTTGTAAAACAAAAACCACGATTTTCTAGGTAATGTGTGCTAGAAATAAGGTGTGTTTTTATGGAGGAAGGTTATTTACAAGCATGCTGATCTAAATTGAAGGTTTTGATGAAGTACTAAAAATAGCAATGTTTGTAGCTGAGCCGAAAATGGACTTGGATTCTTGTAGATTCTTGGTCAGTTCAGTTTTTGTATTTATTAGCTCACATTGCCTCAACTGATTTGGAACTATTTTGAGCAAAGATTAAAACATTTCTACTTGAAAGCTAGATGAAAATCATAGGTTGGTTAGGCTTTCTGTTACATAACACTAGTTCTTCAGGCCTACTCAAATACTCATCTCTGCAAATAATTCTTGATTAAAGGTTGAAAAAGCACTTAATCATTAGATTACTGTAATTAGAGTGATCTTATCAGAAAAATAGACTGAGATGTTCTGTAAAACCTTTGGTTGCCTCAGATGCTCCTCAGACATTGAAGAAGTGACTTAAAAAAAAAATGCCTTAAGAACAGCTTAAAGAAATGGCTTGTTTAATATAAACATAGATGGCTAACTACTGGAATTAGGTACCGTGAATCATAACACATTGTATACTGACCTGAGTGGTCACTAACAAAAAGTAACTAGGCCCTATTAGACTTCAGTTAGGCATCCGAGTCTAATGTATAGGTTTCCTTAAGCATGTGTTACATACTAGAGAAATTCCTTAATGTAATTTTGATATAAGCAGTTATTTTTAGGCAAGTCATGGGCCATAAGAATAGGAAGGTTCCATCAGCTAAAACTACTTTTTAAAAATATCAATGTTGTTAGGTCATTGGTCTGATAGATTAAATTCAATAATCTGGGTATTTCTAAAACAAATTTTAACTCAGTAAGTTTTGAAAGCTTATTATTTCTCCCCCTCCCTTCCCTCCATATAGTAAACTTTTTTAAATTTTAATTCGACAAGTAAATACTCCCTGGAAAAAAAAATCAGTTTAAGGAACTGAACTCACAATGCCTTCAGATAGAGTGCAGTTATGGGAGAAGCTTTGGAAATGTCTGGAAAGCACAAAGCAGATTCAGATACAATTTGTTTAATTACAACAAAAGTACAACCCTATGAAGAAGCCATACTGTTCATCTTCATAGGGGATTTTATGCATTGTTGTGGGAAGGAAAACCCCATCACACTTGTATAAATTTGTTCAATTACCAGACAGCTAAAAGAAAAAAAATTAATTTAGGTTGAAAAGCAACAGAAATTAGATTACCTTGGTTAGTAGAAACTTCTCAGCAGTGTTGAGATTACTTAATAGTATCAAAAGTCACGCCAGCAGTGGGAGGGAGGGCGTCGGCTGTGCTGTAATATGCATGTGTTTGCTTACTGGGTTAATATTTTTTAAATGTATCTCTTTTTCTTTTCTCTTCCTGTTTTTATTTTCACCGAAGTTATTGCATAGCATGTGAGAAACCTTACATTTGGGTGTTAATCATTTCTTGTAGAGCTTGCTTTCTTAGAATCTTTGATCAGTTAATATTTTGGATCAGTGAAATGCTATGCATGATTTTAGGAATCTGAAGAAACTTCCTCTATCAGAAAGGGTGGCCAGTTAGCAGCCTCAGGAACATTTTAGGATTTCTTTTTTATCACCAACACTAGAGTTATATGGAATCCTCTATCTTAAATTCTTAGCACAATAAAGTGGTGCAGATAGCTGGGCACCTGTTTTATGGCCACCTTGATTCATTCTGCTATGAAGCTTCACCAAGCTGCAGGAATAGTCACAAGTGCTGCTCCAAAGCCACCGGGCTGTTTTTAGGTCATGAAGTCAACTTCCTGGAATTTCTAGGGAAACCAGTTGAAAGGAGGAGGACAAATGTCACTTTAAATAGAGATGTTTAAATCAGATTTCTGCCTGAGGGTAAAATTTAGGTCTGTCTTAGCCCGGATGTAATGTCTCCCTCTGCAGAGCAAGGCATTAATCAGGGCAGGACATGAAAACGAGGGACAAAAACGGGTCCCAGTTGGTTCTGCCATTGATGTTTTTCTCGCCCCAACCTGTGAGGAGCATTTTACAAACATTAAAAGGCAGATGCCGTACCGCACATCAGTTTCTGAATTTCGGCACTGCAATTCGTTTCTTTAAAGGAAACCCACATAAGGCTGGGAGTGGGGTATGACAAAAAATGGACCCCTCAAAGCCTTTTTAAAGGGGTGGATCTAGTACTTTATAAAATTAGAAATGCGGGCTTGAGCAGCAGTCTGGAGAAGCACCCCAAAGTCAATGACCAAGTCTTAATTCTATTCTAGACTATATTAAATAACCTTGATTTTTTTTTAAAATTATCCAGTGGTAGAAAAAAGAAATAGAGATAAAAGAGAACGTTAATCCTTGGCCGTGAAGGGTGGCAGAAGCTGGTAAGATAGTTGCTTAACCTTACACAGACCATCAAATCAAACCAATATTATTTTGTCAGAACAAAGGCGTATAGAGCCCGTGTCTTTTTCTGATATGCACAAGGAAATTTTAGTGCAGTAGTGACAAAAAAGATGGGCCAGGACAGTCCAATAAATAATTAAAAAGGCATGGTTTAGCCATCAAAGCCTTACCGTTTAACCCCATTCTCTGCCAGACATACACACAGAGCAAACAATTTATATTCCGATCCTCTTGATACAATGGTATTTCTAGATCATTTTTTAAGGTTAAGAATTAATGCAAGTTTAAAACCCAAACTGTGTTTGGTTGCTTGATGCATCCAAAATGCATCAATGATTTTTGAAATGATTTGGCGAGTTCAGCTCTGTTCTGCTCTCAAAGGTGTTCTCAGCCTTTGGACCATAAAGCGTCTAAACTGCCCACTGTTAACACTGCCCCTAGTACTGCTATGCGGGTCTACACCTCTGACTCCACTCAGGCATGAGATGGCAGAATAATCTAACCCCAATTACTGTCAAAATGGCAGTTGGCTGCTCGTGGGGTGGGGTGGGGGCGACTAGGCGACCTTGGTCTTCACTAATGCTTTTTCCCCTTAGAGGATAGTAACATAGCTTATTTATAGAGAATGCGAAGATTTTTTGTTGTTATTGTTTTGAAAATAAGCTTCAATTTTAATTATTCTTTCAAACTGAAGAACTGTGATCCTAGTCTCCCATAAGATGGCTGAACCATGACACAGTGTTGATAAACTCAATACTTAGTGTTTATTTTCTGTAGAATACCATGACGTAATCAGTTCTCAGCTTCCACTTACGTAGAGAAGAGCTGTTAAAAATGATTTTTCTGTCTTTGCTTAAAAGCAACATTTATTTTCTTTTCCTTTTTTTTCTTTTTTCATTCCACACATACCTTCCACAGGGAAATTTTAGTCTTCTGCATTAAAAGCATCTGTCTTTTAGTGCTCAGTGCTGTGGTTATTGATTTGAAATTACTTTTCTTACACATCCTTTTCTCCACTAATTTCCGCCTCCTTCCCTCAGTGCTAGGAATTGAGCCTAGGCCTTCTAGTTGCTACTAAACAAGGCTCTCCCCCTTGTCACATCCCCGGCTCCTTTCTTGTCCTCCTCCTCAGTGTTCTTGTGGCTGTCAGGAGCATCCTTTCCTGGTGCTGCGTTCTGGTTCTGGTTCTGTGTTCTAGCCATTGCCAAGCGCTTGCTGAAGGCTTCCTGTGAATTGACACAAGATACACAGGAGACTGATAGGCTGTGTTTGTTTACAAAGATGGATAAGATACAAAACTACTTCATTGTATCAATAAATAGAAATGATAGACTCGAGTTAAGATACCCTAGGCTTCTCTTTGTAGGGAAGAAACTGAAAATGCCTGGCTAATGGTGCTTTCTCTGCTTGCTTTAATGGGTGAACAAAGACGAACATTAACACCCTTTGCCTTTTCTGTTGTGACTGCTGTGGTGCCCTCAGCGTACACAAAAGGCAGTTTATATATTGTTACATCCTACATTTTAAAATGCCTTCGGCCTTATGTTCTTGTTTCCTGGGGGCTGGGAAGGAATGAATGAAATAGAACTTTTGTCTCTGTGATGTTTCTGTAATTAGCATGAGAATTAATCTCTGTTTACATTTTTGTTAGTTTGGCAGTCTGAGGTTAAACTGGAGCCCTGCACAGGCCAGTGTCTGAAGCATACCCTCATCCTATAATTTTTATTTGCTCATTATGGTTTTTGTTGTTGTTGTTTATTTACTTTTGAAAGCATCACCTTGGTGGGCAGGGCGATACAAGAATGTAATCCCAGGACATAGAAGGCTGAGGCAGGAGAATTGCCATGAGCTGGAGATCAGTCTGGTTTCTATAAGGAGTCCTTGAATCAGAAAACCAAACCCAGCCAAACAAAACAAAAGAGTTCAAAAGAAAATAGTGCTTGTAAGCCTTCCAGTTAATGTGAGGCAAAGTGTGGTAGACTTGGGTTCAGTTTCTAGTCATTATTTGCATATTGGGAAGGGCTGGTGTGGGTGATGGAGAGGAGAAATCGGAAGTGAAGACATCAAATATTGTCTTTTTTTTTTTTTTTTTTTTTTTAGCAGTTTTTGGGTTAACACGCTATTCCCTAGACTTTGAAGCTGTTCTCCACCCTTTCCGGTTGTGTGCTGTTGGCAGAGGCACATCCTCATTGCTATGAACCAGGGGGAAGGGCATTTAGCAATAGAGGTTTTTTGGGTAAAGGTAGATTAAAAGGAACTCTAAAACAAATCTTACAGAAGAGGAAAGGGCATTGACAACGTCGAGTGCTTTTCTTTTTTTAATTTTCTTTTTCTTTTTTTTGTTGTTGAATTAGTAAAATCTTGTTTTGAAAGATAAATGCTCTCTTCAGTTTTGGAACTCCAGAGAGAAAGATTAAGATAAAGTGTGAGGTGTGTTTCATTTTCACACATTTTTTTTTTTTTTGTCTTTCTCCTGTCAGTTGATCTCAGGTGCTCTCACCCCCCACCCCACTTCCACACACACACCCCCCCCCCCCCCGTTGCCTGCTTTGTGTTCACATGATGAATGGGTTGGGCACTTCGTTTTTTGGGCGTCTGTCATTTCAGGATCTTTCAGTATAAACAAGGTTTTCTGGTTTTGTTCCCCCCATAATATGAATAGCCTGTGGGTGACTCTGATAAGTTTAGGCCTGCTGCCAAGTCAGGCTACCTTCTTAACCAGGGTAGGGAATAAGATGACTGTCAATTACAAATTTTCAGGAAGCATCCTCTTACTCAAATGAGAGAACAGGGTAGTTAGTAGTATTTAGCTATTGCAAATATTTTTGCTAACCCTTGTTATTACCTGCAGAGGGAGCTTGTATACGACATAAGCAAGTCAGGGCCCATCGCCTTGATAATTTACCCTTTGAAAATTATGTTAACGACATAATTTCTTTTTGTGTGTGAGTAAATGGTGGTTAGAAAGCCAGGTATTTTGAGGTTAGTCAAATTCCAGTGAAATTTAGTAGCTCGATACTTATCATTTTCTGTGTTTATAAAACACAAGTGTGCCCTGAACTAGTGCAAATGATCGTAAGGTTAAACACACCAGATTCATGCAGAGGTTTTATTTTATTTTGATTTGTAGGCGAGAACACATCTGAAAGGTGTCTAGTGCCTATGACCATTAAGAGATGGCAACGTTTTAGGGACTTTCCCAGGTTATGTAAAATATTATTAAACAATCAGTAAACACAAAGTAGCAAATTGTATCCCTTTCCCCGTGCCCTTCTTCAATAGATTAAATGAGGTGATTGTGTTCTTGTTTCAAAAACAAAGACTTGGTCGCTTCAGGTTAAAGACTTGTGCTTGTCAGAAGGAGCAGCTAAGTTGCCCGATACTTAGACAAGGCGACCATCAGTGAGGACCTTATGGGAAGGGATGAGAAGGCTATTGATAACTGGGAGGATCATGGATGCAGACGGGACAGGTAGGGTGTGGTTGAAAGCTGCTCCTTTCATTAACTGTGCCCATGGAATTCCTCAGACCTTCTCAGATCAATCTGTGGAACCATTTTAACTCTGGACATGGGCATTTTGACAATCAGGGCAGTAAGCATGCAGGTCATTTTTGTTGTCTTACTTTGCCTGCGTACATTTGTGTAACACTATCCCATTCTATTGAAAATGCCACTGTCTGTTTTTACATTTCGGTGAAGTAATATTTGAGAAATTGCTTGGTAGGGTTATGCAAAAGGGTTACCCACTTATGTATTCTTGAAGAGAGATGTAATAGTCTCTTTCCCTTGCCAAGTTGGTGTGACAAACATACTTAGTTTGTATTTTAAAGGGCTTTGATTCTTAATGAAACACTGTATTGAATATATTATTTCATTAGCTAATCTTTACCTAATGCGAGGCGTCAGATTGTTGCTGGTCTACAGAACATCCCCCTGCAGGTGAGAAAAATGGTGTAATAGAGAGATTCTTGGCACCGACGTGGGCTTTTGTGTCAGCATTACACTCTGCGTTATCTCAACAAGTCTGTGGCACAGCTCCGCGGAGCATTTTCCCAACAGGGTAAGACTGTTAGCAACAGCAATTATTCTTCAACAGGATTACGGGGCTGCGCTTCACACAAGCACCACGTCCTCCTTCTCAATAGCATTCTTGATAGGCATTCCTTACTGCCAAGTTTGTGTCATTGTCTTAAATAATGCTACGCGGGGGCATTTCTCATCCCGGTGGGTAGGCACTGAAGTGGAGCCTGCAGTACAGTTCATTACCCTTTCCCAGTTAATGCCTCAGCTTCCCTCTCAGCAAGGTAAGGGTTACTGCAGAATTCATTCCAGAAAAACTGTGAGGCGAGGCGCAGGGGCTGTCACAGAGTGCATAACTTCTGTGATGTTATTGGAAAGGCACAGCTAGGGTAAGTGCTACTTATATTGTCTTAAATTTAAACATAGGACATTTATTTCAGTGATGCTTTTCCCCCCTCAGCTTAATGAAATCTGAGTCTATTGCAAAATGTTTTCAAAAGTGTTCTTGTAGAAATACTGCTGGTTGCTAACTATATTGGGCACGATTATGGACCGAGTAGATGGCTGCTTTTTCAGTTTGAAGCAGCCCTGAAAGTCTTTGTAAATGCTCTGATAATCTTATCATCTATTCTTGAAGAATATCAATTCATGATGTAATATCTCATGCTCATTTGCAAATCTATGATTTAAGAGTAAATATGTATGTATTGGTCCCATGTTTATTTGAGCAGACTGTTATTTTAAGCAAGACATATTATGAATAGAGTCTATACTTAAGAATAACACTCACAAATATGTAATGAATGAGCATACTATCGAAGTAACTTAATAAGAGGGTTATAAAATTTGGAAGATAATTAATTTAAAAAAACCATGGTTTTGCTCATCCTTAAATCATGAGTCAAATATTATGGCAAGTACTTTGCATAGGGGCAGAAACGAAACTCTAAATAGTAATCACAGCTGGTGCTTGCTGGTGGGTATAGAGAACCAGGAATGAGAAGTTATGAATCTGGATGAATCACGTACTTTCATAAGTATGTGAGGAAAAAGAAAAAAAAAATTAAAATTCTCTCATGTCTCTAAACTTTAAAAATTAACAATTTTTAACAATAAAATAGTAAAACTGTTACTTATTTTCTTCTAATTGTTTGTTTCAAAAGAATTCCTTTTGTCTCACAGATTTTTTTTTTCAAATTTAAGTCTAACAAAGGCATAAAGAATACTTTTTCTTTATGCGCACCTTGTTAGATTTTACAGAACTCACATAATACTTCCAATTCAAGCCTGAACAAAAGAGTGAACAGGTTAAGGTTATAGAGTATCAGATTTCTACTTTTTAAAATAAAGAATTAAATTGAAAATTTCACATTTTTCTTTCATCCATTGAAGCATTTTAGTTTTGCCTTTATATAAAATCAAAGGAAATATCAATAATTCAAAATATGAGCACTGATGTTTTATGTCTAACTCTCATGTCTGTGGCTTAAGTGTCTTAATATAAATGTGATTGGTGAGACTGCTGTTTCTGATTAATTTAAGAAAGAATACAACTCAGTAAAATTTTGTAATAACAGGATTTCACGTTACAGTTTCAAAGAATTAATTTGTATTTATGGCCCCTTAAATCATGCTTTATGTTAAGTCATCTTTATTTGGACAAAAATATAAATCCAAGCAGAGGGTCCTCTTGCTTATGGCAGGTCCCTCATGCAGTTATTTTAGGACCTCTGTGGGCGTTATGACAAAGCTGTTGCAATCTCTTAGTTGTAACAAACCGGTGTGAAGCATCAATACCTGGCCCACTGAAATTATTTGAATTATTTGAAGACAATCTTTGCTTTACCTCTGGGGTTTAGGATAGCAGCTGCAACACATTAAGATATGAGCAATACATTCTAAAGCCACTTTCCTCTGATTATAACCTCCATAAAAATTTAGCCTTGATTATTGCTTATAAAATATTTTATGGAATTATGATGACATAGAATTTATATAAATGGGATGACACAGATATTAATGAGTATGGTGGCTGAGTATAATGTTTATGCTTTGTGTTTTAAATGTGTAGTTGTCTTGTGTACCCATTTGATGACTTAGAAACTCACGGATGCTGGGTCCACTGCAAAGAAATTGCTCATTGTTATTCTTGTAAAAGCACCGTTTATATTTTACTATATTGCAGGTGTTTATGGCAAAATAGTTGGATGTAGTTTATTTAAAATTTTATTCTAGGAACCTGTAAATGGAACCATTAAATGAGAATAGATTTAATTTGTTTCAGTTACTATTACATTAAAAAAAAACTCACAAGAACAAAACTTAAGTATCCTATTACATCAACAATTTCTTAAAACATATTTAGTGTGTGTGTGTGTGTGTGTGTGTGTTCGAGCATGTGTATGCATGCATGCGCCCTGGCACACATGTAGAGGGGTACAAGGTTAGCCTTCAAGATGGGGTCCTTTTCTTATACACCGGGGGTTCTGGAAATCTAACTCATGTCATCAGGAATGGCAGTGCAGATTCTTCTCAGTGGGCCAGAGCTCACTTTTAAATACTGCACATTTAAAAATACTTGGGACTGATTTTTAATACTTTGCATAGTCTTAAGATCCCAGAGAATTAGGAATTTGAGCTGTTTAAAACAGCAGTTAACTAAATAATTTATAGAACATCTATTGCTTAAATAGTTGAAGAATTTTTAAAATGGCAAGGCTGAGGCTGGAGAATTGCCATGACTTTGAGGCCAGTCTGGGCTACAGAGTGAGAAGAATAAAACCTGTTGTTAAAAAAAAAAAAAAAAAAAAAGCCAAGGCAAGCAAACAAAAAAGAATACTTGAAATATTATAGGGTCCATGCACTGTGGTCTCTTAATTCTGTGACAGTCAGAGGGGCAGTTTTGGGTATATTGTAGTCATATCACCGTGACGTTAGTGTTGAATTAAAAATAAACCAGAAGCACAGTATTAGTGTATTTTATTAAGCAATATTGTCTGTCTGTAAAGAATAACTTAGACTAAGTCCTGAATACGTATGCACTTATACTGGTGCACAAGCATCAGAACACTTCGGCCTTCACTATTCTGAACGTTTTTAAAGCATTTATATATTGCTTTAACACTTTGAGCATGTCCTCATATAGAATAGCTCTAAAAAAAATTTAGTTAAGATGGCTTTCTGATAAATTGATATTCTTTACATCCTACCAAATTGCTGATGGTTTTATTCTTTCTCAATTTTTTTTGTCCTGGGGATTGGAGAAATGCCTTGGAGGTTAAAAGTGTTTAGTGCTCTTTGCAGAGGACTTGGGTTTGGCTCGCATCCGTTCTCAGCGCCCACATCAGGAGACCATGGCTGCTGTAGCACCAGGTGCAGGGCCCTCATGCCTCTGGGCTTCCAGGGCACCTGCACACATACAGTACACACAAACCAGTTAGCTTCGCACACATTCAAAAAATAAAAATCATAAATCTGAAAAATAGTTTTCTTCCCATTCCAAAGTGATTTTTGCTATTTGACACTACCCCAAGAGATTAAAATGGGCTTTGACTGACTTCTAGCAGGGCATAACTTATTACAGTCTTATGTAGGTGACACACACATTATTCTCACGTGACTTTGGATGTTCTCAGGCCTCCCTGGTTACTAGAGAAACCTCACCCCTTATGTTTGGCATTATTAAACTCGTGAAAGTTTTCGCTTAGTGCTAAGTATACTTATTCATTGTAAACTGTGAATGGCCTTTGTCAGCCTGCAAAAATAAAACTTTTTACATCTTTTTTTTTTTTTTTTTTTTTTTTTGTTTTGCTTTTGCTTTCTGAAATAGAAGTTTCTATTGAAGCTCTTTAAAGGACGTTTGAGTGCTGTGTGTGTGTGCTGTGGCCTTCAATTTCTGTGTGTGGTGGAGTGGTTTTAAAAGGACAGAGAAGCTAGTTTACAGGAGAAGGTTGGGGTGGGGAGTATACACAACACAGTTGATGCCTTTGATTTATTTTGGTCATTTCCATCCCAATTTATGATTAATCAAATGTTTCAGTGCATCTGGCTGGGAATTAGCAGGGTTGATCGTCTCAGTTCTTGATTACAAACAGGACCCACTGTCCCTTCTAATCTGTAAATTAGCACATTTGTAAGATCCTAGTCTCTGTTTTCCCCTCAGGTCTCATTTTCTATCAGACTCTACGACTCTGATAAAATTTTGTGGCAACTGCATTTTGTTGTCATTAGTTTGTATTTATTTCCTAAGAAGAAAATTGTGAAGATTTAAAAAGCATATGGAATTTGTAGCACAGGCCTTTGGGTGGGAGCTGTAATGGATCAGTCATTAATAATGCAGAGAGTCCAACTGAAAATACTAGGAAAAGTCCCACAAAGGCATATATAGTTCGAGCTATTAAGTATCCGTTCATTAGTCCTCTCTAGTAAGGGCAACTTTGCGGAGCACCCAGGCCTCTCCTCGTCTTTAGGTCCATTAGTCTCTGAACGTTGACTCTTTGTTTGTGGAAATTGGCTCTTTTAAAATCAAGCACTTATGAAAGCTTTAATATTTTTCACCTCATATAGTGAAAAGGGAGAGCTGGGGTGTAGATCAGGTGTGCTTAGCATGACGGAGGCCCCGGGTTCAGTCCCTAGCACAAAACCCAGGCAAAGCCCAAAGTGAAATGTAGGTGTTAAAAAGTGAAATGAAACATTTTGAAATCACCAACTGCAGCAGGGTAGAGGCAGATTTAAAAACAGGAACCTTCATTTTTACACTTTCCAACAGTTACCAATTTAGTAGATGTTAGAAGTTCACTGTGTCCAAACTTTAAGTCTGGAGATGGCTGAGCGTCCCAGGTGTCACATGCGTACAAGCAACCTAGAGTAGTGTGCTTTTGCTCTAACACGGGTAGACTTCACCGATTGAATAGAAAAGAGAAAATACCATTCAGAACTAACATCAGAAACTTGCCCCTTTCTTTCAAAATGTAGATCAGATATCCTGATTGCTTATTTACCTGAATGGCAGATCTTCCCATCTTTGATATTGTTTTGCATATAGGACTGTTAATTTCATTGAGACTTCAGCTGACGGCGTCCCTTACATGGACATAAATGGGGTTCAGTGATGGTCATGACAATACATTTGAATGAGCAAATCCTAACACTTGGCAGAGTGTCAACCGCCCTCTGTCTTGCATAGCTCAGTTTCCTCAGGCTGTAAGACATTGCCAATCCTGAATAATTCAGCTTTTGCCATTTTCTTATGACTTTTCTCTCTCCCGGTTTCAAGAAACCGTGTTAACGTGCCCACAAAGAGGAAATTTTGGTGTCACAAAAAGGATTTTCAAAGGCTTCTTAAAATGCAATTTATACTTCACTGGTGTGTGGCCCCAGTTGTAATCAAAGGTGGCTACACTCTTCCAGTTTGGAGCAGCTACCTCGGATGCTGTTTCTGTGTGAGTGGCAGGCGAGGCCTGGGGTTTGCTTTAATAATCCAGAGCATTTGCAGTGACTTGGATTTCACCTTGAGGATGTTATTTTTGGTTCTCTGCAATACCACAGAGGTTATTGTGGCCACACATGTGGGTTCAAAAATTTGACACAATTTCTGGTACCAAGTTGGCCCAAATTTCCAGACCAAAAATATGCATTTGTTTGCACTGGTCTTCAAGCCTGTCTTTTAAAATACTTGTGTTTTAACTTTTCCAAGAACAAGACGCCCGGTAAATCCATTTCATCTTTTCTCTGTTGAATCTGTAGGCTTTCGCTATGTTTCAGATGCACAGGCATCTTTTAAGGCCCCTTCCTGAAGAAAGGTACCACCGTGTGAGGTTTGGGCTCACTGGGGTTGTGGGAGAAACAGGATCGTTGCACACACTGTGAGCACGTGACCAGATGAAGTGTAGAGGAAAGCCTTGGAGACTGCCAAGAGTATGTTCAGAATGAAGGGTGTGGAAAGACCTACATTTCAGGCCTGTCAGAGGAGGGCTGCAGGATACAGGCTGTTTTGAGGTGTTTGAACAGTGTTCAAACACTTCCTCCGAACAGTTCCACGGAAAGTGGAAGAAGCCGGACTTGGGCTGTTACCTTGGGATGCCTGTGGAAAGAGCTTGCTTGCTCCGTTAAGATCATGTAGACCATAACTGTTTATAGTCTCAGTTGAAAGAGTATTACATTGAATTGCTAGTTTCTGATGTAGGGTAGTCACGAAATAGACAATATTGGAAGGGATGGAAACCTAATTAGAAGTTGTGGATGGATGGTAGTCCTGCTGAGAGGCAGTGAAGACAGACAGACATTATAATAATTGGGTGTAATCAAATAAAGAAGTGAGAAATCACTAGGACCAAGGTTCTAGCCAGATCCCACCCATAGGGAGAGGCATCTTCCTGTTTCTCATAATACTTAGAAGAGTGTAAAAGGAAACAGAAGAGCATAAGACTAAATGCTCCCTGCCCCCAGTTTGCTTCAACCTAACTTGGAGGTGGACTTATTTACGTGATGCTGGAGGATGCGATGGAGGCCTTGTGCCTACAAGGTAGGCAAGCGCTCTACACTTGAGCCATATCCCCAGGCCCAGTAAGTGTATTTTTAATGTGATATTTATGCAAAAATAGATTTTCTTTCCTTTATTCCTATCCCTACAAGTGTTTCTGGGGTGAAGTGCTCTGTATTCCAGTAGTGTGTTTTCCAAACGTTCCTATAAAATGAGACATTGTTTTTAGGCTATACGTTAAATTTTCAGTCACTTAATTGGTTTATGAGAGTTTCCATAGTCATCAGCTTTGTAATCTATTTCAAACAGAATTTCTACTTCATCCAGGATAGATATATTGAGATGTTTGTCATTGCTCTGGTCTTTCTGTTTTAAGAAGTCTGTGAATAAATAACTTAATAGTCATTATTCATATGTTTCCTTAGTTATAAGTGTTTACTTACAGGAAGTTTAGAAGTCTCTATGCCCCTGAATATTTGTTTTTTATTTTTTTATTCATGGCAGTTTGTCTTTACTGAGTTGATCTTTCTCTTTTGTTATCGTAAACTCTTGATGTTATATATTCACTGAATGAAATATAATTAATTAAATGCGCATATTAAAAAGTAGAAAATGTGTTCTCTATAAGAGTGAGAAACCCTTGGTGGAATTTCAAAGTGGTGGTTTATGCCTATACTGTCAGGAGGAAGAGGCAAGAAGATTGCCATGAATTCCAGGACAGCCTATTATAGGGCCTGTCTCAAGACCACCAGAAACGGAGAGTCCTAGGCAGCAGTAGTATTCAGTTTGACTGGTGGTCCTTTGTCATATGTTAATTGAGTAACGGCCAGGCTGTACTTGGTCTATCAGTGATGGGTAAGCTCAGAGCAGCGTCAGCCGCAGTGGGCTCTCAGGATCTCCTTTTGGCAGGAGTTACTTGGGAATTCAACCTAGCAGGCCTCATCTTTGCTAGGCTAAAGCTGCTACACTGAGCTGTACCCCAGCCTGAGTTTTGTTTCTGCAGGGGGGACAAGTTTGGTCATTGTACTTTTCATAGAAGTGAGTACTTTGAGTGTCAAGACGATAGTCAGGTTCACAACCTAGCTAGCTCAGGCTTGCCACTGATACAGGGGGAATAACAGTAGAGTAGGCATGCGATCTCCGGTTGCTCTGGGCATATCTCAAAGTTGGCTTGCCTCTAGACAGTATGTCGTGATGCAGTCTGTTGAGATGGAGTTTGAAACTCAGATCTGATTAAATGCTTCCCATCGCTGACTTCGATGTAGATTTAAAGCTGGTGAATGCTGGTTCCATTGTTCAGGTGAGCCGTGTCTTTTGGCACTTTGGTTTTTTTACTTTTCAGATTTTGTTTTCTGCCAGTTTTGTTTTGGCCAGATTCTCCTTCTTTTTTCGTTTCTGCTCAAGGCTAAGATTTCCCCAATTCATCCCATTCCAATCTCTGTGTGTCTTGGTGCCTCTCTCTGCACCTCTCTGCACCTCTCTGCACCTCTCTGCATATCTCTCTCTCTCTTTCTCTCTCTCTCTTTCTCTCTCTCTCTTCCTCCCTCCTTCCCTCCCTCCCTCCCTCCTTCCCTCCCTTCCTCTCTACCTCCCTCCCTCCCTTCTTATTATAGATTTCCTAGTTCAGATAGCTTAGATAATAACTTAGTAACTACCAGGTGAAAATGAAGGTCTAATGCTGAGAACAGGCAGTATTGTCTCGCTATTTGAGAGTGTCAGAGCACTTTGGTCGACCCTTTCTTGGGACTTAAGTACAAAAGGTAATGCTTTCACTTTTCCCCTTTGCAATGTGTTGCCTGATGGAGTTGCCATGCAGAAAGCATGAAAGCCGACTCTCCCTGACCTTCAGTCATAGCTCCAGCATCCCTGCTCCCAGCATGCCTTGCCCGTATCACCCCCAGCATTAGGATCCTCCTACCTATTAATGTCTCGATAAGAGAGTCAGTAGGGAATCTTGTCAGAGGGTCTGGGATGTGGACTTGTTTCTCTTTCCTTCAGAAAGGATCAGTCATGCTGGGGACAAGATTCAAGGTAATCAGCATGAAGCAAAGGGAGTGACCTGTACATTCTTGTTGGTGTCGAAGTGTGAATTTCATTGTATTTAGTGGGTTGTGGAAACTATATACAACGTCATGTTTGGGAGGTAAAATATATAAAGAGATGTTTTCATAATATTGTAGTAAGTGTGTGCTGAGGCTGTTGCCAAACCCTGCTACCATCGAGTCATCTAGCAGCCTGTGGAACAAAGGCATTTAATTTTTACGTGAGACGCTAACACAGGTGGCTACGTTTTTTGGCATCAGAGCATGTTCTGGAATGCAAAGAGCCATTTGTCCACAGCTCTCTTCTTCAGTGGGTGATGGTCCCTCAACAGTGGATTATCTTTATCTTTTAATTGTGAAATGATAGGTTTTTTTTTTTTTTTTTTTTTTTTTTGAGGGGGACAGGAGGGTGGTTCCCCGCCTTACGAAGTGCCTTATATTAAAATCTGATTAGAGTCTCATTGAGTTCTTGCTTTCACAGCAGAAGTCTACTGCAAATTGTGTTAGATGAAACTGAATAATAGCTATGGCTTGATTTAAAGTATTAATAAAATCTAAATTTATACATAAGGCTGTACGATTTCAGGATTTTAATTTAGTGAAATGCCAGATAAATGCCTTCGAGTTTAGTTTAAGAAGTGTTTCACGAGAAACGCTTCTTAACCAAATTAGGACAGACACACATATCAGACCCTTTACAGACTCTAATTATTAAAACCTGCTAAATTTCATATTTAATACCTATGTGTCTCTTTGTAAATGAGTTGCTTAGGCTTATTGTCAATGTTGAATTTATGTATTACGGATAATTAGCTTGCAGACGCTGGTGTGATTTCAAAGTAGCCATGGCTTTTCAGTAGTCAGTGTGAATCAGAGTGCAAGGCAACGTTCTATAGTGTGTGCATCTCAGAGAAGACGCCTGATAGGTTCCTTACAGACGGCTGGTGTTCACCTCCAAGTCATTCAGAATCAGGGTGCCTTACGAGTGGTGACTGATTGTTCTTGCATTTACATTTTATTTTTTCATTCTTCATTCTGGGTTAGCATTTGACTTGGTCTTGTTTATGCTAGACAAGCATTGACCCATATTTTTTAACCTATATGTTACCCCTGTTCAATGATGTCATTGTTAAAGAGTTGCTTTACTGATAGAAGCAGTTATTTTCCCATCTGAACATGTGGAAGTTGAAGCTTACTTCAAGAGATTTGCAATAGAAACAAAAATCATCAAGATTTTTTGGATGCACTTTGCAAAACAGGTGTCTAATCTGTTCATTCATGTAATTTTCAGTTTTTATCTAAAAGCAAAACTAGAAGATTCAGTATTAGCAGCTTCATATAATTTAACAGGCTTTATTTCAAAATTGTTGTAAATTGTGAAGGATATCCATGTGTATGTGTGTGCATATGTGTGTATGTATATGTGTGTGCATGCATGTGTTTGTGTGTGCATGTATGTGTATACTATTATTCTAAGTAAGCATTTTAAAGTTGATCAGGATAATTCTTCTGGCTTGGAATAGAGCTGCAGGCTTCATTTTAGTCATAATTTGGTGCCTCTGCTTCCTCAGCCTTCACATGAGGACTTGCAGTGGTTCTAAATTTTTCTCTGGAGGGGTTGGTTTGACTCCTGTTGATGCAGAGAATGATAAGATGATCATTTATATGATATCAATAAGTTCATCTTTCTGACAAAATACCCATTTCTGTTTTGTTAATGCATATTCTTCAGTATTTAATTGAAAAATAGGCCTTCCGGGGGTGGGGTGTAGTACACTTTTTGGAAGCTCTCTGTAAATTTGTTTCTAATTTAGATTGAAATTTGTCTCTGCTTTACCCGTGAGCATCCGAACCCCACTGACTTCCTTTATGGCCTCCTGATCCTACACATGACATCCCATGCTTCGGTTTCTTCCTTTACCTTCCTTCTCTCCTTGGCTTCTTGCCTTCCCTTCTACAGTGTTTACCATGGATTTGCTTCCTGTCAGGCATTGTGAATGGTATCTGGCACTTTATAAAGTGATAGATGAGAAAGCCATGAGATCTGTTTGCAATTAGCTCATGAGCTTCTGAAAACAATCCTTCACATCCTTTTTGATATTAGTGAACTCATTGTACCATGGTTAAAAATCGTCTTTTCCCCTAGTTTCTGTTGGAGGCTGCACAGAGGCTCCAGTTAGAGAAAGACAAGTGATCGACCAAATGAGTAAGGGGCAAACGATATTCCCTAGCAAAGGACAAGTGGCCAAGGAGTTGCAGGGAGGAAGAGGAGTTAGAAGTGGTACAGATGCCCACAGCAGCAAGCCTAGTGTGCTCTGAGAACATGAATGCAATAGACTAGATCACTACAAACTGGAAAACACAGAGAGACTGACTGACCATTTTCACTTCTAGATGTGGGATGAAAGATAAATGGGTTTAAGATGGTATTTCCCCCATATTTGATGACTCTGTCTTGTATTTGCTGTGTTAGCTGCAAGCGTGTTCACTACTCATTACACACAATCAGGATTATAGCCCAGAACAGGCATACAGCAGGAGTACCTACCTCCTTCTTCAGCACATTGACTGCAGAAGCACTTCTCTGTCTGCCCTTTTCTTTGTCTTTGCTGCCATTCTTGGATGCTAGTGGTACCCAGCTCAGTCCCTTCTACAAAGTGTGTACTCAAGAAGGACTTTTTTTTTTTGTCAGGTAGAGGTGCTGGAACCTTGGAGATAGAGCCTTACCCATGCTGGGCAGGTGCCCCACCACTGACCCCAGTCATTCTTTCCTTGTTTTGAGACAGGGTCTTTTAAACTGTCCAGTTTTGGTTGAACTTCATCTGCTACCCAGAGTGATGTTGAACTTCCCATCCTCCTGCCTCAGCCTGCCAAGGTACTTGGATCACAGGCCTCTACCACCGGGCCTGTTTCACTCTCAAGAGACTTAGTTTGAAGAAAGATAAACATTGACAATTTTTATCAAGAGCTTAAAAAATAAAATTTCCAAGTGTTTAAAAGAGTTGACATAATCTGACCCAGTCCAGCTGTCAACATGTGATGCAGAGTCAGTAGCAGGAGACCAAAGAGGGCTTCCTGATTGGCTGCTTTAGCATAACTGTGAGAAGAGGGTCTGCTAATTGGCTGCTTTGGCATAACTGTGTCCGGTCTGAATAAAATCTTTTTATGTAGAAGAGAGATCTTGTATGAATAAAAACTTTGGAATAACACCAACGTGAAAGACATATTCACAATTTATTGAGTGAATAAATTTGACCAAGCAGACTATTAGATTAAGTATTTTTGGAGTTAGCTCGGTTTGGATGTTTTACTAAAGTAATTTTTCATTTTCATTTCAATTTGTCTCTGTACCTTATGCATTCTCATGCTTCCTCGCAGGCGCTAGTTGCAGCTCCCCAATGCTAAGCAGATATAAATCACGTTGAGACAGCACTATATGTATTTGGGATAAAAATTAAAAACAAAACAAACAAAAGCTTTACAACTACAAAACACACCTCTGTCTTTCCCAAACTCAAACAGTGCTTCCGAGGAACTTCGGCTTTAAGCGTTAAGGCTGAGCTGATACTCAGTAGTGTGCTTGCTTCTCTGCTTACATATAGTAAGCTGGGTCCAACAGTTCATTGTAAACTCAGTGTTTTCGTTTTTATTATTTCTTGATAATTTATTCCTTTGTTATCGTAAGTTAGCAGTCTAAAGGTATAGGTCTTATTCGTCCTTACTCAGCAGTGTGCCGGTCCAGAAGGTTTTCCCAGGACTGACAGTGACAGCGAGCAAAGCATTGTTAATGCTAACAGTTGTTACGCTTTAATCCCCTAGTATGATTGTTTGGGGCCAGCAGGAGATTTATTAGGAATGTATCCTGTGAAATTGTGTGTGTATAAGCTGCTACTTAGATTGTAAAAACACTATTTGGAAACTGTTTAAAAGTTTTAGCTATAATTGGTACGGACGTATTAACCATGCTAAAAGAAGTGTGTGTATATGGTTGGCCCATGCGCCTTAACCTTTTTATCATTTATCTTCTTGTATTAATGGCACTGAATTATTAATTCATGAGCCCGGGTGGGAAGAGTGAAGGCACCATTTAAATGCGTGGCAAATTTATCCTTATCGCCAGAGACATGAAAAAAAGTCATTTTGTGTTATCTTTAAAATGGAAAGGACATTTTAAATTTTTCATTTACAGTAATCCACTTTACTTCCAGTAAAACACCTAGATTACTACCACCATAATATAATGTTCTTATTAAGAATTTGTAACCTCTCTTCTTTGTCTTATGTGTATAATACTGTAAAAAGTTTATCCTTCATTTACTTTTATATGATATCTGTTGTAGCTTATGATGTGACTTTTATGAGTTATGTGTTATAGTTTGTTTTAGTGGACATTACCTTTGCAGAAAGTCACATTTGCTTAAAAAAAGGATTGGTTGTGCATATAGGAATAAAGAACTTTGAAAATAATCATTTTCAACTAATAGTTGTATACCAATTATGACTTTATAGTTATTTGGGGTAATAGTAATGATTTGGCTTTGTAGAATTTTTAGAATTTCAGCCAACTTGAATTGAGCAGTTTCCCTGTGTCTCTCGTGGGCAAGGGCCAGCAGTGCCAGGCGGTCAGTGCTGGAAGCTACTTTTTCAGCAGCCGTTCCCATCATGTATTGGGTGCATTCCTAGGATCTTCTCCCAAACCGCTTTACTTTTGAGGCTCTTTTGATGGCTTTTGCATTTTCCCATGCCTGACAAAGTAGTGGGATTGCCTTTGTTCTCTTGTCTGGAACATTGTCCCCGGCACTGTGAGTGGTCCTTACTGGATCCGCTTGTACAAACTGACACCTCTGTCTGTTGCCCATATGATAGTGTATGGGCTTTCTCACCAGCATGGTGAATGTTCAGATTAATTTTCTAAAGCCAGCAGACTGAGGGGGTAGGCAATGCAGGTAGACTACAATTGTCACATGCTCATTACAGAACCTTCTGGTCAGAGTTTGTGCATCTGCAGGGTGGGTCAGCCATGGCCAGCCTGCATGAAGCTGGACTCTTTGATACCTAGTCATGCTTAATCATTTAACCTTTACCACACAGTGGTTATGTAGTAACAGAGACTATTGACTCTTACAGCCTAAACTATTAACTCTCTGGTCCTTGACAGATGATGTTATCTGATTCTTGCTACTATGCTGCAGTCCCTGCACATAACCTGGTGGTTTTACTCTTTCCAGATAGAATGAAACGATTCACAACTTTAGATGCAGGAAATCTAAACTATCAGTAGCTTTCATGGCTCCTTCCTCTCCTACCAGCTTCTTGATTTTTGGGAATTGGGGGTGGGTCTCACTGTGTAGTCCAGGCTGGCTTTATGTGTGGTCTTCCTGCTGAGACTAAAAGATACCCACTATGCGCCCATCCTGCCCCCCAAGTCAGGCTTTCACTCTGTAGTCCAGGCTGGCTCTCCTCTCCAGTATCCCAAGTGTTGGGATTGCCCGTATCAGACCCGCACACATTTTTTCTCTTTTTCTTGTATGTGATGAGGTAGCAATAAGCAATTTCCCCCTCCAAGTTCTCTAAATTAAAATGTTTAACAAGTCATTACAATATGTACGCACTATATGCTATGTATATTAATTAATTAATTCCTCACCAGATGAGGACATCTTGTAAAGTTATTTAAATGTTGAGTAAGTTTTTGCCAGTTTTTTTAACCCTCTTTTGCCTTTTGTAAGACACCGATGCGTTGTTTCCTGTGTGTCATTTGACATTTTACCAGGGGTTGCGAAATTACGTTTCATTTTGAAAATCACTTTTCTCAAAACCTCAGGCCTCTTCCAACTGTTTGAGTGGGACAGCACTAACCTAGCTTCATGTTTAAATTTTTCAACAACAAAAAAAAAAATCTTAAAAATGTATTATCTAACAGCTGTTTAAAATGACACAGTTGGTATTTATTTCTGAAGATACGTGTTGACAAATTCCTTTCTGACATTGTCTTAAACTTTTACAATAGGATCACAGTCTGTAGCCAAGCCTGCCCTAGGCTTCATTGTTCCTTAGAATTAATTCTGGTTTTGGAAGACAACATCCTGTTCTGCTCATTTATTTGGACTCAAACAGAATCTGGTAACACTGGTAGTGGATTTAGTTATTTAGAAAGATTTGATATATTTCCTGTCTCTAAAAACAAACAAACAAACAACCCCCCCCAAAAAAAAACAATTTTGAGTTTTCCTTATAGACATTTCCTTATAGACATTGATAAATACAGACAAGGAGAGGACCTAATGAGACCTCACACCATGGACTTGTTCTTTCCTGAAGTCCCTCCTGTTATGCTAATTTTGACTGTCTAGTTTTCTAGAAAGGTGGAGTATAGAATACATGAATAGAATCCATGTCAGGTTACTTATGATATCATGGCTGCGGAAATATAATAGGAGTTTAGTCACGTGGAAGCCCTTCCATGTTTTCCTTCAAAGTACTTAGGATGAAATCAGCGCCCAAAGTCTGCAGGTGGGAGCATCAGAAAAACAGACAGTTGTTGACTTTTCCTACCCTCCTGTACAGCTGCTGAACTAGAGACCCAGATGTTTATCAAGGGTCCCAATTCCCAGGAGGCATGTTAACTGTGCTCTCAATCTCAGCCTCGAATGATGCGTTAAGTTGGTGTCATGTGATCCTAGTATACATCTCCAAGAGATAGATGCCCATGCAGAAACTCTGTTACTTCCTTCCAACTTGGGTATGAAATATATTTGTTATTATGAAGTTATAAGAATTTAGTAATTACTTGTTTTACTTCTGTATTTGACATTCTCTGGCATATTTTAACTCTCCATAGAGTTTTAATTTAATCATAATCTGGGTATTTTTTTAAACAATTCTCTTAGAACATACCAGCCTAACTAGTATGTGAGATAAACAAAAGGAAAGCATTGATTTCAGAATTCAAGGTCAGAAGGGCCTTGGGGTTCCTCATTAGCCAATGAGAAGTAGGTAGAATGCTAAAATGACCCACTTCAGTGTAAAAGAAGCACAGACTCACATGGTTCTGTATAAAACAGAAGGCTCCAAGGGAGAGCTAGCCTGCGTACCAGCTTATTGCAAACCTCTGGTGCTGGACGCCAATCTTTCTTTTTCAGCCTTATGCTTTATTTTCTCTTTAGTTTATTTGCTCGTGGCTCTTTGTTGTGTGAGACATTGTAGCCCAAGCTGTCTTTGAATATGAAGTAGTCTTCTTTTGTCAGCCTCCTGAGTCTGCAGGAGTCACCTGCAGGAACGAGCATGCTAGGCTCTTGCTAAATATTTCTTAAGTTACTTTTTATTATTTTTAAAGATCATTTTGGATGCTTCTTTCAGAATTCCTCATCACCTCAGAGAAACTCTGATGGTGACAGGGTGTAGTAACATACAGCAGGCCTGGTTGTTGGGATTTCACTTATGGTTGTAGACACAGACCAAGAGGGAATTTGACTACTGGCTTCTTGTATGATAATTAAGGCGCATTGCTAATTACATTGGAGAAAATGTTTATGTTTGTTTATCTGACTTAGAAGCCACTTCCCAGGTAGTTTGATTCATGAGATTTATCAGTCTGGAATAATTTGTTAATTTATAACATGTAATTGTTAGTGCTTTAAATAGCAATATAAATGGGTAGAATTAAGGCAGCTCAACTGGAAATACTAAAAGTTAAGTTAATACATAGTTATCATTACCTAAGGGATGTCAGCTTTGCTCATGTAAACATTTTGAAAATCAACTCATTATTCTTCTGGGTTTCCAGCACTTTCATAATCACAAAATGACAGTTTACAGCTTTTATTCAAAAGTAAATTATATCAGAACACAGGCAGTACGTTTATCTGATCCACTTCCTTAGTGGACCTTGTGACTGTAGACTATGGCTGCATTTCCCAACCTGCTGGCTCCTGCCCTGGAACAGCCTGTACGTTTCTCACTTTAAACTATGTAGTTTGTCCGTCAAGTTTAACTTAATTTTTATTTGTTTTCTTATTTGTTTTGCTAGGCTGGTCATGGCTGTTTATGCACGTAACTTGTTTTTTGACCTGGAGGGTGATCCTCCATTGGATGATATGTGTTTTTTCTCTTACTCTCCAGTGCATGACAACTAGAAGTTGCTCAGTAAGAACCTGCTTATGGCTGGGTTGGTAGGTGGTGGTCAAGGTGAAGCTTCCCTCTTCACCTTGGTGGGCATGTTAGCTCTTCTCGAAGGAGGCTGGGAAGGGACGCCCCGAGCACCAGTCTTGTATTCTTACAAAGATTACTGATTGGGCCTCTCTCTGATCCTACTTGTAGTCTTGGTGCCCATACTTGGCTATTGAGCTAAAAACAACAGGTTTTTATGGGGATCCCGGAGGAGGCTGGTTAACTGGACCAGCCAGAATTGGTGAGCTAGCAACCATAAACACTCAGTGAAGAGGGTCAGTGAAGGACCTTGCTTCTGTAAGTAAAGGAAGGAGAGGTGAAGAAGATGCTGGACACACACCTGGGGCCTGTGTACACATATGCGGGTGTATGGGAACACATACATGTGGACAGGGATTCATGCATGCCATGTACAAACAGGTTATAAGTACATACATAGGTAGAGATAGCTTTTCTGGGTCAGGTGTAGTGACAAAACCCTGTGATCCCAGACTTTGGGAGGTGGAGGGAGGAAGACAAGGAAATAAGGCTACCCTGAGCTACTCAGTGAGTCTGACCTACTTGAGCCTCTGTTTCAAAAACCCTAAATCATTCAGTCATTCAATCAGAATAGCTTTTCCTTTCCCCAAATAGGAAAACAACAATAACAAGAACCCTGTCAGTATCCTCCAAATACTTTCTAACAAGAAGTACAAAATGCATTGGTAAAATTTTTTTCCCCCAAATATAAGTTTGAGGAGTGTGTCAGCTTTCCAGTGTATACAGTGCAGTAATTTCGCCTGCTCTGTGCCAGTGCCTCCCGCCCCACACCCCACCTCTGTCTGGAACTTAAGTTGCAAGTTTTCTGTGCTGTCACAAGATGTCCCCCATACTGGTTTGAAAATGACAGCTATTTGTTTTTGTCATTTCAACTGGATGGGTTTTAATGAGGAGGATGGCAGCCTGCCCCGACTGTGCCCGTTGTCCACAGCTTCAGCCTCTTTTGCAGGCTCAGCAAGACTCCTAGATGACAGCATAAAGCAGACGCAAGGCAAGTGGGAGAATTCCCGAACTCTTTCTGCTCCTCTGAGCTACAGTGGAGGAGTTATTCCTTCGCCACGAGGAGGTTTCCACAAAGGGTAAGACCAGTGACTCTTGGGGAACCTTAGTGGAAAGTGGTCAGAAAGCACTGTGGGTACTGGTACCCTTCCCTGCCGGGATTAGACACAGGGAACGAGGAGAGGGTGGGACTACTGGCTGGCCACGTGGTTTTAAGATTTCAGCCTTGCTACCTCCACCCCCAGTGCTGCCCTTGGGAAGGGAAGAAAATAAACTCAAAGCCCAAGGAAACATCGGGTGTTGAGAAAGGTTCTAATTAGTGAGTTTGAAGGTTCACTCTGGGCATCTATTGGTGGAAAACTCCCAGAGCTGTTGGCGTTTTCTCATGTCTGAGTGAGGAGGGCAGTAATGGATGGAACAAAAAAAAAAAGACTTAGGAAAACTGAAAACCTTGACTGAGCTTTAGCTGCGTTGATATGAGTCTGTAACTTACCGTGGTCGAGGGGTGTTGGAAGGCCAGTCTCTTGCGTCTACAAATTTATATTAGTAAAATATGGAAAAGCTGCTTTCTTTTTGCTCGCCCCCACCCCCACTTTGAGCTGGGAAGCCCTGTCTGACAATGATTACAATCTTATACAATTTTATAGTGGAAATGAGGTCAGAATGAATGCTTTTGTGAAGCCATCCTTGGTTTTCATCTAGAGTCCACAGATATTAATGTGTGGACCTCAGGCTTACCCAGAGCGTGCTTGCTTTATTTTCAGTAGCATGAGTGTGTCTGCAGTATCAAGGACTTGGGACTCTGGTCAGTCTCAGGCTTAGAGAGAGGGTTCTTTCCGCTCCTGGCTCTCTGCAGACTTCTCTCTGCATTTAACATCCAACGTTCTCAGTAGTTGAGTGATTCTTCCTAGTAGTAAGTAACCTTACTACTCTCTTTCGGTAGAGAACCCAGCTTCATTCATCAGTTGTAGCAAGTTTTTGTTACGTTTCCTTTCCCTTTAATTGTCATGGATGTCATTGGCTCAATGATGATGTTTATCGGCCATTCAGCCTTCTATCTTCTGTCCTTGTAAATGTGATTTCCGGCCCACCCCACGTAACGATGTGACTGAGAACTGGTCAGTGGTGTTTCCCTTTCAAGTCGTTTCACTGACAGTTTAAAGCACAGGGATGTTTATTGCAGCTGTTAAACAAAATGCAGGTTACCGACCACAGCGAGTCTGAACTGTCCAGGGCTGTTGGGATGTGCACAGTGCTGAGCCGGATTCCTGGAAGTCCCTCCCCAGCTGGGAAAGGCTTCCTAGTCAGGGATACATTAATTGACTTTTTACATGGCTCAGTAATAGGATGTGTAGATCTGAAGAGGTCACAGCCGAGGCAGGGGAGACAATGGCTTGCGGTTCACAGAAGCAAGTTAGGATGAAATAGCTGGGATCTTATTATTTGGAGAATGAGACAAAAGCCTAGGAGGCTGTCCATCAGAATCTTGTTTGCTGAAGATTCTAATTAGAGCCAGTTCAAGGAGTCCCGTGCCATCTGCAGCTTTACTACAATACATGATACGTAGTATAAACTGTTACATAGTGTGCCTCTGCCCACCCTTGCTGTGCTAAGCTTTCTGATGTGTTTGGAAAAAGATTTCCTGAAAATCTAAACACAAATAAGTAGTTAATCTGAGGTATTTTTCAAAGTAATCTTTTGTTGGTTGGAAGGATATTCAATACCCCATTTCCGCTTCTGTTCCTACGCTTTATTTTGCTTTGTGAGAACTATATACTCCCTCTGTTTTTAGGTTAGAGCCTTTTAAATTATCTATCTATCTATCTATCTATCTATCTATCTATCTATCTGTGCCCAGGTAACCCTTAAATGGTGAGCCTCCTGCCTCAGTCTCCAGCATGTTCAGATTGTAGGTCCTCAGCAGCATGCTGGGCTGTGTCCGTGCTTTGAGCTGGCATTTGCAGGTGGTTAGGAGGTGGTTTGGCGGGTTGCTCTGGTAGCCCCTTGAATGCCTGGAGTTTCCTTAGGCGCCAGTTCACTTCAGGAACAAAGCTTTTTGGATTCCTTTCACCATATTTATTTATTCATTCTATTCTTGGCTCGTTGTGGTGTGTAAGTGTTTCAGTTTTCATTAACATTTGTTCAATGAAGGGTTGTTTTTAATTTGGATCACAGCAGTAAAATCTGACTTAGTTTTCAAAAATTGCACTCAAAGTATGAACTTCTGGAAATAATTTTATTTGATGTGAAAGTGATTCGTTATAGGTTGTAGAATGGGGAAAATAAATTTGATATTTTTTTCCTTGCTGCACAGGCGGAAGAACTCCATCTTTATTTGCATAAAATAATCCACAATTTTACACATTCCAGAATCTTCTATTTACCAGAAACAGCCAATTATACTGGGTCTCCCAGTCAAGTGGACTGTGCATTGTAACGTGTGTTTCACATTCTCAAGCCTTAAGAGTACATGGGATTTCAGTGCGTAAAATCTGCTTCTGAAGTCGGTGTGCTGGCCAGAGACCACAATAGAGGTCTTGGTTGTGTGGTTTCTCTTGCCTCTTGCTCTCACAGGCTGTCCTATCTTGGCAGCCGCTTGCTACAAGACAGACATCAGCTCTTGATTTCTTCCTTCCTTTTCTCCCCACAAACAAGGACTCTTTCAAATAGTGGGTGACCAAAGACAGAAGGATCTTGGATTGCTGTAAGAAACTGGAAACGGGTTTCAGAGTGGTGCAAGCGGGCAAGCTGCCTGTGTGGAGAGCTGCCTGGGAGAAAAGAACCTATTAGAAGGCAAACTTGGAGAGGCAAAATTCCTTGCTTGAGCATGGAGCCATCCAAAGGCTGCCTCAGTTTTAGTTGTAGCAATGAATGCCTATCATTGACATATTGAATTTTTTTCTCAGCTGCTTGGTCAGGTGACTGGAGATTGAAGTGTGTGAGAAAAAGCACATTGATGAGCAGTTGGGTGTTAGCGCACTAGCCTTTTGATACGTCTAACGTAGAATAACTCTCAGCGTGGAGACAGGAGCTTTGACACACACAGGAGGTTAAACTACAAGTTTACTTCAGGTTATCTTTTGACTAACCCTGGGGAAGACTGTCAGAGCGAGCTGGCTGGTTGTGCGTACGGAGGGGTATCTTGTATCCAGCATTATGTTTTGATGTCTTCCTTCTTTCTGGGTCACTTGCATTCAGAGGAGGAAGAAACATGGTACCTCTTTGTTTTTGTTTTCTTTCTTTTGATAGCAAAGGTTTTACAGGTATTCTTAGAGCTGCCTAATCCCCACAGCTCCCCTAGTCACAGCCATAGCTAAAAATCTCTTCAGAGCTAAAACACAGGCTGAAGTGCATATATGCACATACAGATAGACATAGTTCTATCCCTTAACCTGTAGGCATGATAAAACCAATTCCTTATAATAGAAATGTCTCCATCGCCTTTCATCTGAGACCGTTGTGGGTTTTTATATGCAAATGCTAGAGAGTAGATTCAGAGTAATTTGTTTCTTACATCCTTTTTGGTATATTTGTTGCTGACAGCTGTGATAATCCCTTTGTAGTTTGATGAATGTTATGTTTCAAACCATTTAGAATTTGACCGCTTTTCCATTGAAGTTACATCATGACAGAATAGAGGGAACTGCTAATAGAACGTGGTGCATGGAGCTCCTAACAAATATGAGTAATTCGGGTGATTTGACAGAATACTTGATGAGCAGGGGAATGTTGGATTGCTGTTATTTTTCATGTGTTAGTGACGATAGGATGTAAATCAGCAACACTTTATTTTGAGTCATGTGTACAACCCGAGAGAGGCGAGGAATAGAAGTGCTTTATCTTCCTACTTTATAAAACTCTTCAGTTAACACTGGGGTAACTCAATGGTAGAGGGCTTGTTTAGCAGATATTAGGCCTTGGGTTCGATTCCCCAGTTCTGCCCAACGCCCAACAGCAAAAACTAATGAATTTCATAGTTGCAGCTTGTGAAGGGTTCTTTAACAGTGGTTTCCTTACTGTGGGTGGCTGGACCAGGAAGTTCAGGTATATTTGGGAGCTGTCTTCATTTCATGTGCATTGTAAGCCTCTGTGGTTCCTTACACTACCCTACAAAGAAGTAGACCAGTTGTCTGGAAAGGCTCCCCGTGGTTTTTCCCTGTGATCCTAGGAGCTCAGGTTGGGACAGGAAGATCCTGAGTTTCAGAATAACCTAGAATTAGATGCTGTCTTAAAAAGAAAAGAGAAGAAACCCCCAATGCCCTTGAAGATACAGTGCTCACAGACTTTGGGTATATATTCAGGTCCAGTAAACTTGGTAATGCCACTTTGATCTTAACTCCCACCTTACTCTGAGACAAGCCATGCTAGGAAACCTAACACCTTAAAAGGAAGTTGTAACAGTAACTAACTGCTCATTCTGTTGCTAGTTAGCAGGGAAGGAGTGGTTCGAGATGGTATTCTGATTTCTTGAGTTGTAAATGAGCATACACCCACGTGTTTCAACCATTTACTTTTGTTTAGAAAAAAAATGACCTCATTGGCTCTGTAATCTGTTATATGAAATATTAAATTATATTGCTGTTACTCTGATCAACAAATGCTCACATATTTATACATTTATCTAGAGATTTTCTGTGTTCTCAAGCTAGTTCTTTGATCAAAAGGTTAATGTCATAGAGAGACTAATGTATTTATTATCTCAAGTGATTTTTCTGAGCTTCCATGCTTTCCTAAGATAATATCATTACTAGAATACACACACACACACACACACACACACACTTATGAATATGATTGTCTACCTATTTTGGGAGCTTTTTTCAGCGTGTCTCAGATATTGTGTATGTAGGAGCAGCTACCTTCCTGGCTATGCGATCAGCTTGTATTTCATAATACAAGAAACGGAGGGAAGGGAGTTTTGTTACTTAAGCATTTGCTGTGACGACATACCAGGATCTTAACATAATTGATTGATTTGTTTGTTTTTCTATTTCAGATATGAGGATCAATGATGCAGACTGCTGGGTTTGATAAAGCTGGGCATTTATAACTAGATTCATTAAGGAATACCAAGAAAATATTTAAAGGGATCAATAATGGTGTCTTCTGGCTGCAGAATGCGAAGTCTGTGGTTTATCATTATCATCAGTTTCTCACCAAATACCGAAGGTAAGACACAGTCATTCTTTCTTACACTCAGGAGAGCCTGAAGGTTCTCCTTGTCTGCTCTGTGATATAATGAGGCTTCATTCTTATTTTGTTATTTTAAAAATGGGTGTTCACTTCTTTTTTTTTTCTTCCTTGTGATTAAATGACTTCCATTACACCGTTTTCTGGTATAAAAAAGTGCTAGATGCCTTATTTTGTATTTTATATCAGATTATAAATTTACAAAATAATTCTCAACATGTACCGGTTGCCTTTGTTCCAGAAAACTTGAATTCTTTTGGCTTTTTCTTTTAAGCTCTGTTTTAGAAGTCCCAGTTCTCAGTTCTGCTTCTCAGTTGTATTAGGGCGACATCTGAAATAAAGTTCCTCATTTGTGAGTACACAGCCACACTCTTGGCAGTGTGAAATTTCTTTTAGAAAAATAACAACTTTCCCTATACTTAAGAAAGACAGAATTTCTACCACTGAATTGTAACCTCAGTCCTTATAAAATGTATAAATTATAAATAATTGAGAGTGTAGTTTTCAAGTTTTCAGTACAGACCTAAGTTTCAAAGAAGTACGCTCATGGATTTTTTTATTTTTATTTTTTATTTATTTATTTTTTTAGTTTTAAATAGTGAGAACTCTCATTTATTAATTTTAAATGGATTTTTTGATACCTATTATTTAGTCTTCATTATTACTCACTTTTTAAAAAAAGCTCCCCCAGGTGCTCCTTAGGCCAGGCTGTAAGATATGACCTAGTAAAATCCAGCTAGGAGATCATGGCAATGTTTGTATTTAGCATGAAACATAGTAACTTTAAAGCATCTTTTAGAAACGCCTGCACATACCGTGGATTTATTAAAATCTCAATAAAATAAAACACTGGACTTATGTATATTTTTCAGTAGTCCAGTTTTTACATACTAATAGAATGTTAGGGGGAAAGTACATTATCAACTCTAGAAAAGCCATTGTCTGTTGTCTTTGTAAAGAACGTCCAGCCAACTCAACATTTTCATTTTGTCAGAAGGAATTGTTCAAATTACTTGGCTTAAAGTTGCGTTTTCTGTCTGCTTTCTCCGGTTCCTGCTTTGGATATACCAGCACAACTTAATAGTGTAATGTAAGTGATGAACATACTTAGAAATGTTTGAAAATAGTTCCATATTCAGAACGTATATTCACTTGAAAGCTACACACAGGCTAGTATTTAATTCGGAGATGGCATGCTTCTTTGCTTTGGAGGTGAAGATAGGCAATCTGAAAGTGTATTATGTTGGAATAACTAGAACTATAATGATAAACAGGCGGAAACTAAGTTTAATAATAGGAATCTCAGGCTTGGATTGCTGTGAAAATCATATGTATGGTCTATAATTTTGCATCTGTTTTTTTTTTTTTTTGGGAAAAACACTGCCTGAATTCCTGCTGTTAGATTTGAGTGTTTTTATACATTGAAAAAAGATTCCAGGTGTGGGCCAACGGTTCATTAGTCCAATAATGAGAAATTTTCCAATCAAGACGGAAAGCCCTCTGCCTGCACAGTAGCTTCGCTCTGTGGGGGCGGCGTGCGGAGGCTTTTTCTTGACACGCGGTCGTTTTATTTCGAGTGTCACCTCTCAGGTCAGGATTCATATCCGCTCATAAGAGAAATTTCATTTTTGCCTCATCAGGCCAGGGGTGTGTTGCTTTGGAAGGAATTCCCTCCTACTGGCAAAAAAAAAGAGCCTGGGAGGGACTCACACTGCTGGCTTTAAGAGTAGCCACAGTGGGCACATACTGCCAGAACATGTAGGCGGTGGCATGCGAGTTTGTCTTAGAAGAGTTGCATATGACACTGGCCGCCTTTATTACCAGAAATCAGATAATGACCTGAGGATGCCCCGTTGAGAAACTAATCAAAGTTAGGTGTTCAGGCAACGGGACAGAATTAGAACTCCAACTCTCAGCCACTAAGCTTCTTCTTCCACAATTCTTCTTCTTCCTTTCATTTTGTGTGCACGCGTGTGCATGCAAGCACGCATGCTGGGCCATGTGGTCTTCTAGGTGTATGGAGGACAGAAGACAACATAGATGGCTCTGTTTTGTCACACTCTGAAGACTCATTTTTCTAGATTCAACATGTCAAAATGGAGCTAGGCTGGTGTCATTAAGCCCCAGTAATCCTGTTGTCTCTGACCCCACAATGCCATGCTCCACTTTTTCCGTGGATTCTGTGATTTGAACTCAGGCCCTCAGTCTACGTAGCATGCTCAGCGGAGGTCTGCAGTTTGTACCATTTCCAGCGACCTCGTCACCACTCAGGGGAGGCTGTCAAGCTGAGTTAGCCTCTCTTTATTCTCTTTACTTGGTGCTGAACCTGAGTGGGTTCTTGAGATTTAGACATGCACACAGTAGGCCTTTAGCTTAGGAGCTTTTGTTTCTTGCCTGGGGATGGGGACTTGAGAGCCCATTGGGGTTCATTAGGCCATTGCAGTGTGACACCCTGAGATGTGTCATGCACTGAACCTGCCTGCCAAGCCCAAGGGCAGGATTGGATTCATGGCATTATTTAACGTGTTTTTGCCAGCTCTTTACTCTTTCAGTAGAATCCAAAAGGTAAGGGTTTTTCATAGCACTAAAGATGAAAACCCGGCAAAGGCCTCAGCCAAGCTGTGCATTGCTGAAGTCCATCCATGGCATCATCTCCATCTTGAGGGCTTTTATTTTCTCCTGTGGCCACGCTTTGTCCTTGGAAGAAGTGTGGAGGCTTCATGTAGTTTTGAATTTGGTCTGTGTCAGTACCCACGATAGGTGTATCTCCAGATTCGTGAGGGATCTATCAGTGCTTAGACGCATCTTGGCACTGTGACGTATTTCTTGTGAAAATTCTTGCACTTTTGTTATTTGCATTATTTTCCCAGTGCTGGGCTGGAATGCAGGTCCCTGTGCTTGCTGGTGGTTACTCTGCCACTTAACTGTGCCCTCGCTCCTTCCTATGTGTACCAAAGGCAAATTCAATATCATTTAAAATGTTTTAAGATGATTAACTCATCATTTGACGAGTTTGCCGCTTATTGTATTCTGTTTGTCCATCAGTTTATTGTGTGATTTTTTTTTTTTCAAAATAGAAACAATGCTCTCTTCTTAAGTCTCCTATGTAACTTTGAAGATTGTAGTATCTCTGTATAAACAGTGATTGTATAAAGATCATACTTTGAAATGTTTTATAAACTTTCCATTTAATTGATTCATATTTCTGTAGCGCTAACCTTGCCTTTTACCGGTTAGTTCTGTTAGGAACCTGGCATGCTTTGATTATTTTGTCCAATTTTTATAAGCATAGTAACCCACTGTGGAATCATGTATCAGTAAGAAAAAAAAAATAAATTGACTTTTTGTGTCCTAGAGAATTAAATTATGCTATATAATGGAGCCCTGGCAAGTATACGTCAGACACATGAAAGCTTGCTCCCTCAAGTGACAGGATACAAAGAACAGCAGTTCTTCAGCAAAGCCGATGATACAGATTTTAGGCCAAATTCTGTATGCAACAAATGTATCATTAGACCTCAGAACTCTGAAGTCTAGTTAATTAACTAGATTACATTATTGCTTATCACAGTTTCAAAGAAAAACGTTGTAATAAATGCAAATGGCAAATAAGATTCATGTTTTTATAAAAATCAAGAAAATCTGAGAACATGCTGGTGGATATAGTTGAAAGCCAGTTTCTAAGTGGCTTTTGATACTAATGCTATTTGACTAAACTGATATTTTTAATATGTAGCTATGGAATAAAGGTAGGGGTAAGTATAAATTAGAAAAGTAATTTTGGTATACTAATATTTCAGAATGGTCTGAGTGTTGTGGGAGAAAAATGATACTTCTCCACTGCTAAACTGAAGCGAGAGAGTAAAACAATTTAGATCACTAGAATAATTTTTCTTTAATTCACATAATATAATAAATAATGCATTCCCATGAGCCTGCACGCACACATGCACATACATAGCATGTCAGCTTCCCAGAATCAGGGAACGTCCCTGCCCTGTTGATGTCTGGTTTCCAGTAATCAGTCAGTCTGTATCCATCAGGGAAGAATGTGATTCTTCGAAGATCTCATTGTAATGGAAGAGATAATAGTGTGAGAAGCACCAAGTCCTTACACAGGCTAGGCAGTTACTGTCGTTAACTCATGGTTCCATCCTGGATTGTAAGGTTTGAAAATTAATTTTGAAAGAAAAGTTGTGATTTTTTTTTTTTTTAAAAAATTATTATTTAGTATGATTCACAAGTCTGTAAAACCATTTGCTTTCTTGGGGTTCATGTTTTCATTTTTAGTTTTATTTTATTTATTTATTTTTAAATCTGGGTGATCAGGCTCCTTGAGCATAATTTGTGTGTTTGTTTTTTTGTCTTGTTTCCTTAATCTATTTTGCCAGTAAATTAAGAAAAGAGGAAAAAAAATTGAAATAGTTGTCACTCTAAATTGCAAAAATCCCATTAGTGGCTAGGGGTGAGCACAGTTTAGTGGTGCTCCTAGGCTCAGTGTGGTGTTTTCAGCGTGGCATCTTTTTCTCTTTCTTCCTGGAAATGCCTGCGGGGGCTCCTGAGCCGGCTGACTTACGGGAGCCATGTTCGATTTCACAGCCTAGCGTGCTTGCCTACTTCTGTTCATTTTGGTGTGTTTGATTAGTTGATGTCTAAAAATGTGAATTTCCAGCAAGGTACATGGGGATTTGGCTGTATGACTCCTATTAAACTTAATGGAAGTCATAACTCCCATTAAATTAATAGGAATTGCATCTGTGCTCGTTGCATAGCTAATGTAACCCCATTGTTTAAACTCAGAGATTGGGCAAATTAGCATCCATTCTAAACAAAGCATGTTCTCTCCCCCCCCCTCCCCCCCTATATATTTTTAGTGCAGAGGGATGCTGTTTTACTCTTTAAGAAAGCAAGCACTTAATTCTGCCTCCTCTTAGGGCACCTTAAACAGTCCTTATTGTGCCCTGTGAGTGTAGTGTGACTATGTATTAGAGTGTGGTAGTGTTCTCTATAGGTAATGATGTACAGTAGGGTTTAAGAATATAAATTTAATTCCACTTATAAATTGTACTATATAGGGTCATATTTGAATTTGATGCATTGCATAGAATTACTTAGTTTCTAGCTCAAGATTTTTTTTTCTGGTGTGATGGAAAGTCACATAAATTAAAATATTAGGTACATGCACACGTGCTTTGAAAACGTCCTTAGTAGTATACTTAGGTCATTTAAAAACCATTTATTTTGTTTTGCTTGTTTATTTGTTTGTTTTTGAGACAAGATCTCTCTATGTAGATCTGTGGAACTCACTTATGTAGAACAGGCTGGACTCCACCTCAGAGATCCACCTATCTCTGCCTCCTAAGTGCTGGGATTAAAGGTGTGCACTACTTACTATTCCTGGCAGATTTATTTTGCTTGTGATTAAGTATATTTGTGTGTGTGTGTGTGTGTGTGTGTGTGTGTGTGTTCAGCAGCTCTGTATGTCAGTGCAGGAGTCAGTGGTAGCCTGAGTTGTTGGAGTTCCAGGCTGTTGTGAGCCACCCATGGTGTGCTGCAGGAGCAGGGGCAGGGGGTACCTTTCCAGTCCCCATGTGGGTCACTTTATCTACAAGTTTTCAAAGCTAATGCATACTGTTTCCTAATTGGAGACTAAATTCAAGAAAGTCATTCCATCCGTCCATCCCTCTGTCCATCCATCCATCCATCCATCCATCCATCCATCCATCCATCCAGTCTTTAATTCTGACTTGCTGTTGTATTTTTACTTCCCTGGTATGGCAAAAAATATTATTGAGCTCGTCTTGTGTTCACTAATCAGTCTTCCCAGGACTGTTGAAAACGTACCATAAATCAGTGTGTCTGTCACAACGGCTACCCCCAAAACTCACTAATGTTATGCCCTTGGCTGTGAGTACTTTTCAAGCTTTCATTTTCGAATGGAAAAGACTATATCAAATATTTATAGATGTTGTGATTTTTCTCAGAGTAAGATATATTTTAGAAATACTGATTTTTTTTACATGCAAATTAGCTGTTTATCACCTTTATTGTTATATTGGCAACAATCAATAACACACCAAAGGTAGCTTATTAGAAACACTAGCATTGAAAGCACCATCCTTTTCCAGGCCTTCCATTCTGTTAATTATTTGCCATTCATTTACTTCGATTTTGAGGAGCCACTTTCTTTATTTTTTAAATTAACGTGCAATTTTGCTTTAAAAACTACCACAGAGTTGGGTTGTAAAATCTGAGAAAAAGACACTAGGAATGACTGAACATAACTATTAATGAGGCCCTGGTATGCCTTGCAAACCCGATTTATCTTCCATGTTACTAAGGGGGTGTCTCACTGAAACATATGCTCGCTACCCTGTGGCAGTCTCATTTCTCTTCACCTCCTCTGCGTGACAGAGAATGACATATGACAGCCATACAGGCTACATGTATTAGACATCAGTGTGGATTAGTGAATATCTCCTGACATCTTTCAACCCTGCCTCTGAACTCCTTTTGTCAACTTGACAGAAGTGATTCCAAGAGAATACTAGTCCCGGCCTTGGGATCTCGTGGCTAAAATGCAAAGCTGAGAAGGGAATTCCCTATCTTCGCTCCAGGAAGCACAAACAACATTTATAATCTCCTCTTATCGGCATGGGGCTCTCCTGACTTGGACTTTCATGTCTGCCATGATTCTTGCTTTGAGAGCTTATTTTTCTTAAAAAGCATCTCCCTGCTTTTATTCTAAGTGTGAATGCAACATGTATTCATGAGAAAAGATAATTTAAAAGAATCATGATAACAATGTAACATTGTTTACACTTTGAACCTTTTATATTGTTTTCTTTAGGCACATCTTATTTTATTATTTTCTACAGTGTACATAGTGGTGTTGTAGGTAAATACAAAGTCACATATGAAGCAAAGATACATTCTTCATTTGCCTCTGTTATTGTGATGATGGCTTGAAATAGCTGTTAGAAAATTCATCCTGTATATATTTAAAAAGATTTACCTTCAACCTTCACCAGACATTTGTTCTTAATTTTTTTTTTTTTTTTTTTTTTTTTTTTTTTTGCTTAGGTATTAATTAGATAAATACCTTCATAGGAAATACTTCTTTTGTGGCGAGTTGTTTCCTAAGGCTGGAATCTAGAATTCTGACTAGTCAGCGATGTAGGCACATAATTGCTTTCCTAGGAGGGTACATGTTCATAGCCTGCATCTGAGGATGCCAATGTCTGTATACTTTATTAGCAGTGATGCAGAATAAAATAAAGGCCTTCCTTCTGTTTTTCTAAATTGAGGACTACTTGTAAGGATTAAAAACATTTTTTTGTATACTTTGTTGTCAAGCAGTTAAATTTTGATGTGAACTTCTCTTTGGTTTTGTTAATTGGTCACTTTTCTGATGACTGCAGTTCATTGATGGTGGTTGTCTCGTGGCATTTTTATTTTGAAAATATTTTCTAGTTTGCCTGGTAGTTTAATATTTATATTGCTTGGGCATGTTCCTATAAGAATTTAAAATGAGAAGATTTTTGTAATGAAATAAGACACCAATTAAGTGCAAAATAACTGATTTTACATTTGCTTTATTTCCCACTCTCTTTGTTTTATAGCTGTTTTCCTTTAAATTTTATCCCCCCCCCTCTTTTTTACTAAAACCTCTTATATCCAAGTCTTAAATATTTCTTTGCTTGCATTTTCTCATGACTCTTAAATATTGTTAATTGAGATTTGTCAATGCTCATGGTCGAACCCAGGACTTTATTCATGCTAGGCAAATAAATGTTCTACCTTTGTGCTGTATCTTCAGCTCCAAAATTCTGAAGTTAGTTAATTTAATGTGAAGTGAATGAATATTAACCCAATTCTCTGTGTGGTTTAAAGTTGATACAAAGTCAAGATAAGACCAGATTATTATGGCAATTGTTATAAACAAAACAAAGAAGTAACATATAGAAAATATCAGTTTTTTCTTTTTATTTTCAATGATTTACCCTTGCTTTGAAGAGATTTCTTTTTGCATGGAGCCAAAAAAAAAAAAAAAATCAAGACTTGGCTTTCTGAAATAGTTGGGTGTATAGGTTGTTAGGAAAAGTAATAGGAGCAAAGTTGTGACTGTCTGAATTAAATATTTTAAAATAATTAAAGTAATTTTAAAGTAGTAAATAATTAAAGTTGAGCACAGAGAAATCCTTTAACATTAAAAAGAAAGAATTTCCTGGAATGAAAGAGATTTGGATAATACAGTTGGTTGTGTTTTGTGGAAGGGATTACTCTATAAAGGAAAACCAAGTCAAATTCTCTTTCATTTCCTTGCATATTTATAAGGTGCTAACTGTCCTGTCATTATCATCTGTTTCTGTTTAACTGGTGTATTTGTGGCTTAGTCATCAGTTCCATCCTCCCCCCACCCCCATCTTCCTTTGGTTTTTATTCTTTTCTTTGCAGGACTGGTAACCATCCCTCTTCTGAAAATCCGACCATTTGAGTGCAATGTGCTGTTTTTGTTGTTGCCTGTGTTTTTTGCCCTAAAGTCTTAGAAATGGTCTCAAACCTGAAAGACTCTGAAATCAGGACTAATTCTGGTCCTAAATATTTCAGATAAGACATAGTCAAGATCCAAAGTGGGTGGTTCACAGCCTGGTGTTAGATTCAGTCAGTGCTGCTCCTGCTGTATTGAAGCCAGCTACTTCAGGAGGGCATTGCTGGCCGCACACAGAAAGCCCACTGGATTTTAAAACCCACTATTGTTTGTTTGTTTGTTTTTAAGATTGGATGGCCGTTGTCAGTGGTAGTGTCTGGTGATTCAGACAGGAACCTAGTTAGGAAGGATTCCAGGATTTCTTGGAATGGTAGCTTGGAGATTAGTAGCATAAAAATTTTCACTTTACAGGTGAAGAAGCTGAGTCCTAGAAAGGACTGTTCTCTCACCAAGGTCTTCTTGCTGAGGGAGGGGAGTGCAGAAATGGAGAGAAGTCATGCTGAACCTTAAAAGTCACAGCCAGCACAGTGTGTATTGGAGTTTACTGCCCATGACTGCGAGTCACATGGGGATCTGAAGATCTGGATACTGACTCAGGGTCTGGGGTCCCCGAATGTCAGCCATTGCCAGTGATAGTCTCTCTGAGGAGATCAGTATCCTGGAAATGTGGTTATTAAAATGTTCAGGCGATCAGAATTTGCATCACAGTGATTTCAGTCATTGCAAGTCATTTGTTTTTTAACCTAGACAACGTGTTTGAAATCCAGAAGCAGAGTCATGCTCTGCTCTATGACCCTTATTAAGGAAAGAGTGGAGGTGGTACCTCAGGATGCAGGGAGCCTTGTTATATTCCGATAAGTTTTAATCCCAATTTGTATGCTTGGCGATGACCTTTTATCTGATGATTTCCTTTGAAAAAAAAAAAATCCCTGAACAACCACGCAGCCTGGCCTCTCCTTAATATTCCCCTCTATCCCCAATGGGTCTGCCCTACTTTTATTTTACCCTACACAGATACGTTATTTTAATAGCATCTTAATACATTGTTTTACTGTTTTAAAGTCACAGATAAGAAGCAGTCATGTGAATCGAGACACTGTTCTTTGTCCTGACTCATTTGGAGAAAGTTTGCGTTATTTTCTGGTAATAGTTTTCAATAACTAACAGTCATCATTTCAATTTTGTCTTGCTTCTGTGGCCTGGATGGGGGATGTCAGTGTTAACCGGGCAGGGAAAGTGGTTTAAGGAAATTTTGTGTGCTTAGGGTCATATAATATTGTCCCTTGACTATGTAAACAGAGAGGTTCTATTTGTTTCTTTTCATAGCAGATAATATTTCTGCGAAGTAGAGGCTATAATCCTTAGTCTTTCAAGGACAAAAATAGTTCACTGATAATATTTAATTTTATGAGAAAAAACTGCTATAAATGTGTCTTTAGTAGTCTCTTGAGTCCTTGGAAGCCAGGATTAGAGTAAACAGCAAATATGGAATAAAAAAGTTGGATATGAGTACTTTGGGCATGTTTCTTTTCATTGTTGATAGAGTTAAGAATTTTAGACTTGGAGAGGCAGCTTGGAGATTATTAGTATAGAATCTTGCCCTTCACAGATGGAGGAAGCGAAGACCCAGGAAGGTTGGTCTTTTCATCCAGCTTTTTGCTAAGCCCAGCTTTGTCCCCATAGAATGTTACATTTGGCTTCAGCTAGTTGACAGATATCCCTCCTACTGCAGGAGGAATAAGATATATTCTCCAGAACAAAATATACTTCAAAATATGCTGTGCATTGTTTTTTTTTTTAAACTTAATGGTGATTTTTAAAGAGAGAATTCATTTCAAGGTTTTCTTTGTGCAATACAATCACAGATTAAAATTCTCTTGCTGGCCAGATTAGCCACATGCCTCTAACCTCAGTACAGCAAAGGGTGAGGCAGGGGGATCTCATGTTTAGACTATTTTGAGCTAATTTGAGGCTCACCCGACCTGTATAAGGAGATTTTGTCTCACCTCCTTCCCTCAAAACAATACACTAAAGCTATATTAAAATTGACTTTGTTTTGCAACAGAATAATCCAGCTATGCAAAGTCAGCAACTTTTAAAACAACTTTGAAATTTATAGCAAAAAAGCATATAATTTTCTAAGTCCAGTTTCCCTCTGAAGTTATCAGATATTGATGAAATGATAAACAATTGGTATTCTAAAAGCCTGGAAGTAATTATAGATAGTTTGTATTTCTCAGTGATTGTCATCATCAAATAAAGTCAGGACTCCTCTCCCATGTCCCAGTGCTCCTTCAGGTTGGCCAGTGGGTGTCTTTCTTTCTCTTTCTTCTGCTGGTCACAGGAAGCTTGCTTAATTCCGGGCTCTGTTGTTAGAGTTTCAGCAAATAGAACACCCTGGATGGCTCGCACAAGCTTTCACTCTCGTCCCATTAACTGCGGTTGCTGCAGACCCTGCAACCCTGCTCTCTTTACTAGAAAGCTTGCCTCTGAGAGCCATTGCTCTGCTCTCTGAACGCTGCTGTTAATTGATGGTGAAGACTGAATGGAAAATCTTCAGTGATTAGAAAATCCTGGAGAGAGGTGTGAAGCCAGTTTGCAAGGGGGTGAATCTTTACCCCTTGGTCCCATCTCTGTTTGAACTAGAATGCCAACCGTAGAGCTGAAGAGTGTAGCACACTTGGACGCATTCAGAAATGTTAAGCAAAGGCAAAACCGGAACCATTTAAGTGACAGCATTTGACTGTTCGAATTAGCTTTGTGTTTGGCTTAATTTGTGACCCTAATTATTGCAAGCATTCGTGAGTAGATTTTTTTAGTTTAGTGTCCTGCAGGGATTTGTACCTCAGGTAAATGTAAGAATCATATAATTTCAAGTACTTCTGTTCAACGAATAAGACAAGTAAAAAGTGTAATACTGTAAAATTCTGACAACGTGTGAACAGATAGTTCTAATCATTTTGCTCAAAAAAATTAAACTAAGTTTAAATTAAAATAATACCTTGGTCTTTGGAAAGCTGATTTCATCAAAACTAGTGTATTCATGTCTTCAGGTCACATATTTTACTAAAGTAGCAAGACTCTGAAGAGAAGACACATTTACATTTGTCACCATGGATACTATGTATGCTTGGTTTTAAGTCCTTGGCTACAGTGTAAAAGACACAGTTTTAGAAGAGAAGTCCCCATATGTAACTGGAAAGGTGACTTCTGTCATTTGTATCTTGGAATGTATTTCAGTTGAGTACCGATCAGAGTTCATTTACAGAGTTGACATACTGCAGCAATTTAAAGGACACATCAAACGGTTGACATTGTACCACAGCTAAAAGAATGGCTCAGGTTCTCACATACCCTTCCCAAACACTCTCTCACTCCCCACAGACAGGCTTTTAAAACCTTCAGTTGGTCCATAGCTACTCTGTGACCTGGTTATTGGTAGATGCTAGCCTATTGATTACTAATGTATGTGTTGGGACAGAAATTAACCAGCATCTGCCAGCACCCCAAGTTGATTTTGAGGGGTCAGTAGGACAAGCTATAAGACTCTCTATGCTTGCAAAGTTGTGAGCCAGCATTCCTGTTCTACAGTGGTAACTTCTCTCCTCCCTCCTACCCTCTCCTCTCCCTACCCTTTTAGGTTTTGAACATCTGCTGCATGTTAATATCATCAATTCTATGACCTTTTAATGTTTCCTTTCTGGTATGGTGGCACATGCCTGTGGTCTCACCAATTGTGAGGTACAGTCAGAATGTTTGGAAATTTGAAGCTAGCCTGGGCTACTTGACATCCTATCTCAAACAAAACAAACAAATGAACCAAAAGATAATGTCCGCTTCAAAACAATTCTGGTCATTTTTTTGTTTTAAATTTTGATGGGGATTACTTTTGAAAACTGGTTTCTTTTGGAAGCTTAAGAAAAAAAAAATACCCGGATCCTCTGAATCCATCTAACAGCACAGTCGGGTGCAGTAAAGTACTGTCCAGGAGTGGTTAATGAGCACAGAGACTGACCACCAGCACCAAGAGCCCGCTTTTATTGGACAGAGTGATTTATAGGTACCTTTTCCCTGCAAGGTTCTGATTTTACAAACTCTTCTGCTTCCTTTTATATGTTCCAGTGAATTCTGTGAGGCTGGTGACAATATTTTATTCATGTTTTTTTTTTTTTTATTTGTAATAGTTCTAAGATTAATGTACTCCTGTGTTTTAGTTGATTCCAAAACACATTCAAGGAGATTTAGCACCCAGGTAAGATTTTAAATATGTTTCATTCAGGGGCCTGCAGTTGGACTGGTGAGCACCTGCAAGCAGTTCTGTTCAAAGTACAGATAGGAGGCCTCCGGCGCGCCTAGCTTGCAGAAAGTGTCACTGGGCTTCAGAGCTGAGGAGTAGTGTATTGAGAACTTAATTGCAGCAAACTCTGGCTACTCGGAGCTCAGAGCTTCATTTCCCTAGGTTTGGTTTTGGTTTTGTTGTTGTTTTTGTTGTTGTTTTTTTATCATGTAGGTGAAAGTAACCTTCTCAAAACCCAGTCAGCTGACACTGGTGCTTCTCTCTGCACATGGAGCTTCTGTCTTGGAAGTCCAGGGATGAACTCACCGTTAAACTTGGCTTTCTGTGTTTTGGGATAGTGCTTTGGAAGTAATTTTAGTGACATCAGTTTAGACATGTTGAACAATGGTTTGTCCCTAGTTCTTTGAAAAGTCTCATGATCTTGTCCTGTGATTTTCTCCTTTTAGGAAGTAGGCATTTTTGTCATTTGAGAAGTAATGACATTTTGCTGTGATATCTTATGCAGACTTACACAACCTATCTGAAAATATCTAGCTGCAGACATTAAAGTACTTAGGGTTTGTGATACTAAAATAGATTTTGTTGGGGGAGTTTTCACAATATGCTATTTTAACATAAATTTCAATATGCACTGTGTACTGCCTGCGTTTACACACACACACACACACACACACACACACACACACACACACACACGTACTTTGGCATTCAGAATTTCTTTTTCTCCTATAGTCAACATTAGTGAGTGGATATCTGGGTTACATTGTTGTCTCTGTTTCAGTTGGACTTAAAAAAAAATCACAGACTCTCATTTGAATACATGGATACATACTGGATACATTTTTAAGCTCATTAATTTTGAAGAGGGAAGCATTTGAGTTAGAATGGGGGCATCAACAGTGCTGTGTTCTATACAGCTGCCACATACCCTACCTAGCCTCCAGTATGGTGTTACAAGGCAGTTTTCAGGAATGCACTGAGCATGGGTTTAGGTTTCAGAAGTGAGGTTTCCTGTTCTTACGCCTGACACTCTGTGATGATCCTTAGTTTCCAAACTGTTACCTCTTGGAAAAGAATCATTGTATCACATCTTAATCCTTGGTGGCACTTATTTATTTCACAAAGTCATCCATTCCAAAAATGAAAGTTGGATCCCACTGGAAGCAAGTCAAGTATAGATTGCTTTTTTCGTAGCACAGATGTAAGGGAGTTGTAATGGCTCTGTGTGAACAAATGGGTAATCCTAGGTAATTACCTAGAACGACATAGTTATTTTAGGGAGAATGAGTTATCAACTTAATATGGAATATATGTGAAAATAAATATTAACAGTCTCCAAGTACAGTTCATTAGTTTGTTATTTAAGTATAAGAAGAACGTGAAAGTTTCCTGGGATTTATAGAAGCCTGAGGAAACCATTACTTTAATTATATGTTTATAATACTTTTAAAAATATGACTATATAGAGTCAGAGGGAGGGGGTGTGTTGTGCTCACTGATGACCTCATCAAGCTCCAGTAGATAGTGTCAGCTCCTAGTCATAGAGATTGGACTCCGATTGGACTAAATGTGCCACAAAACCAGCTTACAAGTTGGTGATCTACAAAAGGGACCAGTAAGTGGTGGAGGGGTAAGTGTGGCATGAGGGAAGAGAGGGCGGAGCATGAGGGAAGAGGGCGTGGCATGAGGGAAGAGAGGGCGTGGCATGAGGGAAGAGAGGGTGTGAGGAGAGCTATCAGAATGTATTGTCTGCATATGTAAAACAGTCAAATAACGGATTTAATAAAGAAGTGAATTAAACCTCCCAGTATTTAAGGTTTTCTCCTTTATTTAGCATTTACAAATGCCTGCTCATTCACCATTATGTCTCTGCTCGCGTCTTTCTCTTGTTTCTTTATGCTCATGGTCTCTGTCATCTTAGAAAAATTATTGGTATATTCTCCATTTACTAGAAATATAAACGTTCCTGCTTTTGCCCAAAGCAGGTAAGTATTGTACTACATACCCACCAAGCATTTTAAAAGAAAGTTAACGAATAATATTTAACTTTGCTTAGGGGGGGAAATGTTAGTATTTCCATTAAAAACCTGAAATATTCACTCTAACATCGAGGCTCCCCTCCCTCAGGATGGTACAAATAAGGAGCTGTCAGTCCGTGCAAGAGTTAGGAAGGCAAACGCAGCTGGTCCAGAAGAGAGGGGCTAGCTAGTACATAAAATTCCTGTCAGCATTTCGACGCTGCATTCTTTTGGGGTATCTGTTATCACTGAATAGAAAACTGTTTCAAATTGACAGGCAGACAGAACGTTGTGCTGAATGTGTAAATTGGAATCATCACATATACCAGCTCCCCTCACCAGGTGCCGGCTTGGAGCTTGCTTCCTTCCGCACAAGTGTTGAGAGAGTGCCAGGAATAGTGGGTTTTTTTCTTCTCCCCAATTATTCCACATTTCTTCCAGTGTCTAGTTCTTTTCCTAAACAGCTTGCCCAGGTGTTTTTTGGGGGAATGCCTTGCAGGATAGTACAGGGGGTGCAGGTGCTCCTGTGGCGGAGGCTGCTAAGCAGAGCTGGAGGAACATGCCCATCTGTGTGAGGTCTGTGGCTTTCAGGGGATTTACCCTGTGACATGCAGAGAGACAGAGAGAGAGGTCACTGCCAGTGTGCTGTTGGTCTTGAGATGCCAGGAAGACTGTAATTGTGGGAGTCGGTGTTTAAAGAAAGCTAGACTGCTTAATTAGGCTTTATGTTTGTGTCTTTAAAAATACTTTGATTTCTCTACCAGTCAAAGATAGTTGATATATCTAGGTTGGGTATTGGGTTACACCTCTGATTGAACAATACCAAACTTATAAAGCCTATGATTAACATTTCTTAAAAAAATGTATAAATGCAAAATGAAAAGGGGGCATGGGATAGGGGTTTTCTAAGGGGGGGGAATGGGGAAACGGGATGGTATCTGAAGTGTAAATGAAAGATCTAATAATAAAAAAAAAACAAAGTTCATCATCACTAATTTTAGCAAATGTTATTCTTCAATTTAAAAAAAATAAATAAATGGAGGGAATTTTTGTCATGCAAAAAAAAAATACTTTGATTTGTAAGCTATTTGGATAACTAGTGAAAATTTCAAGGATTGCCAAAAACATGAAAGCAACTCAAGTGTTAATGAAGGAATATTGAAAGTGAATCTCTCTTGCTTCTTCGTAGGTTTTATTTATTTATTTTTTGATCTTACTGAAAAAAATTTACTAGATGATGTAATTGTTTTGAGTTTTTTCCTGTCATGTTTTGAGAATTTTTTTTTGTAATGTAATATTATGGCATTTGGAGACAGAATTTAAAATTTTATTCTCTTTCAATGTATGCTTGAAGCACTTGTAACAGTGTTACTATTCTTGAAATTAAACAACTTGGCTCACGGAATGATACTTTAATTAGTTTGGTTAATTGTGCTTTCTTGACTAATGTAAATATTTTTTCTAGAAGAGTGTATTTTCTATCTTTTGCTTATCCCGTGGGCGGTGCATTTTCTTGATGTATAGTCCACTAAAGATTATATATTTCTTTACTTTCATTAAGCGTTTAGAGTATGGACATTTTATTTGGCTTCCTGTAACTTCTCTTGGCCTTTGAGAGTTCTCCTAGTCACTGCGGTGACTACGCAATGGTAGATGGAAATTTCCCAGCATCCATCGTTCCAACTCACACTCTGGCATTTATTGTCATTTGCACTACTGACTTAGTCCCTGTGTGCTTTCACTCAGCACTGAGCAGTGACAGTATGGTTAGGGACATTTCTCATGGGGACAACAAAAAGTTAATTTCAAAAGCAGTAAAATGTGGTGCTAATTAGTGTACTAGGTTATTGACATTTAAAATATTCATTTTGAGTGTGTGTGTGAGAGAGAGAAGAGAGAAGGGAGAGGGGGAGGGGGAGGGGGAGGGAGGGAGAGAGAGAGAGAGAGAGAGAGAGAGAGAGAGAGAGAGAGAGAGAGAGAGAGAATATGCCCCAGAGGACAACATGTAGGTGTTGGTTCTTTTCTTTTACCATGTTAGTTCAGGAGACGGAACTCAAGTCATGAGAAAGTAACTTTATCTGCAGATACAGCTCAGGCACAATTCAGATTCATCTTTTAAGAAAACATTTTATTTTTATTTGTTTTGTGTATGTGTATTTATAAGTAAGTCTGTGTAGGTGCCTGGGGAGTCCAAAAGAAGGTATTGGATCCCCTGGTGTTGAGTTAGAGCCTGAACTCATCGCCTCTGCTGGAGCAGTCACTTAACTCAGGAGCCATCTCTCTAGCCTGGTGGGTCATATGTTAATTCACGTTTACCACCTTTGTGGACCTGTGAAAGTTGTTCAGCTTGAGCCTGTGTTTTATTTTCATTACCAAATTTCAAAATTCCTTCTTTTTAGAATTGTCAGTATTGGATCTGGGAGTTCCTGCTCACACCTGTGATCTTAGTTAAATCCCTGGAGTACATGGTAGATGGTAAAAAGACTCCAACAAGTTTTTCTACGACCTACACTCATGTACACACACACACACACACACACACACACACACACACACACACACACACTGGCATGTGTGTGCCCATAAACCTCTATACATACACACATTCATGCACAAACACATAATATAAATAAATAAATATTATACAAATAATTAAAAATAAAATTGACGTTTAAAGACCAAATATTCAAATGGCTGTCAAACAGTAATTATTTGGTTTCTGCCATGCGGTCAGGGTGTCTTGTGCTAGCTAGCATTTATAGACTTTATTAACAGAGTTTTAGAAAGAGCCCGTGTCCCTGTCATGACATCCAGGTGAAGTTGGAGAGCTGAGTTGTCTAAATGTAAATGGACAGGAATTGCTCATGGGGTAGGGTGGGGGTAGGGTGGGGGTAGGGTGGGGGTTGGGGTGGGGGTAGGGTGGGGGTAAGGTGGGGGTTGGTTGGGGTGGGGGTAGGGTGGGGGTTGGGGTGGGGGTAGGGTGGGGGTTGGTTGGGGTGGGGGTTGGGGTGGGGGTAGGGTGGGGGTTGGGGTGGGAAAGGCATCCTAGATGAGGGAGTCAGTCCAGTGTGGTATGCAAGTGGTAGGAGACCAGGTAAGAAGGTATCAGTTGCTGAGATTTGATGTTTAGTGAGATGTGGAACTTGACTGATGAGGGAGAGGATGAGTCACTCAAATCTTTTGTTGGTTGGGAAGAGACACCCATGGCGGTTACTCTGTGAGGTTTGCAAGGTGAAGCAGAAACCAAACCTGAAGTGGCAGGTATATTCCAGAGTCTCTTTAGAGGCTTAATTATCAGGCTCAGAAATTCCCTTTGTACCTGCTACTTCCTGTCTCTTAACTCGGCTTTCTCCTCAACTCTGTTGTCTGACTCAAGTTTCGTCTCTGCTAGTTTTGTTTCAACATGGCATGTAGCATTGCAGGATCTGCTCCAGCCACAGAATTGCCCTTTGTTTCCCAATTAAAATTCCCGACGAGCGTATAGGCTTTACACCCACCGTTCAGTAATGTGGCGGGACCGTTTTTTCAAAGAACCACATATATTGCCAGAGTTTTGTGTCTCTAGTTGCTCAATGGGTTCTCATGCTCAGTCTGGGTTTATCCCCTTGGAAAAGTCTGTAATCAGAGTGTTGAATAAGGATAAACAAAGTGCTGGTGGCTGTGATCACTTGTATCTGAAATGTTGATGCGTAGGTGCCAGCCATCAAGGAATATGATGAACTCACCCTAGTCAGACCTGGGAGCACAGGAAAGGGATGCTGGAGGTGTAGCTCCAGTACAGTGCATGCCTAGTATGCAATACTAAGATTAACCCCAGTATTGTATGAACTGAGTGTGACAGCACATACCTGTGAAACACTTGGGAGATGGTGCCAGGAAAATCAGGAGTTCAAGGCCAACCTGGGCTACTAGGGAGCCCCCCATCTCAAAAGCAAATTAGAAAACTGAGAGAAACAAATTTGATCGTTGTGGAGTCAGTTTAATGAAGTAAATATTATTAAAGCATAAGGTATCACAGTGACTTGCAGAGACAAGCTTGTCAGTAGTATAATCAAGTCCAGAATTAAAAATACTCCCAATGCTTTAATATCCCATAATTTATGATGTGTTTACTGGAAGTCTTGCTTTGATTGAATAACAGATGTGAGTAGGCAGAGATGATGTTTGAGCTTTTCTCTCGACTTTCAGTTAAAATCTACAGCTATAGTGACCCCTTAGTGAACTCATCAGAACTCAGGCACTGGGCTACATGTTTTATATTCACTGTCCTGGGTCATAGTCCCAAATGATCTATGCAGCACAGAGGATTTTGTCAAATTTGTAGCTGAGGAAATGAACCTATGGGTAGGAGAAATAGGCAGAGGAGATCGATTCTGTGTAATGATTGCAGAGAGACGTCCAACTGCAGAACTCACACAAAATTCACATTGCTTGTAAATTTGTAGAAAGACTATCCACTTTTATATTATATTCATTTGTATGTGTCTGTCTGTCATCTCTATTGTGCGTGCGTGCATGCGTGCCTATGTGTGCCTGTGCGTGCCTGTCTGTCTGTCTGTCCTCGTGTGCCATGGAGGTCAGAACACAGCTTGCAGTAGTAGAGTCTCTTATTCTGCTCTGAGTCCCATGGATGGAGCTCACCTTGACAGGCTTGGCTGCAGATGTCTTTACCACCTTGTCAGCTCACACACATCAACTTTTATTTACATCGACTTTTATTTCTTTGCTTCCGAGTGTTTCTCGCCTCTACAGTGGCCATTCACCACCCTGGTTTAAAAAGAAGGAAGCGATTGTAAAGGTCCATGCCTGTACACACATGGTTCCTGCTCAGGCTAGGTCTGCACAGCCCCAGACAGCATGTTGGGAAGTGGAAGAGACAGCATTCAGCATATGCTTTTGTCTCTGGTGCCAGACGTCTTATTTAACTTGCTTTTTTAATTGCATTGACTAGATATTTTGGCACCACATAGATGCAATGTTAGAAATCCTTTATCAGCGCACAGATGGCTCTTTCTGGTGGCAGCCTTCATATAATGCCACTGTCTTCTCATGCATTCACCATTGATGGAGTGCTTGTATGCAGGAAGGTTTTGTTCTTCGTAGTACACATACATTTCAGAAATTACCATGTAGTTTGAAAATACCACTTTCTTAGTAAATAACTTAAAAATGTACTGTAGAAGCAGAGAGAAATGCAGAGACCCCTGTGTAGCTTTAACAGTGAGTGAGCTCTTGGATCAGCAGTGCCAGCAGCCATGAAGACAAAACCCAACCTGTGACAGCTTTATCCTGGGAGATGAAGATGAGGGACATAACCAGTTATGAAATGTTTGTGTGTGTGTTTACTCAGCAGTTAATCTTTACCTCGTGCTGTCAACTACGCAATCGTCGTTATATTTTTAGAAAGGTCCGTTGAAAATGCACAGAAATGCATTTTATCTCAAATAGGAAACTAAAATGAATGAATGTTTAACTGGGCTAGAGAAATGAGAATGTACAGAGATAAAAATGACTACTGTAGGGTCAATGACCGTGACATTGGAAGGGAAGGAGAGGTAGCCCACACACCACCTCCAGGATAAGCATCATCGTAGACACTAATACTCATTATTTTATTTCTTGATACATTACACATTTGACTTACAATAGGGCTCAACGTGGAAGTTTTTGGAAGAAGAGACAAGGCAGATGTGGCGACACTGGGATGTGACTTAGTCACTGATTCTCGGTTTGATTGGCTGATGAAGCCATCCGTCATTCAGGAAGGCCTGCTTTCGTTGAGGTTTTAGTAAGTAGACTTGTTCTGGTTGCTATGAAGAATTAAGAACGCAGAGAGTGAGCATTACTTTGCATATTTCCACATAAACAGCTTTTTTGGGAAAGAATGAAAGGGTTCTCCGAATGCTTCCACCCAAAACACAGTCCCCTCTTTTATCCAGTGCTTGCTCTCCCCTAGACTTGGCTTGAGCTGACAGAGCAGGCCAGTGTCTGATATAGTGTTCTCATTTCTTTTCTTTCTTCCTCCCCTCCCCTCCCCTCCCCTCCCCTCCCCTCCCCTCCCCTCCCCTCCCCTCCCCTCCCCTCCCCTCCCCTTCCCTCCCCTCTACTCCCCATCCCCTCTCCCCCCACCGCCTCTCTGTGTGTGTGTGTGTCCTGTCCATCTGTCTGTCTGTGTATCTGCGTCTGTTTGAAACACTTTGTAGTCCTGGCTGTCCTGGAACTCTCTATGTAGACCAGGCTGGCCTCAAGCTCACAGAGATCTGCCTGCCTCTGTCTCCCCAGTTCTAGGATTAAAGGCAAGGGACACTATGCCTGGGCTAGTGTTCTTGTTTCTTAAATTCTCTAACGTAAGCGTTTATGTCAGGGACATTGAAAATGTGGCATCTTTAAAAAAAAATGATAGTAAATTAAGAGGAACAACAGGAGGAACGAAGTAATTTGTACAATGTAGTATCTGAAAAGGAAACTCTGGTACCTACATTCATTGTTGTTTTCCCATGTCTTAAAGTGTGCCGTCTCGGTTAGGAGGCGTGTGGATTCTCCGTTGCTTTGGCCTACTTTTATCTTGCTGTGGTGTTTTGAAAGCGTGGCCCCGAGTTTATGATTCTCTAACATGTATAACTACTTATTTTTTGACACACTGGGGGATTTTTGTGTGAATGCATAAAATCTGATGTATATCTTCGTGTAATTAGTCGTCCAGGCTCAGCATTCTTGTTTGAACATCAGATTGTTTGTGATATTTAGTCAGAGGATTAAGAAGATGCCACTAATGAAAGACGAAAACCTAGCAAATTCACGAAAACCTAGCAAATTCACGGAGAAAGTTGCATTTAGATGATGTGGCCTAAGAGCACAAGAGAAAAACAAATAGTCATCAACTTAATGATAATTTAATAATTTAAATAATAATTTAAACCTTTGGGCATTGTATTGTTTGCATACCTTTGCCACAGCTGTGGCCAGCTTCTCTTTTCTCCGCGATGGTTTCATGGTGGCACTTTCGTGCCCATGTCACCACATTCTTTTTATTTTTGTCCCTCACCCCCAGTTGGCAGGAAAAGAAGAACCATTGTGTTAACAGCGTTATTTTTAATCTTCATTATCGAAGATTCATTTTAGTCCGTGTATCTACACAGATACGACTCTCAGAGCCCCAACATGGCTTTTCAATGTGGTTTCAGTGAGTCACTTCTGTTGTTTGAAATTTAAATACTTGAAGTTTTTTTTAAGACATAAAGTTATGTTATGAACTTTGTTGACTTTTTAAAGAAGCGAATCCAAAAACTATAAAACCTAAAAAGAGAACAGAAAATTGCTTGAGTTTTTGTGTTCTAGGAATTTATATATTTTTTACAATATTTAAAATAGTTCTCCCTACCCCCATCCCTAAAGACATGAAAAAAAAAAAAAAAAAAAAAAAAAAAAAAAAAACCTACTTGGTTGATTTTTTTTTTTTTTTCTGTATTTTAAAGAATAAATGACATATTAAGATTCGGAAGCCTTTTGTTGTTGTTAAGTGTATATTATTCTCTTAAGCCTGTAGTGGATGTTTATATTGTGGAGTGTGAGTTTATTGTTTGCTGTGGAAACAGGACGAAGGTGTTTTGGGAAAGCACACTGTCTATACATACTTGCTCTAACTCCAGCATCCTTAGTTAACATGAGCTGGACGTTCTGCGGGAAAGGAACCAGTTCTTGTGCTTCCTCCAGACAGATAGCAAACCTGGAAGGGTGTGTTCTCTGCTGTAGAATCCTCGCACGCTCGGCACACTCTCTCGGCACACTCGCTACCCAGGGCTGTTCTCCTTTTCAGACACCAGCTTCACTCTATGCAGTTGTCTTCCGGTACCTGGCCTTGCCTTGTCTTCTTAATTCTCATTCCGAATTCTCATCAATATTAGGAAATGTGCACATTTTATTGCCATTTTAATTGGATGATTAACTATCAGTGTTTTATCACACAGCTAGTTATGCAAATTAGTTAATGATTTGGGTATTAAATCAATTCAAGGAATTCATCTACCACTTGATGAGAACTGTCAGGATGTCTGGGCAGGTTCTAGGTTAAAGGTGTAGCTTGACGATATTATAGGCAGGATAATTTATGTTCTATTGATTGTGTCAGCATCACTTCGAAAATATCTCTGGAGGTTTGATGGACACGGGACCCAGCCCTTTCTATCACTAGTTAGGTTGTTTCAGAAGGATTTCAGTTTCATGGTTCTGCCCAAACATCAGGCTGTTTATTCTTTGGTGGTCACTGAATATGACAAACAATAATTGATTTAAAGATATCTTCATCTTGTAATTTTATTTTACTTACAAAAGGTAAAATCTTCCAAATTTGAAACTTAAGGGAGGGGAATATCAGATTACAATGTGGAATTACTGGAATATTGTAGGTAGTAAGGCATTAATACAGACACAGATGTGTAAGAGTGAAGAAAATAAGGTTTGAGAATATATGTGTCAGTCAAAGCCAGAGCATTGGACATACTAGTTAAGCACTGGACTACTGACCCACAGCTCTGATCCTGGAAATGCATACCCAACTGCTTCTAGGAATTAAGTCACAGCACCGAAGGGAAGACAAAGTGGTTTGTGCTGTGTTTTTACTTCTGTCCTAGGTGTCTGTGTGTCCCGATTTTGTGAAGTCAAGAGGTGCTTCATCTTATGAAAGACCAGACGTACAGCAAAGCTGAGTGGGAGATTTGTGATCAGTAGTTGGAGCTAGCTGGTGTAAGAACGTGCATTAAAAATTAGATTCTATGGTTCTTAAGCTACCTTACAGACTAGCTAGCTTTAAGACTTAGTGTGTATGAAGTGAAGCTGTCTCACCTAGGTTCTCATAGGGTCTTGCAAGCATGAGAGACAACCAATTCATTGTAACTAAATAGTGGATGGAACTGGGGGATAGTCTGGGCCTGGGCTTTTGCCTATGTATTTCGAAGGTATACACTAGTGTCCAAGGACCCTTAGTTTGGTCATCCATCTATCTGTCTCTATGTATCTATGTATCTATCTATGTCTCTATGTATGTATGTATGTATGTATGTATGTATGTATCTACCTATCTATCTATCCATCCACTAAGGACTCTTAGCTTGACCATCCATCCACCTGGCATGCTATCACCATGTACCTCAGGCCAGCTTCTAACTCTGGATCTTTCTACCTTAACCTCTGAAGCACCACAGTTACAGATTTCTACCACATACCTCAGACTAGCAAGCTTTATAGGATATGTGCAGACCAGATCTTTAGAAATCTGGGGAAAGCTCTTTAAACCATGTTTGGCTGTCTTTCTGTGTCACTAGGCCAGATCCTGCACTGGAGGACCAGAGGCAGCACTGAGACCCAAAGAGCACTGGCTTCCCACTGGGTAGATCCATAGGCTGCTGGAAGTGGGCTGTGCTGTCTCAGGCAGCGAAGCGGCAGCTGGGCGGGAAGCCTCAGTCTTGTGCTGTTGTTTAAATTTGATTTAGTATAAATTGAAATTTAATTGTTTATATTGGCCCAATTAAAACCAAGAAATGAGGTACCCTATAGAGAGAGTCTGCAGCAAAATGGACAAGTGTGTTTCCCCACACAGAAAGCCTGGTAGTTGAGTTGTATATATTTAGTGTTAGGAGCAAAAAAATAATGGAGTTGTCTGAAAAGATTACAAGTCAATACATTTGACCCAAATGTATTGAATTATGTGTCACAAGTATTAAATCACCTCTCAGAGTCTTGCAGTTCCTTAGAACCAAGATTAAATTACTCTGAAGAGCAGCAGATATTTTCTTCTTTCAGCCATCTTAAGTGTTGATAGGGCTAGCATTAAAAATTACGGTTTTCTGATGCAAAATGCCACCCACTTTGTGCGTAGAACTAAAAAGTGCACAATTCAGGTTGTCATCAGCGTGAGTCTCCACGAGACCCTGTGCCGAGGATGTTTGATTTTCAATATCCTGAGCTTTATCCCACAAAGTTTACTCAGCATCCTTAGCTGACCGTAATGTTAGGAAAACTGTCATTGATGTCCCTAGGCGGTAATTCTCTGTATCTCATCTTAACTGTAAGTAAGGGGTTGGTGTGAGCCGATGGGCTTGTCCAACATGGAGACCTACATAGGGGATAGGTGCATAAAGGCCACGTGAGGTTCCTTACTGCAGCTTGTCTCTGGGCAACTACATATGGATTTAGTGAGGTCCTGTTTCCACCCTGAAAAGTACCCAGTGTTTACTCCTGCAGCATTGCGGTAGTTATGACACAAGCCTCTTTTGTTTTCTCTCGAAGGACTATGGCTGCCTTGTGTAGAATATTGTACCAGAGGATGAACTGACAAGTAGGTGTTGTTAGAGGAAACTTTTTAGTATTATCATTATTTTTTTTAAATTTAAAATTTTAAAATTTATTATGGCTCAGTGTGGCCAGTATCTAATTTTTATATATATATATTTTTTATCATGGAAGTTTCAACCCAGTGAAGTAGGAAAATGGAATTTTCTCATTTTCTTTGATGTTTTTGTCTTGGAAGAATCATATCCCAGTGTTCTGGGGTGCAGACAGCACTCCTGGCTTAACACTCCCCTCCCCTCTGCTGCTTGAACAACCATGCCTTGCTCCAGAAGAGACAGTGAAGTAGTTCCTTGGCTCTGGCCTTTCAGCTTTGCCTCTGTGTTTCTGAAACTGGTACCACATTTTGTTTCCCTGAAATTCTGTGTAATTTGTTTACAGTCTGCTTTGACACTAGCCAACATTTTCAGTATTGGAAGTTGAGGAGTGACCATGTACGAAATTGCGTTGTCAGGTTTTTGGTGATCGAATGACAAACAGGAATGACAACTGTATATAGTGTTGACATGATGTGAGATTAGGACTAAGTATTATGTAAACTAATGGGGAAAAAGCAATTGACACAGACAAAAAAAAAGAAGTATTATATACTAGTAGAAGCTGTAAAAATACTGAAACTGAAAGTATTGAAAGAATTTTTGTTTCTTTACACCTATATTTTGGCCCTTTATTTGGGGTATAGAATGCTCATACAGTATACTACCAAGGTTATTTATTTATTTTTTAATCAGTCAATCTATCCATCCATTCATCTGTCCATCCATCCATCCATCCATCCATCCCTTCCTCCCTCTTTCCTTCCTTCCTTGTTTCCATATGTAGAGAACACTGTGGTCTACTTTCAGGACTATATGGTCTCTGCATTGTCTCTGGAGCTGCCCAGTCTAGATACGAACCCAGTGTCTGCATCTTCCTAGGCTTTGTGTTTTCTGAAATGTGAGATTAGCATTACTGGTTGGAGCCAATAGTCTATCTTCCCAAGAAACACCTGGGAGTGAGGTGGCCTTTTTTAGTCAGTCGGCTTTGTGGTGTATCCCACAGGCAATACACAGGACAGGACCCAAAGAAGACCATCTGTCACTCTTAGGTAAGGCAAGGGAGTCTGCTGCCGACTCTCCTTGGAAACATTTATTTAAAAATTTATTTGAAACAATTTAATTAAACTTTTCAACACCAATTGTGACTTTCTTTTTTAAGTTCAGATAGTCCAGTGACTTTCTGAAAGGAGGACATATATTTAGTGCTTATAGCCATAAGATAGTGAATTTTTTTCTTCATTATAAATTAAGAAAGAAAGGACTCAAAATGCAGGCATTAAGTTCTAGCCACGATCATTTAAATCACTGGTTTTCAGCCTTTCTAATGCTGTGACACTTTAATACAGTGGCTCATGTTGTGGTGACTCCCATCCATACATTGTTTTTGTTGCTATATCATAACTTTAAATTTGCTGATGTTATGAATCATAGTGTAAATAATGTAAATATTTTGGAGACAGCTTTGCCCAAGGGGTTGTGACCCACAGGTTGAGAACCCCTGAACCCATTTAGCTAGTAGAGCTGAGATTCGGGTCCAGATTTCATCTTCTGAGTGGATTGACTTCTAACACACACTGTTCTTATCAAAATCTCGTGTCTTCTTGTGTCTGGTGCCCATGCATGGCACCCCGTCTGCCAAGGTCATCCTTCAGGTTCTGATGGTAATTGCTGTCAGTCTCTAAGAGGCTGCTCAGAAGTGGAACACGTACCATGCTACATCATAAGCTGAGTCCCTCCTTCATAATGCCCCACCCCAGTGCTCTGTCCCCTCATAAGCCCCGTGAGGAGCGGGACCTGTTGCTTTATGTGTCTAATTCTGCACCACAGAGTAGTGTTTCCTGTTAGCACAATGCAACTGTGAACTGAATGGAAAAAATACAACTTTGTATATATCCAGATGTCTTTAACTATGTGGAAATAAGTACATTGATTTTAAAAATATATAAATGATTAAAACGAAAACTAAAGGATAGGTGGTGATTAAAATTTAAGTTGTTTCAGTGGCATTCGTAAGTTATTTGAAGCAAGGCATAGTGGTTCACTTCTGTAATCCCAAGACTTGAGAGGGCTGAGACAGGAGGCTTGCTATGAATTTCAGACCATCTTGGGCTACAGAGCTAAGATGCTTTTTTCAAAGCAAAGAAAACCAGAAAAGTTAAATGTGTTTTCTAGAACAGGAACTTTTTTTTATTGAAACTCTTCTTGATGTAATGTGTAATATGACTTTTTTTTTATCATAGGTTTTGTGTTTTGTCAAACATGAGCTAATCTTTCATTGCCTGCTTAAGATAGACTTTTGTAGCTTGTTAAACTGATTGTGTTTGTTGCACAAAACAGACTCCTAATTTCAATAGATAGGCTTTGTGTATTTCCACGTTCATCAAATCCAAGACCTTGTCTGTATATCCTAGGAATCTGTACGTGATTCTTAGCAATCATTAGCCAAGGGGAAGCTCTAAGCACGCACAAGTGGCAAATAAATGCCTTTTTTCCTAGAATGTATATTGTTATCTATGGTGACTTTTTTTTACAGTTAAAAACAGCATTGTGTTTTGGAGTTGATTTGCTTAGGATCTCTGTACAATATAAAGTGTTAAGTAGTGGTTACTTATGAAAATTGAGTAGTAGAAAAAATCCTGTGTTCTGTGCATCATTTGATGCACATTGTGTGTTTATTGTTCTTTAATGATTACTACATTTTTTTGTGTGTTGTATAATGAAGGAGACTCCATGTAGTGTGCTGTATTGCTGGACAAAGGCCTTCTTAATGAACCCCATATAAAGAGTGGCGTGTTGTTTAGGGTGCCTAGGAAAACAAGCTGAGTTTTATCCATGGAGTGTTTGACTCTGTAGCTCTTGGCAGATCTCAATAAGAGAGTGGGGGGAGTTGCAGATGCACAAGAGAAAACAAAAACACTCAGACCGGAGAGAGTTGAGTTTTCTGCCTAATTCTGTATTTGAGAAGGACTCTTTAGTTAGGTGTGAATCAGTGTCTGATTACCCCTAGTTTATTCTCATCTACGGACTTTAGATGGACAGACTAAGACAGGAGACACGAGATAGGGCGCTACACTTGCTTACTTGGGATTAGTGAGACCAGCTACAGTCACTAAAGATACCAAATACTTAATTGCAAAATTCAATTTCAGAACTCCGTATGATAGCTATGCCTCATTTGAGAGAATGTTCTAGGGGTAACTCACATATCTATGAAGAGCTTAAATGTTATCTATCATTATTAGATTATTACGTGTACCCCTCTCCCCTTCCTGTGACTGAGCCCAGAGTCTCACACTTGCTAGGTCTCACCCCTTGCCACTAGCACCAACCTGAACCCCATGTTGCTATCTCTGCGTTACACAGATGACTTAAGCTTCTTCCCAGCTGTGTGGTCCTTACAATTTCAAGATAATAGTGCGATTGACGATGTAAGTAGAAGCTGGGTGGTCCTCCCCAAATAAAATTGTAAATCAACACAGTTATATCAGTGCATCGTACTTCGTGATACTAAGCTCTACTTTTGATAGGAGTGTGTCTGTCTGTGTGTATGCGCATGTATGCACCTTAAAAATGACTGGCTTTACTTTCATGTATCTTGGATGTTTAATAGATGGTGTTCTTCTGTGTCACTTATGTATGCTGAGTATTATAATACACACTATTGATATAGTCGCTCTGATACAAGTTATTTTTAGGGCTAAGGGAGACACATGTACGTGAAACTTGACAGAAGTGACCTGCACAGGTCACTGTCATCCTCCCACTCCTGTCCCTGCTTTCTCTGTTCATCTCACACAACTAACAACTTGGTAAAAGATACATACACTGGATCATATTCTCTTACAAACCAATAGTGTGGCTTTGGTCTCCCAAACTCTGTGGCATCTCGCAGCTGGGTATTCTTTCCCTCCAGCTGTGCAGACTATGTGGGGGTCCATTGACTTGAGGCACTGGCTCCTTTTACTTCCTCTATACAACTAAAGTCCGTTATATATAGATGTCATATTCCTAATTGATGCGTGGCTCATAGTACTTCTGTTCCTTTTGTGGTTGTTTTTTTTCTTTGACTGGTGTTTTCTGTTCACTGATATGCTGCCTGCCAATTCAAAACATTCTTCCCCTCATAGTACTCATGTATAGACTCGGTCTTTGTTTCTTTATTGGCATTTTAAAATATTAATCTTTGTATGTGTTTTATGGTTTTGGGGGTGGAGCGCTCCTTTTATTTGCAGGAGAATATTGTTTTCACCAACACAGTACTACAGGCTGTGTTTAAATCATTTGTTTAAGTGTCACAGTGTGTACTAAATCATGAGCTGCACAAATTGAACAGATATGTGACCTAATCAGAGGTGCAAGCAGTCAGTCTTTTGGTGGAGAACCGCCCAGCCCAGCACAGTGATTATCTAACTGTTGACAGTAAGATGTAACTAATTGACTCCGGGAAATTGGGTCAAAACCAATAAGATGAGGTGGCCCGCACTTGCTATTTGTATGTTTATCCCAAGAGCCTCCAGGACTGGTGTTTGCTCTTGCTGGTGAGACTTTTGGCTTTATGGTTGCTGTGAGGAGAAGGGATTGAGAAGGAAGAACGTTGGAAGTGTAAGAAGACACGTGCAAGGCAGAGAGGCCGTTAGTGAGGCAGTGGATTCAGGTATCAGAAAGGAGATGGAGCTAGAGGAAAGAAATGGTTGTTGTATTCGAGTCACATGGGACCCATAGGCAGGCTGGAGGAGGGCTACCGGTGCTGAGGCTTGACGGGGTGCCAGCATGTCAAGGAGCACCCTCCCCGTCCTCCCGGGTGCCCCTCGGTTGGAGTCACTTTTTTGGCCTTTTGGTTGATGTTACTAGGGTGGAAGCTTTGTCTCCTTGGAGTTTTGCTCAGAAAGTCTGTTCATTTCTCAAATATCAGTAATGGGAAAAGTCAGATGTTGCTGATCAGAGATTTCTGATTTCAACAGCCTTATACCAAACCAACCATCCATCCATCCATCCATCCATCCATCCATCCATCCATCCATCCAACCAACCCAAACCCAAAACAAACAAGCAAACAAACAACCCAATTAGAAAGTCCCTGCATTGTTTATTAGTTATGTTGCTGTTGCTTTTCTTCCCCTTCCTCCCCTTTTTCCTCCTCTTCCTTCTCCTCCAATAAATCAATTTAACATTGGGCCACTCCTTCTATTAGAAGTGACTTGCACACTGTCTACATTGATTCCCAGCCATGAAAAATCTCAAGTGGAGATAAAAGCTGGATAACCGAGTAGTGACACATACACTTAGATCGACTCTTTTAGTCTATCGTTTATAACTAGTTTTAAATCCTCACCATAGTGTAGACAAAGGGTGACTATGAGTCAGAGTATTAAAGCCATTGGCTTATGGGAAATTCATGAAATCACTCAACCTTGGATAATATACATATTATACCTAGATGATCGCTTCCTGCTTCTTTACATAGACAACCTTTTTTAGAAAGGAGATTAAATTAACTCTTCATGAGGCCAAGTGTACTTGCTAATTCCTCTGTGGTTCAATATTCGGATCTCTCCAGTATGAAGCCTTGCTGGCCATTGAATCTGTACTTTAGTATATGATCAATATGCCTTATGCAGGATAATACTGCTGCATATCAAAATCAAACAAGAGAACTCTACTTCCATATGAAACAGCGAAAATTTTAACAGCATGGTGAGATCTGGGTAGAATTAAAGTCTTTGCATGAGGCAGCCTGCTACTACTCATGGCTGATTTCATCCACACCAGCACAGGAGTCTGTTGATAAATGCATTCATGCTCACATTGTAGAAGAAGAATAAAATGTAGGGAACAATTTCTTCTTCTTCTTTTTTTTCTAAGTAACTCAATATTGGTTAAAACTGAAGATCTGTAGGAAAGCTCTCACATGTTCCTAATTATCTAAATTGAAAACTTAATGCCTTAAATCTTTTTTTCAAAAAAAGATTCCTTCTCTTGATTTATTTGCACGGGGGTTGGGGGGGGAGGTTATGCACATGTGCATACATGCACATGTGCACACGTACAAATGGTTGCAATACCTGTGCACCTGAGAAGGGTCAAAGAGGAGGTAGGATTCTGAAGGGCAGAACACGGCTCAGGATCGTTGGAACCTTTGGGTTGCCTGTGTTTGTGGGAGGCTTGGCTTGTCATGCAAGTTCTGGAACAGAATCTCCAATCTTTACGATTCAGCAGCAAGCGCTCTTAACTGCTGAGCCATCTCTTCAGCCCATTCCTATGGCTTTTCAAACATTATTTAATTCAGAAAATCTATCTGTGTAGGAGCACTTTGCTTGGGTATAAGTACACTGAGTGCATGAAGTGCCCTTGGAACCAGAGGTTTCTCAGTCCTGTGACAGCAGTTACAGGTGGTTGTGAGCAGTCAAGAGGACGCTGGGAACCAAACCTGGGTCCCCTGTTAGAGTATCCAGTGCTCTCAGTCATTGAGCCATTTCTGCAACTCCACGCACCCCTAAATCTTATTTAGGGTTATCTGTGCCATCTCAAGTCTGGGAATAACCAGTGTTGTTGTTGTTGTTGTTGTTTTTGACAAACAACTTTTAGAATTGTATAAAAATGATACCAATGTTGAGATCTATCTTTTTTTCCCCGAAAGTCTCAGTATATACTAACAGCATATAAGACTTCAGGAGGTAACATTTCAAGCATCAAAAAGCTATTTTAAAATAAAACATATAACAATGTAGACAGAAGTGTAAATCACATTTTATTGTGTAATATCAATTAGCCTTAATGAAAGTTCTTTGTGATTGGCTTGGTTTTTGGTTGTTTTTGCGATGCTAGGATGAACCCCTGAACCCTGTGCTTATTAACCAGATGCTGAACCACTGAACTACATCTTACTTCAGTGATACTGTTTTTGTATGCAAGAAATATTATGAAACAATCACACTTGGAATTTTTACTGCTGTTATCCAGAAATGGATTTAATCTGTATTTTGTTTATGATAGTATAGCATAAAACAAACCATTTTTCTTGGTTTTAATTTTACTGCTGTGAAATTTTTAATAGACTTTAATTACTTGAATAAACCATGTTGTACATTTTGTACTTCTTAATTTTTGATACTACCTACTCATAAGCACTAAAAATAATCTCTATTTTGAAGATATATTTATTTAGTCAGAAGTCAGAATAAAACCGGGCAGTGGTGGTGCACGCCTTTAATCCCAGCACTTGGGAGGCAGAGACAGGTGGATTTCTGAGTTTGAGGCCAGGCTGGTGGTCTACAGAGTGAGTTCCAGGACAGCCAGGGCTACACAGAGAAACCCTGGGGGGGGGGGGGTGGTTGGAAGGGAGAAGAAGAAGAGGAAGAGGGAGAAGAAGTAGCAGTCAGCATAAATGGTTGTTGCTGATAAATGAAAATCTAATAAATTCCAAACTCTTTCAGTAGGCCTTACTTCTAAGTTTAAGTATTAATTTGTCACCAGATGATGACACTGTGAGAGCCATTGTTTAGAAATTAAGTTCAGCATTTTTTGTTTAAGATGCAGATTGGCTTGTTCCCATCAGCTTTGTCCTAGGGGAAATGTACAAGACCACAGTCACAATGAAAACCTTAAAACAGAGCAAAGTAAAAAAAAAAAAACTCAGTATAAACTCAGTAAAATGTTTCCATAGCTGTGGGACCAGAGTTCCCTGTGAATTCTGATTTTCGTCTGTAAACCTCGAAAAAGTAGAGTCATCTTTTTTACTTCCATGAGAAGGTTGTCAGTGTTTAGTCCTGGATGGCTGTAACCCTCTCTTTTGACTTTAAATCCCCTGTAATGTTTGAATGTTGCCTGTAATGTTTTTGTATTCATATTTGTCACACGAAAGAATAGTAGCCACACTGAATATTGATGCTGATTAAACCAGTGCCGTCCCCTGTGTCTTGGAGGCATATACTTTTGAAAAGTGTTGTATTTTGTACTGTTAAGTTTGTAGCACTGTCTACCGGACAGGGTTGTTTTCATATGTGTCTTTTTTAATGCTTGCCTTACAGTAATGTCAGAATAACAACATGGGTTCTTCCTCTTGTGATGTGCTTTAATGCCACTGCGCTATGTTCGTTGTAAGCTCACATTAAGTTAAAGCAGAGTACCAGAAACACTTAAAGTATCTTGCTTGTTCTTGACTAAGGGAGCTTAAGTGATCCTCAGCTCTTGAGAAAGCATGGGGATTAAAGGAGGCAGATTTCTGCAGGGAGGGCGCCTTGCAGAATGTCACTTAAAACAAGAGCCACGTAAGCGCTCTGCTTATTCTGTGTGAGCATCTTGTAGAGAAAACGATGACACGGGAGCTCCAGTTTATTTTTAATTCGGGCTTTTGACTGAAATCTGAAGGCATTTTGAGCCACCTACCTATTTCAAAGATGGTATGGGTGGACCGCCTGCTGTTAACATGCTGTAGGGAAAACGGAGAGATGTAAATGAGTCCCTGTGATTGGCTGCCTCTGAATAGAAATGAAGCTGACAATCTGTCCTGTGTGAGATCCAGTTAGGGAGCCACTAGAGTGTCGGAATCTCTGATTGACAGCTGCCTGTCATCCGGGATTACCATTAGCTTCCTCTTCTTTTTATTATATAACTGTTTGTTATCACTGGGTAATTTGAAGCAGATTCAATCGTTGTACCTATCTTTTGAATGTCTCCAAGTCCGAGGCTGTGTAAATGCGTTGACAGTGTTGAGTTAATCCTGACTACGTGGGTAAAGGACCTCATTTTCCTTAAACACCATTAGGCAGTAGGTCAGAGTGTTTGGCTGCAAACGAGTCAGTGGGGAGACCCATCCAAGGACACAGGAAGACACTGCCCTCAGCATGGCTTCACAATTGGAATTTCTTTCACATGAGAGCAGAACCAATACATTTTATTAAGTCTTTTGGTTTACATGAAGTTTGGACTGCACTTTCTGTGACTATAATGCTAGCAATGTTTGAGCAGAGGTTTCAGTCAAATGAGATCATTATTTCTTCTCTTCCCTCTTCATATGGACACACCACATTCTTAAGAGTGAAGACCTCCCATCCCCAAAGTTACATAAGATAATATTTTATTTTAGTGATGCATGAATCAAGTATTAAAAAACCACTGTCGATTCACGTTCCTTCTGATGATTGTATATCAAAGTTAGGAGGAAAATACAACATGAAAGGATGGCAAATTCTGTCAGTAACTATTAAAAGCTCGATTTCTAGGAGATGTTAAGGATAGTTTTTCTCCAAGAATATGAAAAAGAGTCATAGTTAAACTTTCAAAACCACAAAAAAAAACCCATCATTTCCTGCTGTCCCCACACATATCCATGCATGGTAAACCAGCCATTCCACTCTTGCTGTGTCTCTATGTGGAAAGGTCTTAATTAGTTGAGATGGTTGTCATGTGTGCGCTCTCATGCCCTTTCAAAGATCATACGTGAACCTGAAAATTCAAAGTGAGCCTTGCTTCATGGAGTCAGTTCCACTTTTTGGATCACTGATGGATTATGGGTAAAACAGTCTAATGACGTTTAATTTAGAGGTAAAAATCAACACAGAATGGGATTATGGAGTTTTTGACCTTGGGGTCCCCTGCATCTTCCTCCTAATGAAATTAATTACAAATAAAATTCTTGATGGGGTTTAAGGTGAAAGAAAAGCTGTGTTTCTCCCTCAGCCTGAGGTGCAGCCCCTCTTGACTCGTGCACTCCGTAGGCACCGTCGCCTTACAAGGCTGAGAGGGGCCACTTTCATCCTTCATTAGCGTTTGCTTTTGAATGTTTTTTGAGAATCAATGTTTCATACAGTTGCTATGTGAATTCAAAGGACGACGGAAACCCTATGTGTATACTTAAAATTGTAGGTTTCTGAAATTGTTAAAGGTAAAGTACCTTTTTTTTTTTTTCTCAATGAGCAAGTGATTCATCTTTTAATGTACACTTCCTACCAAAATACAAATATCTGGGTTGCCTGTGGCTTAAACTCTTAACTCTGCAGGCTGCATGTCCTCTCTCCCCACAAATCCCTGCGGCAAGTGACCTTGTCAAACAAGTGTGACATAATGGGAGTCAGCCCGGGGAAGGTGGCTCATTTTCTAGCAACGGTTTGCTGCTGTCAGAACAAAGGCACATCGGTTTGCATTAAGAGGACACAGCACGCAGATAAACAACTGCTGCCCTTTCTCAAATAATACTCACCTTTTAGGTTTCCTTGAAAATCTGACTAAACGAAGCGGTACGCATGGCAGATATTCTATGAGGGACATGAATTCTACCGTGGCCTCGGTGAACTAGAGATATTTTACTACCTAGCATATGTCATATTTCTTTTTAGAGCCACATTTATTGAAACCATAAACTTGAGAAGGGCAGGGCAGTGCTTTCATTGTTTTTCTTTGAGACCCTTAGATAGTTTTAAAAAAATAATCTTGGCAGAGGGAAATGCAGGTGGGGACAGTTGGCGTTTTAGAGAAGTAAGTTAGAGCTTAATTTTTCAATTACTTACATATTTATTTTTGCTACAGGCATTTATAGTTGGCTATATAGGTATATTGCCTTTAGAAGTTATCGAGTGTAACTTATTTGCCTAATAGCAATTAAAATAATTAAAACGTTTACCAGGTACGTTAATTATGAGTTACATCCGACAGCAGCAATTTGATCTCAGTTGAAAGGAAGGAAAATATATTCACATGTTTTATCTATCGCTTTCTTTTAAAAATGAGTAGGTGTGTTTCTCCACAGTCTTAATGTTTCGCTTGCTCGAGATAGTAAAAGTCTATGTAGTTTTATGGGGTAAGCAGTGTTTAGCCTTTAGAATGGTCAGCGGTTTAGTTGGAGCTTTGAATTCAAGTGATCAGCTTGGGAGAGCTTCAGAGGCCATAGGTTCCCAGGGAAACAACAGTATTATGTTGGAAGGGTGTATCTGCGGAGGCATGCTTCTTTCTCCTCTGCGGAGGATCATAGCTGCTTTCCCTGCTGTGAGACTACACTACACATGCAAAACGTCCTATTTGCGAATTGGTTGGAATTCTTAACATTTATTCACCAATGAACAAGCATCTGGCTGAGCATGGCGTGGAGTTTTTGGGAGACGTTTGCGAAATATTAAAAATTCTATCTATGAGGTTTAACTTGCCATGAATATGTGTTCTAAATTTTAGGTTTGGAAAGTATGTTGGGGGAAATATCTGTGCGTTGAAGTTGGAGAGATCATAAAGGTTGAGTGCCGTTGGTTTTTCATCGTCCTGGTTTTAAAAGCATTTCTTTCTTATGTGTAGAAATTAGACTTTGAAGATTTATTTATTATCCACCGAGTGGAACATGCATTAATTTCTCTCGCCATTTGTAGTTGAAAATCTGTAATGAGAATGATTTTATATATATATATATACACGATAGGATCACGTTCACTTCTGCCCCTGCAATTCTTTCGTGAAATGGCTCCCTGACAGGCAGAGGAGAACCTATCTCCCCTACTTTGCTGTGACGATAGGGACAGAGAGAAGTCGGTCACTTCCCAACCAGTTTGTCCTCAAAAGAGGGATTAAAATTGTATAGTGCCAGAGAGAGTTTCTGTAATGTATTCTTTTAAATTACCAGCTTGTTCTTTTCCACTAGTTTATAACAGTAAGATAACTCAATGCCAGCAAAAAGCCTGAAAGGTAGAGTAAGTGGCATCATGGGAAATATGAAATAAATACTAGGCTATATGCTTTACAGGCTTATTCTTAAACACACTGTGGTTTATTTATTTATTTACTTCCTTATCTTAAACAGGTACCTATTGTGTACTATACTGGTGTTTGTCTACCGAATTCTTGTTGGATTACTTTAGATGAAAAGTTATCAGGTCTTTTCAACACACACACACACACACACACACACACACACACACACACCCCTAAAGAAGATGCAACACTTCTCCCAAACCATTTCAAAGCACCTTAGATGTGTTCTCAAGCAGTTCTGTCAAATTCACAGTGAAATGAAGGCTAAACCTACTTGTCTCCCTTGAAGTCACTCCGGTCTCCTGCAATGCTTGTAATTAAGATAATAGATTGACTTGGAAACCACTGAGTTGGACCAGACCGAGAATAGCAGTGGACGAACAGGAAGTGAACGTACAGATGAGGAAGTTGGGATATATGCCACAGTTTCTTTTCTTATTGTTTGGAAAAACCAGCAAACACCAGGATACCAACAGCTCACAGGAGAAAGATGTAATTCTGGCTCACTGTGTAAATGTACAGTCCAGGCTGGAGTTAAGGCAGAAGGCATGCAGAACTGGTCACCCCGGCCTTCTCACACACACACACACACACACACACACACACACACACACACACACACACGATGAAGACAGCAGAGAGGACTAGTGCTTAGCTCATTTTCTCTTTAACCTTTCACCTAGTCAGCACTTCCCACCCTACAGGCATGACTAGAGCAACAGTTCTCAACCTGTGGGTCTTGGTCCCTTTGGCGGTTAAATGGCCCCATCACAGGGTTGCTTAAGGCTCTGCAAACACATATTTATTTACATTACAACTCATAACAGTAGCAAGTTACAGTTATGAGGGAGCAATGAAAATAATTTTATGGTTGTGGGTCACTACAACATGAGGAACTATATTACAGGGTCACAGTATTAGGAAGGCTCAGAACCACTGCTGTGGGGCTAAACAGTTCCTCACAGTTCCTCACAGTTCCTCTCTCACAGGAAGCCTCTCTTCCTGGGTTAGTTCTGCTTCCTGGACAATTTACAGCCCTCACTCTCCTGATCTGGAGAAACTGAAGTGTCTGTAGAATACAGCCATTATTAGACAAACTTAGGAATAATATGTGAGAATACTCTTGAGCAATGTTTAAAATAACTAGAGTCCATGTAGTTGAAAGTTAGAAATATCTACCACTGACTTGTGAATTCTTGGTCAGTCACTTAGACTATGTCCCATTTAGAACATCCGTGTGTTCCTTGTATGGTTAGGTCGTCGTAGTTGAAGGTTTTGCTTTTCTGGAGACTGCAGATGTTCCAAGTGGGGACCTCTTCCTGTCTTTGTCAAATCTGCCTCTGAATGTGGTCCAGCCTTCTTGGAGTGCATCATCCTTTGTTGTGTGTGTGTTTCTCTGTCTTCCCTTATCCATAGGGACCATGCTGTCTCTCCGCAGCAGCCTTCCTTTTAAGCAAACTCTACTATTTGTTGGCTTCTTGGACATGTCCCATGAAAAGCCTTCAGCATAGGTAAAATTTGTATAACTAATATCCTGATCCATCCATCCTTTCTCTCTCTTTCTTTCTTCTTCTCCTCCTCTTCCTCCTCCATGCCTGTGGGAAAACATGAAGATGGGGAAATGATGACTTATGACTCCTTTCTCTAATTCATTTGAGTTTTAGTTCTGTTTTCACCACACTCAGGACAACACCACCTTTGTATAGAGTTAGTTCCGTTTGTTTGTTTGTTTGTTTGGGGTGAGCATACTGTTTATAACAACATCACACAGTTCAAGCCCTTTTGCTATTTCCAGAAAATGTCAATTTGATCTAAAAAAAATTACATTTAAAGAAGTATACAGATAAATCATGTTCTTCAGTCCAAATAGGACTGCCCAGATGGGTAGGACACAATTAGAAACATTGTAAACATGCGTGTGAATGCGATGGGGAGTGGAGGACCGAGCGGCTCCCTCTTTACTCTTGACATCTTTCCAACTGAAAAAAAAAAGTGCAGTGCATGTTCATAGTTCATAAGATTCCTCAGAAACTTCTCAGCCAGTTCCAGCAGATAATTAAGACCTGAATACCTGCTGCCTGTGATGAGCAAACTCTTGGATGCTTCTAGAAATCAGAAGCGTTGGGAAAACAGGCGTGCACATTGTTCACTGCTTCTTTCCTCTCCTGTAGAATCCTGTCTGGAGAAGGAAGGGAACAATAGGTTTTAATCTTCTTGTGTTCGGTATCTTGTCTTTCCACATTCGTGCTTGAAGACCTTGCTCCTTCCAGATTGTTCTTACTGCACCCTGTTATTTAGTGGTTAAGAATGTATTGACTACACTGTGTAATCCAAATGTGGTTGGCCCTGTTTGCTTCCCAGAGTTTTACATGTGGCCATGTTTTATTGACAGCGTCTTTCCTACTTAATTATGTCTTTTGTTGACAGCTCAAACTGTCTCTGTTTACTCCTATTTAGAATGCAGCTGGCAACAGCAGTTGGTTTGTGAAACCAAAGCACATAATTAACTTCCCAAGTTAAGGTAGAGTTTGTTTCTTTGGGAGAGAAAGGATTTCACCGGGCGTATCACTTTGCTCCAAATGTTGTATACATACAATGTGATACATTTCTCATGTCAGAGCATCAGCAGGGAAAACCAGGACATCCTGAACTATTGAATACTGTTGCAGTATCAAAAAATGACTGGTCTTAAGCTGTTTTTCAAAATCCAGGAAGCCAGGTAGCAATAGCCAGTTTACAGTCAGTAGGAATGTTGTGATCGGTTTCCCTTCAGTCCGATGTGCAGATAACCAAACTTCGGTGGAACCGTTTTGAAGAAATACACATTTCCTCCAACCACTGTTATTTTCAAAAACCAATATAAACTGGTTTTACAAAGAACGAGTGAGTTCATTCAGTTCTAAGAAAACCAAGAGGAGATCCTTAAACAGGAAATTTAGACCATGAGATTCTCATGTCCTGGTGGCACTGAAGACCGGATGAAAGCCCTGCACACTCTCCTGACACCACAGCATTCTTTGCTTACATGAGTTGGACCAGCCAACTCACTTTTATTATTTTCCATTTCTAGCTAGTTAATTTCTCCATGATTGTCACATCTTCCTCCCCCACATGCTGTGGCAAACAACATGGAGGTTTCCTCTGCTTTCTAAAAGCTAAAGTGAATAGTACATTCAGGTTCAGAATTAATGCCATACCATTGGGCATAGTGGTACATGCCTGGAACACAGCTCTGGCTGAACAAAGACAGGAGAATCACAAGGCTGTAAGAGAGGGTAGTAGGCTGGGGAGGCCCATCTTATCCATGAACACACACACAGAGGCAGAGCCACACATGTATACACACATGCCCTCACTTGGAACAAGAAAAATAAATAAACCAAGTCAAAACAAAAACAAATGGCCATAAATATTTTTTTTTAAAAAAACTTCATTTGTAAATCTTTATATCATACAAGCTTTAGATTGTTAAATTCCTTTTCCATTTTCAGATAAAACTGCTTTCTTCGCAGGCTAACCACAAGCATCCCATGCTGATTCATGTTTTTTTTTTTTTTTTTTTAAAGAATCTATCTTCTGTCTACCCAGCGTTACGTGCAGGTTGAAGTTGTTTTCCTAAAATAAAATTTAATAGTATTTTTTTGACCTGCTGTTTCAAAATCATACAATTTATTGCTCTGTAGTTTTATTTTTAAATGGAAAATAGAAGAATTTGTCATGCATGATGTTGCACACCTGTAGTCCTAGTATTTGAGATACTGAGTCTGGGGGATTGCAAATTTAAAACCATCCTGCTCTACACAACAAATTCCAGGCTAGCATGAGGTACATAGGAAGATTCTAGTCATACATGCATACATACATACATACATGCATACATACATACACATACATATAAGATAGAATACATGATAGGTAGATAACTATATAATAAATAAATACAAAACAGAAAAATTTACCATATAGAAAACAAAAATAGGTTGAAAGTTTTCAGACTAAACATGCATTGGAAAGAGGTAAACACATGTCTGCGTGTTTTCATTCACCATTTCGAAACTCATACCATCTGTACAGATGAGCGAGCAGACCTGCCCCGTGAGTGGGAAGCCTGGTATGCATGCACAAAGAATGAAAACATTGAACGAAGGGCATTGTTTAATGAAGATAACTTTGACCTTCCAACGTCTGCTTGTTGGATACAGATCACACTGCTGGCACCTCTTAATCATGGTTAGAGTAAGTAGCGAGAAGTTATCAATTGAGTGAACTTAAAAATGTCCAGAGTATAACAGCACGGAGGGAGCTAAGCAGTTCTTTCGAAAATCAGTTGCATTAAGTCTGTAAGCAGCTGTCTCCTATTGTGCTCCTAGTCGTGGAGATACAGGCAACAGAAGACAGTGGGGGTGTGCAGTTCACAGAGGCACTGCTGCTTCATCTCAGGATTTTATTTTATATTAGTCTCCCCCCCCCCCAAATGCCCAGTATAATTGGATAGAGGTAAGGAGGGACAGGTAAAGGAAAAGCTGTGTTGAGCTGGTAAAAAAACTACTTGGCAGGAGTTCTGCTCCTTTAATCCATTTCACATAGGGCTGCGTCAACCCTCATGTGTCTGTCTTCAGAAGAAACCTAAAGAACATTGACCCTAACTTATGAGACATTGGGGAATATTGGTTCACAAATGATCCTTCTGATAATAAATTTTTAAATTAGCCAAAACATCCTGTAAACACAGCTGCTAAAAGCGGCCAAGGCACCTTGGTTGCATTTTGTAACTATGCCTCGCCCGTAATAGACTGCTTTCTAGTTAATTACTGCTTCCAGACAGAAGAGGAAAGGCCTTGAATTCAGCATTTGTATGGTCGCATGGCCCCGTGCAGCCAAGCTCAATGCATGTTACATGATTGCCTGAGAGGAATAGAAAAGCTACTTTCTCAGTGTCTGACCAGAATGCGTGATGAGGCTGGGTGGCAGAGAGGGCAAGTGGGCACAACAGCAATTACACCAGAAGCAAAGTAGTTTCCTTGACAACCAGTTTGAGGATTCATTGTGATTTATTATTTACTACTTCAAAAACTCATTCTGTGATTTAATTAAGGATCGAAATCTCCATCAAAATCTATGTCTTCCGAATTCGAATGCCCCATGACTATTGTTCAGGTGTGCCTGGAAAAAACCCCACGCTCATGGTGTCTTAAACAAGGCCAGAGGAGGTGTCAGGCGAGGTTCTGTGAGAATGTGCATGGGTCACATAGGAAACAGCTAACGTCGAGGAAGTGTGGTTTACGCTGGGTGATGCTGTTCCTCAGTCCTTACTAATAACAGCCCTTTGGGCACCTCCAAAGCAGAGGTTCCAAGGAAATTTTTACCTTTCTGTTGAGCATTATTAACTAGTTTGCATCTCCGTGTATCATTTCGGAGGCAACGTAGACAGGTTATTTCTTTGTAGTAACCTCCGTAATTACATACCTTTCATATTTCACAAATTACAGTCTTTTAAGTTTAGTTGTAATCAGGTAATATTTTTGCCAGAACCAAGAGTTCAGCATCCTCCGGCTCACCATTAGATAATGCTGTGTTGTCTGCGACGGCGCTTCCCCCAAATCTTCCGATGCTCATTACTTCTACAAAAAGAGCTCTAAGTAAGCTACTTATTCAGCATTAATTAATAATCAAATGTGACGCGCTGCCTAACATGTGCTTTTTATTTAAGCAACATAACCTTCTGAATTAAAAAAAAAATAATAATTTTCAGCATTTACTGAATTTCTGTTAAAAAATGGTGTGTTTGTATGTATTCCTTTTAATTAAAATAGTTCTGCTTAGCTCGTTTACATTCCTGCTGTCAAGAGTTTCAGCCTGGAGATTCCATATATAATTAATGTAAGGAAAACAAGAGAGCTGTCCCTTGGTAGAAAACTGGTAATGGATTAACATTCCAGGAATGTGGCACACTTTCTCAGGAAGATGCACTTAGGCCTGAAGTCTGGAAATATTAAACCATACCTCACCCGTGTAATTAGCTCAAGATAGACGAGTCCAAAAATATTTGGTTGTGCACTTAATATGGATTATTAAGTGCACACCCACTATTAAATATTGTTTAAGAAGAATCTTTTCCTGAACCAGAAGAGAGGGCTGGCTGAGTACAGCCTGCAGCGCAGCCTTAGAACCAATTGATGGAATGTGTACAGCGAGTATTTAAACTGGTCAGAGCAGTTGCTGAGATAGCCTTGGTGCTGTCTGACAGCCGTATATACAGTATATACATTACCTAATTTGGGGGACATGGCAGTCTACACTTTTCTCCTGGAAGTGCTCCTCAACTTGTGCATTACAACTTTTGACAGTATTCATCAGAAATTCATGGAATTGATATCAAATTGTGGACATAGTAAGTCTAGAGTATTTTCTTTTTTTGTAAGAAGTTAGTTCAGAGTGGAGGATAGTTTATCAAAATGCAAATAAAAACTTCCTGGTCAAACCATTCCCAGCACAGCATGTCCTGAGAAGACCATGCGTGTTTCACTCTTCCTTAGATAACATAGTGTTTTAATAGAATACATCACATGTCACATGCAGATACTTTAGGGGATAAAAGGGCAAGAAAGATCCAGGATTTGATATTCTGCAGCAGGAATACTGAATAAATTGAAATTATTCCTAACTGCTAAGTGTGACAAGTTAGACCTTAGTATAAAACCTTGTGGGTCTAGGAAGCAGGTGATTTATCAGAATATGAAGCCTAAAGATAAGATTGTAATTTTGCAGAAAAGTATGAAAAAATACTGTAAATGTGCCTGTCTAAGTTAGGGTTACTATTGCTGTGAATAGACACTATGACAGTGGCAAGTCTTAAAAAGGAAAACATTTAGTTGGGGCTGGCTTACGGTTCAGAGCTTTAGTCCATTATCATGGCAAGAAACGTGGAGGCATGCAGGCAGACATCCTGAAGGAGAAGGAGCTGAGAGTTCAACGTCTTTGTCCCCAGTGCAGCAGAAGGAAGCTGTCTTACCAGGCCTAGTTTGAGCCTAGGAGACCTCAAAGCCTGCTCCCAGCAATGTACCCCCTCCAACAAGACTATATACAATGCACATGCGGGTACGTGTGTGTATAGGTCAGAGGACAGACGTCGTGTCTCTCCTTCCATCATAACATGGTTTCTGAAGACTTAACTCAGTCAGCAAGCTTACAGGGCCAATGTGTGTATATCCTAAATAGTCTCAGTAGCCTCGTTGCTTTTATATTTTCTTAAGAGTATATTCTTAAAGACAAGTTTGCTAAGTTCATTCATTTAAGGCTGTCAGCGCAGGGATTTGATTCTGCATGCTTTGCTGTGGCTAGAAAGTCCAGCAGAGCCCTTAAGAATCAGGAATTGATCTTGATGCCTAGACAGAGAACTATCAGACCTTCCCAGGCCAACCCGAAAGGCTGGAAGAATCGTGTGATGGGTCCTCGTGGGAAGGAGGCTGAGAAGAAGTGCTTGGGTAAGTAAAGACATAGGATTTGAGATGGCTACTGCTGAAACAGAGATACCAGGTGGTCAGAAGCATCTCTCTTGATAAACAGTAGGTAAGCCACAGGCGCCTAATAGCGTTTCTGTAACACGCTGATTGTGTCTTGGAGAGTGTCACTGCTTTCTTTTGCATTTTCTTTTTCTGTAAAGGTATTAGAGTATTAGAGTTCATTTAAGAGAAATGCAAATGGTGAAAATGAGACATAGATTGGGATTTGCCCTGTTAGCGGAACTGTCAATTTACGAATTACAAACGTTTTAGATTATTTGCATTATTTCGTGTGCATATGTGTGAACGCAAGTGCTTTGGTGTACAGGACACTAGAGGACAACAGTGGAGTGGCTCCTTAGGAGCTGTCTACACTTGTGACAAGCAAGGCATTTCTAATACTGGGATTACCATCATGACTGACTGTGTGGGACAACTCTGGTCTTTCTGCTTGCAAGGCCGTCACTTTAGTGACTGGACCATGTCCCCAGCCCCTGGAGTATTGTTAAATGAAAATATTCGGTGCTAAATGGTAGTAATAGCTTGTCAGAACACTCTGATGCAACCTTTAGTTACTGAAATTCCGTGCAGAGTCTTTCCTGTTTCGTTTTATTTATTCTCCATAATTGGATTTTTATAACGTTACCCTTCCTGATTCTCCTCCTGCAAATCAAGACAGTTGTCCGTTTTTTCTTTCGTTCATCTTTATTTCATTGTGTGATGTGTCCCTGCTCTGTATTTTTAAGAACAAGCTGTTGAAAAGTACAAATGGACAAATCTTCTTTAGTAGGTTTGGCCCTTCTTAAAACATGATGATTCCTCAATAAATGTTTGAATTTTTAATAGCAAGGTTAAAAAAAAAAAACCTAGATCCACAGATTCTAGATCTACAGGGTAGGCAGATCCCAGGATGACGAGTCATGAGGGTCCCCAGTTTCAGGCCAGCCTGGGCTACTTAATAAGACCCTGTTTAATGAATAAAATGAAACAAACACATGTTCACCCACTTAAAGACAATCCTTAAAATAGCGAGTAAGAGCAGTTCAGCAGAGGAAATTGAGTTAGAAGGTTAGTGTTTTAAAGAATTAAAATTTGATGTCATAGTGTTTGGATATGATTGGTTATATTGGCTTATTAATATGTATTTATGAGGTAATTTCTTTGTTAGGGGATTGTAAACATAATTGAAACCGTCTCTATATTAATGCATGCTTCCTTTTCCATCTCTAATCAGAAAACACACAAATTCAAGCTATAATGTGATGGGTACCAGGAAAACAGACAACAAATTTCTCATCATGCTGGAGAAGACTGCAGGGTTTTCTATTAAAGATAGTTACGTAATTTTCTGTCAATTGACAGAGACTTTTGACATTGTAACTAGTTTTATTTTTGAAGATCATTAATGTGTACATTGAAATTTAAAATGTTAGAAGTGTTTAGAAATATTGCAGGTATTGGAGGATTTTTTTTTTTTTTTTTTTTTTTTTTTTTTTTGAGACAAGCTCTCATGCAGCCCAGGCTGCGGTTGAATTCACTGGTAGCTAAGGATGACCTTGATCTCCAGACCTTCCTGCTTGCTCTGCCATGTGCTGGGGTCCCAGGTGCATACTTCCACACCCACCCCAGGGTCTGATTACTTTGCTCCAGCCAAACAGTGAACAAGGAGACTGTGACACAGGCATGCAGGTACATCGACAACAGCTGCAGGAAAATACACACAGCTCTTTTCCAGCTCCTGAAAGTGTATTTCCTCGTTCCCTTAAAGTGCTGTTGCTTAGAAAAGCTCCTCGCAGCTTGACATGTAGGATCTCTCCTCAATTCACAGAGAGGCTAGCACACAGACTTCCGATCTTCCTTAACACAGAATGTGTATAGGCAAGCATACTTGCCCCCAAATAATAAAATGGCATTTTGGAAAGACAATTAATTCACTCAGCAACGTGACTTTGTGTCTTAGACTACGACAGTCAAGGTGACTAGCAATGCACTAAAGGCATAGAACCCTTTGTTCTGTTCCTTGAGACGGCAGAGTTCTTGTCTTCTGATTACCTGACATGGGTACCCAAGACATGCTGTCGGGAATGATGCTCTGAACAATGGCAGCCGCATCACAAGCCATGATGCTTGCTTTCATCATTAGAGTGTTTACTGGCTGCTAAATCACCTTGACACTTTTTTTCCTGTAAGATTTCTAGAAAATATCCATTGTGTATAATTCTAAAGTGTTACTGTGTAGGGCGGAAATATAACTAAGAAGTTTATAGAATACCTTTAGTTGCATTAAAGTGATCATTCTTTTTAATGCGGATTTAATATATTTAGTTTTAGTGCTTAGAAATATCTTTCAAAGAATTATTTTCTAATTGTGTGTGTGTACGTGTGTGTGTGCGCGCGTGTGTGTGTGTGTGTGTGTGTACACATGTGTGTTACTAGCAACTGTGAGCCACCTTAAAATGTTCCTAGGGATGAAACTCCAGTCCTCTGCAAGAGCAGTGTACTCTGTTACCCAGTGAGCCAACTCTCCTGCTCCATAGGGAAGATTTTGATCAATTTGTGTGAGGGTTACAGTGCTTTGCCTGGTCAATGAGATTAGCAGTGTGCAGGGGAAATGGCCTAGAAATCTCAGAGTGCTCCTGATAGGACCTGACAAGCTATGCTGGTGTGGAAGCAGCATTAGAGCCAGTCTTTCAGCCTTGAAGTCATGTGACTTTACAGAAAATACTTCTTAGCCTCCTGTTCTGAGTTGTAAAGTGAGTTCTAGGTGGGGTTTCGTCATGCTAGACACTTGGCGTAACTAATACATACATAGTTAAGTAAGTAAGTAAATATATGTATCTTGAAGCCAACAAATATCTTGTACTCCTTTAGAGGACCTAGGTAAGTGCTGGGACTTCATGGTTGTGCTGCTGACTCTGGCTGGGAAATGGCAGGCAGGACTCCTCTGCTGTGACAGAGAGAATAGCCATCAGTCAAGGCTTTTCTTCTAATCACAGACAGGAAGGAAAGAGAGTCCAGCAAGTAGGTTGGATGTTATCCCTGGCTTGGACTCTTCAGAGTCCTCCTGAGAATTGAGATAAGATGCAGTGTTTGTAGAATGTACTCAGTCCTTGTAAGGGGGAAGAGGAGATGCTGTGTTCCTGTCCTGGCTATCAGTGTAGCTTTAAGAAGAGCAAGAGAAGAAGTAGGCCTAAGAGGGATTAACTTAATTCTAATTGCCTGCAATTATGATTTCATCATACACAAACTATTTACATAGAGTCAGTTATATCTGCTGTATAATTTACCAATTAGTCTTGGTTCCTTGGATAGTTGGACATAGGATCTAGACCTCTCAGAGACTGGACCAAGTGACAGAATTGCCAACGGACACATCAGGACATTTTCTCCTCCAATGTGCTAGTAAAACTGAACACTTGGTCGTAGTTATGTTTGAGTCCTTAAATGTGATTTATTTAGTGTTTACAAAACCTGAAGAAAGAGTGTAGGGCCTTTCCTTACTCCCATTTGATAGTGGGAACACTGAAGAACAGATACTGGAGTTGTCAAGCCAGAAAACTCTGTTAGCAAGCATTGGAAGCCTAGCTCAGATCCAGGTAGGCCTCATGAGATTATGGACCTGAGTTCCCAGCAGTAAACCTACCACAGAAGACCAATCCCTCACCCCCACCCCAAGATGTATTTGCACCCAACAGCAAGCTATTAAAGCCCATACAAGGACACCTGCAAAGGGTCAGCCTGTGGGTGTCAAGTAGATGCTTCCTACACATTCGTTTAGCCTATAGGCATGCAGCACACAGTTGTAGAACTAAGAGTTGTATCCGTGTCATCTAGGAGTCTGAGAGAACATGTCTGCAAAAAGTGGTTGGCCTTCTCAGGACTAAGGATGTGTAGTTCTTTTGTCTTTTCAGTAAGACCTGCAGAGACAGGTCCTACAAAGTCATCAGCCTCCTCTGTCCCTAGATGTATCCCTGTTTTTGGTAGGAAATGATGTCTCTTTTAAAAACTCAATACTGTTAGTGTGATTTGAGCTCCTGTGGTGAGTGTGCAAAACATAAATTGTCTTCCTTGGGTCTTCTGATAAGTCTCACGGCAGTTTTCTGCTAAGCAGGGAGGGGTTGAAGAGGAAGGACTTCATGCACCTTAGATAAGAGGGGATTCAAAAAGTGCTGAGCATGCAAGAAGGAACTGCAATCGGAGAGAATACTATGAAGTTATAAAGATAGGAACGTGCAAATGAGACTTAAAAATAAGACCGCTCTGTAGTGCATGCTTGCCATTTAAGAGAGTTTAATGGAATAAACGAACTGCGGCTCATTCTACTGTAGCATTCCAGGACGGTGCTAACTCTTTGCTCCTCTCCTTGATACGTGTGCTTAATTTGCAGACAAATGGCTTTCTCAGCCACCTTGCAGAATATAAAGTTTATCACAACAGAGTGTTGCCAACTGTGGGAGGTACTGGGGAGATGGGGATGGAAACAGACGGCGAGGACACAGTTGGGAGATGGGGGAGTTGTGTGTGTGTGTGTGTGGAAAACCTGGGGACCTGGAGGAATCATTTACTTAACCAACGTTCCTATTCCCAATGGCATTAATATGGGCAGAAGTCACCCAGGGGAAGTGATCCAGATAGGGTGAGGTGACTTGTGAAAGTCATAGAGACCAGATTTCGGAGTAGGCACATGGGTCTGCACTTCCGTCCAGGGACCTGCTCTGCAGGATATGGTGGCTCTCAGCCACAAAGAAGGAGTGACAGGAACTTCACTCAGGTCTCAGCACAAGTAGTGTTATATTTTCAGATGTTCCCATAAAGGGGCGGGCACTGCCTTATTTGCTTGAGCTTACGGCTTCTTTACGCTTCTGCTTACGTAAACTGGCTTCAGTTCTGTTTCTTGGTCCTTCGGGGTGAGTAGGAAGGTTTTATGCACATCTTGATGCCTGAAAACTCTTGGTTTATATGGACTGCTTTCTGTTATGCCAAAAAGATTTCCTTAAACAGTTCTCCTCTCTCTGCATATTTACATTGGAGTAAATTTATAATCCTGTTTTTAAAGCTGTATTTTTGTATTTATTTGTGTGGATGTTCATGTCTGTGTGTGTGTGTGTGTGTGTGTGTGTACCACATATGTCTGAGTATCTATGGAGGCTAGAAAAGTATGTCAGATATCCTAGAACTGGAGTTACAGTTGGTTGTGAGCTCCCCAAAGTGAATGTAGGGACTCAGGTCCTCGGAAAGAGCAGCAAACACTCTTCAAAGCCCTCTCTAGCTGCATATATGTATACATATTCGTATACATATGCATATGTGTATACATATACATACACATATACATATGCATATATTTGTATGTAGTTATTATGTATGATTTTTTTGCCTGTGAGTCCAATCCCGAATCCCTCAATGTAATCATAATATTGTTTTGTTTTCTTGACAAAATCTCGTTTAGCTCAAGCCTCCCTCAAACTCACAGTGTAGCGGATAGTGAGACCTTAGTCCCTGGTTTTCCTGAGTCTACCTCCAAACTGATCAGACCCTACAATATGACTTGTATTTTTTATTGTGTTATCTAATATTATGGTATTTTCAGTGAGTAAACTATTCTCTTTTATCAGGATCCTCTAAATTACTCTTCTATTGTGGGATATTATCCGGTATTAAAATTTGTACTGTCTCCTTTTGTCCAAATTACTGTCAGATTGTTAGATTGTTTTTAGAATATATTATCATAACTGGGACTTGGTAAGGATCTTTTCTGAAAGATTGTATGAGTTCATCGTCTCAGAAATAGCTGAAGTATAGCATAAACATAATGAAAATGGGGATAAATGTGATCTTAATTGCATTCAATTCCTATTCATGAAATAAAAGCAGCAAAAAAAATGGATTGATATATCTCCAACATTAAAAATGACTCAAAATATGAAGCACTTAAATTATAAACCCAATTGTTACAATAAACAACTAGATCTTCGGTAATTTGATATGAGAAAATGTGACCAAATTTGATTTTTTTTTTCTTAATTCCGTTTGTTCTTGTCCATTAAATACAGTATTTTATGGTGTTTTTTTTTTTTTTTTTTTTTGCTATTTATGTTCATTTTATTTCCTGGGCTTGGGATATTAATATTCAGTACTGGCACTCTAATCCAGGGTCTTGCCCATGCCCTGGCCCACATTTGGTCTGTAAGTGACGTCCCAGCCCTAAGTAAAATGAATGTTCTTGCCTCATGTGATGGTTGCTCTTAATTCCATCATTTGGGAGGCAGAGGCAGGCGGATCTCTGTGAGTTCAAGGCCAGCCTAGTAGGCCAGTCAAGGCTTGGTAGGAATATCTAAAACAAAACAACCACAAACAAACAAAACTAAGTAAAATAACAGGGCCGGCTCTGTAGGCATTTTCGTACAAACTCTTTGACCTTGTGTTCTGGGGTCAGCGTTCCTTCTGTGCTTAGGTTTTCCTGGTCCAAGTCTATATTAAGCACTCCACACCAAGAGAGACACAGCTGTTCATCTGTTGCAAGAAGATGGCAGCTTGTATTTCATAAATAGGACTTCATTGCAATTTCAAAAGCAAATTCGCCCATATGCTAGTTTGTCCATGGTAACTAGAACTTAATAGATACTTAGCTTCATACACGTGTTAACTGTGTGGAGAGTGGGATGATCATTACAGTCTTCAACATTTGGAGTTGCTGATCTTAATTTCTGATGAGTCTCAACTTGGGTAATACTTCAAGGGTATACCGGTTTATAATTACCAGTCTGTGAGCTGGCGCTGGATTATTCAATAGCATGCCTAGTTCTCAAATGAAGGATCTGGAATATGTATTTTGAATAGAGATAAATATTCTAACTCAAGCCAAGTAACTTCTTCAGAAGTTTTTAATTGTTGGCCTGAAATAGTTAACATACTGTAGACTCAAACCTTTTGGTTATAACTGTACAGATCATTAAATTAATCAATTAGAAGGTGGGATCTTTATGGGAGGTATTTTTTTAAAACTCATTGATCCATCTGGTCATTCTTCAGTGCCCCCAGTTAGGGTTCAGACTTACTTAGCTCTGTGAGAAACTGCAACCTCAATATCATGTTTTATTATTTTTAATCTATCTGTATTCAATATCAAATATCAGGCCAGTATCAATTACCAAAACAAATTGATACTAAGTATTTACTGAGAAGAGACTAGGACATTTTTATGTTTGGCCTAATGTATTTGGAAGAATGGCCCATAAATATTTTCTTTTTGGCTTTGTGTGTCCAAATGTGTAACTGATGGTGTTATATGTTTTTATACAATAAGGGAAATGAATATCCAAAAGTTTTATAATAGAATACTGAAATTCAAATTTTGTATAATTTTCACATCATTAAATACTATTGTGATTGTGTTAAACATTAAAAACTTTAAATACAATTTTTGCCAACATTAAAGTCATTTTCTTCAATTTTGAGACTGGATGTTAATGTGTAGCTCTGACTCGCTGGCTCTCACCAGCGATAGGATATCTCAGGATAGCCTTGAACTTGGAGTAATCCTCTGTCAGTCTCCTGAGTAGTGGGATTAGTTATTGGTTAGACCAGATCTGTATTTCATTTGTATAACATTTACAGAATTACTGCATTTCCATATTGAATACAGCGATCACAGGCAGTCATTCTGTATGACATTCATTACAACATTTCTGTATTAAACACAGTAATCATTCACACTCATTGTATATGAAGATTTATGTTTTACCTCTTTGCATTTCACAAGACTAGAATGTAAAATCAACTATTCTGTAAGTGTTTATTGTATCTGTTGTTGCAGTAACTCTTCTGTGCCAACATGAAATGGCAGAGAGTATTCTGACGAGTAAGATTGTATCCTGGTCAGACATAGTTCTTAATTTTAATGCTGACTCGATTTCAGAAACATGATTTGTCTAGACTTGCCTGTTGTCATTACAAGTCAGGTTCACCTAAACTCTCATTTTCTTTTTCTTTCTTTCTTTTTAATTGAAAACATTTTTTTCTTATGTAATTCATTCCTACTAAACATTTCCCTTCCTCCACTTCTCCCAGCTCCACCTCCACCCTCCACTCCCATCCCTGTTTCCCATCAGAAAAGAGCAAGCCTTCCAAGAGACTACGACTAAACAGGACAAAACAAGAAGCAATAAGACAAGGTGAAAGTCCTGCCACCGAAGCTGGACTAGCCAAGCCAATAAGGGGAAAAGGGTCCCAAGAGCAGCAAAAGAGTCAGAGACACACCCACTCCCACTGTTGGGAGCCCCAGAAAAAGCACCAAGCTAATGGCCATATCAGACATGCTGAGGACCTGGTACAGACAGACCCCTGTAGGTCCAGTGATTGCTGCTTCAGTGTCTGTGAGCCCACAGGAGCCCTACAATAGTTGATTTTTATGGCGCTTAATTTCTGCCTTTTTCACAGTTTTTTAATAACCAAGGATGTTTTTAATTCAGACTGTCCACTTTATAAGGATAAAATTAAAAGTATTCTAGGTTATGAAGGAAAATAAACACTTGAAGTCCAGGAAGAGCACAGCAAAGGCCTTCACCAAGGCATGGACACACTGCCTAAACCGTTGTACCTATGTTTTCTTGTAATTTATTAGACTCTCTGGAGCTAGGAGCTAATACTCTCTGTGTTGGGATAGGAACTCTTCCACTGGATGTAATACCAGGCTGCCTCTTCCTTCTTGATGGATGTGCTTGACAGCTTAACACATACACACACACACACACACACACACACACACACACACACACACACACACACAAAACCTTTTAACTATGTAGACAAGTCCCATTGTTATTCTTTTAAGGTTTTAATAACCCTGCAATAGCAGATCAATTTATGGTATTAAAAATTTTAGATTTTTTAAAAACTTTAACCTTTCATCAAAATGTAGACAGATCTCAAAGACAAATACAGAGATGGTACCCAGACTCACTCCAATGTCAAAGCCACCGTATTGTCATTTAACAAATAATATCTGTGTCCCATCATGGGCTAGAATTCCATCCTAAATTACAGTGTGGCAGTGTGGCTATTGCCATTGTCACCGGGTGGCTTTAGGGCGTACACTGGGTGAGCTTCTTACAGGGCATGAAAATAAAGGCATCGCCTTTACCCAGTTTGTTACCTTATTTAACTTATTCCAGAGTGATCTAAAAGAGAAATGAGAGCCTGCCAGAATATGTTGTATTCATATGACATGAATACAACAGGGAAAGTGACTGAGCGGTAAAGAAATGCTTGTTTTTACCTGATGCTTTTTTTAAAATGAGGTGAAATTTTAAATATTGTTGTTATTGTTTTTGTCTGTTTTGTTTTATTCTGTTTTAAAGTTTGGCATACAGAGTAGTGTGTTTCCTTTTGACCATTTTCCTGCCTTTGTATTCTGAAGGGAGGTGAGGCTTGCTGGTCCTCTCCTGTTATGTGTTGGTACGTCTTAGAAGTTTTAATTAGTTTCAGTAGTATCATGAAGAGTAATACCACAATGGTTACCTTGCTGGGGAGCATTTTATACGTGTGGATCTGTTATGTCACTAGTTTGGTTAGTTTTCTGTACAAGTTCCTACCGTCCTTTAGAACGCTGTCTCTGCATCTGATATCGACACCAACGTCACCTTCAATCCAAAAGAAACCGACACCGCACTAGTGACTCTTCGTATCTTAAACTTTTATGATTCCAGCACCAATCAATCAAAATTTCCACACTGTTTTCTGGACATAAAAGGAAACATTTCAACACGTTTTGGGTTTCAGAAGTTAATTTTTCTTAGGTGAGGACACAGGAAGTTCCCTTGCTTCCTCTTAGAATCCAGTTGGATTTTTCTTCCTCTTGACAGAAAAACCTTTTCTGATGTCTTTAGTAGCCTTCACTCATTGACCTTTTAAAAGGAAGAATTCTAAGTTGGATACTCCTTTGGGATTTTAAAGAAAACAAGTGTATCTTTTAAAAGGAATGTAGGACTATGATGGTCAGCAATTCCAGTGCTGAGAGGTGGAGGCAGGAGGATGGTAAGTTTAAGGGCAGCTACTGCTATAGAGTAGGCTTGAGGGCAGCCCAGAATACATGAGACATTGTCTCAAAACAACAACAACAACAAAAACCCAACCAAACTAATAACAACACATAAAAGCATGCCTGATGGAACGCTAAAATCGATTTGCCCTTCAGTGGAAGAAATTGGCCTGGCTTTTCTCAGTGACTGATGGTTTACATGGCTAACTGAAAGGCAGGGTGTGGCAGGGACTCCTTTCCTCATGGGCCCTCCACTTTGGGCCACTTGTTTGAGTCAGCAGAGGTTGTGTGCAGTCACCTTAGGGTTCTTGCTCAGGACACCGAGAAATGTGTGGGTGGCTTCATTGTGGTTTCAGAGTGTTAGCCCACAGATTCTGGAGTTGGCATTAATCGGCTTCCTTGCGATGCCAGGTGGAACTGTTTCACACCTTTAGAGTTTATTGTTGCCCAATAAAACTTCATTGATGTAAAAGTCCTACATTCGAAATACACTGTTGTCTCTTGTGAGAGACCTTTTACTTCCAACTTGTAAACAAATGAGGTTGTGATTAGTAGCTTTTGGCCGGTTTTTTTTTCCCCTGTATTTTAGTAAAAGTATTGTTTATATCTGAATACAAGATGAGGTAGAGTAACCCTCCAGATTTGTACTCTTTTTGATCTGGGAGACCTGCCTGGTGTGTAGTTGAAATGGACTTTAGTGAAGTCACAGGACAGAATGGAGTCCTGTCCAGTCGGCCTGGCTGGGTGTGCCATGCTGGATGCAGGAGTAAATCTCACAGTCTGTTCTGACGTCAGTGCTTTGAAGGACATAGTTCTCCAAGTCTAGGCTATAGAATTAATGGGATTCTGATAATAAAGGTGTAGAAAAGGGAATTGTAAAATCGATTGTGTTCTTCAGTGAGAGGTGACAGTCCCCTACCTGAGATAAGAAACCGTTTTTCTTTACTAATTCTGTAATTATTTTCTGGTTTCGTTGTTGACAGTGCATGAATTACAGAGATGCTCTGAAGAGCTTTCATTTAGTTGGACAAAGTGAATGACCTAGAAAGATCTCCTTCCTGATGCTGCTATAACTCCCCATTAGCTATTAGCGAGCTGGAAACAGAGATGTTGTGGAGAATATTTTCTTTCCTCGAAGAGAAGCAAGTGGGCGATTGTTCTTTGTTGTCCTGTAATTCACGACTGGAATGGTGGAGTGACTTTGATCTCCAGCTCCCCACCCCTTCCATAGGCTTGGTTTCAGATGGTGAGTTAGATGAAGACCCTCTTCCCAAGGAGACGCCTCCGTCCATGACAGTCATCCAGACACAGGTCCATAATCACCTTGACTCTGCTGCAGTCCTACTGTTCACAAGAACAGCAGGACACAGTAGGTGCAGTGTGAGTATCTAAGCTTGAGGTCAGACTTTCTCATTGTCAGGGAAGCCTTGAGCTGATTTTTTGTTTGAATTCTTCTTCCTTTTCTTTTGAGTCAGGGTTGCATGCAGCCTGGCCTGACTTCAAGCTGAATGTACAGCCGAGCATGGCTTTGAACTTCTTATTCTGTCTCCTCCTTAATTGCTGGAGTACAGTTATGTACTACAGTATGTACGTTTTGAGGTCCCATGGTGTGGACTCAAGGCTTCCTGCTAACTAGGGAAGTGTACTATCAACTAAGCTACAGTCTACAGGCAACTCCATAATACTAAGATAACCGAGCCTTGGTATGGAGTCCACTGAAGCAGATTGGAATTCCAGAAGCCCGTGTTTCTGAGCTTTGGAGAGGTTGTGGTTGCATGCTGAGACTCTTCAAAAAACAGCTTTTCCTAAGGCTTAATGTTATTTTTGTAGACATCCTTGCTGGGAGGTTTTCCTTTAAAGTTCAGGATTAAACCTGTCATATTTTATAACTTAAACTGCAGTGTCTTAATGACACTTGTGAATTATTACCCAGTGGTGGATAATTTAGAAGTTTTTAAGAGAGTGGGATCAATTTCTTTCTAATAAGTAATTTAATCCCAGATGTTTTGAAGGACTCATAATGAATTATTTTCTCAGCATTCTGAGAGGACTTCTGAAGTGCTAATATTTGACCTAGCAGCTGGTGGGAGTCTTAACATTTTACCTTGGCATGTCCAGAGGGTGACCAGGATTAGTGATACTTAGTTTTATGTAATTAGAGTTTTCAATTTTTCATTACATATTTATTTAAATTGTTAGAAATATATTTACAAAGATAATTATAGCATTTTTGGATTTAAATTTATTTTACTTAAGTTACTATTAAGATTTAAAAATAATAGACCTTTTTGAAATACTTTGATTTTTTTTTTTTAAACATCCAGTTGAGTTGTTTATTCATCTAAAATAAACAACTTGATTCTAAACCCAAATGACCCAAGAAGGATAGGCAGGGCCTGGCAAGATGGATCAGTTGGTAAGGGTGCTTGCTCCCAAGCCTGATGACCCAAGTGCCATCCCTGGGATCCACATGGTAGAAGAAGAGGAATAACTCCCCCAGGTTGTCTTTTGGCCTACACACACAAAGACACTTAGTTAAATGCATGTAACAAGACTGAAGAAACTAAAGCATGCTGGGCCTCTGTGTTGAGCTGTGTAATCACGTGATCTTAAATTTTTCTTTTTTGAAAACCTTTTTTGAGTTTGGGGTTCATGTAACCTCCCTGTACATAAAGACTTACACTAGCCCATGGGAGTTATTTTTCTTTATTGTTAGCATTGAAAACAAGGCCATGGTTTAATGTTATTTATAGTCTTAGGTATGATAGTTTGGGTTTCTCAGCACATATTTAGATTGTGAAGAGATTGTATTTCAGTGGACATAGAAACCCTGATGTTTTAGAGTTTCCTTTTTAACGTGTGTGTGCGCGCGTGTGTGTGTGTGTGTGTGTGTGTGTGTGTGTGTGTGTGTGAATGTGTATATGTGCTATGGTGTGTCTCAAAGGTCAGAGTAACAACTTTCAGAGGTCAGAGAGATAATTTTTGTGAGTCAGTTGTCTGCCTCGTTGGCCCCAGCCTTTGAACTCAACAGCTTCAGACAAGTACCTTCACCAGTGAGCTTACCGGTGCGCTATCTCATCAGCCCTGATAAGGGTATTTTCATAAGTGGAATAGCCAAGAAACTGAAGCAGCCTTGAGCTCCCACAAACTTACATGAGATTATGTTTCTAACACCCTGCCTTTAGCCATGGAGAGTTTTATTAAGCTCTTGAGATTTTAGACATTGTGCTTCATTGACATCATGAATATGCAGAGGTAGACGGAACTATTGAACTATTAGTGAACTAATTTCTCTTCGAGACTTGCTCTTAGCTCTCTTTCATTGCAGGAAGAGACCTCATTAACATACGTGAATGGAAGTAATTCAGAGATTTCATAGGCCAGCACTCGTAATAAACGGTGGCCCAAGTTAATGTCTCAGTACAGCTTGAAGTCACAGCCCCAGTCCCTCAGAGGTCCCTGATAATGAAAAGCCATCGTTCCTGCCAGGACCCGAGTATAGCCTGAGCAGTGGCATCCATGACGGGTTAGTCCAGAGTCATTAAGAAAAGCAGTACCAGAGACCTTTATATTCTAGTTAATAAGAACCCCCTTTATAGGCACGATTCCCACCAAACTGTGTACAAGTCTGAATAGTCACAAGGGTAGAAAGGCGAAATGCTTGTCATCACTCACTTCAAGTCCATCAAAGTGTGCTCTTTGTTGACAAAGCACCATATCATTTTGCCAAGATGCTTATGGTTGTGACAGCTAGTGGTGGCGTTCCAGTTGTGACCTTTCTGGTCCCCATCATCGCAGCGCACCTGTTCCTGGGAGCTGTGTCCTAAATGCAGATGATTTGAGGCTCAAGTCCCCGCACCTGTTGCCTGGAGGTATTTGCTCTAATCACTAGCCTACAGCAGAGAGAGTTATAGCTTGACGCTTTATAGCTTGGGGGGAAGAAACTGTGTGAAGAATCATTTGTTCAGAAGCTAGAAACAGAGCAAAGCAGTTCATTTCGGTCTAAGCGCTGGTCCTTGGCAGTATCCACATTTGCCCAGCTCCAAGACGCAGTATCGATTTTTTTCTTCTCACAGAAGCCTCCCACTAGTTTTTTCTTCAATTGTCAGCGAGATGGATTGGATTACACTTTGCTGGTTGGAATGCTTTTGGCGGGGTGAGGGGCACCGAAATAAAAATAGATCTCCAGCACAGCTAGGAATAAATTCTGCTTTAATTTAGGAACTTTGTGATGTTGGTCATGGTGACCCAGCCATTTAACCAGATATTTGACCATCACACACAGTTTCCTGCTCTTTTTCTCTCCCAAGACTAACAGCACGCATCACACCATAAACCCACCCTCCGTAGCAACCTACGGCCGATGGCTGTCATGACGTGGAGAGTCGTGAAAGCAACCTGTCAGAGCATCCTTGCAGCATGTGAAACCATGGGGAACTTAAATCTGACTCAGCCTCTGCTTCTTCCTCTGTAAACCAGTGACCTTAATAGTTTCCATCAATAAGGGGTTTTGAAGGACCATTAGCCATTAAACACTTGAAATATCTTCATAGGGGTTTCTGACAGTGGTGAGGTGAGGTTGTCTGCAGTGACCATTTGGGGGCTGTGGAAATGAACTGAAGCCGCACAGCCAATAGTGAGCATTTGCTTGTGAAAATTTGCTGAGCTTTTGTCAGAAACCATAGGAGCTCACACCCTCTACCTCGAAGCCACCACTGACCCCCATTTCTCCTTACTGCACCAGGGTAGCTCTTTGCAGCTGGGTTTGGAGTTGAGGACGGAAACTGCAGCCCAACACTGTTGTCAGGGAAACGGTTGCAGGGAGTGGCTCCTGGCTCCCCAGCCCTATCAGACTGTGGTTTCAGTCAAGAGGACAGTGTGGACATGCATTCTGAAATGTGCACCAGGCGAGTCCTGTACACGATAGGAACTGTATCTTTTCCATGCATGCTTGACTAGCCAGGAAGAGCAACAAGACAGGAGAGAGACAGGAAAGGAGTTGGCAGGAAGGAATCTCCAAGGCTGACCTGAGAAGGCCTCAGCAGTGTTTTCTCCCCCTGCCTACTGCATCAGTAGAGTGTGATGACAGTCGTGAGGCCTCCTAGCTTCTGGGCAGCACTGTTGCTCCGCCATCAGTTGACCATTAGGCTGTACACAGTGACGGGTGATCTTAGGAAGACATGCTAAGAAACTAAGGCAAGAAGAGACAAGATAGATGCACACTGAGGAAGAATCAGAGCTGTAGATCTGTACAAGACCCGGAAGAGTATGCAGCAGCGGTGGTGGCAGGGATTAAATCCAAATCCAGAGTTGCCAGCAGGATATTGTCTAAAAAGCACAGTTTCCAACGACGACGATTTTATGAGTTACACAAACGAGAAAGTTTTGCCGTACTCAGGAGAAAAGGCATCTAGTAGATGCTGCCTCGGAGAGAGACCCGGTTGATAGATTCAGCCGGTAAACGTTTCAAAGCAGCTATTATGGATATGTTCAAAGATTAGAATAAAACCATATTAGAGAATTAAGAGGAATTATGATGACAGAGAGTTAACAAATACAAGGTCTCCACAGACAAATAAAACTATTTTTAAAAGACCCTGGAGACGGTCTTGGCACATCTTCGCTCTATCACGGCTGTAAGTAAATTAGTATTTTCTCCACAAACACACATCTCCCAGTTTACTCTGCTTCAGAATCCTTCCTGCATAGGAAGGGTCTGGCATAGAGCTGCAGGCTATGCTCTCTAAGACCTCACCTGGAAACTTACCATGGCCACCTTCAGTGTTCTAGCATGCACACTCTAGAAGGGCCACTCCTGGATAAAAATGACCTCTCATGTAACGGGAAAAGTCCCATGAAGAAATGAAAGCCATACCGCATTGATGATTTTGTCCTGTAGGCCAGGGACAAAAAGGGTAGCCCCTTTTTTCCAGGAATCTGTTTTTGTGACTCACTGAGTTTGCTTAGTGCAAACTCTGAGTTATAGTGAAGCTGTTCTGAGTCCCATGGTAGGGGTCAGAGGTCAAAGTTTTCAGCAAAACAATGGGAAGTGACTGAAGGAAGCACAGATTCATTTTGTTGGTGGTGATTGTTTGCTGTTGTGTTCTTGTAACTGACACCTGCAGGTTTTTCCCCCTCCCATAAGTGTGTGAATGAAGTAACTAAGCCTGTTCAGTTTATAAGCAATTTTGAGACTTTTCTTGGTAGTACTCAGTGATCTGCCTTGTCCTACCACACTGCATCCCATCCGTTTACCGATGCCCGAGGTCCACAGCTTGGAGAAGGAGAGTGCATGCTAGTGTAATGTGAGCCCCTGGGGAAAAACATTGAAAAATCCCATATGTGATTAGTTAGAAGGATCTCGTTAGTTTAGAATCATAATCTGGCAAAATCTTACACAATTTTAACTGATTTTATTCAGAAAAGGAAGTGAGAACTTAGAGAAGTTTTTAAGGTCCCCAGTCAGACAGATACACACAGACACATGTACACAAAAGCATACCATACCATCACACACACATATGCACATACAAACACATAAAAACAAACCACACAAACACAACACACATACACATGCATACATGTACAGACACATACATATGTAAACACATGTAAATACACATACAGACACACTCACATGGACATAAACACACAAATGTATACATCATGCACACAGACACATGTACAAACATAACATACACACAAACATGCACACATATACACACATGCATTCATTCATGTACATAAACACAAACACATTACACACACACATATACACAGACACATGTATACACACAAACACACCACATACATACAAACACAAATTCAGGAACCTTTGGGTTTTTTTTTTCACATGGATGCATTTAATCATTATCTATATCGTATTAGTGTTCTGTATATCTACAGTCCCACAAGTGCCACTTTCATTATAATTCTGTACCTTTTATTGAAGTCACACATGTATGTACTAGGTAGTGGAATTCTGTCTAAGAGCCCTGTCAGCGTCTAACAGGTAGATGTGTGTTACAGACATGGGGCCAGCAAGCCTGTTGGTAAAGACAAAGTTCAAAGAAAAGAGCTTAGAACCACAATCTGGCAAAGAGAGGCTCTCTGGTCTGAAACAATGGACACTGTAGATTTAGGTAAACAGTATTTGCCTTAACTAACTCCTACATTCTTTGCAGTGAAAACACCAGATCCCTGATCTCCTTCCCCCCTGTGGATTCCAGGCTAGAATCCTCTACCTTAGTAAAGCATGCTGATGTTCCTTCTGTTCTTTGACTATTTGGGGTGATTGTGATGGAGGCAGTAAAATTCCTTGTATTAACAAAACAGCACGCCATTGAGCTGCCTGGTTCCTCCAGTGGCATTCACAAGTAGAAGATTTACGTAGATCTATACCTGCACCCCTGCACACCGGCAAAAGCCAAACTAAAGCTTAGAAATCACACACCTTTGCAACCAATTGTTTTCAACAAAATACTGCCAAGTGTGAATTATGCTGCAAGCCAAGCTGTTAGTAGCATGTTCTAGTATTCCTAAGATTTTATACTAATATGATCTATTACTTTTTATTACGGAATTATAATTGCAAATCACCTCTGTCTTAAAGTAGGTTACACTCTAAAATTTTATTTGATGTCACTTGTTTGAGTTTTGCACAAATAAATAAGAGCCTGTGAAGCCATACAGTTATTCTTAACTAAGACAAATGTAACTGTATTAGTTAAATTGCTTTTTAAATAGAGTAAGAAAAGGGGTTAAATGTAGCGGACCTTGTAGAGGAAGACACCTTGTATACATTCGTCCAGCTGCGCCTTGTTGTGAGTTGCCATGCTCTGTGCCCATGCTCCATCCTTGTTATTGGCACACACCTCCTTCCGTCTACTGTTCTCCTCTTACCATAGACCTTAGGGCAAACGTCTGAGGCTTGCACTTTGCCATAGCCCCTGAACATGGCTGTGTTCCGGGTCCTGGAGCTCTTCTCTTTCCTCTGAAGTCTAGTTTTCTCAGCAGAATTGAGCTTGTGCTGATCCTACAGGTGTGGTCCAGGAACCTTTTTGTAGGATGCAGCACCTCAGAGAAGGCTTTGATTTAGTGAGGGCATTGTGCAGCTCAGTTACATTAGGGGTTACCATTGCACCGACCCAGACATGCTCAACACTCTAGGATGAAGTTTGTAACTTGAAGCAGTTTCTCCTGATTGCGTCAGGGTTTTTTCCTGTAATTTTGCTAGAATGGATGAGCCATGCCACACAGAGTAATTAAAACAATAGTTATGAGATAGTAAAGCCGGACAGGCAGTGTGGTAAACACCTTTAGTCCCAAGTTTTGGAAGCAGAGGCCTGTGATCTCTTTGAGTTCAAGGCTAGCCTGGTCTACATAGCAAGTTACAGGCCAGCCAGAGCTGTGCAAGGAGATCCTGTCTCCAAAACAAACATGAAATTAAAGTTATTAAAGGAATGTTGTAGATTGAGACAGGCACGAAGATGGAAGTGAGACTTCAGGCAGCACGTGAGAGGCAGTTACTATGCCAACTAATCACCAGGTACCACTATAGTGCAGCTGGAACCCTTGTCTTTCTTGATCATAGCCATCACACTCCTTCGCCTTCCTTGTCACTGATCACTGTTGGCTCGGGCTCTGGTACTAATTTGGGGATCTCTGGTTTGGAATTTTGGCATAGATTAGGCTGGACAGGTGGCTCAGGTGTGTGACCTACAAGCCTGATGGATGACCTGAGTTAAGACTCTGAAACCCACGTGAGTTGGAGGAGAGAACCAACTGCAGAAAGTTGTCCCCGACCTTCACTCATAGGTCCGTAGTGCATGCGTCTCGTACTGCAGCATGCACACACATTGATGATGGTGATGTGAAACCCGTTAAAATTCTAGCCTTTATTCCATTCAAGATTCTTCTCTAGCCCATGGAACTTTGTATCCTGTGGAATTCATATAGCACTTAAGCATTTGTGGTTTACGCGTAGACCAGCTAATGTAATAGGTAATTGACTTCATCTTGTAGATGGTGTAACTTCCAAACCCTTTGCTCATTGGTGTTTATTGGAGTGGGTTGGTTTAGTGCTGTCTCCTGTAAATATTCATCTTCCAAATCTTTTCAATGGTGGCACTTTTCGAACAGTGTCTGTAAGTTGGAAATGTTACCACGTCCTCGGATTTTTATTGTCATAACTGTTTTACTTATGTTAGAAGGACTGCTAGTATAAAGTTGTCTTACAGTAGTGATGCTGACACTTAATATGTGTACATTAAAAGTGAGACAGTAAGGATGGTGTATGGCAGAGTCTTACTCCTTCGCACTTGTGACAGTTCTTCCTGGATTTATCTTTGAATTTACCCAACAAAAGATATTTACCGGCGTTATAATAGATTATAGAGAAAATGACTCTTAAAGGTCATTTTAAGATGCCTAATAAGTTTGATGAGTCCAGATAAAGAAGTATAAAAGTTTATCTCATAGTAACCTTTAGTTTACTAATTAAGAATAAACACATGGATTCTTGGTATCTCTTGACTGTGGTGTATCATCTCTTAACAATGCCTGGCTGAGATAATCTATTTAATATTTGAGTGAAATCTTGACTTTCTGTGTTAATTCTCTCTTAGGTTTCAGCAGAGCAGCCTTACCATTCGGGTTAGTCAGACGAGAGCTGTCCTGTGAGGGTTATTCTATTGACCTGCGATGTCCGGGCAGTGACGTCATCATGATCGAGAGTGCCAACTACGGTCGGACGGACGACAAGATCTGCGATGCAGACCCCTTTCAGATGGAGAACACAGACTGCTACCTCCCCGATGCCTTCAAAATCATGACTCAAAGGTAGATGTGTGTGTAGGCGTGTCCTGTGTTAGCTACTGTATCCGAGGGTTAAAGTTACTGTCTGCTCAAAGTGAGCAGATGCTGCCCTCAGCTAAGCTTGTGACTTAGGCCAACATTTACATTATACTGTGTTTTCTGCAGCACATAAATCTTGCATATCATCTTATTGGAGATGACAGAATATATAGGACTACAGAATGTATACTCTAATTTTATAGAAAATGAAAAGAAGGAAGAGTTCAAATCTAAGCTTGTTTCTTGGGACTTGAGAAATTTGCAGTATTTTCTGTAGTTAAAAAGAATGTTTGTGTCTGGAACTTTGTCAGTAACTGCTCTTCACACTCATGTTTTCAGTGAGTTTTTACAGCAGTTTAGAGTCACATGAAAATTGAGTACTCTGTGTGTGTGTGTGTGTGTGTGTGTGTGTGTCTGTGTGTGTGTGTGTCTGTGTGTGTGTGTGTGTGTCTGTGTGTGTCTCTGTGTGTGTGTGTCTGTGTGTGTGTCTGTGTGTGTCTGTGTGTGTGTGTCTGTGTGTGTCTCTGTGTGTGTCTCTGTGTGTGTCTGTGTGTGTGTCTGTGTCTGTGTGTGTCTCTGTGTGTGTGTGTCTGTGTGTGTCTCTGTGTGTGTGTGTCTGTGTGTGTGTCTGTGTGTGTCTGTGTGTGTGTGTCTGTGTGTGTCTCTGTGTGTGTCTCTGTGTGTGTCTGTGTGTGTGTCTGTGTGTGTGTGTCTGTGTGTGTCTCTGTGTGTGTGTGTCTGTGTGTGTCTCTCTGTGTGTGTGTGTGTGTGTCTCTGTGTGTGTGTCTGTGTGTGTGTGTGTCTCTGTGTGTGTCTGTGTGTGTGTGTCTGTGTGTGTGTCTCTGTGTGTGTCTGTGTGTGTGTCTGTGTGTGTCTGTGTGTGTGTGTAGATTCTGATAGTTTTCAGGCTAACATGGCTAAATACTCCTACTTGCAACTTTTGCACTGTGTAGTAAGAGTCCTTTCTGATTTATAAGAAACCTTCATTTTGGTCTGTTGCAGCGTATCTATAAATCCTGGCTCTTAGCAGACTGAGGCAGGAAGATTATGAGCTTTAGGCCATCCTGGACTACAAGGAGCAATCCTTTCCCCTGCAGCCTCCTCCTTACCCACCTCTTATTGGTGAGAGGAGGCGTGGTGCGAGACCCATAAACTGTCTTCACTATTTTGCTTAATTACAATAAAAGAGTGGGCGGGATTGTTGCCCGCACTTTCTGTCCGTTTGGTGTTGACAGGGTTTGAATGTTAGTCGTTTTATAAACATCTCCTTTTTTGGTTTATTATCTCTCAGTGACCCCGAGCACAGAGCTCCTTCCCGTGTGCTCCTTTCTTCCTGTGTGTGCCTTGAGATAGCGTCTGCTTGTGCCCAGCATGTTCCCCCTTTCTATAACTGGCACTGCTAGTTTAGTTTTCAAGGATTCTTTGTATATTTAGTGTGGAAACTACTTTCTCAGTTGTGTCATATATAAATGTTTCCAACATGTTGCTGGCTTTTGTTCTGTGCTCTTGGTCCTTAACCTTAAAAGCAACAACAGTAAACAGACAGATGCAAGCTCAGAAAGCATGTAGCTAAGTGTGTCCTCCTGGGACAAAAGTGGAAATTCCTCTAAACAGTTAAACAACGTCCGGTGTCTGTTTTAAGAGTTTTACCTTCGTGAAGCCATAATTGCAGGGTAGGTTAGTAGAGTTTTGGAGCTCTGCTGTCTATGTAATACATAGACGAAAGTTGACATGCAAGTAAAGTATGGTCCTGCACAGTAATATTGAGGGTGTCTGCCTTCCTCAAACAGTACACAGGTAAACATATTCTAATAAGGTTCTCTGTAACCCAAGCAAGTCCTCCCCTTCATTCTTCAAGATGATTCTGAGAATAAATATGTTTTTTACAATTGGTCATTGAATAAATATTTTTGTCCAGGGTTAGGAAAATAAAAGTGCAAGGCAGTTATCAGTGTGATCTCACTGAGTGATCACTGCATCTGCGTTAAGTATGTATGTCATTGTAGAGCAGGTGCCAACTCCATTTAAAGGGTTGCCATTCAGTCTGATGGGCTGAGTGTACAGCAGGTGTGCCGGGTACCTGACCACCTGGGCTGGGACATGAACTGTGAGACCAGTGGCCTTACTGGACCTGAGCCTGTTTGTTTCTTCCCCTCCTAAGTCCCCGATGATAACTGACAGAACGTTGATAATGAGGATGGGTCCTCTTCCGCATGCCGTGGCCATGTGCCCCATTCTGACCTTAAACCTTTCCGCCTCGGATGCATGCTTTATAGAGGCTGATGTAACCACCCAGCTGGGTAGGAACTGAGGTATGCTGCTCGCCCTTGTGAGGCGTGATCTGCGTATTGCTAGCTTAGGAAAAATGATAAAGGTAAAAAAAAAAAAAAAAAAAAAAAAAAAACCAACAAAAAAAATAAATGAGTCTTTCAAATGCATGTTCCTTTTGCTCCATGGTGAGACTGAAGAAAATCCTAAATTGAGTATCACAGGCCAAGGGGAGCCTTCCTTGGACACAAGCCACCTAACTCTTGGCATTGTAGTTTTTAAATTTGGGAACTCATGGCAGCTCAGTGAACCTTGTCATATGTGTGTATACACAGTAGTTTCTTGTCATTGCAACCCACTAGTTCTGAAGTACCTCAGTTCTCCAGCACTGCTTTGTCCAGAGGTCCCCATTATTTAGAACGCAGTAAGTACACTAAAGGGACACCTAACGGTCACATAGGTTAGCATTAGTATTATTTTTAATTTCATGGAAGAAAACCCTTGCTCTTCCTAGGCATGGCTTTCCCCTCTGTCTCCTGCTTCCTTCCCTCTGGGACACAGTATCGTAATGAGATTTGTAACTTGATTAGCAGATCACCTAAAAGAATAACAAGACTTCTATGTGCAGGTAGTCATTACAGACACAATGGAAACATCAGAGGATATGAGCACATGGAGGAAAACATGCAAACACTACTTCCTACGATTGTCTGTGCTTTAAAAAAATACGTGTTCTTGAGGATGGATTGGGATTATGTATTGGTATATTTCCACTGACAGGCAGTATAGCTAGATTTTCAAATGTGTATAGTGGCTTGCTAGGTCTTTTATGCAAGCCTTCCATAACCCCAAAACATCTTTGTTTCCAGTTCTTTCACATGAGAGACCACATATACAGAGAATATTTTGCATGTGGTGTTTCAAGTGTGGGGAGCTGTCTGTGACTTGGATCTATCATGACACTAACCGTTTCTCCATCCCTGTTACTGGTCCACTTCTGTCATGAAGGGCAGCATCTGGAAGCAGGCCAGGGAGGAGCAGCAAAAATGGAGGGAGTCAGCAAAGAGAGTGTCTGGCAGGTCTAGCTTCTGGGCTCGGACAGGGCTACTGCAAGACATGTACACCCATACACACACTTAGGTACACAGTAGGTGTTTAGTACAAGTGTCAAGCTTAGTGTTCTACAGGTGAACTTCCTTCTAGATGTAGAAGGCACACGGCCTTCCATTGGATCTAAGTGCAGGAGGGCTTCATATCCGGTTGCTGCAGTACTTGAAAAAAATTAAATTCTAGGACTACATGTTGTTGGCCCATTATCAGATCTTCAAATGGGGTATGGGGCATTGACATAAATAAAGAAATCATATAGCAGCTGAAGAACCATTTTTAAATTGTAGTATACTTGTGGCTGGTTGGTTTATAATTATTTAATCAGCACTATGACAATTTGAACATAAACACTGTATTGAAAAGAGGATGGCAAGATTGAGATTATTTGAAAAACATTTTCATAGTGGAAGCATGTAAGTGCCCGATTCATGGTATGTCACAATGCAAAGCATAAGGAAGCCTGTCGTATTTGACTGGTGCAGTTGGAAAGAACCATAGGAAACCAGGGAGGAAGTGGTTTTGCAGCTGGGTTGTCAATGAATAATTACTGTGCACATATCACCATTTGACTCCGAACACACAAAACCTCAAGTAGTTCAGTGAATTTTTCTATGTAGAAGTCCTCAAAAACTGAGGCATTGAATAATGTACCAAAGAGAGACATTTATGATTCTTTAACATAGAAAATGTCTTTTTGGAAAGCTCCAGTAGCAATACTGCAAATTCTCCATTGAGTTACAGAGCCCCCTCCTTGTGTCTGGTGAGGGACACGGGTATCTATCTCAGTGTAGTATGGCGGTTGCTGTGCATGTCAGACCTTCATTTCTGTTCTCACCACCTCATTTGGTAAGAATGAGCTAACCAGGTTTTCATTCCACAGGTGAGATTACTGTTACTCTACTTTCTATGTACCTGGTCATTTAGAGGGAACAGTGGCCATGTTAGTAACTGACAGTAGCACTTTCTCTGTGTCCCTTCCTCAGAATCTGAAGTACAAGAAATATCTCAGATACCAGATTTTGAAATATTTGCCCCAGTTTTCCTGGTTAAATATCCTAATTTATAAAGGACCGAAGTCCTGATTATTTCTGATTTTATATTTGAAACATTCCAGATTTTCCAATGAGTAATATTTAAACTGTGTGCTTGTCTTTAACGTATTCTGAGCATTTCATCTTCAAAAGGTTGAATTCCTTTCTTTTCTCAAAAATATTTATTTATACTTGAAGATTCTTAGATGGTCCCCATTACAGATAATGGTGGCTTTTAAGAATCTTTGAAGATTATTGTGGGGACACCTTCACATGAAACAGTCACAATTCGTTCACGTCAGTAACTGAAATGATTCCAGCTCTTATTCCGAAACTTTGATTAATTATTAAGAAAGTTAGAAATTCACCAAGAGTTCTGAATCTCTGTGACACTTGAGTGCAGCCTAGTCGGTGTCCTAAACCTCAGGGTACAACATCATATGTGACGTCAGGTAAGACTGGAGGTAGAAAGACAGCCGAGCGCACTCCGTTCCTGTAGAGCTGGGCTGTAGCCTCTCTTCTGAAAGAGGTGTTGAGCATCAAGCTGTTCACCAAGGCAGGGAGGAGGCCTTCATCCTACTTAACCTCCATTCATCACCCTTGCTGAGTCAGCTGTCCTGTGCACGGCACATTCAGTTCATTGCCGCATGCGTCTTCTCACTATGTGTTTATAAAACTGACAGTATGATATCCTCTCCCCTCAACCCCCTGTTAAATATTGTGAGCCTTTGAGAAGGGTAGAGTTACTTGGCACAGAGAGTAAAACCGCCAATTATGTGTTGAATGATTAATTCCTTAGCGAATTTGTTTATATATTGTGGGATATCTTTTGGGTTTGCTTGTTTGTTTTTCTGGCATAGGGTTTGGCTGTACATCCCTGGCTAGCTCCAAATCAGCAGTTTTACTTCTCCAGTCCCCCATATGTGCTAGAATTACAATCACACCTGAAGGTGAAATTTTATTCTTCAATAACGTTGAAGTTCCAGTCTGTTACTTAAAGTTGATAAAGTAACTTACTTTCAAATATACTAATAGATATCAATTGTATGTGAACTAAACAAAGGATAATGTGTGTAGGTGTACGCACACACACACACACACACACACACACACAGAGCCCACATAGAAAACATTTCTATAAGTAATGGTAAATATCAAAGCTCAGACGTTAGCCTGAAGAATCCATTAAAATGCAGCCACAGTTCTGGCAGACTTCATGATTATAGATTTCTGTTGGTGTGTAGTCTCCTTGACATACAAACCTCTCAGCCTTTATATTGATCAGTCTTCTTAAAGAGGCCCCATGTCCATGCCAGGCTCTACGATCTTTTTTTGTCTTTCCTTTAATTTAATTAGTACATACTACTGATCTCTCTTTACAGGCAACAATAATGTTGATGCGTACCTTTCTCAGACTCTCTTTTCAGAGCAGTAAACTTAGCTCAGTCTGGGTTTTCATGGGACTGGGGAGTTGCTGTAAGTGCTTGCTAGCCGGGACTACCCAGTACACTCAGCCTTTCCCGCAGAATCCAAGCCTGTAGCTTCTGAGAAAGTATGTTCATCTCATGTGCTGTGTAGTCCAAGTGCCTTTATGTATCTGTGCTGTCAGGTTTATCAGCCATTGGTCCATTAGGATGGAACACTGATGCGAAGAAGAAGCAACTTAGGGTTGATTGACTCAGCATTTACTATACAAAATAGACTGATGTCCTGGTGGGGGTTTCCCCCATTCTCCAGCCCTTTGCTGAGTTTATAGACAACAACTGGGACTGACTTCTTTGGCTGCAGGTTTCTAAGTTGCTCGTGTAGATTCTTGAATCTTAGAAGAGTATATAACATCTATTACAGCTCTGATTGGTATGTCTAATTGCATACGTGCTTTGCATGTTACTGATGGGCATGTAAACTGTAGGTCTTGTGTAGACAGGGAGATTACTGGCAATTTAAAAAAAAGGGAACACCCCAATCTTGAACCATATTAAACATTCACAGTTGCTCTATAAGAAAGGCCAATGAATTATGAAATAACTTAGAACCAAGCCATATAAATATCCCTTATGGTCCACCAAAATAAACGAATGGGAAAGGAGCAGTAGGGTCACGTCAGGGGTTTTTCACTGCAGGACCTGGAGGTTTTCCTGTAAAGGGCAAGCGTGTGAAGCACTTCTCTTACTAGATGAAGTCTGCAGAGAGTCCCAGACTACAGCCTTGAGTTCACAGACACTTCCTCACATAGAGTTTGCTGCTATCCTATTGTGTTCCTTGTTTGGGTGGTGAGCTGTCATTTTTCTCTGAGGACAAGGCATCACCGCTTTTTGTATGACCCAAAGGCCGCTGGGTGAAACTCAAACTTGCATGCATGTCTTACAACTTTGCCTTTCCTTTTATCTTGGACAGAGTGTATGAAGATAAAGGAAGTTAGGGGTTTTCTTGGAGGGTGGCTCATTGTTGTTTGGCTCCCAGGAAGCCTCCTGCCTCAGTCTTCTGAGTACTGTAGTGACAGGCCCACCACTACCCATCCACCAGGCTTGCGAATGAGCTTTCAATCTGAATTTGTGATGGATGAAGAAAGCTTGAAGTAAGTTATATCTTCTGGCAGCCACCGTCAAGTAAGCACAGAGAATGGACATGTAAACAGTTGTAAAGAAGAAGAAACTTACTTTATAAGACTTATAACCTTTGATACGGATTTGGGTTCTTCTTTTGTCTTCTGTTTGGATGCTTGTCTACCCTCCATTCATACAGCCCATACCACTGAAGTGTAATGGAATATACTTTCGACCAGTTTTCTACCACTATAAAGTACAACTTTATAATCAGTAATGCAAGGCACTTTGTACTATATATGCAAAGAATATATATGCATTGGCACTTTGGAATTTACTGTAAAATGAATAATAAGCCCAATTTTATTCCAGGTAAATTGATAATAATACTGTTGTATATTCAGTGAGATTATTAATCAAATTTTATACACATACAAGCATAATAGGGAAATTGTCCTTATTCCTTATTTTTGTTTTGGCTTTGTTTAGCTTATTTCTTATTGTTGATTTCAGGCAAGGTCTCACCAGGTAGCCCTGGCTGGCCTGGAACTCTCTATGGAGACCAGACTGGCCTTGAATTCACAGAGACCACCTGCCTTGCTTGGCCAAGTGTTGAAATTAAAGGAACCAACCTGCCTAGATCTGTATTTCATTTTCTGATTAGTGGTTTAACATCAGGCATTTATTGGTTAATTTTATTAAATACAGAAACTCAGTTCTTTAGTTTAAAGCATTTTACATCATCAAAAATTACGGCTCCCCTTATTTTCCAGAAATTCTATATTGTAATTGTTAACATAAAGACTATAATAGTAAGAGCAAAATCACAGCAGTATTTATGGGGTTTTTTGCACATTGGCTAAGGAAAGTTATTGTGAAGAATGAGTTTCCCAGTGGCATTTTACTAATACATATTTAGCTGTCTTGCAGATTTTAACAGCCTATCTTTCTTACCTTACTCCGCACTTCTTTAAATATATTATAGCAATTTAAATTGTTCAGTGCTGTTTGCTATTCTGCAATTAATTTTAGAGCTAATAATATCTGTTTCACATGTTTCTAGGAGAAATCTCATTTATGACAAAAAGCAAGACAAAAGAGATTCTGTTGCCCCTCAATGCTGTCTACTCCATATAAACCAGTCAAGGATAGATTGTAACTAATGCACACAAGATCTATGAGCATTTCTGGTCATGCCACATGCCACCCAGAGACATGGTTTCAGGACTTCCCTAACACTACCCTCCTGTAATCCTCACACTTACTACTGTGATGGATACCTGAGAGGAAGACTTAAGAGAGAAAATAATTATTTGGGACCAAGGTTGTCAAGTCTAAAGTCACCTGTCTCCACTACTTTGGTCCTAATGGGAGGTGGAATATCTTGTTTCAAGGAGAGTGCGCCGAGAAGGTCCTGCTTCTCACGGACTTGCAGAATGTACAGCCTTTAACCACTCTCTTTTGGTTTTGAGTCTGTTTTACATCCCCTCCTTTGTGGTGTGGCTGTAGGACAGCTAAGATCATTTGAAGATCTTGTTAAATGAAAAATCTTAGTTTGTGATAAATTCAGTCTAGGTGGTGTTTTGTTTTTGTTTTTTTTTTTTTTCCTATGATGTTGTGTGGTAGTGTTTTGAAGAAATGGCCTGTGGGAAATATTCATGTGACTCATTGTATAATTTCTAGTAATACTGGCCTGAGTGTGTCAGGCTATACCACAATGTAAACGTTTCCCATGGGGGGTGGGGAGAGGAGTAAGACTAGTAGTGTATCAAGCAACATTGATACTATGTATCAAGCAATAGTTATTAAGTGTGTGAGACATTAGTGTTCATCTTTCATACATTACCCCGAGTGTTCCTGGTTAGAACACAGATTACATAGGGAATTCGCCATGTGCAGCAGGTAAAATTAAAATGTGCCATGCAAACATTAGGAAAAAGAGCTGAAAATATAAAAGCTCCAATAATTAAATTTATTTAAAGGACATTAATTATGTGATAGTAAAATGTGTATTCGTTCAATTAAAATGTTGAGCACGAGTAACTCATTTCTACAGTTGATGCTAAATACTACAATGAGAATGGAACCCAGTGAATTTTAAGCCAATGAGAATGATGGGTATTGCTTTCTCCTTCGATCCTCACATCTGCCCATTTGGAGATAACACTATCACCAGCATCTACTATTACATACTGATAGCCTATGTAGCAAGAAATGTTTTAAGTCACGTGTCTTTAATAATAATTTCAATATAATCTCCAATCAAGAGATCTTTCAAAGGAGTTTTCATGCTCCTCATTACCTTTGGAACTTGCTAGAACCATAGATCCAGAGAAGATAAGAAAATGCCTACTGACTTTTAAAAGCCTATTTTGTTATTTGATGAGCTTGTTCTGCACATTAAATTACATCCTGATCTAGCCCTAAGATTATCCCATCATTAATTTATGGAACTACACATTTGTTGTCTAAAGCTCATCAGGGTTCATATGAGGGATGTCCCACATTTTAAAGAGATATATAGATAAGCATATAAGAAGTGCTGGCTTACTGTCATTACTAATATACAGTGGTTCAAGACATTTGTGTGTACACTTCCATTTATTTCCAGTCTTGATGAACAGACCTTTATTAAGCCGCCATGATTACTGAATGTGAAATGTAACCAAGATTATTTTTTATTCAAATATAGTTTAAATATTCATCAAAGCGAAGTTATGCTTAGGACTGACAGAGACTATTAACATCAAAAAATATAATTAACTGCATTGGGTATCATGAAGTAGAGTTAGCCAAATAGCCGAGAGGTCTAATTGCTCTAGAGTTTGAGAAGCGATGGTTTTATTTTATACTGTATCTGAGGAATTAATAGTAATGTGGTTTCCTATGTGGGCCAATTAAAAGCTGCCTGTTAAGGTTCATTGCTCTATAGGAAACCCATTGACTATCACTTAGTAAACAGGATTGACGTGCCAGTGTGTACAAGAAGATAAAATAGAATAAAAACCATGAAAATGAGATGTACTAGAAATTCTTCCTAGACCTGCATCCTGTCAGGGTGAGCTGGAGAGGGTGCTGTGTGTCTTTCCATTCTTCCTTCTTTGCCTGGCCCTCTCCTAGGACCCACAGCTTTGCCTGTGGGAGGATTCAAGGCTGATGTTCTCACAGAACCTGTCTGGGGTTTGGGGAGCATCAGCCTTCCCCTGTGAGACAGCTGTTGTTTAGTGCCAGAGGACAGAGCAGGGGCTGAACCTCACCATCACCCAGAGAAGCCCCCCAACTCCCCAGCTAGACAACCTCATCTTCCAGAACTTCAGCCTCTCAGGGTGCTCAAACCTGCTTCTGCTAGATTCCCCAATAGAGTTTACAGTTGTCCTCCCAGCTATCCTCTTAGAGAGCTTGACCTCAAATTTCACGTCCTGGGTTGCCCCACCAAAGGGCAGTGCTAATGTTAAATATAAAACAAACCCAACAAGGATATTGGTTATATATGTTTTAAGTCTAGCTGTTAAGTTTTAAAACTAAACATTTCAAAGCAGAAGACAAAAGAGAAAATTGCCCAGTTCAAGTCTACAAAATGGATTTTTTTTTTTTTTTTTTTTTACATCTTTACCATGTCATCCCTTTTCTTTAATGAAAGTAGTATTTTGACCTTTGTGTCTCCCCTAAGGTTTTTAGCTGCATACAAAAGGAAACCATTCCTCATTGAACCCAGAAGATGTTGCCCTGGTGAGACTGTAGAGATTCAGGAGTTGTCGGGCATCCTAATGGTATTTTGACATTAATGACACTCATGAAATAGAAGCATTTAATGGTCAAGATAAGAGTTAGGTCTCCCAAGATTTCTTTTTCTTAACAATTCTAAATCAAATGTGCTTAATACATTGGCCACAATGTCTACTAAAAAATACATAATGCGAGTTGACTGCTTTACTGCTTTACCTCTCAAGTTTTATTCTTTAATCTTTTTGGTTTTTTCTTCCTTCCTTCCTTTCTTTCTCTTTTAAATAAACATGCTTTGGAAGCTATATGTATTACCCAGAATGCTGTTTGTTCTATCTGGATATCCTATGTACTCACCACTTTTAGAAGTCATGAAAGTCCTACGATTGAATAGTAAAGTTGTTTGTGTTCCGTATAGTAAGGCCTGTCTTCTGTCTGTCATCTGAAGTGACGAAGCCACTCTTATGGCCAGTCTTATGACGCCACCACTCCAGTTCTAGATGTGTAGCAGTGTTAGCTTTCACAGCTGCTGTGTTGATTGTCTCAGAGCATACGGCCCTTTACTTGTCCCCTCCTTGAACATGAAGGTGGTGGTGTTTAAAACTCTTAAGGTTCCCATAAATTGTGCCTTCTACACAAGTTACTGATAGAGAACTAATTCAAGCTATAAGCATGTCATCAAATGGAAGCTTTGCTGCCTTCGATGACCTTAAAAACAGTTTATGTTATTAGTACATTGTTATAAACCAGCCAAATTCTAAACAATTGTATCTCAGGAATCTGGAGCCAGGTTCAACTTAGGAAGAGTCTGTTTGTCCAGGCTTCACTAGTGTGCACTATCAAATGCTTGCTATATTCTGATGCACTCCAAACCCTAATGTGTCAGCCAAAGGCATCCATGAACACCTGACAAGAAAATACATTTGCAAGAATACAGATGGGTGTGTAGGGTTAAGTTTAGAAAGGTAAAGTTTCATGTAGAACACATGGCACAGATACTCTTCAGACCATAGCCAACCACTCAGATTAAGGCAGAAGAGATATGTCAGATCTCCAGGATGGTACAGCATACCTCCAAACATGGGTGGAGGAGCGGGAGTGGCCAGAGTAACCAAATGGAAAATGGGCACACTGAGGTCTGTGAGTGGTCACCTGCACTCTTCATCTGTCCAGCATCTCAGTGTTGCCATCTCCCACCTTCTTCACATTAGAATTTCCTGCATTGCCCTTTGGCCAAGGAGTAGAGGTCTTTCAAATATCCCTTTCCTTTCATTCCTAAGAGTTGTATGCAATCATTATGCATACACACATAGAGAAATAGGTACATACATACATACATACATACATACATGTGTTTATATACATATGTATGTATGTGTGTGTGTGTATATACATATATATATATATATATACATATATATATATATATATATATATATATATATATATAGAGAGAGAGAGAGAGAGAGAGAGAGAGAGAGAGGCTTGTTTTAACTCTAAAGCCACAAGAGTTTATTTGTTTATAGCAGAGAACAGAAATACACAATTCCACATGCACCTTGTACACCCTGCTAGTTCTTCTGTATATATAGATATTGTTTACACATGGTTATTTCAGGGTATTATTGCCTCTGTCACTGCAGATTCTTCTGTCTGTCTGACTATCTTTCTATCTACCATCTGTCATCTTTTTAAGACAATGTGTCCTCTGTGACTGAGATGCAGCAGAAGGATGCTTCCCTTGGTGCTCCATACTCTTTAGGAGAGCTCCTTGGATACCAGGCTGCAGAATGAGTGCACACGAGTTGCATTCAGTTATCGAGAATGCCATCAGCAATGCCTTGTTGGTTTCTTATCAGCTACTTCCTGCTGTCAGCTTGGCACTTATTTCAATAGGAAAGGATTTGCATCGAGTGTGATGCCTTATTATATGCAGCTAACACAGGGTTTTTAATTGTGCAAACACACAAGACTCCTGCGTTGGTAGTCAATTTGATAAAAGGATTAGATTATGAATATTTTGTCATGATTAAATATTACTTCTGATTTATCAGACGTAAGCCAGTGGAATCTGCCGTCTATTTATCAGTCAAATGAGACTCCATTAAATTTGAGTGTGAATCACAAAGTACCCATTTCTTTATATTGTCTCTTAAGGATTTGATGTTTTATATTCAGATGAGGGTGGTGAGGATTGTTTGGGGCCCTCTTCTCAGCTCATCCCCAAGGGTCTGTGTTTTCAGATTTGGCCTAGGTTGTTTTTAATCTCTAGGTAAACATCTGTATCTATCCAAAACTTTGCAGCTTTTTAAAAAGGGAGATGGTTGACATGTATCTAAAGCCAATTTAAGTCTTTCAATCCTTAACTAAGAAAAAGATGAAACACAGAATAAGAAATCCCATTAAGAATGCACTCATTTAGTGAATGCTTCTTGGTAAAAGTAGTCCTAAGCGGGGCTGGAGTGATGGTTCAGCCATTAGGAACCCTGGCTGCTCTTCCAGAGGTCCTAGTTCAATCCACCACACCCACATGGCAGATCATAGCTGTCTAACTCTAGGGGCTCTGGTACCTCCAGATAGACATACATGTGGGCAACACAGCAAAGCACGTAACATAAAAGTAAATAAAAAGATGATCTGAGCATGCTGGGAATTTACCAGCCCTAACATCTACCTGGGGAGGGGAAACTGAGGCTCCAGAAACCACTAACATCCTAAACAAGAAAAGGAAAACGCTGAGCATTTGAGAGGCAAATGCTATTAAACAAGTAGACATGAAGTTTACAGTTTCGTGCTAGACATTCACAAATTCAGTACCAGCAAAAATATAGAACATTCAGCGCAGAGCAGAATGCAAATAACTTACAAACAAATGAATGAATGGACACTTGTAGATGGTAGACAAAGGAAATGGAGAAAGATCTCTTTGGGTTTTAGTTCCAGGGGAAAACTTCATACTTATGGCCAGTGTGGTTTCCACTGGCTTTCTCTATCCACACTTGACCTTTGGCCATGGGAACCTCTGGTCCCTGCCCAACAGGAAATAGTTACATGGGCAAAGATGTGGGATGAACAATGTAATGAGTGTACTTAGGGTCCCCACGGTAACTGAATGTCACCAAGACTCGGTTGCTAACGGTGGAAGGAGTACCGCCCCATTCACCCCAAGTGTCTGTAGGAATGCTCCCGGCAAGCGGATAGAATTTGAACACAAGAGTAGATTTTTCAGTTGGCAAAACCATAACATGAATTGCTCTGGCTTTGGAGAAGCTCCTGCAGCATGATCAAGCCTAGGGGTCATGGCTTTTACAGGGTACAGTTACGGTGTGTAGGGAGCATTCCAGACTCCTGAGAGAAAGTGCATAGAGAGCCATTCCCGCCTTTTCCCTTTATGGAACTTTGACAGAAGCATGCATACCTCATGTGTTTCTCTGTAACATTGGATTAGTAATCAGTTTATATTAAGACATAGTAAGTTATTCTCTCAGAACTTTCCCCCCTTTTTTGATACATTCTTTTGTAAACTATGACAAGTGTTTTACTGCCAAACATTTTTGAAGCTGCAAGAAGTTAGATACAGGGCCAGCTGTAACATAGAAGTATTAACAAATGTGTTTTGGTATGTAAGTTTGGTGAAGAAAAGTCAGGCTTCAAAATGATCTAGAGCTGAGTTTGAGTGAGCAGCAGTGCCTTTTGGACACCTGATAAAAACCCAGAGTGTTAGAAGCATTTTAACAAAATAGGAAAAACTTTTTAATAAGATTTATATGTTCTGTGCACAGCTGAAAAAGTTTTTTAATAAGCACACTTCCAAGAGTGTTAGCATTTTATTTCTGAGCATTGAATGGGATGTGTAGGGGACGCTTAACCAACATTTGTTGCCGTGTTTAATGAAAATGAGACCCGTAGAAGCAGGAACTACTTATATTAGTTATCAATTAGACTGGGAGTTTGTCTTATGTTCATTATAATATGACTAAATGACAACCTATCTGACATTAAAGAGTCAGAAAAAACACACCTCAATGGTGTAATTTTCTTGTTTATCAAATTGTATTCCAACCTGGGGAATCATCGTTAACCTGCCTTTAAACAGCGCCACATGCATCCCTGACTCTGCCTTGCCCTCCAAAACTCCTTCCCATTCCAGTTCCTTTGCTTTATCTCAGACTCTAATCCTCCAAGCGGGTAATTAAGGGACCAGCGGAGCCATTTGTGGCAAAGAAGAGCCATAAGGGTGAAAATATTTCTTCACTGAATGATCTTTCAGAAGTAAATAATTGCAGAGGAGAAAGATTTGGGAAGAGCAGTGTAAATCTGAGGGTAATTAGACAGAGTGGAGTATGGACATCGAAGCGCCTGGCATGTACAATTCTCACATCAGAACAAAACTAATTAAATATTTAGAAACCAGAATCCCCTCACAATTTGAAGAAAAATAACCCAGGACAAAAGGGTCTGTAACTTTGCAGATAATTAACAAGGGGTAGAGGAGAGAAAGACATCACAGACTGGCCCGTGTGGCTGCACAAGGTCACATCCTGTTATGTGGTGTCTTTTATACAGTCTGATAACAAGTCTGCTGCTAATTTCATCTAACTAGGGCATCCCGTAGTGAGTTCCCATTTCCCTTGTTAAAAATGTGACAGCTTATGCAAGTGCAAACTGTAGCAGGTTAAAAATACTGTTACTTTTACAGGAGGTGTTTTTTTAAATTATTAAAAGCATAAAAATTATATATATGTATATATATATGTATATATATATATACATATATATTACATATATTATATATATAAAATTATGGATTTTTGTCCCCACTTAAATGCTCTTATTCTTTCCATTAAATAGTCAGACCTCATGACCCTATGCAGGGAGCAGTCTCAGTGGCGTGCTTTGTAAATAAATACCCCTGATTTTGCTAATAAAAGCAAGTGCATTTGTGTTGAATGTGCATTTCTGCAAACAAGAAATTTTGTTTTGGATTAATAAGGCTCAGAGTGAGTCAAACTTCATTTGCATTAAACTGACCCCAAGGTCCAGTAAAAACTGCAAGGAGTTTCACTGGTTTCTAAAACACAAAAAAAGTTGTTTTTAGCACAGCGGCACCACTTCTAGATGCTTATTTTAATAATTAATGTGGAATTTCAAGTTAATTTTAGCAGTCCACAAGATACAAGTCATGCATATGTTTTAGGATCCATATATTCTGTGGTTGTGTTTTCTGGCATAGTAGTTTACAGAGGTATAAACTGTTTGTGGATGGTATTACTGTTCATGGTATTCTTGTTTTCAACATCAATGACAGCAATGAGCTTAAGTAATACTTTGCTGTCAGACACTGGTTGACTTACCCACAACTGTTTGGAAGGGGCCTTTTACTTTTCTTCCACACAACATTCTTTAATAGGGAAATTACACACACACACTCTCTCTCTCTCTCTCTCTCTCTCTCTCTCTCTCTCTCTCTCTCTTGGCACAAAAATACACACTTGAGATTTTTCTACAGTTGTTCACACAGCGGTTTTAAAGATTTAATCATTACAACCCTGGAAAACAAGGATTATATTAAAAAATTTTTTGCAAGATAACATATAGAAGATCAAGTGGAATACAATTTGAATTACTTTGTTTTTCCAAATTATTTGTCTCGGCGTGGCAAGCATGGGTACTCTGTTTTCTGGTACAGTAGCAACTCTGTTTTTGAAATTCATTAAATAAGACATTATTCTATAATTTGTCTAAGTACTGGCCTAACCTGCCTAGGGAATTAAGTTCTGTGTGGTAGAACACTTCTAGATGAGACAAATGACTAAGTCATGAGAACATGGTTACTTGACAAGTGGCATATCCTATAGAACATTTGCCATGCCAATCCCACATCATTTAACTCCCTGATGTCGTGTTTACCTAGCAATTAGTTCAGCGCTCATATCGTCATTAATAAATACTTACAGAGAGCAGGATCTGTTTCCGTAACACTCCGCAAGTTTAAGTGGTAAAAAGACATTTTGTTGTAAGCTTTGTTTGAGAAAAGAGAGACGCTCCACTGGGCACTCAGCAGCCTCCCTCCTGACATGGGGAACTGACTGTCTCCTGAGGCTTGCTTGAGTGGATCTTTGTCTCCCTTTCTTGCTTGACTTGAGTACTTGCTTTCCGTGCATCTCTTTGCGCTGGCTCTCACCTCCTCATGGAGTCATGCAACATGCTGTGTGTGGGATATTTGATTCTCAGTCTGTACTAAGAGGGACAAGGATAGGGATGATAGAACCAGACCATTTGAAGTGTCAGCGTATGGGAGCATCATCACAAACTAAAGGGCATATCCCCCAATATATATTTTTTATTCTTTTATTTTTCATGATATCAAAATTTGTCCAGAATTCTATAAGATCAGGTAAACCAATCGAAGGAGAGTTGGGTGTCTGCTGTGCATGTTTTGTTAACTGAACAAAAATAACCAGGTTAGCTGTTTATTATCAATTACATTCTTCAGAAACGTGGACTGCATTCTTCCATGCTTGTCATGTGTTCACCTCCAATGAGAGTCTTAGAAGCCAGCAAGTCCTGTTTTCTTTTTTCTTCATTTCTTTTTAGGTTTTTGTTCCTCATTCCCTCCTATTTGCTATAAGGACTCTACATTCAGTTAGCCTGTGTACTTGAATAAAATTAAGTATACCAATCGGCATTATTTATTTTTGTATTGTTACCTGAAGCTCAGAAGTTAAGGTTATTCCTACCCCATCCACTAGATCCATGATAGAAGATTCAGGTGTGGGGGTTCTGGTTTATTTAGAATGTTCACCATGTGATGTGGCTTGGATGGCCATCATGACTGTTCTTTTATAGTTAGCTCTTTGAACAAGGTAACACTTCACGTATCCTTGTATCCTAACACCTTGAAAGTCTGTATTTCCTCCAGAATTGAATGCTGGAAGACTGAAGGTAGCTGGCATTGAGCAGTGTGGGAACAACAAGCCTATTATTGCTAGTTTGTTGTAATTGAAGTTTAAAAATAGCAGATGCCAATTAGAGAAGGAAATTGTGGAAACAGTCTTCACTGAACACGCACACTCAGGAAAGAATTGGACTAATTCTGCAGGATCATTTCAGATTTAAGCAAACCCGAATTTAGTTTCCTGTCTGGATAATACCAAGCTTCTCTCTCTGTTGAAGGTTGGAGTATTTGTTCAAGTTGGTAGATTTTGCATTTTTAATCTTCCTTAGAACTGTGGTGAATAATGGCCCCTGGCAGGAGATAATGAAATTTTCTTAATTTATATTTTCAAGTAGAAGCTTCAATTGAAAATGGCATCCTATGGCCCGGAGACATAGCTCGAGTGCAAGTTCCAGGGGAGCTGCGGTAATGATGTGGTGCCATCGGTGATGGGGAACGATGGGACAGTGAAGAAGTAATTTAAGGAAGAAAAGAAAATGCACCAAAGCTTTATTGTAGCATATCTAATGATCTGGGGAAGATTCCCAATGGTTTTTGGAGCATGACTGGAGAAACTAATGTTATCTTGCCAAAACAGAAGCCTCTGCTTAATCAGCAGAACGAGACTATTGATTAAAACACCTCGCACAATAGATTACACGTGGAATCTCATCTCCATACTCTGCACTTGGTAAAGTGTAATAATGAGCATAAGATAATCAAAAGCAGAGGAAAAGCAATTGGCCGGGCATCGTACAATTCACGCTTAGAGTTGGACGGGGAAACAGGTTTGCATGCTTTTAAAGATACACGCAGGAACGGATACACACAGTGCAGGGATGGCGCTGGAAGAGGTGACTCTGGATTTGCAGCTCTGGGTCTGGTTTCTAGAATGGTCATTCTTCCTGAGGCTTTCCAGGAATTGCACAAAGTTCATCTTCCTTATTCAGTTGAAGCTTATCACCAATCGTCTAGGGAAGGCAATCCAGTTTCTAGATGAAAAGACTGAGCTCAGACTGGTTAGGGCACTGTTTCCAGACTCACAGACTGCAGATTAGAACTGAGTACCCAGTTCTTCGTCACGTTCAAGCGTGTTAGTTTGGCATTCATTGTCCCGCCGTAGCACAGAATCTGGACAGTGCTCTATTCTTTCTCAATACAGCTATGATTCCTAGCATGTGAACCAGAAAGTAGTTTGTTTCCTCTAAGTAAAAAGACTGTGTTTCTTCAATTAACAGTTGATGATTTATGTAAGGCATTTTCTGAGGGTTAGAGAAGACCAGCCTGCTTTTGAACTTAGAATGCTCCTGCTTCAGCTTTGACAGCTGAGATTTCAGAACCGTGCCAGAGTATACCTGTTATTTTCTAAGTAATATTGGTATACTGCTGTGTAAATAAAATACATTGTCATCAAGTACACATTTTTTTTCTTGAGGCAGTTTATTTAATTTTGGAAGTACTGCAGATATTTTTAAAAGTTAATATCAACATTGATGTCATATAGGGGTCCAGATACATGCTTTAAAACCCTTTGTAAGCAATCTGCAGATTGTGATGGCAAAGAAATTGGTGAGTTACTCATTGGTGTATCTTGTAAATTTTTTTCTCTCATCTTTTGGACATAACCCTGAGCATTGACACCAAGTTTAAATATTTGCTTCAATTTCTGATGATCATAAAATACATTGATACTCTCTTGTGAATAGTTAGTGATTTAAATTATGAGTCTTAATGTGTGGATTCATTTATCTGTTAGCTTTAGGAAAAAGCATTCTAGTGAATATCATAGAGGAGAATGATTGAACTTGACCATAAATGAAGAAACCTCTTCAGGCTTCCTGGTTTTAAAATTTAGGTTATAAGATGAATATTGGGTTTTCTTTCTTTCCTTTCACTGCGTTTGGATAACATAGAAAGCTTATAATAATGGGCTTTTTATGTCCAACATAAAGTGTTTTGCCATATTTAAACCCACTTATAGACTCTAAAGCAGGATTTAGTATTTTCTTGATGTGATTGATGGTTCTAAGAATAAGGTGTGAGTTTTTAAAGTATTAATGTGGGTCTTATCATGACGACTCATTTTATTTGCCTGTGCTGATGTTTAGAAGCTTTTATTATTGTATTTATTTTAATTTCATGTGGAAATCTCAGGTTCAGTATGATGTTCCCTGTATGCCTATACAGAAAGACCTCTTGGTATGATAGACAGAAGTTTGCAGTCAGAGTTAATGTAAAATTAATATCCACATTAGGTTTTTTTGTTTAGTTTTGGTGTTGCCATTCTTGGGATCAAATCCATGGCTTCTGAATGTCTAGGAAAGCACTCTACCCCTGAACCTGCTATACATCAAGATGGTAGATCAGAGGACTTTAACTTAAAAAACAAAACAAAACAAACAAACAAAAAAACCCTAAGTTAATGTTTTGAATTCTGGGTGGGGTGTTAGCATATCTACATTTCTTTTCATGGCACTTGCATCGTGTGATACACTCTCTAAGTTTAGTAGACATTATTCCTTCCCGAGTACACTCTAAATAGTTACATTTATACCTTCTTCAAACTGAGGCACTGTGTTCATTTGATTAGAGAAGTCAAACTAAATGCAGAGGTAATAGCAGTAGGTACAGTGGGATAGATAGATAGATAGATAGATAGATAGATAGATAGATAGATACATAGATACATAGATACATAGATACATAGATAGAGATAGATAGAGATATAGTCTTAAATTATATCTGCCTGTGGGAAATAGCCTGTTTAAAAAATATTGTCAAAAATCTTAATTTCACATTTAATGAATGAAAGGAATTTTAAATAGTAAACAAATTTTTAGGATAACATTTTTTCTTTTTTCCTGTCTATAGAGTAGGTTTCTATGAGTCATTATGCCACATTCACTTAAGCTCACCAACAAGTGATTGGAAGGCCTGCTCAAAGTAGTGGTAACAGAAACACTGACTCTGTGGCCAAGCAAAATGAGCTGACATTGCAAGCTCCAATTACATGCTTAGATAAATTGTACTCACTATGTATTTTCTGTTTTCATAAACCTTTATGGAGGGAAATTGCAGCTACCATACATGTTCTTTTTTTTCTGAAATATTTAAATTTTTTTATCTTTTGATGGTCTTCAGAGCAATGAGATACATCCTCCTGCTGTTTAAAACTACCCTGGGGTCTCAGCACTGAATTCTCTCTCCAGGGTGGGTCCTGATCATTTTCCGTATTAAAATGCTCTTAGCTGATACTGATCCTGTGCTGAGGACTAGGTTCTGATCACCACTAATTTAACTGTCTTTAGTCATCTGTGTGTCTTCATCAGAAGAGATACATCTACAGAACCCCCCCAAGAGCTAATATGATTGCTGTCAGGTTGTTAACGTTGTAAACCCACAAGGTGTTACCAAAATACACTAGTATCTTAACTGTTAGTGCGACACTGACCACACTCATACACACTGCTCTATATGTGAGGAAAGGGGAGTCAAGTTCGACCTCTACTCTGTGTGGACACAGACTCCCCAATTGTGTCCATTTCTTGGTTTATGTTGCCTTTTCATTTCCATGGCAATGAAAATTGAGCGTTGAGCCCTTGATGGAAATTTACGTTGCTTTTGTGGCTAAGTAATTGCTTTCTCATTCTTGATCTATTCAATTATAGCAATTTCCAGTTTTACAGTCTTTCCCACAACACTCAGGTTAAAAGACTGCCAGACTTTTCCTCCTACGGAGAACTCATACAGGATATTTTCTTCATGAGCCTAACTGGGGCTATATTTGATCTTCCAAAAAGCTTTCATTTGTCTGTATGTGTAAAGATACTGGTGTCCACAACTATGATTGTCTTACCCTTTCACAGTGATGTTCCTCTTCTTATTGATTCTTTATTGATTTAGACCAAAACTCCATCTTTTATCAATATTTATTTATTTATATGTGTATATGGAATATATGTGTATATATATATCCATCCCATATACATACATGCACATATATGTGTGCGTGCATGTGCATATATATATAAATATACATATTTCATATATGTATATGAAAGATGCATATTTAGACATAATTTTAAATAAAAACACACATGAACATTTTAAATCTAGAGTGAACACTGGTGATATATTGGGGCATAAATTTAAAACCATCTGATTGTAAGCCCATGCTTCGCACTGCCCTGCTGAATAGTGAATCCTTTGCACAGTATGCTTAGATAATAAATGTGGTTAGGATGACAGATTACTTTTGTCCTCAGCTTTAATTGGAAATTGTAGCCATGGTCAGATGACTAAACACAAAGTCACTCAGAAAAATATTAAATCTAGACAGCAATGTTTTTGTTTTCCAGAAGTTAGTCTTTCAAGTAAAGTACCAGGAGAAGGGGATTGGACTTGTCTCAACTTTGCTTCTTGCAAACCTACCATGGAATTGAGAAATACATGTGAGCTCAAATAACATAGTAAAATTAGGTTTGTTCACTAGATTACTTCTTTACTTCTGATTCAGAGAAAGTTGGCTATCTTTGATGAATTCTTTGACATAATATGCCCCTCCCTCCTTTCTCTATGTCTCCATCTCTCATTTTCTCTTTCTCCTTCCCTTGCTTCCTTCCTCCCTCCCCCTCCCTTCTCTCCTTTCTCCCTCTCTTCCTCCTATGAGACTGAGGATTGAACACAAATCCTGGTACATATTAGGCTCACAACCAACTCCATATATTCAGAGTGAGTGCGGGGGGGGGTGGGGGGGAGAGACAGACAGACAGGGAGAGAGAGACAGACAGGGAGAGAGAGACAGATAGAGACACAGAGACAAAGACATGGTCATGAGCCACCTGAAGTGGGTTCTGGAAGAGCAGGAAGCAGTCTTAACCCTCAGCCATCTCTGCAGCCCCATCACCGTCATTATTTTTCAGAAAACAATATACATCACAAGTTTTTTCAATGTGCGGGCTTTCTCTTTGTTTCCGAAGCTTCGTGTTCTTAATGCTTTTCAGCCTCACTACAAGCTTTCTCTTCTCCTCTTTCTATGCAAGGAGCTCTCAGTACGAAGGAGAAGTGACACTGTATGAGAAGCTCATTCACTCAGTGAATCATTATTTTATGGGTTTCCTCCAAGTGTATTTAAACCCTTGGAAAATAATAGCAGAGTACGTTTGCATGATTATAAAATATATACAGTAGGGGAATATGAAAGAGATATTTAATGCATGGGAGTTTACATTTCTTGCTTTCTGAGAAATGAGAGCGTGAGGCATAAGGAGAATCCCTATAGGTATGAATAGGTACACAAGAGAGGGCACCTGAGGACTTGATTTACCTATAGGCCCATCAATAATCAGGGCCGCAGAACCTGGAAGGTCAGATTCGGTTGAGGAGGCATGGAGATTCCTCACAGCTCTGCCAGGGAAGAACCAAAACCAAACCTCAGAATTATTTTTCTGGATGAGTTAAACATTATTGACCCACTGAGGCCTTAAATCTATCCACTGTTCATTTTAATTTTTTAAATAAAAAACAGTTTCTGTGATTCATGTTAAAATGATTTATTAAATGATGAACCATAGAAAATTTCTTCAAATGAGTGAAATTGAAAAAAAAAAAAAAAACCAGAAAGAACAAAGTGTTATGTTGTAAGGGATATCCTGCTTAGATTACCCATGTCTTTGAAATTTATGGGACAGGATGTCTTAAAATAAAATACCACACTGTTGGTCAAACTTAACCATTTTAATGTTTACAATGTATCATTTCAGTCTTAGTTACAATTTTACCGTAATATACTTTAAAGGTAAAAATGTAGCTGTTTAATCCTGCAGACTTCGGGTGCTGCTCATCAGGACAGCTCTGTGGGGTTTGGAGTTGTTGTGGCACCACTATGTGTGACTTAACATTATGTGTGACTTAATATTAATGCCACTGTGCTTTCCATTGTCCTGGGGGGGGGGGGGTTCCTTGTGCTGAGGGGATCTACTTCTCTCAGGCTGCTTTACAGTGCTATTTTATACTTCACTTATTTTATGCACCATAGACTATTTGGTATTCAAATTGTTGAATAAATTTTATAATAATGCCCGGTTCTGCTTGCTTTGCGTTCTTAATGTATAGACTATCGAGAAGCGTAATGAAACCCCTGCAAACATTCCATTCCACTGGGCTGTAATCAAATCAAATTAGAAAAGAAATAGTTCTTGCTTTTACAAAGCTTAAGAGAAGAACATCTGGGCCCACTTACAGAACTTAAACATCGTCCTGCCTGGAATCCCAGCTTCATTCCAGGATCCTTGGTGACTCACTGACGATAAGGGCAACAAAGAGAATCCCTCTGTAGAGTAACATATAGGATGCATGTCTCCTCTTCTGGGGATCTCGTTCTCAGCTCTGTTTGTACTATTAACTCTCAGGGCATCCGATGGAGAACTGGGTGCACAGTCATATCACAGACAGAAGCACAGCTTCCACGAGAAGCAGCAGCAGTGCTAACACATGCACTGTGCTGGTGGGTATTTTCAGTGCCTCTGCCACCTCTGCAGGCCTCCCACACACGGCAGAAAGTACTAGCAAGCACTTCCTGGTCGTGAGTGTAGACAGTGCCTGTGTTAAAACATGTAACGTAAATGCCTGTCAGGGCTGGGATCTGGGTCTGTGTATGTTCAGGTATGTTGTGACACTTGTCTGCTTAATTGTTCAGTATACCACCCTATGTTTTCTTGTACCGTTTTCTGGTTGCAATTTTTAATTCTTAAATATATTATCAAGTGGCCTGGTGGGTTATCCTCTCTGAACTTAATGGATATTACAAAAATCCCAGTTGAAACCTAATAGTAACATATATTTGGAGGCTACCAACTCTTTTCTTTTCATTCTTAGTTATAATTTAGTGTGTCCCTTAACATAGAAATTAAAATTCAAAGAAAATGCGAGTTTTATAGGGACATCTAATACCACCTCCGTACTTTGGTTCATGATTCAGCTCTATGTTTATTATATTTCCCAAGTATTAAAGTACACATTGTCTCACAGGCTTGAATGCTTTCTGTTTTCCAGGTGCAACAATCGAACACAGTGTGTAGTAGTTACCGGGTCAGATGTATTTCCTGATCCATGTCCCGGAACTTACAAATACCTTGAAGTTCAATATGAATGTGTCCCTTACAGTAAGTATGACGTTTGCATTTTTTCCTTTCTCCAGCGTTCCTTGTTGGAGCTGAAAGACTACCCATGTGAAAGAAGCGTATGTCTATGGCCTACAGAACCATTATGCATGCAAAGCACTCTCAGCCTTGGGATTCCAGTGTGGAAGAAAGCCATCCTGTGATGCTGGCCAAGTGTCTGCCTGTGTTCTTAAGTGTTTGGCTTTTAAGGCTAGTGTTTTTCCAGAAAACAAACTTGAATTAGCTATTCAGTAGGGCAGATAGAAATCTGTACTTTTGCCCAATACCAGTTGCCGACAAATTGGTTTGGCTCACAGTTTTCTGAAGAAGGGATTGACTTCAGGTTTAATCCTGAGGGATTTGAATAGCTACCTGGTGTCCTGGAAACATGAATGCTTGGTAAGAGCTACCAGAGCAGAGACTGAAGCCAGAGTTGTCCCAGAAGGAAGTCCTTCTTTACCACATTCAGTGAGGAAGTCTCAAGGTTTAAAACAAAGCCAAGAACACAGACAGATCAGACAAGGGTCTTTACCTTTTCCTATTTTTTTAACTGTTAGTACCGTGTTTAAGATTTAAAATTCAATTGGAAATTTCTAAGCAGGATCAGTGGTTTCCTTTCAGTATTAGATTGCATTACTCCCCCATTCTAGTTCATATATGGAATAGGGGAGAAAATACCTTAGTAGTTCAGACAACCTAAAGGTTTGACTGTGTTGCCTAATTGTCACAAGCTAGTTCAGAAGTCCCTTTATTCTTTGCCTTTTAAAGTTGAATGACAATTTAGTGTGTCACATTAGTACAGAGGTGTGTGAAAGGGGAGTGTTAGGACAGTAGTGTCACTGATTTGGAACTCTTTTCTAAACATTCCACCTTGAGAGAAAAGGGGACAGACAGACAGACAGACAGACACTTGGAGCGAGGTGCTATGATGTATGCGTGTCTGTAGTCCCATCTCCTGGGACAGAGGCAGTGACATCAGGATGATTGAGGTCATCCTGGGCTACATAGAGAGACCCCTCCTCAACATAGAAACACTAAAAGGGCAAAGTCTGCTAAATAAGGCAGATCCAGACATTTGATGGCATCTTCTAGCATGTACTGTATAGATCCACTGCCCGCTCTGCCACAGTTTTGATAAATTGATTTTGTGTGTGTGTGTGGTGTCAGTTAAAGGCCAAACACAGATTATCTTTCTCTTCTTGTCCCTGCTCTGTGTTCTCGTGTTACATGAAATGGATGTACTTTGTTATTTTCAATATCTTCTGTACCATTTGTAGGACTGGAAGCCCCCGACTTGCTCCTGCGCAGTGCGGTGGCTTTACTTAATCACCCTCCTGTGCCACTAGATGAAAACTGTATTCTTTTGAGCTAACCGAAATTTTTGTTCCATGAAGTCCCTCTCCCTTGAATTCAGCCTGGTCTCTGTCCTCAAATTAGACGAGGACTTCAGCCTCCATTTCCAAACAGTGGAGCCGGTCAGAGCTGCCAAGAGTTGTGTCTTTCTGCGACCTGGTTCCTGTTAACCTAGTCTAAGACACCAAGAACAGTGTTAAGCGAATATTACTTTCAGACTCTTTAAGTAATTTCTTGCGCTGTCTAAGAAAGAAAAATGTGGATATCTTCTGGAACATCTAACTTTCAAATTTTTACTTTTCCAGTTCTCCAGAAGTATTGTACATTGTGCACTAAACTTGTAAATAACTCTACTCAGAGAAGTATCGGTTCTTTTTTTTTTTTTTTTTAATTTAGTTTTTGTTCTTCAAAATAAAAGGTCAACCCAGTAATTAATTTGCTGTTGCCTTTCTAGATGTTTGCAAGAGGCAGATATAAGTGAATGACTTTGTTTTTTTTCTTTTTGAAGACTAGAAGTGGTCCTATATACCGTACAGTAGTGACACACTATAAACTGCATGGTTGCGCCTCGTCTTCAAATGTAATGCAGTCTTCTTAGCTCACTCCTAGGCTTACGTACACCCCTACTGCTTCCTGCTCTCCCATCTTCTCCTTCCTTATGCTCCCGTCTGTGATACTCTCTCCTCATGTTTGCTTTTGTTTCAAGGGTCCAGCCTTGACACACTCTCTCTCTCTCTTTTTTTTTTAAACAGTGCATTTGCTTTTTTGTCGCCTTTACATAGTCCTTTTCTCACATTACCCAGATAAAACAGTGTCACCATCATATTAAGCTTATCATGCACACCTTACCACTTGGCTTTACGCCAGTCTTCATCCATAACTAATCCTGCAGGAGCCTCATAGATCCCCCAAACAACTCCATCCCATTGTAAACAATTTCATTGGCTTTCCTTGACTTCAGAAAACACAGCAATAAATATACTCCACAGAGAGCACTAGAAACACCACTCTTTGGCTTGCCAACAAGCAGGTGCTTTCTATGTGCCCTTTTACGTTCGTCCAGGTAACACTGTAGCAAAATCACACACATGCAAGACATTCTTTGATCGTGTACAGGACATCGGTTCTGCAGGAAGTTAGTGTACATTTCAAAAGTCGCAGGGACCTTCCAGGAAAAATGCAATTGGCCAGACTGGAGTTCCACATGCCTTAAGCAGGCCTTGGTTGCTTTTCAATCTTGTGCCTACTTATTTTAAATTGTCACAGTATATAGGAATTTCATCTGAATGTTACCTACAAGTTCATTTGATACGAAAATTGCACTTATGTTGATGAATTAAGTTATTCATTGAATAAACGTGAGATTATTTTACATGAACTAGTGTGTCACTCCAGATGTAAAGTATGTAGGCTACAGTCAATGTGGGTCACTTTCTCTCTTGTGCATCCAGAGTCCTCTGCTGATGTTGGTGTGTGTGTACTTGTCTGGTCCGCAGAGGATTAAATATAGCCTTGTAAATTAATTCATATTGCCTCCTAAGACAAGTTGCACATTTGGCATGCAATTGTGACTACAGATTATTGTTAATTTTATTGTATTTTTATAGTCATCTGGTAGATAGAATTTTGGCTGATCTGACAGATATCTACACTTTTTGATTTCATAAAAATCTTTATATGGAGACTTTTGCTTTTGAAAATCTATCCGTCAACCATCAAAGGTTTTACTTATTTTTTTTTTTTTAAATTTACCTTTGGATATAGTCTCTCAGTTTTCATTTGGATTTGAAATTGTATCAGGTTGATACCCATCCTCCTTTTCTTTTTCATGGTATGATTCAAATCATAAAGAATTGAAAGCATTTCTGTTTTAGGTTTTGCTCATTGACTGCCCTGTCATTTTACTGCATCAGTTAAAAATAATGCAGTAATCTTTAATGGATGGACGATACTGTGGACATTTCTTACATTTTTTTTATTTAAATTGAACTCGAAATTCTCTAGTCAGTAAGCATCGTTAGAAGTGTTATTCATGTCTTTTATATGTAATCGCTTTATGTGAGTAAAGTCACTGTTTCCTTAAGGAACAATACAGCTGTCTATAAATACAGTCTGAGGGAGCAGCCTGGATACTAATGACCTCTCTTGTCCCCTTCGTCCACCGTGCCCGTCCTTTATTGATTCTGAGCAGGTACAATGTGCTCCTTACGGAGGAGTAGTGTTAGGACCGAATGCTACATAAACAAGTGTTGCTTTCAAAACACTCCCAAACCGCACGTGTTTCCCTCCTACAGTCAGAATTGCACAGATCAGAGCAAATGTGTTTCCCTGAAAGTGCTTAAATAGACCATAGGTTGTGCCTTAATTTAGAAATTATATGCTGTTGCCATGGCAAAAAAAAAAAAAAAATTTTTTTTTTTAAATATTTATGTGATGTTTCTCTCAAAGGAGTTCCGGAGGATCCCTGTTTTATCTTGACGAATACTTATAATTCTAAAAAATATGTAATCAAGCTGAGATCGTAATAAAGTGTGCACGTGCACTCTGGGTAATCGGTAGTCACACACTGATGCCTTTTGAGAGGGAAGAAGATGAAACCCAGTGGAGTCATTTGGTAGCACGCAGGCAATCTACTTCAGAGCCCACATTTAATCATGGTTACATTGTGTGGCCCTCATTGTTGGAGACCCTGTCAGTGAGAATTTGATTGGCGCTTTTCCTAGTGTATAATTCACCTTGGTAACCACATAGGGCTTCTCTTCGCCCTTACTCTCCTGTCCTGCCCTGTCCAGGTCTGCCCTGTGAAAGTCTTTCCCTTTCTTGGGGTCTGTGGATTGAGGTACTTGCTGGGAATGCTGGGTATGATGGTTGTTGCATGCTAGCTTGCTTTCTATGTTAATAAATGATGGTAGATAAAATGTCCTGAAAAGCTAACCATAATTCTTTCTTCCTTTTTCTCCCTGCCACCTGTGCTTGCTTTTCCCTTGTATGTATTTTGCTTACTTTTTTTTATAGACTTAATATTGCAAGTTTGATAATATGTTGTATATGATATAGAAAATTAATTAGAATTTGTAGTTTGAACTATATGTAATCTTAAGTAAATTTGCTAATATTTAGTGGGCGTTATTTACCCTTTTAAATTTTCTGTTGGGTGAGGGGAAACTTCTAGACTCCTGGAAAGGGAGCATTTTGCTAAATGGTTAAGACATTTTTCTAGAAATAGGAAATAATAGAAAAATAATTAAAGTGTACTGAGATGCATGGCTGTATAGTTTATTTCTTATCTGAGTATCTCTGGGGGGAAATGGAGCCATCTCAATATTTATTAAATTCAACTTAAACTCCAGAGTCAAGTTGTGAACCTTACAAATGTATTTTCCTTTCATGTTTATGTAATTAGAATCAGTTTGAAAATTGAGCTCATAGAGACCGAGTGGAGATGACACACCTGTGCATGCTTTTCTGTCTGCAATGCTCATATGTATATATATATGGAGGAGCCTGGTCAGAATGCAGGGTGGCTTTGGCAAGGCAAGAATATGTTCAGCTTGCATTAGTGAGGAGTTTCATTATTTATTCAGGCACACTAAGTGAAGCAGCATGCCAACTTATTTGTATTGCCTCCTTAATCTTCTAAAATGATTGATCCGTGTTCTTTCATGTAACTTTAGAATCTCTCTCCTGCTAGGTTCTCCTGTGTTTCTCTTTATCCAAAGTAGTACAGCACCCCCTACTCTTCCTATATTTAGCATCTATTACGAATTCAATCTTAGACTAATAGTCAATTTATTTTTAATCTTTTTTTTCTTTTTTTCCCTTGCACCTTTTTTTTGTTTTATTTTTCTTCCGATGCTTAAAATAGAAGTGGAGCAAAAAGGTAAATACTGTCTACAGTCTCAACCCCAGCTCCCTGGTATGTGCCTTATGGATGTGACCCTCCTCCCTTCCCTGCCCCTGCTACACTCCTGTATTACAATGACCAGCAGGACCTCATAATGCACCTCCTAAAGGCGTCAGCTGTTCACAATGAAATTGTATGACCGCTAAATCTGGCGATGGGGTAAAATTCGGAAGTCGGCGAAGGGGAGCTGCCCTCTCTGTTTCTTTTCTACCCTCTGTCTCTTTCTCTGACACCCTTGGATATTTTTTTGTTATTGAAGTGTCCTCTTGCCTGGCTTCCAGAACCCTCTCCGTAGCATGCCATGGTTACAGGGTCTCCTGGTCATCTCATCATGCTTCCCCCTGTGTTGATTTCTCTCTGATCCCGATTGCATTCTCCTCAAATTGATATTCTCCAACCTGAAGCACCTGTAACTTCTCTAGAATGTTCAAAATAAGTCTTCGCATTGAGTTTCCTGCCTTGTTAGCTCTGTTCCATGGGAGGTGGTGAAGGTGGGCTAGGCTTAGAAGTCATAATGTTTGGATTAAGACAAAATGCTCATTCAGAAGCACAGGTCCAAATTTTGTTGCATTCATTCCCAAATTATTAAATAAAGACACAATTCAAAAATCTAAATTTTATCTTAGCGGTGAGCCATCCTAAACGTAGGCTTGTATTTGTGAAAATAAAGGCCAGCCATTGTGTTTGCTGGTATCTTGATTAGAAGAGCTTTGGAAAACAAGACTAGCATGTATAAGGTATAAATTTTTAAAGATTGAATGCTGGGTAAAATGGATTTTCCTCTTGATTTGTGATCAGTTAAATATGTGGTGACCTGTGTCATTTTCTTTTAACTTTATTCACTTCTTGTCTTTTTTTTTTTTTTTTTTTTTTTTTTCTGTGATGTTAGTCTTTGTGTGTCCTGGAACCTTGAAAGCAATTGTGGACTCACCAAGTATATATGAAGCTGAGCAAAAGGCAGGCGCTTGGTGCAAGGACCCTCTTCAGGCTGCAGATAAAATTTACTTTATGCCCTGGACTCCCTACCGCACCGATACTTTAATAGAATATGCTTCTTTAGAAGATTTTCAAAACAGCCGCCAGACAACAACATACAAACTTCCAAACCGAGTAGATGGTACTGGATTTGTGGTGTATGACGGAGCTGTCTTCTTTAACAAGGAAAGAACAAGAAACATTGTTAAATTTGACTTGAGGACCAGAATTAAGAGTGGCGAGGCCATAATCAACTATGCCAACTACCATGATACTTCACCCTACAGATGGGGAGGGAAGACAGATATTGACCTCGCAGTGGACGAAAACGGCTTATGGGTCATTTATGCCACCGAGCAGAACAATGGGATGATCGTGATTAGCCAGCTCAATCCATACACGCTTCGATTCGAAGCAACCTGGGAGACAGCGTATGACAAGCGTGCGGCGTCCAATGCTTTCATGATATGTGGGGTTCTCTATGTGGTCAGGTCAGTGTACCAAGACAATGAAAGCGAAGCAGGGAAGAACACCATTGATTACATTTACAACACGCGGTTAAGCCGGGGAGAGCATGTCGATGTCCCATTTCCCAACCAGTACCAGTATATTGCTGCAGTGGATTACAATCCAAGAGATAACCAACTCTACGTATGGAACAATAACTTCATTTTACGGTATTCTCTGGAGTTTGGTCCACCTGACCCTGCCCAAGGTAAGAATGTATGCTGTTAGTTCTCTATGATTTGAACTTCTTACTTTCAAAGGATTTTAGAATTTTTCCCAATAATTTGTCTTCCTCTCGTGGTTAAATCACAAAAAAGATGGTCTGATATGTTACAGCCCTGTTTGGTACATTTTTTTTTTCTTTTACTCCGTATTTTCAGTTACAGGTTGGCTCCAAGAAATGATAGCATTACTTACTCAGTTAGGTTCACTGCAAAGCGTATGGTAACACCTACAGTCCTGTTGATGCCTTTCTTCCTTACTTGTATTCTGAGTTGATTCCAGTGTGTGCTCAGACCTTTTAACAGCTTGGCACCAGTGGGTAAGGCAAATATGTAAAGAGAGGTCCCAAGGCAATGAATAGGTGTGACACACGTGGCCAGGGATGTGTGTACTGATGCTTTCACAGGGTGGGAGAGGGCATCTTCAAACTTCTTTCTCTTCCATCCTGTAAAATTACAGTGAGCGGCCGTTCTAAGGCAGCGGTTCTGTAACTCTAACTGGAACACACAGACTACATGTCTACGTGATTCCGCGTGGTCTCTGCTAACTCTGCTGGAGTTTGCTCCGTTTGCATCCCCTGCAGGTATATTTAAGAAGGATGATTACTTTAGAAAGAAGTGTTAAGTTTTCAGAGTTATATTCTGATTTATCAAGTGATTTCAGTTCCATGAGAAGTAGGTTCTGGCTATAATTACATCAATATTTTAGTTAAAAAAAATTACCTCATGCTCAGGATTAAAGAGTAACTTGTTAATGCATTACATGGTGTGTGCACTACTGGTGTCTTTCCAAATGAATAATGGTGTGGGTTTAAGATATAAATTAATAATTCAGTTTACTGGATAATTTGCAGTTTTCAAGTTTGGAAGTGACTCAAAATAATTAAATACCAAAATATTTGTCAAATTATGAAATTAATCTTTTCACCAAAGTGAATTTTCACCCTTTTGTTAAAATACTACACTTAAATACACTCACCATCAATAACATACAAACACTTCTTTTTAGATATGTTATTAATAAGCCCTAAATACTATTATATGGCCACAGCCTTAAAAGGGAAAATCAGAGATTTTTCATAAAGTTCAAGTTTGAATCTTCAAAGAGTACCAAATTATGTGTCCAGTTTTACTGGGACAGGAAGACCACCGGTGGCATGTTGATGAAGACGCACCTGGAAATTCTTGGTTTAGAAATGTGGCTGGGAAAATCTGTTGTTAAATTTTCAACAGGGAAATTTCGCTTACCAGCTTAAGTTCTTACTGAGCTTCTTGAAATAATTCGTTTTAAAGTATACAGTATCTGTTTTCTCTAGAGGCTAGTTGTTTGGGATGGTTCATGCATCTTAATCTTTCTAAAAGCTTGACTCCAGTGATTCTGTTTCATTCTTCCAGCCTCTGACCAGCTTCAGCGTCGGCTAAAATTGTATCGATCCCCTGTTCACCTTTTTTTGTAACCTACTCCACCCTGACACCCTGTTATATCTGTTTTGGGTGGCAGAAAATCTTTCCCCCTTGTTTAGGGGGTGGGGGATGGGAGGGAAGAGGGGAGGAGGGGGAAAAGGAAGGAAGTTGTTAAGCCAGCCTTAACAACTACAAATTTCTAATCAGACAAGAATTGAAAGGTCATGAACAGTGTATAGATTCTGTTCATTGACTATAGGTCCCATCCCCGTAGCACAAAGACCACTCGTTTCATTAAATATAAGAGGGCTTGCCCACACGTGATCTATGTGCTAATACATTTTGCCATGCCATTGTAGTCAAGAAGGCTTTGCTAATTGAGACGTTTTCTCCGAAAGAGTACTTGCTAGTGTTTAATATGAGGCATGCAGCCCGTGAGCATTCCCATGACAGTGGCTTCTCCTTCCAGATAGTTAGCCATTCTTCCGTATTCCCAGAACATAAAAATTCATATTGACCCCTTATTAAACCCTAAGTAATAAAACATTTTACCTGACCTAAATTTTTCTTGCTTCTGTCTGACCCATATTCTTATTTGCTCTCCTTATAATGTATCTGCTTAGACTTCGAGAGACTCATTTCTGTCTTCTGAGGTCTATGTTCTATAAGTCTGAAGGTGGGCTCTCCCAGAACTATCCTGGCCAGTAGATTAAGGTCAAACTAATAAGGCACATTTAGCTTTCCAGAAGTAAGAACCAAGAAATGGATAAGGGATGGAGCAACCAGAGGAATTAGGCCTTTGTTTTACCCAAGCCAACGATTGGCTTGTGTGACTAAAACTCATAGTTAAGTCTTAATGGACGGGGTTCTCATGAAGCAGATGCTACAGGGTTTAAGATAAGCCTAGCCTATATAACTAGTAAAGCAAAACAATACAAGTATAAAGGCTGTGTGTTTTATGTGGCACACGGCTCAAAGGGTGCTGAGAAAGCATCATTCTTTTCTCCTGCCCGTGCATCTTGCTAGCCCCTCCCTTCCAACGTTGCTCTCAGTGATGGCTCAAGCCTCCCCAGCTGCTGATGCCAGAAATGTAGTCTTTCTGTCTCCCGATATTTTTATATACATATTTGAATACTTGTCTTGTTTTTCTCCACCGTGAGTCATTGTTGTTGTCTTAAACTACATCTAACTTGGTCTGTCCAGAACAAGTCTAAGAAAAACCCCTTTGGGGGCCTGTTTTAACTCTTCAGTCTATCTGTATAACTTGGTATTTCTTACTCTTCCTATAGATCTGATATTTCAATTACCAACAACAAAATAGTCCTATCCTTACTTAGTTAGGAGCAGTTCCTAAATGTTTGTTTTGACTATGAAAATCTGATAATGCTGTAACAGGAGGTCATACGTAAGCAAAGGATCCGTTTTGTTATGTGTATAAAATAGTCAACATATCACGTTTTCTAAATATCTTCTCACTGATAGTAAATGCTCTTCATGCCAACTCGGATAGTATCTAGCTGGAGGTCATTCATTTGACAGCGAGTGAACAGTCAGACTTTGGTAAGAGTATCATTACCCTTACGCACTTTGATACTGTTCTCAAACGGATAGAGGAAGAGCCTGGCAATCCACAGCTTATCCCTGGGTTCCTTGGTAGACAGCATCTTTTTCTCAAGTCTTCCTGGGTACCAGTCAATGTGTTAGCACTGACTCTGGCATCACTAAAACACTGCACATAGTCAGAGTGCTAAGTCAGCCCAACTGAATGTTTGATAGGACGCCCTGGTAAACCAAACCTTGTAAAAAGGGTTGGTATCTATATTACAGTTCTGTTTTGTGTTAGTCTTCAGAGAGTGTTCTCAAAGTCTGAGCCTTTTGCTATATTCATGATGAAACTTGATATTTCCATATCCCCAAATATGGGCACATTGCTTTATAGAACTGTTCTTTTCTCTGCCTTTGAACAACCTCTTACCTAGAAAGATAAGATCAAACATTTAATATGATAACCTGGTGACCTTAAACCAGTCATCTGACTTCTCCATGACCAGGCTTCCATGTATATGAAAAGACCACTTGTGCCTCCCTCATGGAGCTGTGGTAAGACTTGATTTATTATTGATCCAGGCTGCGGGTTGTCATGACAGCTGACTGAATGCTGAAGAAATCCCAGCAGCTTTTATCATTGCCAGATGTCCCTCCTTCATTTGTCTCTACGTGTAGAGTTGAAGATTCTTTGAAACACCTCTTAAGTATAAAAACTTATGCCTTGAAGTATCACTAAATTTCAGTCTACCAACATCCCACAAATTTTAGTTACTCCCTATGGTTTGATATATTGATGAAGAATATATGAGTGCCTGCAGCTTCCTGAGATTTTTGTGAATCCAGTGGAGATCCAGTTACTTGCACCGCCTGGGTCTTTATTGATGCTTAGCTAGCAGTGAGGACTTGTGGTATTAGTACGTATCTGAGTGGTCTCCTGTGTACTGATTAGTGTAGTGTCAGGGTATTCGTAAGGTGGTGTAACTCCAAGGCGTTTTGTCCTGCCCTTTTCTGTTTTCTCTGATTCCTGGCTCCCTCCTCGAGACTTGATTCCGCTGCAGTCATCTGACACTTTTGCTAAAGATTGTGGTGCTTTGACAAATGTTAATTGAGAACGCACTGAAAGCCTCGCTGCATTGTAATCGAAAGAAAATTACACAGGTTTAACTAGATGTCAGGAGGGTACTTTCACAGACAGAGATAGACAGGTTTGAATAGTTTCCACAGCAGCTGGCTAGGCATGTTGTTTGACTGATGTACATAGAAGCTTCTTGTACGACCAATCATTTTAGCTCAGAAATAAAACACGTGCTTAAAAGTTTCCCAGTGAGACGGGAGGAGGAGGAGGAAAACCTAAGTGTATTGCATTTAATGAGAACTAGAAGTTTGCTACACCTAAAACCCCAGAAATATATACACCTTTTATTATCATCTTAGCATGCTCTCAACCAGTGAGGATTAATTACATAAATATTTTTAAGAGAATGGTCAGTATTGTAGTTTGTTGTGTATAGGTAAAAAAAAAAATGCTTTTTAGTTCACATATGTTCATTGTACATAGTGATGGATTTCAGTAAGATATTCTCATTCGAGCATATCAGTGTCAAAATTTTTATAATTTAAGAATAACTTATGGATCTTAAAATTGAGGCAACGTACATGTAAGATTTTTAAGAATAAATTTGTAATGTCTCCAAATATAGATAAAGGTTTTGGATATTTTCTCACAGATTTTAAACGTTACTATATTTTTGCAACATTTTTTTTAATGCTTAGTTGTTAAAGAAGAAAACAATTGAGCATTCTTGTTTTAGAATCTAGTTGATTTGACTGCTTAAAAGCAATTTTAGAAGACAAAGCCTTTCCTTGCAACAGTTCGTTTTTGTTTATTTTGAAATGTATGACTATAGTTCTTTTGTGTTGCCTGCTATGGACCAGTGAGATACTGAAAGGTTGATTTTTGACTCACTTGGTCTGTTCTAAGCCCTGTCTGGGTAAGAGCCTACACGGGGAGCTCTGCCCTTTCATCCTCACCTTTGCGAAGTAAAGATGCCAAACCCAGAGCAGAATAAGCGTGCCAAACTTATCTTCTGTTTGGATGTAATCAGGCATGCTCAAAATCCCTCAAGCAAGAATGGCTGCTGCCTGGAAAGATGTCAGTGTTTGTTTTCCTCCAGGATGTAGAGTGGGTGACTTCAAATCGTTTTATCATTCTAATTATCTGTAATTGTCAGAGGTTTGTCTTTGTTTGTTTTTTTTTTAATTGTTGTTGTTGTTGTTGTTTTTAACCTCCCTTGATCTTTTGGTTTTGTTTATAAAATGTATTTGTACAATACAATTTTCCTGCATGTTCTTCATTTTATTAGAGCAAGGAATCACTCAACTTGTTGAGGGTCGAGTGACCCTTTAGCAGGAATGCCATAGCAGGGATCCCACACATCTGATTGCTTACATTACGATTCGTAACATAGCAGAATTACAGTGATGAAGTAACAATGAAATAGTTTTATGGCTGGGGGTGTGCACAACATGTGAAACTGTAGTCAGGGTCACAGCCTTAGAGAATTGAGAACCTTGGAGCTTTATGGGGAGATTACAGTTAAATCGTGTGACCATATTTCACCGAGATCTGAGCTACCGTCTAGCTTAAATGATCACCTTTTAACCCTATGAATAAATTGTAATAAATGTGGTTTTTTTTTTTCTTTTTCTTCTCCTCTAATTCTGTTTATTGATTTGGGGATGGGTGAAGGGATGTGCACGTGTGTGTGTGTGTGTGTGTGTGTGTGTGTGTGTGTGTGTGCATGCATTGTTCACATACACACGCCTCTAGGTGAGCATGAGGGTGTGTTTGAGATTAACGCATTCATCTTTTTTTCATAGTGCCTACCACAGCTGTGACAATAACTTCTTCAGCTGAGCTGTTCAAAACCACAGTGTCAACCACAAGCAGTACTTCGCAGAGAGGCCCCGTGAGCAGCACTGTAGCTGGTCCTCAGGAAGGCAGCAGAGGGACCAAGCCACCTCCAGCAGTCTCGACAACCAAAATTCCTCCTGTAACAAATATTTTTCCCCTGCCAGAGAGATTCTGCGAAGCCTTAGAAAGGAAGGGGATAAAGTGGCCTCAGACTCAAAGGGGGATGATGGTTGAGCGACCATGTCCCAAGGGAACAAGAGGTATTTCCTGCACCATGCAGTGCACACTTTTATAGTTTAATAAGTAGCTTTTAAACAAGAACGGAAAGGTTTCATTAGTGGGAGATATTTACACTAGCCGATTTCATTATTTTATTATATTACTTATACAGGGTTTTTTTTTTTTTTCCCCACAATATAAAGGTTTTTAAACTCTGAGTGTCACCTAGGGTCAGGCATAGCATTGCCTCTGCATTTCCTATGTCAAACCTGAGTCTTTTGTTCCAGGACTCTAGTGAGGCTCCCCTACAGCCATCACATTGGATGAGCCCCAAGAAAGAGGGTTTTTTGGTCCCCACTCCCCACTCTAAATGCCCCATATACTTACTTTACATTTAGTTTATACGCTTTTGCATTGCCTGCTACTTTTCCTCAGTGATTACCAACTACTGCGAATAGCGTTCATTCAAACTGTAACGCCCAGTCTAGGATCATCAAAGTCAGTTTCCCAGAAGCTTGCAGAACAGGGCTTCAACCTCAACACTGTTCTCTGTGTCTGCTGCAGGAACGGCCTCGTATCTCTGCATGGCGTCCACAGGAACCTGGAACCCGAAGGGTCCGGATCTTAGCAACTGCACGTCTCACTGGGTGAATCAGCTGGCCCAGAAGGTGGGTTGGACTGCTCTGATGGGATACATTGTCTGAGAACTTGATGTTCTAACATAAACAGTTTAGTTTTCTGTGTTAAACCAGGCTTTGTTCAGCATAAAACGTTTTTTGGTTTTTTTTGGGTTTTTTTGTTTGTTTTTTGTTTTTTTTTTTTTAGGCATAGTTTTGTCTGTGAATTAGTTTTGAATATTAGATTTGTTTGGGGTTACCCCGTTTTCTGTGTTAAACTGTTTAACCAATGCAAACTTGTTTTAATTTTACTCACATTTAGTTTGTGCTGATTCTTTTGATGTTCATGAGACAAACAGTGTGCTGGCCCAATAAATCAAGTATTGTTAAGTTTGCAAGTGAGCCCACAGAAAGCAAACAGATGTTTATATCACACACAATTACAAGACAATGAGTAAAATGACCCTGAAGCAGGCCTAGAACCCTCTGCTTGGAATTTTGCATTTGACTGTAGTACTCTTTTATTTTTATCTTCATCTAGCTTTTTTGAAATATAGACATTCATCGATAATTCTGGGTATCACACTGCCTTTAGATGTAAAATCTGCATCATTGGAATAAGTAAAAAAAAAAAATTAAAACAACAACTTAAAGTGGTTACAGAGAAATAAGAGCCAACAGAAAAAATCAAAAGGATGTCTCCAGGCCTCTCCTTTTGTTTCGTGTGTGTGTGTGTGAGTGTGTGTGTGTGTGTGTGTGTGTGTGTGTGTGTGTGTGTGTGTAAGAGAATTTCTTTGTGGTAAGGATCTAAAAGCCTTTAATCTTCTGCGATGAAGACAAAGTTACCAGTCTCAATCAGTTGCAGACCTTGACATATTTGCAAATGTTTTTATCCCCACCACAACAGAGGTGCTTAAAGAGAACTAAAAGCCACATAGCGTTTACTGAGATACTACACATTGCCTTTTCAGATCAGAAGTGGAGAGAATGCTGCAAGTCTGGCCAACGAACTGGCTAAGCACACCAAGGGGTCCGTGTTTGCAGGGGACGTGAGCTCCTCCGTGAGGCTGATGGAACAGTTGGTGGACATCCTGGACGCTCAGCTGCAGGAGCTGAAACCGAGTGAGAAGGACTCTGCTGGGAGGAGCTACAACAAGGTAGGATCTCGGCACCGCAGGACAGGGGTCCCAGTGCATGGCGGCTCTCTGCCCTTCGACACTTGGGGCCAGGCACCCAGACATATACTTAGAGACCCAGCTTCCCAGTGTGCTCATTTCTCACGGAGAATGACTGAGAAAGGAACAGAGTTCTCCTCTCCCTCCAAGTCGTGAATGACACCAATTATGCCAGATTTTAAGTTAGTGGCGATTTCAGCCCTCTGATTGGTCAGCACTGTCGCTGTGGAGTTAGCATTCTAGTCTACGAGTGATTATAGGGCACATGATTAATGAATTGTATGAAAACATGCAGCTCTTAGTGCTTGAAGCAAAGGTGTGATACACAGTGGTGTTAGTGGCAACTTGGGGGGGCAAAGGTGTGTCCATTTGGGGGAGAAAAGTGAGCACCCCGCTGGGTGTTCTCAAATGCTAAGTGCACATCACCACATTGGTTTTATCCTGTTCATTGGAATCCAGAATTAGTCACAGATGGGCAGACTGTTACTTTTTCTCATTTTTTTTTCTCTTGTAAAAATTAAAAAAAATAAAAAGACACTTGACAAAATAGAGCTAGACACTGTAAATAGATAGCTTTGGCCATGAGCAGAGTGGTCCAGATGCCCAGAGGATATTTGTACCTGGTCACCATAGAACTCAGGAACACCAACTTAATTTTTGAGGATTTTTTTTCTTTCCTCATTTTTTTTTCAGCAGATAAAATCTAACCTCTGATTTTCTTTTCTTTTACTTAAAAGCTCCAAAAACGAGAGAAGACATGCAGGGCTTACCTTAAGGTATCTTTCCTGTCTGTCCCCCTGCTTCCTCCCCTCTTCGGCTGCCTGCCACGCTTCCGCCATCTTGCTGCATGACTCTGAATTTTCAGTCTTTGATAATTATATAATGTGCCCCATATCAGCTGTACCAATGTTGGCTTCTCTCAGAACAAGCCAATAATAACATTTTACTGATTTTTTTTTTTATTATTTTTTTGCTGGTTTCCCATTTATAAAAAAATAAAATATAAGAACTTTAATGAATGTCCTCTGAATTGGAAGAAAGCACATAGTAGTTCCTTTGTTTTCTGTTACCATCCCTGGATTCAATAACCTGAAACAGCTATGATATATTCTTGGCAGTTTATCATATCAAAGACTGTATGGGCATAATATATGTGCATGTAAAAGTCACTGCTTTCTGATCTCTGGGGTGTACTGTTCAATAAATTAGGCTTTGTTCTGGCCTTTTGGGAATTCGCTTCTGGAAGCAGGCTGATGAGTGTGGGTATCCAGAAGTAACATATGAACGTTGCAATGGTGATGGCAGTCTGCTGGGTGGGAGTTCTTCTCAGGTTGCTAGGAACAAAGAGGCACTTCTGTGTCATGGCCAGTACTTTTTTCTACTATATTGACATGATAGGCAGCGTGCCAAGGCTCTCCATGTCAGTAAGCCAAACTAATACTATTGTATGTTAGTTTGCTGTATAGGTTACAAGTTTCTTGCTGTTGGGGAGGGCAAAGTTAGCTATTGCCCTAGTGTATCTAACCCAAAGGATAAATTCACATAGTGGGGGAACAAACCAAAGAACTTTTGTAGTTTTGAAAATGAGAACCTACCCAGAAGCTGAAACCTCATAAACTTGGTTGGCAAGGTCAGGACTGGGCACAACACACAGGGAGTCACCCATTAGCAAGGGATGGGCACCGAGAACAGCCACTCACCTGTTAGCAAAGGTCAGGGGTGGGCACCAAGAACAGCATCTTACCTGTTGGCAAATGACACCTTTGGATCTGAGCCCTTTGCAAGAAAAGGTAGAGGGAAATCAGGTTGCAGGTAGTAATGTTCTATAAAAAAAAGTGCATTAAGAATCTGATTATGGATGTAACTGATGCAGATCTGTGGAGTAATTCACACTCAGATCAACTAGTGTGTTGCTCAAGACATACCTCACTGAGCCAAGGATAAACTTCCCCTAACTTTGGCAAGAAAAGACTCCTACAGGAGTATGGTTAGGTTAATGGTTACCTTGATCCTACTCGAAAATCACAAATGGTAATAAATCAGGAGTGTTTCACATTGATGTTAGCGTGCTATCAGGAGGAGTGAATACACATGGTAAACCACAATATGACCTTAATTTCTGACCAGTGTCGTTTTGAGTGTTTCAAATGAGCTTCTCTGTTCAGACAAGAATAATAAGCCTCCTTAAATTACAAATCAGACTTACTCTATGCAAATGAAGCAAGTCTCTACTTGGCTACAGAGGATTCATTTGTAACTTAGATTAGAGGCTCTAGTCTGTATTTCTTGGTGACTAATGAATCTGGCCTCAGCAGACCAGTTTCTGTTCCAGTCTAGTTATTGGCTGAAGAAGCAACCGTGTGAGCATTCTGGACTATTCTATCTCCCATTAGAAACTGGGAGGGAAAAAAAAAAAAGCCTTTAATGCCACTTGGAAGTACCTTCCACCTGCCGGGAGGTCAGGGCGGCTCACAAGGCAGACTGAACCAGGGTATTAAGATGGATTAAACTAATTAATCTTATTCTGACAATAGCCTCAAACAACTTGTCCCCTTGCACATACAGAGATTCTTAAAAAAAAAAAAAAAAAAAAAATCCCAGTTCATGGCTGTTTTCAGTAGATGGCATGTTCGTTTTCCTCAGCAATTACCAACAGATCAGAACAATGTACATAGTGACACATTATGTGTAGGCACGGCACGTGGAATAGCAAACACGTACTGTCCAGCTTCGCACGCACGGCACAGAGCAGCCTAACTACAGCAAGCGCTTCCCTCCAGCCGATTCGTCCACTGGGCTACATTGTTTTTAATGCTGTTTTGCATGGGGTTAAATTACACCCACACTTAGGGGTCCTTGCAGCCCAGTTGTTTTTCAACACTTTATATATTCCAATTCTCCTTGAATGATCAGTATAGCCTTTCAGTATTTTGCCCATTTTCTTCATTCCTGTAAAAGCAGACCTGTCCTAAGGAGTTAACATATGTACACATATAGGTATGTGTGTTAGTTACATCGGTGATGGGAAGGGCCAAAATGTATCTTATGAACTTTTGTAAAGCTACCCCTCCACTCAAGTGATAACAGACAAAGTATGTAAAGCAGTTTGACTTATTTGAACTCAAAAGAACACGGTGACTGAAATCTCTGACAGATGCCGCCCTACTCCAGAAGCATCAGTGTTTTCTAGTCATACATTTAAAATTTGAAGTTGCAAGCAGTGTAATAGTTGTAAGTGACCACTGGTGTAAGTCAGAGCTGCTACTGAGAGTTCCGTGTCCCCTTCAACAGTTGCGGTATACTTAGAGAAACGAGAAGCAAGCCACCTTCCTTAAGGACTCCTCGAATCAGGCAGCTGTTCCCTCATGTCTAGTTAGTGCTATTTTGAAGTAGTATTTACAGTTGGCCAGCTCGTGAAAGAAAAGTAAATCCTCATGTCAGGTAAACATCACAGTTGTCACCAGTCAGCGATTGACAGTGCCCTGTGTTCTAGAGGCCTTCAGAACTAATGGTCATTTTCTGATGGACGCAGGCAATTGTGGACACAGTAGATAACCTTCTGAGATCCGAGGCGTTGGAATCCTGGAAACACATGAATTCTTCAGAGCAGGCGCACACAGCCACAATGTTGTTGGATACCTTGGAAGAAGGAGCATTTGTCCTAGCAGACAACCTTTTGGAACCAACCAAGGTCTCAATGCCAACAGAAAATATTGGTGAGTGTATCTGTGGTCACATTTAACTTGGAAGACAGATGCTGAAGAGAACAGACATTGTGTTCGGGATGTATCTCCTCCCAGTTTCAGACTTTCTCCTTTGCTGAGTTATTTAAGGAAAAGAAATTATTGATCATACTTAATAAAATTAATGCTTAAGCTGTAATCTGCCTATATCTTATAGAAGTTGTTTTTCTGAGTATGTGTAAGTTTTTCAATTGAAAAATCATTAAAGGAAAAAACCGAGGAACATTTAAACGCTAGGTTATGGATTGTTTATGGAATGAAAGTGCTTCATGTGAGGAGGTGGCAAATGCTTTTCCCTTTTTACAACATTCCTAATGAATTTAAATCACTTAATGTGTTATCCAGTCCAATATTTTAGTTAATAAATTTGAGTGTGACTGTTTACATTAAACACAACCTCCTTTAGGTAATGTGATATTTAATAGCTGGGAGTAGTCCACACCTGTAGTATCAGTGTTTCTGAGACTGCAGCAGGAGGATTGCTGTGAGTTCAAGGCCACCCTGGGCTATAGTGTGAGAGCCTGATTCACAAAACAGAACAGCTGAGGTTGGAGCTCAGTTGATGAGGTGCTCGCCTTGCATTCAGGAAGCCATGGGTTCGATTCCCTAGCACCATATAGGGCTAGGGACTACTTCAGGGGTGGTGGAAGGTCAGGTGATGAAGGGCAACCTGGTCTATGTGAGGCTGTCTCTCTCCTTCTTCCCATTAAAAGATATTATCAGTGAAGGACATACTTTCAGCCTTCTTTCCACATTGTCAAATTGATACCAATATTTCTGAACGATAGTCAAGAGTTGAAATATTGCCAATGAAGGTCAGAAATCTACAGTTGTCATTATTTGGTAGGAGGGGAAAGTCTGATATTTAAATTTCTCCACCTTAGAGTTGATAATTATTTGGTGAGGATGACCTTACCCAAAGTTTACTTAGATAGCTTACTGAAATAAAAGGTTCCTGTTATCAGTAAAAAAGAAAAGAAACATGAAAACATAAAGACCGCTCATTTCTCCACCAGAAGCCATGACTCTTTTAGGACAGAAAGAATAAAGTCCTCTGGCTGGAATACCCTCCTGTACTGATGTTTTATGACCATCAATATGATGGTTGCATATTAACAGCTGAAAAAAAAAGAAAAGACATAACTCAAATACAATGCCTGAATTGAAATTTGAAACAAGTTTATTTCATATATATAAATTTTTGAAATGAAATAAAATACTAAGAATTTCTTCCAGGGTGTATAAATTATAAATTATTCTATAACTTCAGTGTATAGGTGAAGTCAAAAGATGTGCCTACTATATAATCTTAACCTGGTGATTTGAAAAAGTGTGTTCAGCCAGGTGTGGTGGCACAGGCCTTTAATCCCAGCACTTGGGAGGCAGCACCAGGACAATCTCTGTGAGTTGGAGGCCAGCCTGGTCTACAAAGAGAGTCCAGGACAGCCAGGGCTTGTTACACGGAGAGACCTGTCTCTGAAAATCACCACCCCCCCAAAAAAACGTATTCACATAGTCATAATAAAAAAGCAATAAAACTCCCAAAGTCTTTATTTTCAGGCACTTTTCTGAGCTGCTCACATTCCTCAGAGTCACACATATTTACCACCACTCAGTGTCCAGTGCTATCCCCTAAGTGCACAGTCGGGTGGACCCCATCCTCTAAGTGAATATATCCTGGACCTGTATAGCATGACATTTTGTGACTTCAATTTGTTTCTCAAATTTTCTAAAAGTTAATAAAAATAAAAAAAAAAAAAATAAAAAAAATAAAAAAAAAAAAAACCTAAACTGTTTCTTTAACTTCAACTGTGCATGAAATTTTGAAGGGCCATGTTAAATTCTTGCATACCCATAGAACGTGTTTTATTTCTATATTCCACATGCTTTTTTTTGTCCCAATTCAAGACAAACTCTGAAGATTCAATGTCTGGAAATTATTTCCTTAATACATCTTTCTGAGCTTGGAAGACTTGTTTTTCCTATTAAAGTTTTAAGTTTAATGATGTTGTGAGAATCCATTTCGGATACAATGTAACCTTTTACTGATATTTCTAACCCATAGTTGGAATTTATTCTCTCTGTACACTTATTACCCCAATGTCTTGGAAGATAGTTGTGTATTTTTTATTTCTAATTCATAATCAATGTTTTATTTAAAAATATGTATTGTTTTAAGCAGAAGAAAACTTTGTTTTTCCTAGAACTTGTTTTTAAACATACTATGAGAATAGCTCACTATCGCCTTATATATTTTTGAAGCTCTTATGTAAACTTAGAGGATGGCTACATCTTTAATTGTTAAAACAAGTTGGTTTTCCTCTTAGCAATTAGTTTTAAGTTCCTGGTGTGCTTTGCACATGTGCCATGTAGCCCACAGAGTGGCCTGAGTGTCTGAGGACAGCATCTGCAGTCAACATTGAGGATCCACTTTCTATGCAATGGCGTCTCCTTGAATGCATGGCTGTGATGAATCTTGAGCAAATTCTCACCACACAATCATCAGCACAGGCTCCATTTTTATCTTCAAAAGGCAGTCCCCTCCCACCTCCGCCCCAGGAAACCACTGCTTCCTGTCACTGAGCTTGGCCCCTAGACTTTGACTGGCATTCTTTTTGAATCTTGCTTCTTTTATGTTGAGTTAATTTTGAGGTCTCCCCATCCAGACTGACAGTTTTAGTTCAGTCTTACTGCTCAGTGTTGCTCCCCCATTTTAAGCATATACTCACAACTTCTGTGTACAGTTCACATTACAGGTTTTTAGCTGTTACCACGTGGTGGCTCTTTATCCATTGGGTCTCTAAAGGCTATGAGTGAGAATCCCACAAGTTCTCCATGTTTTCCGAGACTGGAGCTTTTTAACTTTGCCCATATGAGGGGTTTGCACTGCCATCTCATATGGGTTTCCTTTTCACTTCTACTAAGCAACCTGTGTTTATTTGGGGGGTGACTATGAAGGAGACCTGGTCTCCTTGTACAGCCGATGTGATCTTAAACTCTGTCCTCCAGCTTTGACCTCCTGAGTGCTGGGATGAGAGGTAACTAAGAATCATTCACTTGGTGAATTTTTGCCTGTGTTTATGGCCCATCCATTCATCCTTTTATAAAGGATCTTTAATCTCTTCTGCTCTAGTTCAGCTGTTTTTTGACTCGTGAACATTAAGGATTCTTGATGTATTCATAGTGTGTCTTTGGCCAGAAATCTGTACACTGAATGTTTATGAGTGTTTATCTCAGTGAGAGACTTTGCTTTTTCTTTTGCTCTCTTGGGAATAGCAGAACTTTCTAACATGACTTTGAAAAGTTTCAGCATCTTCCATCTGCCTAATCCTACCTTGCATACACTTCTCACCACTGTATAATTATCATAATTGTCCTATCATTATTAATGTCCCTTATTAAGAGAAAGAAAAATTACACTTAAACATTAAGAAAATAAATTCAGGAGCTAATAATCATGTACCTTTTCTTCTTGTGGATGTGTTAATCCTTTATTTGAAAGATGATACAATAGTCTATCTATCTATATATATTCCATATTTAATTCCTTTCCATTAAAAGAGTGCATGTTAAAAATTGTATTGTTTCATTAGAGAATTGAGGAGGGCGATTGGCAGGCGATCGGCCCTTGTAGACATTTACACCTTTAGATTTGTCTGACTTCGCCTGACTTCATCATTCATCTGCATTTGATACACTAGTTAAATAATGGCTTGATCAGGCCAAGTGTGATATTTTCACCTCAGGAACTTCTGTTGCAGAACACTGTGGGATACTTAGTGTCCCATTGCCTTTCTTTGTGACATTAAGATTAATTGGATAATTTAGGTATAAGCCTGAAACATCCATAATAAGATTTCCATTCCTTTATTTTCAGAATAGCCAGGAAGATCCATCGTCCCAACCCCTACCCCCATCACTTCAGACTTAGTAGTTACAGTTGCATTAATGGTTTCATTCTTTAAATGGCATTTGACAGTCTTCCCGTTCCGGTTAGGAGTTTCATGTGTATATCTACTGACAGGTGTATCTCTCATTCATTCATCTGATCTAAGACTACACCATGGTTAAGTATCCTCAAAGATATTGCAGTGACTTCCCAATATTTGGTAAGAAAAAGGAGACCAAAGTTCTAGTGTGTCGGCTTGTTCAGTGTGTTTCTAGGCATTCATGCGTGTATCCTTAAAAAAACATTTTAAAGGACATACTATGTTAATCCATTTTACCCACATTTTTCTAGGTTTTTCTGTTCAGATTTTTCCCAGTTTCTGTGCTCCTTGGTTAAAACACTGCAGCGTCCCAGACTAAGACTAAGTTTTCGCGTAAATGTTGTTAATCAGTTGGATTGATCCCATTACTGCTTTGATTTGCAGGCTCCCTGATGTTTTGAAGCATTCTTTTGTTTTACTTTCATTGGCCTGTTTTAGTTTACTGTGAATTTGCTGTCCTCAGCATTTCCCAATTTTTCTATTTCTCTGTGTTTTGTATGTGTTCTGGTCACTAATTTGTTGAGGATTCCTTTTTTTTTTTTTTTTTTTTGCAATTTTAAAGGTATTGTTTTACATACTAATAGGTTACAATTAATTAGTCTTTAATTTTAGGGCTGAAGTTTTTTGATATCTAAGAAATTTTATCTTGCCTTCCTGCTTTAAAAACCTTTCTCTACTTTGACTTCATAAGTATCGAATCCTTTATAAGTTTGAACATTGATAAGTTTAAAGCTTTGTGGTTTTACATTTGGCTTTTGTCTTTTTAAAGTTTGTTTGATTATGCTTTGTAGTAGAAGTAAGTAATCTGGCCTTTCTATACGAATAACTCAGTTCTTTCTGAACTTTTATTTGCACATAGTGTGCTCTCTTTCCTGTCTCCGACATCCATCAAGGTTCTACACGTGTCAGCGTGTGCGTTAGGTCTCATACTCCCAGCTTTTGTTTGGCACTTTTGTTTTGTCTTTTGTGATACTAGTGGCTTGTGATTCTCTCAGCAGTTCTTCTTGTGGAGATTCCTTGGCTGCCTTTGTGTACATCTCATGCGTATGATTTTTAAAATCAATTTTTGAAGTTCCATGTACTCATAAGATCCTGTTTGAATTTTCCTTAGAATTAAACTTCACTCACAGGTTGCTGAATGGAGTACCAGAGTTCTTCAAATTAAAAAGCATTCTTACATAGTAGCTTATTTCTTAGTTATGCTTACTGTGAATAAGGAGTTGCTATTCCATTGCTGCCTGTGTTTTCTTTTATTATTATTATTACTATTATTATTATTACTCATAGCATCCTATGGTAGTGATAAATAAAGCACACTGATAAGTGTCACTCTTTCTTAAAATGTGTTTTAGTCATCCTAGGGTATTTATTAGTCATCCTAGGGTATCTGACAGGAAATGCTCCAGCTCAGAGAGTGGTTTCTTTATTCCTATTATTTTAAAAAGTTACTTTTTTTCTAATATACTAATTAATTTTACCTGTTGATTTCTTCAGGTTCTTATATTTAATATGTCCATATTGCATAGTTTACTAAGGATTGTTTTTGCAGCAGTTGAATCATTGAGAATCTTAAGTGGTCAGTACACATAGGTATCTTGTTTTCTGAACGAAAATGGAAAAATTATTTAAAATTAAGTATACAGTAATCTATGAATTGATACATCGATGGTCAGAAACCACTGAAGTTTTGTAGTTACTTTCAATCAGTTAATTTCCCAAATGTTTCTATTCTCTCTCTCACTGTTTGTTGGATGATGCATACCTATTTTGATTAAGCTAATTACCTTATAACATTGCTTCATTTCTTCTGAAACCAGTAGTCATGTACAGTAATAATCTGCTTGTAGAAATTTCAGATTAGTTTTTCTTTTCTATGAACGTAATTCTTAAGCTAAAAAGTAAATATAACTTGGATGAAATTAGTTCAGTTCATTCTTACATGCATGTCTGGAACATTTCAATTTGCATGAAAACTAACACTATTTTGTTTTATGTGCTTTTTAAGAGAAATACTTAGTAATTATAGCCCCATTCAGTGTAGGGAGGAAATAATTATTTGTCAGAGATGCAAGGGTCTGTGTGTGTGTGTGTGTGTGTGTGTGTGTGTGTTTGCATGTGTGTAGTGAGTGTTTTGCTTTATTTGGTTTTATTGGCAGGGTCTCAGCTAGTCAGGCTGGTTTTGGGATGCTCTGTGTAACTGAGGATGACTTTGAACTCATGGCTCTCCTGTCTGTTCCCCACCTGTCACTCTGATAACTCTCTGGGTTTTTTTTGTTGTTGTTGTTGGGTATTGTCTTTGGAGAAACACTTGTTAGTTGTGCTTTCCCACTGGATCTCTTACCCATCACACAAAGAATCTGATATGACCAGGGAGACCATCTACCCGCCAGCTGCTTGATATTTTCCAGATTGAACCAGTAAGTTCAGTCGCCTGTGTCTGCACTGGTGGGAGTCAGGAGTTACAGAAGTATTATCATAAGCTTGCACTTGAGTGTTCTGATTCGGGCCTGAAGTACTTCCAAGACTCATCGAACGCCAGTGTTTTCATATTTACAACAAAACAAAATTTAAAAATAGTATATAAGGGTACTGAGAGTACAGGGATCTAACCCTATTTTTATATCAAGAAAGGGAGTGAAATCACGTCTGTCTGTTGACAGTTTTTCATGAATGGATTTTACTCATTTAACTGCTTGTAGAAATTAGAAAAAAATGTGTTACTGCAAACCTGACATACAGAATGCTATTAAAATCTCTCTACCTAGAAAGAGGTGTACCTGTGTGGTAAAGGCGTTTAGATTGTACTTTAGACACAGTTTCTGCTAAGAGCGGGTCTTTGAAAAGTTACTTAATTCAAAAACTCCAAATTAATAAAGTTTTGCAAGGAGAATGTGTAATTCCTGTGACACTCTCTTTTGTCTATTTATAGTTTAAACAATGTGCTCCCCCCTCCCTTTTTTCTTTGTTTTATCCAGTTCTAGAAGTTGCTGTCCTCAGCACGGAAGGGCAGGTCCAAGACTTTAAATTCCCTCTTGGCTTCAAGGGCAGTTCCATCCAGCTCTCCGCAAACACTGTCAAACAGAACAGCAGGAATGGTGAGACAGGAGACCACCTTGCTCTGTCTCTCCCTTTGCTTCTCCTCTTCCCTTCCCACCCCACTTCCCCCTCCTCTTTTTTTTTTCTTTAAAGTTTTGAATTGAACCTTGATAATTCATCCTTAACACAACAGAAATGGCTTAGCATTTAAAATAATTCCTATTGCTTTCTCAATAAAGTTAATACATGTCTATTTAGAGAGTCCATCAAATTTTCTCTGTTTTTCTTTTTCTCATTTTTCTTTTCTCTGCATTTTACCACATGCTTTTCCATCCTAAGTGACAGTGTGCTGAGTTCTGTGACTGTCTTCCTTTCTAGGGCTGGCCAAGCTGGTATTCATCATTTACCGGAGCCTAGGACAATTCCTGAGCACTGAAAACGCGACCATAAAGCTGGGTGCAGACCTCATGGGTCGGAATAGCACCATTGCAGTGAACTCACATGTCATCTCTGTCTCCATCAATAAGGAGTCCAGCCGCGTGTACTTGACAGACCCGGTGCTTTTCACACTGCCACACATTGATGTAAGCTAATGTATGCTAATGAAGTCACAGAAGGTTCTAAACCCCAGAGAAAGGAAGGCTAGGCTGACACGCTGAGGAGGCCAGATTCAGGACTGGGAGTCTGGGTGCTTGGGTGGGAGAAGACCTTTCCATTTGAAATTTAAATGCTGTACTGGGTCAGAGACACAAGTTTATTTAAGTCTGCGAACATAAAATTAAATGAGCCCGGTTCAGTGATTATTAGAACTTAAGTGTATTCTTAATGAAAGCTAATTCAGTAATCAACAGGAAAATGTAAATGACTTTAATTTGGCATTGGATGAAAATTAACTCTTACCTTAGCAGCAGGATAGCTGAGTGTTAACTCTTAAGACTCTGCTTTTGTAGCGTGGCTAACCATTAATTTTTAAATTAGTTATATTGGGCTCATTTGGTAAAGTGCTTGCCTTGCAAACAGGAAAAGCTAAGTTTGCAGTCAAACCCATGAAAAGAACCTAAGTGGGGTAAAACCCACCATGTCCTCAGCCTACTTGGAAAGCCTCAGGCCACTGAGAGATACTTGAGAGACAAGGTAGATGACTGCTGAGAGACACTGCCAGAGGTTGTCTTCTGACCGCCTCTTGATCAGGCACACACACACACATCTATTCATACATGCATATATACATGTAAAAAATTAATTCTGTTTGGCTCAACTTTAATCAGAGATTGTGTTTAAAAAATTCAGAATTGGAGAGGCATGACTTATCTAAGGGGCCTCACGGCATCGGTGGTACTTAAGGACCATGATGTTGGAAGACCGACTGTTATGAATAGAGTGACTGAGTGCCTGAGGATGACCAAGTGTCCAGGACAGCCAAGCCTAGGCTGTGTGCTCAGAGCCAACCTATTATCTGCTGTATTTGATTTACTCTTCAGAGCCTTACAGTGCTACCACATTTCAAATGTGTCACTTGCTAATAACTGAAATACTTTTTTTTTTTTTTTTTAAAAAGACACTCGGTCCTTACAGAGTTTTCTCAGAACAAATTCACAACTTTAATTTTGTATCAGAGAAAGGGCAGGGGTTGGGGGGAAGATTCTAATGTACCTATCAGTAGGTAAAATCATCAGATGGAAATTGTAATCATGTGAAATGGGTCCCCGGTAATTTAGAGTACACGTTAGAGTGTCTCGGACTATAAAAACCCCTTTAAGCTTAGATACGGGCCTGGATAACTTAACGTAGTCCACGATTTTGCTGATGAAAAACTTTATAGTCCGAAACATGCAAAGTTTAATCTAAATTACCTTTTTACACATATTAAACAATTGCTATTGCCATTTTTGAGTGTGAAATCCTAATTTTATCTTGTCATTTTATTTCCCAGCCTGACAATTATTTCAATGCAAACTGTTCCTTCTGGAACTACTCAGAGAGAACCATGATGGGATATTGGTCTACCCAGGGCTGCAAGCTGGTTGACACTAATAAAAGTCGCACGACGTGTGCATGCAGCCACCTAACCAATTTTGCTATCCTCATGGCCCACAGGGAAATTGTGGTAAGTATTTGAGCTTCTAATTAGTCGCAGGGAAAGACCTGCGAGATTCGAAACAGCTTGTGTAATAGTCCGTCTTTGGGTGCTTATCGTAACTAAAAAGCAAACAAAGTAATGCAGATTTCTAATCGTTTTTTTACCCTGTCCTTGTTTGTTCAGAAGGCTTGGCACTTTCTCAGTCAACGAATTTGTGTTATGTTCCTACCCTACCCTTGCAGGCAGATGTTTTTCAGAGGCCACCAAGGATTTAAAAAAAAAAAAAGGATAGAAATGAGGGCATATGCGCACAACCTAGGCTCCCAGGTGCTGGGTCCCTTTCCTATCTTGAATTGTGGAATCTTATTTCACAATGTTGCTTTAATAGTTGGCACATTATGGAGAGCTGCAGACTTTTCTATCAGAGAAGATTCTGGAATATGCCTATTGTTAAAGAGAACAGTAGCAGATAATGAAAAGAATTCAGTATGTGTAGCGTGGGGGCAGGGATGAGAAAGACTCTGATTCTTACCCCTAGACTCTGCTCACTCCAACCAAAGTCCGATGAAAAACTCTTAGGTGTGTCAGGTGTGTCTATGACGTTTATCTATCTCTCACTGTGTTAAGTCTGTGGATACTCAAAAGAGCAAAGACAAACTTAAAAGTTGGATTATGTATTAGCTGCAAAATCATTAAAATGCCATCTATTTCCATCATGATTAGTTTTTTATTTCACGTAAATATTTTTAAAATATCTGTGAGGGTAACTATTTCAGTATTTATTTTTAAAGTCGGTCTCTTTGGACATGTGGGTGCTGGGAATCAAGCCAAGGTCCTCTCGAAGAGCAGCCAGTGCTCTCTACCAGTGAGCTATCTCTCAGCCCCTCGGTAGCTATTTTTAAAGATTTGCACCATTCTCTAAATAAAATCTCTCCCTTCTGTAGTAGGAAATCCTGTAAGACAAACTTTACCTCCGTTACACAGTCAACATCTTTATGAGCCTGTGTTTAAGCACATGAATATTCTTCATCAGACCCTGCTGGAAGCTGCTTTCTGCCTGGTAACATGGAACGCTCATGTTATTTGCACTTTCTGTCTTCCAGTATAAAGATGGCGTCCACGAACTATTGCTGACAGTCATCACCTGGGTGGGCATCGTTGTCTCCCTCGTCTGCCTGGCTATTTGCATCTTTACCTTCTGTTTCTTCCGAGGTCTGCAAAGTGACCGCAATACTATCCACAAGAACCTCTGTATCAACCTCTTCATTGCTGAATTTATTTTTCTAATAGGCATTAATAAGACAAAATACACGGTAGGCACCTGTTGGACTTGCTGACCTTGGCTCTTTGGTGGTTTTGTCTGTTAGCTGTGAATGTCCGTGTGGTGCTGACATTAGTGTTTTCTCTTGTTGTTTGATGCCATTTGATGGTCAGAGTGAAGGATAAATTGTAATAAATTATAAGACAGCTCAGTCAGTAATGTTATTATGAATGTATTCATTTCATGTATTAAAGAACAAGTACGTGGTTTTTTTTTTTGTTTTTTTTTTTTTGCCCACCCTGAAATAAAAAGGTGCATTTTTCCAAATTCTTACTTAGCTTCTATATAGGCATTCTGACCAACAGTCTTTCCTTCATGCTTAAAGTATTTATTCATCATCACAAGGCCTCAGTGTCAGAGAGCATAATTCATTTCTGTATTACTCTGCATTCCTCTGAGATGAATTTAAGAATGCTCCAGGAAAGAAAAAAAAAAGGAACAATCCTATATAATTAGAGCGGGGGTATCTGTCATTAAAGCAAACTTTTAAAATTCCATTAAAGAGATTAGAGATAATGTGTCTGCATACAGCACCTGCAGGTGGATCTGAGGGGTCAGAGTCGGGGGTTTGAGGGGGGACTCTGTCTTCCTACTCGATGCTTCATTTCCAAACAGGAATGATTTCCGGTGAGGATGTCTGGCACACTTGATGCACACTCTCCATGCATTGTGTGTACTCTTTATATTTACCATGCCTTTAACTTGTATCCGCCTACAGACTGAATCCTGGGTGGGTGGGTGAGTGCGTGGCGCGTGCGCGCGTACGTGTGTAATACTGACAATGAGTTACTTAATACACTAGTGCGATTCTGCCATTGACTGTTAAGTTTGAGGAGTAGGCACTGCATACTCACAGACATTATTGTCTTTCCTTCACAGATTGCATGCCCCGTGTTCGCAGGCCTTCTGCACTTTTTCTTCCTGGCGGCTTTTTCCTGGATGTGCCTAGAAGGTGTGCAGCTCTACTTAATGTTGGTGGAAGTTTTCGAGAGTGAATATTCAAGGAAGAAGTATTACTATGTCGCTGGGTACCTGTTCCCTGCCACGGTGGTCGGTGTTTCAGCTGCTATTGACTACAAGAGTTACGGGACAGTAAAGGCGTAAGTAATTGCAAGTGACCTGAGTGTTTTTCAAGTGAATAATTTTTTAAAGCCTGTTAGCTGTCAGCAAGGGTCCTTGACAGACTAAAATAGCATCTGAAAGGTTTATTGGGGAGAGAATGGGCATGCCGTGCACAAATTACAATCAAGTCTTCTGTAATTTTCTGGGTTCAAAGGATTTGTTCTCTGGTGAGGCAGATTCTAAATTATGGACTTTTGTTTTTTAACACAAAAGATTGACCTGAAACAAATTGAAAAAGTAAATAACTTTTGGCCTCAGATAGGTATTAAGCAAAAATTCTGAACTTACATATCTGACTTAAGCTAACGCTTCGTTAACTCACTCCGTACGGCTGACTTCTGTGCATGGCGACAGCAGCACATTCCTTCCTGTGTTGTGTGTGTGCGTTGATAGTACTTGTACCAGGGACTTTGAGAGCATTAAAATATGCTAAGTCTCTCTTGTTCCCAAAAAATACAGATATTTACAGAAAGTGGCAGAAGGAAGACATAGCCACATTTCATCTGCTGAAGCCATAAATTTGACTTCCAACTCCGTTTGGTTTTTTCCCTTTGATAAAATTATCTAACAAGATTTATTTATGGTCAGGGAACCCTTGACTGTACAGATAGTGAATATAAGGGAAACTCAGTAAGGATTTAGAAATATATGAAATATGGACCACTAGCTACAGTGTGTCTTAACGAGTTCATGTTTTATATATCTTAATGTGACAGAAGTATGAGTTTCTATTTTTTCCCCATGTATTTGTCCATTCCTGATGGAGGTATTTATTCTATACTGTTTTGCCACTGACACCATCTGAATGCTTACCCTTTAAATTCTGTTGAGCAGTTCAATTCCGATCAACCCGAGAAACATTTTTGAAGATGACACCCAGAGTTTGAGAGTGACAGCCCAGTGTGGAGTACTGTTTGAGATCACTTCTAATGAAGGGGAAGGGTTCACCTTCAGTTTTCCGTACGAAAACTTCTAACCCACCCCATGTGACACACCTGCTATAGGTTGAAGTAGATGAATCACTAAACTTTGTTGGGTCCAAGCCAACTCAGAATTATTAATCAAATTCTTCTCGCCCATGCTCAATGTATTTTCAAAGGCAAATGAAGGGGCGGTTTCTTGGCTGAATTTTGGTGGCTCTGTGTCTTTTCCTAATGTAAGGATCCAGGAAAGCAACTTAATGTGTTCTCTCTCCTTTTCAATAGCTGCTGGCTTCACGTTGATAACTATTTCATATGGAGCTTCATTGGGCCTGTCACTTTCATTATTCTGGTAAGTAGACTCCATGTTCACAGCCTTTCCAGTTGCTTCTGCAACAGGGGTACTTAAACAAAGATGCATCCTCTCACTGCTAACTGTTTATACAGTCGAAGATGCGTAAGCATTCCTATTAAAAGGACAGCATTGTATATAGCATGTTTAGACTCTTATCATTATTGAAGGTTGTACGTTGGCTAATTATGTCTGAAGGACCACCTCTCCTGTGAGAATTACACTGTGCTTTTTTTCTAATTCATTCTGCTGAACCAGCATAAAAATGCAAAAAAAAAAAAAAAAAAAAAAAAAGAATAAAATAAAACAAACAAAACCATCAGCCATGCTAAGAATTATTTGCCTTTTTAAAAAAAGGCACATGCTCATAATTTATTTTTTCCATTCTTTATAGCAACTTAGTATTTTAAGTGAATGTTCATACCTTAAATTCTTTTAGATCATAAATCTTTATAAAGCTTAGATTAACAAAAGGATGGCAAACGACTTAAATTCACTAAAAATATTCTTTTTGAAGATTTAAAATTATTTTGAAAAATCAGTAAAAACAATTTTATTTTCAAGTGAATTTTCTGTAAGTCAGCAGTAGTAACATTAATGTATTTTTCCAACCTTAGAATCTATAGTCACATAGATTTTATCATTTACACTTTTGACCCAGTTATAGTACAGTGTAGATAGAAATGGGTATTACTAGTCTTTAGAAGCTTGAAAAGATAACATAAACAAGTTTAAATATCTCTTCAGAATTCATATTCTTAAAGGGACTGGGTATTGCTATTTTAAATATTTTATGGCTATATAATTTTTTTAAATTTTCTTTTCCAAAAGAAAGTGACTCATAGACTTTTCAGGATGTTTTAGTGTTAACTAGTGTTTTAAAAAATTCTGAAAGGAAAGCTCACAGCTCAATCCATAAAGCCCTTGCTATGCAAGCATGAAGACCTAATAAGCACCATCCCAGTAGCCACATGAAAGTAAGTATAGCACGGAGATCCTGTGACCCCAGAATTGGCAGGACAGAGACAGTAAGCCCCTGGTCCTTCGGGCCGGGCAGACCAGTTCAGTCTTCAGCTTCATCTCAGAACAAGTGGTAAAGGCATGGGAAGAACACTGGACATGGAGCACACACAAACACTTAACTAGCAGAATTTGCTCTTGAACTAAACTTAAAATGTCTAAAACTACTGTGTTCATTTAATTCTTACTACAGGTTTTTCCCATAGTTACTTTAACAAAGCAAACTGAAAATTGTGACTGATGCCCGTGTAAACCACTGACATGTCGTCAATGTTCTTGAGATGATGCTTTCTCATTAGATTAATCTATCCAGGTCATGTCCCCAGTTCTGGCTCGTAATTATGTGAGCACATGCTCAGTGCATTCCAGAGTGAAGGAACTAATGGATGCCATGTGACATTACCGTTCTTAAAGACATAGCTTGTAAAGCAAACCCATTTGTTCTTGGAAATTAAATACAACGGCTGCTTTAGGGATGTCTGGGACATAAAAATGTTACATGTTTACTTCTACTGACTAAGGTTTATATCTCTTAAAGGTGAGCACTAATATATAAAAACCATTTCATTTGGAAAGGAAGTTACTGTGTACTCAGTAAGGAAGGAGTACAGATACTTGAGTGCATGGCCCATTTTTCATGAATGCCCACTATTTATTAGTCTCTGTTTCCATTTATACTCTATTCTGCCTTCAGATTGCACTATGACAGGCTTTGGGTAACATTGTTCCCAGCCTAAAACAAACCAAAGAAACTAGCAGGTAGCAGTTGCACACAGATCTCCCTGAGCTTCTGAGATTGCTTTGACTTCTGATCATCCTAGCACAGAGAGAATGCAAAACATTATCTTGAAATACAATGTCTCACCTAAATTGAGAAATAAGATCTTACAGCATACGTATACTGAAAACACATTTACCAAAGTAGATACTGTGGTGACACAAGACATTTTAAAATCTAATTTTTACATGAATCTTAATAATATAAACTATATTATATACGGTCTCTGTAAGGAATATCCGTACAAAACAAACATTCCTTGCGATTCCTAGAAAGTACATTTTGAATTCTAACTTTTCTGAGTTAAAACCACTTTAACACAATAGTATTAAATAGGTATGCCTTTATACTGATCTCTGAAGAAGAAGAAGAGGCTATGGGAAATAAAACTTCCTACTTAATGCCTTTCTATAGAATGTCTTGCCTACAGGCACTGGACTTATTATATCTATGAGAAAAGTGCCAGTTAGTAATGAGCAGGGGAAACCATTAGTATGCCTGAAGTGGTTTAATGAAGCCTTGGATCATGACACGTCAGGAGCTGTTCTTATCATTTGGACAGCTCCATCTGCATCATTAATAATTAATTCAGTTCAGTGAGAGTTCAGCTCGCATACTCACTTAGAAGTCTTCTTCAGAGAACACCTCTCTGGCTGCTCTTCCAGGGGAAATCGGTTTCTGCTTGGCTAACAGCAAAGATCTGGAGACACAAGCATGGTCTTAGACTCGGCGTTTGCCAGGTAGCAAAAGCTCCAGGGAAGACAAAGAGGGCCGGAACATGTGCAGTTCAGCCAGGTTATTTCAGAGTGCTGTTTCTGGTCTTCTGTCTTATCATATCCATGTCAGCCCTGCAAGCTATGGGATGAATGTTAAGCTGCCGAGCCCAGGCCGATCTGATTCAATGGAGCAAGTTGATGACCACGAAACACAGTGCTTTCCTTTAATCCCTGGGAACTTTTCCTTTGTAAAAAACCCTTTTGTATTGTCATGCTAGCATTATAGGTGATATTTAACTTTCTAGTGCCGTTAAATTAACAAAGTAGGATTTAAATAATACTCTATGCAATTATGATTTGGGTATTATTAGTCATTGGAAGATTGCCCCAGTTTAGTTGATTGGTTGATTATCTATCGATCTATCAATTCTTTCTAACTATTTGCTGAGTAGAATCTTTTCCCTTCTGCTGCCCCCTTTAGGCGTGTACTCACCCATATGCACACACAAGCCCACAGTGTAGTGTTTATGTGGTATTGATTCCTGAATAAATTGCTTTTCGCTCCCCAGTTACCACTATTCGTTTAGGCTGCTGGTTTGATATGCATACCCAACACAGTTCTAATAACATAAATTTACTGATTTATGTGAATAACTAAGTGTAGACAAAGCTTGGCTGTCTAGCCTAACACACTTTTTTACTCCCCCCCCCCATGTGTACTCTTTTAAGCTATCTTCAAATACTATGTTTAAACTCATTAGCATTAAGTAGTATTTGTGTTGCAGGGGGGACAACAAAGAACAGAGGGTGGGGCAGAGGATGTCCTACTCAGACAGGACAAGGGATAGGAGCAGGGACTGTCTGCCTTCCAGTGAGAAACAGGAAAATGTCTGATTATTATTAGTTCTTTGATTTTTCAAAGCTTATCGAAGACAGTAAAAATAAATTAGGGAAAGAAAAAAGTTAAGTAAATTTTATTCACTTATTTTTTTTTCATTTAATTAATTTTGTTACTTAAAAATGACAAAGCAGAAAATACTAGTGTGGACCAGAACATCATTTATGTCTTGAGAAAAGTGCACAGAAGGAAACTCAAGTGTGTGGACAGTCGTCTACTTGAACACCATCTGTTTTGTCTTGATGTGACTTTGCTGAACCATACATTGTATGGAAGCTACTTTTACCTGCTTCTCTGTGTCTAGATCTAAGCCCCACAGTTCCATTTTAAGGGGGTCAGGAAGAAGGTGGAGGTGGAAGTATATTAAAATATGCTAACTGGAAAAGCCATAATTCTTTCGTGGGGTGTGCTGCCTCCTGAGACATCATAGCAACAATATTTATTCTATGACACAAATTTAGCATTAAAATATTCAAACGTTGGAACAGCGGAGAGTATGAGACGCCATTGTACTTCACCCCGAACCCTCCTCCAGGCCAGGAGGATGTCCGTTCTGTGTGTGATGGTGGGTGGAGTCTTCACTGTTCAATATCTATGCCATAAACATTTCTTCCAGTTCTCGGTACACAGCAAATAATATACGTTAGTAAAATTTTATTATTTAGTAGGCATGGAGACAACTCTTAGATGGACATTTTTTGCCGTTTTGTGCCTTAAGAGTTCGTCCTGTGAGCCTCCTTTTCTAATTAATTTGTTTAGAAATCGTGGCACTTTGTCCTACTAAATACACCCTTGCTCCCTTATTTCTGTGTTTTCAAGTGATTTTTCCTCAGAGGCTAAGGCCTTGTGAGTGAGTTAACTGAAAGCTCTATGACAGTATGTCATTATATCATTTGCCTTTTTTCCATTTCCTTAAATTGGAAATTTTGTAGACATTTGAAAAACAATTTGAATACCAAAACCCATTGAGCATTTTATTATGTTTTCTGTCTTTTTTTTTTTTTTTTTTTTTTGCAGTACATTTTTTCCGTCATGTGTTTTGGTGGAGTGTATTGTATATTTATCATTAAAGTGCTTACCATTTCAGTCTTCTTAAAACACTCAGTCTTAAAAGTTAAGATAGGTGCTTTACTCCAGCACTTGAGAGGCACAATTCTAGGCCAGCTGGAACTACACAGTGAGACCTGTATCACAAACAAACAAACAAACAAACACACCCACTCCGTTCAGAGCATTCAAAGATAAAGAGGGTTGACAGACTTCATCTACTTTCATAAAGAAGGTCATTGTGTTCAGGAGTTGAAGTCTATTTGTTGGTTTACCTTGATTTTGGGTGGTTTGTATTGAAATTGAGTGTCTTTCAGCGGCTGCCACCCTAACTAATACACAGGCATCCAGACTGAGATTCACAGCAGAGCCTGTCCTTGCTACAGTGCTCTGCCTCTCAGCCATTCCTTCATGTTACTGGTTAAGGCTACTGCTGCTTAAATAAAAAATTAATAGCATTGTTGGTTTTTTTTTTTTTTTTTTTTTTTTTTTTTTTTTTTGCCTTTTTAAAAAGTGTTAGAAATCCTTCTTACCACGATCCTTTAAAAAGTCATCAGTGTTTACTCCATTGCTACAGAGTTGTAATTTCTCAGAAGCCAAGTCCGTCTTAGGTGTCCACAGTAGGATAAACACATACTTGTATAGCACAGGCCAGTCAAGGAAATACTTGTTGGGTAAAATGTACTTCGTGGTCCGTCTCTGAGGATAGAAGCATGTCTATAAACCAACTGGAAGATTCTTGTAAAAAAAATCAAGCAAGAAATGTTCCTATGGCTTTATCTTCTATCTGATAACTCTTTTAAGAAGTTAAATACTCTTAAGGGCAAAGCAGATATTTGTTGTAACTGGCATGGACCATCTACCAGCATGTGTAGTTACGCCCACGAACCTGTTTTTAATCCTTAAAGGAAGAAATTCTACATCTAAGAGGAATAATAAAGCCATATCGGACAAAAATAATACACCGATTGGTTACCTCTCGGTTACCTTAGTGTAGATCATACAAATGTCATTCCTTGTGTTTAGTTGGTCAACATCAAGAAGTAGGCGATCAGCCAGGTCTCCAGAAGTCAGCAATTCTTCTACTGCAGGTGCTTGATGCAAATGTACTTCTCAGAATTTTCTTCAGGGTCTCTATGAGGTGGCTTTTAGGCCTTGGACTACATTTAGCTAAAGAAACTAATCTAGGGGTTTTTTTTTTAATTAATTTAATCATTACCACATGATACTGGCTTAATGAGCCTGCAGTTCCGTGTCAAATGATCTGTTAGATCGGTCCTAACAGCCGGGGTGGTTTCCTCGCAGCCTGAATTTATCACTGTACACATAAATGAAACTGACTCACTGTGTACGGTGTCCATATGCTGCGGGGACTGAACTGGGTGAACTCATTAACGATCTTTACAGAATGTATTCTTCTTGCAGTCCGTAGTGATCTAATCCATGTTTCTTTATCCATTAAAACAGCTAAATATTATTTTCCTGGTGATCACGTTGTGCAAAATGGTGAAACATTCAAACACATTGAAACCAGATTCTAGCAGGTTGGAAAACATTAAGTAAGTATTTTGGATTTGAACTGTTTTACTTGAGGAGCTCAGTAAAAGACATTCTCCACAGGGAACACAGGCGTGTCTGCCTTCTTGCAACTATGGAAGGGATTCTGAATGAGATCTTACTGATCAAGGTTCAATTCCCTGTGACCACAATTGCGGGCATTGGTCCAGAAGTAGATCATTTCTCACGTGATCTAGAGCGGAGAAATTGTTTCTTTGGTTTTGTGGAAATTTCATGTCACCGTAGTGATTTTATTTGAATTTAAAATGCGTTTCCAAACGATGGTCCTCTTTGCATGGCTGATATGATTATATTAAGTTTGTTTTGTTAAATGACTTTGATTTAAGAATTCTGAGCAGTTCCGCCTCCTAATCCTGTTTTCCTAAGAGAATTTACTCTATTACTATTGTTATCGTGAAGATTATCTGTTGTTTTCATGCTAATTAAACCGTGTTTACTTTATCTCAATGTTGAATAAAATCTGCAATATTCTATTAGTGAAAATGCTACCTAATTAACCCAAAATTGATAGCTGTTGATTCATTAAATCAGCTGAGGAAGCATTTTCAGACTTATTTTTAAAATGTGACTCTTGGTGTGGGATTCAAGGAGATATTAAAGTTGGAGATGCCAAGATTGTGAAAATACTATTTTTAATGTTAAAAATGGCAGATCTATAGTAAGGGTAATATTTTTTTTAATTAGATGTTTTAAATAGGTTAGTGCCAGCTTCATTGCATGTTGCATGGTAAGAGAGAGCTAATCGTTAGCGTCTCTCTTTTCTTCCCTTTCCTCTTTCTGTCTTCTCACCTATACCAGTAATTACCGTGTTTGTGATGGCTACTATAATACGGACTTACCTGGGTAAGGCAGAACCCTACATTAACAAACTTCTTATGGCATGATTTTATACTTTTTTTTTTTTTTTTTTTTTTTTTTTTGCAAATCCGTCAGTATCATGAATTGCTCTTAATTTTTATAGTTATTTTTGGAGTATCTAATTTGCTGTAGTATCCTTAAACTATAATGTGCCTTTATTTTTTTTTAATTGCTTGCCTCTGCATTTTGACTTCCTTAATTTTGACTAATTTATAAAATATATAAATGAGTTCTTATTACTTTCTATTTTAATTCTGTCTAATAATTTTGTTTCTCTTTTCTGCTTATAATGCTTTCTAGCTATGAAGATAATAAGCCATTTATCAAGTAAGATCATTAGTTAGACGTGGAATGCAATGACCTTAAGCCCTTCTCATTCCGCCCTGTTTTCTGCAGTTCCTTTCGCCTTAAGCTATTCATGATGAAATCTCTGCCAGAATATTTTATTTTGAAGTTTTATTTTGAAGTGTGTGTTTTTTGTTTTTTTTTAAATCTCATTTCAGCTAGGTCTTTTCATACTCTCACTGTAACTTCCTAGGCCCACCTAGTTTATTAGAGTCTGAAGTTTAGGCTCTCTGTGATTATCTGCCGGTTAACCTTTCTGTGGGTGTGTCACGTTATGTGATATCATATGAGGACACCACAGGAAGAAAAATCCAGGAGTAAACTAATTAAGGACTCCTTATTTTCTTCCACTAAAATTCACGAGAAAGGCAATAAAGCCACGGGGGATATTTTTTTTACACCTTGCATTTTAATATAGTTTTGATACCTGTTCATTCTGGAGCAAGAAAAGGCCCTACCCGCTGTTGCTGTGCTCACTGGAAGCTGCAGTACTAAATGCTCTTTTCTCTTAATCGGTGGAAGGTTAAAGCCAAAAGCTGTTGAGTTTGGTGAACGTAGAACAAGTCACCCTCTACCACTGAGTCGTTACTAAATGAAAAATAAGTGTGACTTCCTTCATTGAACCTGTTTTAAAAAAAAAAAAACAAACCAATCTACTTTCTTTTTCCAGGTCTTGGGTGCTTGGCGCGTTTGCCCTGCTGTGTCTCCTGGGCCTAACCTGGTCCTTTGGGTTGCTTTTCGTTAACGAGGAGACTGTTGTCATGGCGTACCTCTTCACCGCCTTTAATGCTTTCCAGGGACTGTTCATTTTCATCTTCCACTGTGCTCTTCAAAAGAAAGTAAGTGAAGGGCGTTTCTGGGGAGAGGCTTGGTGCCCTTGGCCTTTGACTTGAAAATGGGTCTATGGAAGATTTCTCCTGAAGCTGGCTCATTCATAAACACCGTGATACCTCCGTTGTCTCTAATGCCTGTCTAGAAACGTAAGCGTCCACGCAGAGTCGCATAGCACCAGACATCTTTTGAATCTCTGTTTGGAACTGCAGCAAACTAGACACTTATGTTAAGAGCCCTCTGATGGAAGGGTTTGTGAAATATCTGTGCATAGGTAAAAGCTTACACACACACACATACACAAACACACACACACACACAATACAAGGTTAACCTCGGTCTAAGCTCGCTAACCAGAATGTAGTGGTCCAAAATGAAAACCCAAGGACAAATAGAATTAATTTTTAAAGACACAGACATGCAAAAGATTAATATTGATGTTGCCTTTTGAGAGATTTCAAAAGACCTAAACCAGCCGTCCTTTAGCGCCTCACCTCTGATTGCTCTGTCCTGAGATTTCATGCACATGAAGTAGAGTCAGCAAATATGATTTTGAAAATGAAAGCTGAGGATGAAAACCTTGAGTCTGTAGCTAGAATCAAGGGAACACTTAGCTGTCATGTAAGTGTAGGATGTCTGTGCCCCTCTCCAGAGTCGCCCTTCCTCGACTGCGAGTCTGATGGAGTCTTTTGATTCCGTTATTACTAGTTGGTCACTAAATTGAACAGAGAGAGAGAGAACTGTGAAAGTGAAAACTATTAAGTTTTCAGGCCTGACAAGATGATAGTGTTGTTACTTCCATCGGTTTTGAATAAGCTGTAATTTTGAGATAATGATGGTGGAACGTGAAATACTGACAGATAATATACAGTCACAGCAATATAGGCATTAGGCAAAACCAACACTGGAGGGTGTTATTTGGATAAAATACCATTTTGATTGCCATTGTCTTGGTTATACAGCCTTTCAGAGCTACTAATAGCTCTTAGGTGTGCAGGAAATTTTCCTAAGGTACTCTGTGTACCTTAATAGCAGTGTACTTTAAAATCTTAAACATTTTCCAGGGATAGCCTTGGTAACCACTGTCTTTCTATGTAAAGACATACTACGTAAATGAGCATCCTGCATAGAGCATACCATCACAGATTGATCATATCCCAAAGGCTGTGTCCACCAGCTTCGATGTAAAGCAGCAGAAGCCTTAGCATCAGAAGCCTGAGGAGATTGCTTCTTCTTCTATCTGTATGACCCTTGAGTATGGAGTGCTCACTGGATTGTTATGTTAATAACTACATTTTAAAAGCATCATGTGTCCTGCCCTTCTTCTGAACATGTTCTACAGTCTTACGTGTGTCTTAGTGGGTGTTCCCAGGAAATGAATGTTTGTTTTGTTGCTTGAAGGTGCACAGTAGGGCCAGGAAATGAGCACAGTAGGGCCAGGAAATGTGTTGAAGGCTTAATGCTGTTCATGTGTGTTCTAACATGTATTATTTCATGAACTGAGAAGGTGCTGGTGCCCCTGTGCTTAGGCTTAGAGAGTCATCTGTTGGCATTAATTCTCTAATTTTGGAAGGAGTGTCAGTCTAGACCTTTGTAGGGAGGTAACAGATTAAGTTTGAGGAGGGGATGGCTTCAAGCGTTCTGTGTAATCTACTAGAAAATCTTTTTGTTTTGTCTTCAATTTTTACTTCTCTATCTTACTTTCAAAATCTATCTTTAATGTACAAAACCCATGTTAATCCACCAGTATAGTGGTACCCACCCAGCAGCCCCTTTCCACGGCTCCCACCTTCATACCACTCGCTGTCTGAGAGAGGGGGTGCTGGGGTGCATTCCAGTGATTTGGATTTCACAGTTTGAAGGTTAAGCTCAGTGTTTGTGTCTAATCGTATACGCCAGCTTCAGGGAACAGAGCAATGAGCTGGGTAACTCGTTGCTATGAATGGAAGCGGAACATTACTGTGCTGTGTGCTCGTGAAGTGCAGAGCGCTGTAGGTCCCACAAATGCCAAAGGTAGACAGAGCAGAAAACCAGGGAAACAGCCTTCCTATTCGCAAACGTATGACAGTACTTCTTCTTGGCTTTGTTCTAGTGCCAAAGGTGCCTTGTCTGTGCAGTGTAGAAGTTCACGTATTGACTCCTGAGGAAAGCTAAACTCATAAAACATCCGTGATGGACTTCCAAATTGGTTACGTACAGACAAACAATGAAGATGCTAAATCTATTGTATCATTATTTTGCCAAAAAATAATAGTCACTAACTATTCAGATAGAGCAAACCTCTACTGTATCACTTTTGTATTAATAATCAGAATTTGCGTAATAGTAGCAGACTGCAAAGCACCTCCAGATAAAATCTCAAAGCTACCATCAGCCTGGCTTCAGGATGGACAGAGGTTACCTTAGTGACTAAAATATTTCAGCACTTTGCAGTGAACCTGAGTTGAGTTCACACTGTCTTTTCTGTGGAAGTTCAGTCTTTCTCGGTTGTCTTCATTGCTCGTTTAATTGGAGAAGATGGAGAAGCTGGTGTGCGCTCACATCAGTCCCCCGTCTTGTGCTTACCCAATCCAGGTACGAAAGGAGTACGGCAAGTGCTTCAGACACTGGTACTGCTGTGGCGGCCTCCCGACCGAGAGTCCACACAGTTCTGTGAAGGCGTCCACCACCCGCACCAGTGCCCGGTACTCCTCTGGCACACAGGTAACCCAGAGTCTGACAGCGTCTTTAATTAGCCCTATTTATAGAAAGCCTGCAGAGACACGTTTTGTTTAGACATGCTAATTGTTTACTCCTTGTCCCAACCTAGGTAGTAAGTACTCCCCCTTTTTAGAATTCTGATTTCAGTCTCTTCTTAAATATGTAGTCTGGGTGTTGAGGTACGTGCATTCTTCTCTGAGGAGGGCAGTCTATTCGTATTCCACGGTCATCTAGGGGCAGTTTTTAGTAGACACGACACATGCATTTAGTAATTCTCCACTTTAAACAAGGCCATAAAATAACACGGATGAAAGCTATGGTGATACAGGCCTGTAATCCCAGCTCTAGGGAGGTGGAGGGTGAAGATTCATGTGTGTCCTTGGCTACAGAGTGAATTACTGCCAGATTGGCCCCGTCTCAATAAGTAAATAACAAACAAACAGACCCACACAAGGTGTTTAAATTACAGCCTGTAGTAGGGGAACCAGGCAGTATTACTGTCCTCATTGTTGGACCAACAACAAAACACATTCTTAAAAGGCCCAAACTCCAATGGTGTACTAATGATTCAGTGGGGGATCGATGTGTTGTCAGTGAGGAAGCACAGGGAGTAAAGGTAATGTGCGTGTCTTGCTGTTTGGCATTAACAGAGCCGTATAAGAAGGATGTGGAATGACACCGTGAGGAAGCAGTCTGAATCGTCTTTTATCTCAGGTGACATCAATAGCACTTCTACCCTTAATCAAGGTCAGTTATCGGGGGAATCGAGGGGACGGCGTGAAGGTTGTGCTTGTGCGAGCTTAGACTGAGGGAATCCAGGGGACAGCGTGATACAGCCCGAAGGTTGTGCTTGTGTGAGCTTAGACTAACTCCACAGATGCTCTTCTTACCCGTGGGTCTAGATCACCAGTTGTTAAACTTTATTATAGCATCAGTCATCAAAATATGTATAGTTTTATATTATTTCCATCAGGTAGTGGAAGGAAATATAATTTAAAGCTCCACATTAATAGAACATGGGTGGAAAAATTAGTTGTTGAAAATGTACCTCGTCACAGAGCAAAATGTTTCTCTGAATAGTGCACACCTGTCCTTCCTAAGGCATCCAGGCAAGTTAACTTCCTTCAGTTACTACTAGAAGTAAAGTAACTATTATTTATGTAAAATGGTGCCAGTTCACATTGAAATTTTACTTAGTTTTGGCAAACATCCTTCATTTTATATTTCTAAAGTAAATAGTAAGTGGTGAAACATTTGTAGTAGATTAAAATGCATGGAAGTATATAAACCAGGTTCCTCCATAGAGTTCCATGTATTGAGTATAACCAATTTAGATGTGTAATATAAACCAATTTGGTTCCTAAACGATAAAGGTCAGAAATGGAGGAACCTACCAAGATTAAGGCATAAATATGAAAACCAGTTCTTCCAAGAAGAATTTAGGAAGATGTTTCAGTCAAGTATGGAGAATTCACATTGTTTTAAGTTTTGATTTAGTGATCTGTGATAGATTCATAGTTGTGTAGATACAACTGCCATGAGGAGGCTCAGCTGTGTGTGGAAAGGGTCTCTGCGTGACGTCCATACAGCCTAATCTTACCCTCATCTTGGTCAAATTACATTAGAGGCGCAAAGATGTCTGACTTAGCGGTTTCAGTGAGTGAAGGTTCCTCTGTACCTTTGTCCAGTGTTACACTAATTCTCTTGACATGGCTGTCACATAGGAAAGTTTTAGACTCACTTCTGAAACCTGGCAAATGAGAGTACAGAACAAACATGCTTGTCCTGGTCTAATAATTCTTGTGCCCCCTCCCCCCCCCCATCCATCCCCACCAGCATGTGTGCTTTTGCCTTTAATAAGCGCAGCCTTTTGCAGTTTGCCGTCCTTCTCACATGTCTGTGGAAGCTGCTCTCCCCCCTGCTTGTGTGCGAGTCAGTATTAACACAGATGTTTTCATGAGGGACGGTCCTACACCTGTAAGTCTGAAAGTCTGAGATTCCCTCTGCTGGGCCTCGGTGGTTAGGGTTTTAATATTAAGCAGTAGCATCATGAAGCAGGATGTTGATCTCCATGCATTTAATTGCCATTTTTGTTTAACAGTGATTTTGTATAAATTTGTAAATGTCATTCTCAGCAGGTGTTTACTTGGGAGACTTAGAAAGCACCTGCGAATTACCAGAATTTAACTTCCCTCTCCCCTCTCTCCTCCAAATTAGTAGTTCAGATAGAGTCAGGAAAAATTCCGACAGACTTTTCCATTGCCAGCCCTGCCCACTGCCCGAGGAATGAACTAAAAAATACTGCAACTGTAACCCTGAAACAAGCACTGATGGACTCTTTTTCTGTTTCTTTGCTTTAGGAATGACTGGCAATTACCTACTAACAAACCCTCTTCTTCGACCCCACGGCACTAACAACCCCTATAACACATTGCTCGCTGAAACAGTTGTATGTAATGCCCCTTCAGCTCCTGTGTTTAACTCACCAGGTGTGCTTACACTTACAAATAAAGCTATCTTTCTGTGCTGCTAAGCAGAGCTCTGAGCCTATCTCTAAAGTAACTCACTGCTATATATTTATTATTCTTACGTCTTTACTTTCTCAAATTACGAAGTGAGGTGTTGCCCATGCCAGGCGTGTAAAACTGCACTATATTATAGTAAGCCCTCAGTTGTGATAGGTTTGCAGTAACTGTCCATGTTTTTGACACAGGTGGCATAAATCTTAATATATTATTACAGGACTGACATCACATGGTCCGAGAGCCCATCTTCAAGATTTATATCACTTAGAGGTATCCTATCTATATAATATATTGTTCAGTTGACTCTAAACCTTGCTGACAAATTTTGCTTCTGGAATGAGCTAGCTAAAGATAACTTGGATGTCCGGGTACAGAGAGCTCCACCCGGCATTATCAATAGCATCAAACTATAGTATAGTGCAGCTTTATGGAGTTTTCCTGTTTTGTAAGGAACTCTCGGGGTACAGGAACTATTAAGTCAGTCTGTACCTGTGGCTTTAAATAGGGGGAGGGGGGAGGTTTCACTCACCTGTCCTGTTTGCTCTATTCACTAGCTTATTAAAAACCTATTTAAGGGTAATTTTTAAGATGTTGGTAAATTCTAAACATATGGTTAAGCCTAGCTTATGATGCTTGTGAATAACAACCACAATTAAATTAAACAGAGGATTTTGTTTCCGGTTTGTCTGTTGTTTCTGTTCTTCTTGCGATTCCTGGTTAACGTAACTGCAGCTTCTCTTTTCATTTTCTTGTTCCCTTACTTCCCTCACGCTCTCCTCTAGCAACCTACAGAGAGACAAGTATGGGAGTCAAACTTAACTTTGCCTATCAAATGTAAATTTTTTCAGCATGATTTTTAACGGGCACAATTAAAACGTACTTAGCAGTCATGAAGTAGACTCAGCGGGCAAGTGGTTCACAATTTGTAACAACAACAACCAAAAAATGTTACCAAATTCCAACAGTGCATCTCTGTGTACTGGCTTTCATTAGTCCTAGAGGTCTGTAGCAGATGCTGTCCATACTGAAGTCTGTGTAATGCTGAAATAATTTGCTCTCGAAAGCCTGAAGTACTGTCAGCCAAAATGCTTAATAATTGACTTATCATTTCTGCATTCCCACAGTAATCTTGCTACAGGCTATGCAAAGTCTTCAAGTGAATTACCAGAACATGGGCAGAAAGATGCCCCTTTAAAACTAGAGAGGTCTTAAATCTGCAGTATATCATAGAAAACACCTTTTGAGTTATGCCCAGCGTGTATTATTTTACACTTTGGGAGCAATGATAGAAAGGAAAGAAACCAAAACGATTAACCCTCCTTGCAGGGGAACCGAATGCCGACATCTTAGCCAGGGGTGACAACTAAAGAGTGCCCATTGTGCTCTAACCATAGCCTTAAACAAGAGTGTGGCACATTCACACTTATTTGAGGGACCCAACTCAGGTAAACTGAGGAAGCCTTTATAGATAACAGTTGCAGCATCATTTCCGTAGTGCACAGAGTGTGCTGTAAACAGATTGGACGGCTTTTCCTAATGTAACGATTGAGTCTTTATAAAACACTGAGTGACAGGCCATCCCTCGCCCTCCGTCCCCACAGGGGCTAATGCCGGCTCCATTGATTAGTATTGGTCATGAAGTTCCTACCACGCACATACGCCTTGTTTTGAAGGACTTTGTTTTCTAAGATATCTGCAGCTTTAAGAGTGGAGTGAGCAGTAGAGCGGGAGCCCCTCCTCCTCTCCCTGACCCTCTCCAAGCCTTGCATACAATGCAGCAGGCTCACAGTGGCCAGTCTCCTTCCGTAGCCTCATGCCACTCTGTTGATTTGTTTGTTTTCTTTTACTTTTCTTTTCAGACCTCTCTGTTAGATGATTTTTGTTTTCCCCCTTCAGGGCTTTGAGGTCAAAGAACCTAATTTCCCATCGTGTAGACCATTTGATTTTTCTCTTCACGTTTTTCCCATTTGCTTGACAAATCACTGTGACGTCTTAGTTTACATGTCTCTGTGTCTGTTGAAAATACAACTCGGATTCAAATACCGCATGTTCCCATTGTTTTCTTTCCTCCTGAATCTCTCTTCATATCTCAAGCAGATGTATCCAGTCTCTCATTCTTGTAGAAATAATAATAATTATTTTAAAAATATGCATTAGCGAAGGCTAACCCCTCCTCCCATTCCATAGTTAATATCGCGTCTTGGTTTAATTTCTGTGACCCATACTTAGGAACCCTCCAACATTTCCGCATTTGCCCTCCATGCCTATGGTGTCTCTGGGCCAGTCTTGCACAGTAGTCTCTGCTGGATCATTTGGTCACTGTGACTGATGCAGTCTGCAGGGCTGCAGGCCAACTTTGACCTTGAGAAGCCTAAGGCCATTGCTGTTAAACATCCTATTAAGTAGCAAACACAACTCAAAATAACCAAGTCCTCAATGAAAAGTCAAGGCTGCTTTTGCTGGGAATCTAATTTGTTGAACCCTTGCTCTGACTAAGTTGCTGAAGCTCAGAAATTCTTCATCATGTTACAATAAATCATTTTACTTTCTTTTATATATCAGCTACTCTTAGGCCAGATAGCCTGAGCAGACAGACAGAATGTGAGTTGTCCGGAGTGAGTCACCCCACCTGCTGTCTGTCTTGTTGTTGGATGGTGCTTGTGGACCCTGGTCCTGTCAGTATGAAAGATGCCTGACTCCGTTCCACATGAATTCCTTGTATCTGTCCATTTTTTTTTCCCATTCCCTTTTTTTGTTTAACTTCATCTCCAGAAAAAGGAAATGTTAGAACGTTGTTTACAAGTTGCTTGCCAGTTCTGTGGGCTTCTGTTGTCCGTTGCCTTTTTGGTTTCTGTTATGTGGCTTGTTCCTTTTTAATTTAGTGTTGTTTAGGACAAATTCTGTTGATTTTATTTTATGAACCATGGTCTTGTACTTTAAAACGTAAACGTCACTTACGAATTGCTTTGCATTAACTATGCAAGGGCATGGAGCGAAGTCTTGTTTGTAAATGTGTCAAAAATTGGACCAAAACCTGATTGATGAACGACTGTGTCCCCCAAATTGATAAAGTAATATTCTGTATGCCATTTTCCCTCCCTGGAAAACAGTATCATTTTTATAACACTTCTTCCTGTTATCTAAGGGTGGCAACTATTTACCGTTGGGAATGCGGGAAAGCCTGGCACCATTGGAGTGCTAGGTTTCAAATTCAACTTTGTCCTGAACGACATTAAAATGTTTTGTATAGGAAAAGTGAAGTTTCTCGAGGAAGGCGCAGAGGCAGTAACGGTAACCCCGCCCTTTTCTGTTGCAGGACATTCACTGAACAATGCCCGGGACACAAGTGCCATGGATACTCTACCGCTAAATGGTAACTTCAACAACAGCTATTCACTGCGCAAGGCGGACTACCACGACGGTGTGCAGGTCGTGGACTGTGGACTAAGTCTGAACGACACTGCGTTTGAGAAAATGATCATTTCAGAATTAGTGCACAACAACCTCCGGGGTGGCAACAAAACCCACAACTTGGAGCTCAAGCTCCCGGTTAAACCCGTGATTGGCGGCAGCAGCAGTGAAGATGACGCCATTGTGGCTGACGCCTCGTCTTTGATGCACGGAGACAACCCTGGGCTGGAGTTCCGCCACAAAGAGCTGGAGGCACCGCTCATCCCTCAGCGGACTCACTCGCTTCTGTACCAACCCCAGAAAAAAGTGAAGCCCGAGGCAACCGACAGCTATGTCTCCCAGCTGACGGCCGAGGCTGATGATCATCTCCAGTCCCCCAACAGAGACTCTCTGTACACGAGCATGCCCAACCTAAGAGACTCTCCCTACCCGGAGAGCAGCCCAGACATGGCGGAGGACCTGTCTCCTTCCAGGAGGAGTGAGAACGAGGACATTTACTATAAAAGTATGCCCAATCTTGGAGCTGGCCGCCAGCTCCAGATGTGCTATCAGATCAGCAGAGGCAATAGTGATGGTTACATCATCCCCATCAACAAAGAAGGGTGCATCCCGGAAGGGGACGTCAGGGAAGGACAGATGCAGCTGGTAACAAGTCTTTAATAGTACAGCTAAGGGATTCCTAGGGCCACATGCAAGTATTAATTGATAAAGACGCTGCCAGCGGGCCCCACAGCTCCCTCCAACCAGAAGAATGGGTTCTGTTGGCCCGTGGCTCTCAACTGTAGGAAAACAAACCAGACTGAACCTCGAAGTTCTGTGAATTTTTATAAAACATGCAAAAACTTTGTATATACACAGAGTATACTAAATTGAATTATTTGTTACAAAGAAAAAAAAAAAGAAATGCCAACCAGGTATTTTACGTTTCTGCTGCTGTGTAGAGAGATTGTAAAACAAACAAGAGACCCTCCCAGCCATGTTACTTGCGGCAGTTGGTGAACTAAGTCTAGTCTGTAAATAGGGCCCTACCGGTTTTTTGGTTTTTTGGTTTTTGTTTTTGTAGGCCTGCATTGTATTATATACAAGACGTAGGCTTTAAGATCCTGTGGGACAAATTGACTGTATCTTACTTTTCCTGACAAGACTTGGAAAAGCAGGAGAGAGATTCTGCACCCGTTTGCACTTCCCTGCAAACCTTTTACATTAAGGCAACCATTGAAACCATGTTAACCCAGTAGCAATGAAGCCACAGGCCTTATTTCAATGTCTCCTCAACTGTACAATGAACTATTCTCATGAAAAAAAAAATGGCTAAAGAAATTATATTTTGTTCTATTGCTAGGGTAAAATAAATACATTTGTGTCCAACTAAGATATCATTAAAATAATTTTAAAAGAGTTTGGAGAAAATATTGTGTCGAGCTCTTGGTTGCACAAAATAGGCAATGTTTCTTCCTCCACCCGTCATGGAGACCTCTGCTCATCTTTGTTGATTTCCCGCTGTAGACAGCGTCTGCTGTGACCACTTAGTCCCCTTTCTTACATTCAAATTTCTTATTGCCAAAAGAGTGTGTTTTATGGGGAGAAAAACTCTTTGAAGTCCTGCCATGCCTTGCACAAATGTGGGGAAATCTGGAGGTCTTGAGTCAACCCTCTGTTTATTCTGGAACAGAGGGGAAGGGGTCACTTGGCACTTCTCACAAACTTTCTAGTGAACAAAAGGTGCCTATTCTTTTTTTAAAAAAAAATAAAATAAAAATAAAATAAAACAGAAATATTACTCTTCCATATTCCTTCTGCCTATATTTAGTAATTAATTTATTTTATGGTAAAGTTCTAACGACATGTAAATTGTTTCAGCAAAGCTCTGCTCTTCTTTCAAGCCCTTTGTGTAAAGCTGTTAATAACGAGCCTATCACTAATATCCAGTGTAAAGTTTAACACGGTTTGACAGTAAATAAATGTGAATTTTTTCAAGTAGTAACGTGCATTTTTATGTATGCTAAGCAGTAGACTCGACCAAGGCGGTCCTTTCCAACCCATCTCCCCTTCTGCTTAGGAAACTTCAGACTGTAACCATGGTTACGTAAGAGAATGCAAGCGAATTTGCCCACTTACCCTTTACAGTGAGAGGAATAGATTTGTATCCTAATTATCTCTCACACAGACACAAAATCCGTAAAATGAGTTGTAGTGGGAACTAAAAATTTGTAAAATAAATGAAGGATTACAATTCTAACATTATATTTGGACAGAAAAATACACCTGATTTTTTCTCCTTCAATAGATTTCTAAGTATTATGCAAAGGACAGTTTCCTGAAACACATGCAATTGGTAAAAATAAACTCCTTGGAGTGGCAAGGTCTGTAATGATGGAAAGCTCTTGCTCCAAATGCAAAGCTTACAATTAACTTTCCACAGACAGAGCTTTCTGGTTTGTAATGTAGTCGTCTCTACCAAAGTCTTCTCAAGCTTGGTCTCCTCCAATGCTTCTCAGTAAGATATCGCTTTACATGGACACAGTGAGATATGCCTATGGAATTTTTAAAGAGTATTTTTTTCTTTAGAAATATTTATTAGTTCATGTGTGTGGGTGTTTTGTCTGTATGTGTGTCTGTACTACACACATGCCCACTACATTCAGAGGCCAGAGGAGAGTACCAGATCCCCGGAAACTGTAGTTAGCTGTGAGCTGCCACATGGGTGCTGGGAATTTAACCTGCGAACTCTGTAAGAGCATCTGAAGTGCCGAGCCATCTCCGGAGCTGCAAGAGAAATAATTTTCAAACCTGTATTCACATAGCTCCTGGAGAGCACGTTAGATCCTAGAAATGTTTGAAGCCAAGCCATATGGTCATGCGTCATCAATATCCAAGTGGAAACTGACTCCATCAGAAGCTCAGAGTCCATGTGATTGGCTAAAATGCCCAGCGTTTATGGAACTGCTAGAAGAGGGTATTGCAAAAGCAGGCACTTTTCAGCCATGTTGCAAAAACTAGATCCTTAAACTCCACACTGATTTTTGGATATAAACTAGACAGCATCAGCCTGTTTTCATCATGAATTAAAAAAACAGAAACAAACTAATAATTAAAAAAAAAAAAAACCCTAAGAAAAGGAAAGGTCACGTGGACTTTTCAATTACTCCCATTTGTTTCTCTCCCAAATCAGTTCTCAGAACTCTGAAATGATGAGAACAAGTACCCGATCTCTCAGTGGTTAGTGGTCTCTTTATAAAAATCATTTTTCACTAGTCTTTACCCCAAACAGTACAATTTGGAATTTCATTCATCTTTGCTGCCAAAAATTAAAAAAAAAAAAACTAAAAAAGAATACGTATATATTGTTTTCAATCTTCTATAGGATTCCTCCTAGCACAAGGTAATTTTTAAGTTTAAAATCATGAATCTACTGGCTAGATGTGCATGCACAGGCACTCTTATGTGTTGTATGGATGAACTTGTCTCTAAGGATGGGCACATGTGTCTGTCAGAAGTTAAGGTGTCTTCGTTAATTACTTCACTCTATTTTTGAAAAAGCGTCTCCCTGAACTCGGAGCTCACCACTTTAGAGAGAAGGGCTGGCCTGAGAGTTTTCATGATCTTCCTGTCTCTCCCTGCAGCACTGGGGTACTAGCACAGGCTGGGATCTGAACTGAGGTCCTCAGGCCTGTTTGTCGCAGTCACTTTCACACTGAGCCATAACTCCAGCCCCAAACTTTTTTTTTTTTTTTAAAGTTTTTAACTGCTGATGGCTTTTTTATTTGTCCACTTGCTTTGAGTCTGCCCAAGTACTCCTGGATACACAGTTCTTACAGCCCTGCCTGTTTGTCTTGATGAGCTTATAATATTGCTTTATCATTGCTTTCCCTGCGAATAACTCTCTTTGTCTGGGAATAAGAAGAAAGCTGTCATCTGTTTATATTAGACATGCTTGATACCAGTTCATCTAGAGTCTACTTTCTTAGAGAAAGAAAAGTTATTCTCTTTGGAAAAGCGTAGTTTACACAGTTCTACGTTTGTTTTCACTTTGAATGCTTTTATAGTCAGTTATACGGAATCTGATACAAGTTGTGGAAATACGCTGAGAGGTCCACTTCATCCGTGCTCATAGGAGGTAGTCTGGTAGCCAGTAAAATAGTGATTATTTGAGTGAAAACCACTGCAATATCTCTCTCTCTCTCTCTCTCTCTCTCTCTCTCTCTCTCTCTCTCTCTCTCTCTCTTTCTCTCTCTCATACACACATACACACAACAAATTCCTTGACTGCTCTAAAAAGGGCAAATTTCATGTGCCTTCTTTTTCTGTGAGCAGAAGAAAGATGTTCAAGATGTTTCATGTATTCAGATGAGTAGAGCAGGAGGTGGTGTTGTGTTTCTCTCAATTCAAGCCTGAAACTCAGGCTTACAAGTGAACTTTACTCTGCTTCCGTTGGGTGGGATGGGTCCAAATATTCGAACAATAAAATTTTTACTCCTTATAATTTTTCTTAAAAAAACAAAACAAACAAAAAAAAAAAAAAACTTGAAAGAATTGCCTCCCAGCATGATTTCTGGAAGGAAGCCAACTTGTCTTATTTCTTGACCCTCAGTTTTCTCTAAGGATGTTCCCCCACCGCATTTCACAAAGAAAACAATTCCAGATCACCCCCTTTCGGTCAAATGACTGCATTAAATCTCAAGCTTCAGTAGGAAAAGTTACAGGTAAATTAAAAAAAAAAAAAAAAAAAAGATGAGGTTGCTTCCCAGTGTAATAAAATTAAGGTGTTTTGGGGGTCTCCCAGGTGCTCCCAGCTTTTGAGACCTCAAAGCGCACACACAGATCAGTGCATGGGCTTTGCAGGTTGGATGACTAGGACTGGATCTGAGATAAATCATGGTGGTCTTCACTACTGTTCACAGTGGGAATTTTTGTTGGGTCAGATTAAGTCTCCAAAAGACTATACACAAGGTTGGCCGAGACCACCACCAAGGTGGAAAGTGTGAATATCTGGAGGTTAGAGTATCTTCAAGCCACACGGGCTTTGCCCACATTGCTTGTGAATCTTTGGGGAGAATTTGGTACTAGTGGGAGCTGACAGGCTCCCAAAGTTCACCTCAAGGTAGTGTGTCCACTAACCTGAACTAGGCAGTCCAGAGAAGCATCTTCCTGTCAAAAACAAACAAACAAAACATGAACAATAACTTTGACATTCCCAGGTAATTAATGTGTGTATGTTTTCAGTAGACCTCTCCCCAGCTCTCCTGGCATACTCCTCCCTTCCCTGAAGGCATTCCTGTTCTTCTCAGAGGTCTTGACAGGCAGGTTTGTTTTTAAAAGCCTATTGTTTCTACAAGTTTTTCTGAATAGGGTGTAAGATGTCATTATGTATACAGGTCTTAGTGTTACAGGTCTTAAAGTTAGAACTAATACTTAGGGAAGGCAGTCCCAGTAAGCTTACAGTACTCTTCAGATGCTATAGATCACACACACACACACACACACACACACACACACACACACACACCTATACACATCTTTCTATTTTGTGCTTATTGAAGCTGAAAAATAAAAACCTTGTGGAAATGTTTAAAAGGCATAGTTATCCTTAAGCAAGCCGGGGCTGTGAGCCTAAGAGACCAACAATGACTGATCAGTCTGTGCATAGTTCTTCACAAGCATTTTTGAATCATGAGTCAGAATTCGGCTCTTGAAAAAGCATCTTAGCAATCCCAGCCACGTGGCTTTCTCATTTGAATTTATTAGGGAAAAAAATCCTTTGCTGCTCTCTTAAAAGAACTGCAGGGACAAAAATGAAGAAGAGACTGAGGGAAAGGAGGTCCAGTGACCACCCCAAATTGGGGTCCATCTCAAGGGGAGGCCCTACAGCCTGACGCTGATGCTATGATGTGCTTACAAACAGAAGCCTAGTATGACTGCATTCAGAAAGGCCCAACAAGCAGCTCAAAGAGTCAGATGCAGATATGTGCACCCAACCAATGAACTGAAGTTCAACCCCTATGGTTGAATGAGGGAAAGGCTGGAAGAAGCTGAGGAGGAGGGCAACCCCATAGGAAGACCAGAAGTCACAACAAACCCCTGAGACCCCTGTGGACCTCCGAGATCTCTCAGACACTGAGCTACCAGCCAGGCAGCATACACCAGCTGGTACGAGGCCCCTGACACGTAGAGAGCAGAGGAATGCCTGGCCTGACCTCAGTGAGACAAGAGGCACCTAACCCTTGAAAGACTTGTGGCCCCAGGGAGTGGGGAGGCCTGGGAGGTAGGGGTGGGGGTGGGGACATCCTCTTGGAGTTAAAGGTGGGAAGGTGAGGTGAGAAGAAATGGTTGAGGAATTGTCAGAGGGTGGACTGGGAGGGAGGGAGGGGGATATCGATCAGACTGTGAAAAAAGATTAAAGATGATGACGATGACGATGATGACGATGATGATGATGATGATGATGGGACTGACAAGAACCATGGAGATCTAACAGGAGCAGTAGTGATAGCTTCTTACACCTAAACATAGACTGATTTTTAAAAAATAAACTGAGTAGTTTTGTGGCACCACTGTTTCGTGTTGAAACAGGAATACATTTGCCACCACGTACCTTTTCATAGTTGCTGAGGCAGCTGGCCGACTGTGCCAAACTGTGTAAAACTGTTTTTCATTCAGTCCTCTCCCCAGTCCTCTGGGAATTTTGATTTCATACTTTTACAGAAAAAAAAAAAAAAAGGAAAAACAGAATGAAGGAGGGAGGAAGGGAGAGAGGGAGGGAGGGAGGGGGAGAGAGAGACAGACAGAGAGAGAGACAGACAGAGACAGAGAGAAAGAGAGAAGGAGGAAGTAAAAGAATTTTGTCAAGGGCTCCCAGCTAGCGAATGACATCACCGACTTCAGAAGTCTTCTTTGACTGAGTCTGAACTTCTGACCAACTTCAATTTGCTTGGAGATAAAGAAGATCCCCTATCTCATGGTTTGGTCTCTGCCTTCAGAGACAGGGTGTCTCTGTTGGTTTAGAATCCACAGAGCTGGAAAAGAAAATGAACTGGAGACAGTTCTGAGATACAAACTCCTGGTAAAGACAGTCTACTTGGCTAAAACTAAAAGCAAAAAATCACAACAACAACAAAAAAGAGAGATAAAAACAAAAAGCAAACGCCAAAACAAACACAAAAACACTTCCCGGAAGCAGATCCATTATCCAGGTTGGAAGTCAAATGTGATGCTGACCATACTGGTTATTGATTGGTTATCACTTTGGCTATAACTCAATCAAAATATCTTCAGGAAGAAGTTATAATGTAGGAAAAATATGAAGATTTGGATCACAGCATCCAGTTTTTGATCTTCACCTGACTTATAAAATAATACTTACCCATTTTGCAGTTGAGCCAAAACACACACACTCTTCTTCCCTCTCTCTCTCCCTCCCTCCTTCTCTCTCTCTCTCTCTCTTTCTCACACACACACACACTCTCTCTCTCTCTCTCTCTCACACTCTCTCTCTCTCTCTCTCTCTCACACACACACACACACTCTCTCTCTCTCTCTCTCACTCTCTCTCTCTCTCTCACACACACACACACATCCCTAAGATGTTAAAGATTTTATTTTTATTTCCCTGTACAACCAAGCACTAAAACCCGCAAAAACTGTGTGAAGAAAATCACAGTGTCTCTGTTTCCTTATGTTCTTTTTGACGCGTTATTTACATTTTTTAAACTGCGTTTCATCGTTGAGGGTTTTCAAATACTGTCATCTCCCTGTCTTTTCACTGTCTGAACAGAACGTAATATTTTGCTTTAAACAAGTGAAAGGTTCACTAAAACAAGATGTTTTTCAGGGCCCTGCCCCTGTGGTCCTTTGTGACAGTTCTGTGTCCCCTGCCAACTAGGCCTCCCACGTGCTGGGCAATAGACATTTGCCTGTCACAGGGTTACAACTGGCCCCTTGCTCTTTCTGAGCCTTGGCAATAAGTCCCACAGTTGCTCTCAGCTCCTGAGAACACGTGCTCTAGTGGCTAGGAACTAGAGTCTAGAATGTGCTTACTTCAGCTTTGGCCACAGGCTGACCCTACTAAACACCCATTCCCCTCCCCCTCAGACCCCTGAGAGCTCCCCAGAAGCCTGTCTGCTACTAAGCCTCATATACCTTGCTTATTCAAGGCTACTTCAGACTGGAGGGGAGGGTCCAGAAGGAGCAGCGGATTTGCTCCCTGGGCTCCAGCCCTGAGACAGTAGCTTCTGGCCAGCTATCCTGGCTGCTGGATGGTTTACTGATGCTCTAACCTCTGTCCCTGCTCCTGCCCCTCCCTCCATTCCTTTCTTCCCATTGAGTGCTTTCCAAATTTTGAATTTTTTTCTCCTGATTTTTTTTATTACTTTATTTTTATGACCATACTTTTTAATATGTCATCTTTTTGTTTTATGATTTAGCCTTTCTTATTCATGTATATGTATTCTTTTTTCCTGCCTCTCTTTTTTTTCTGCCTCTATGTTCTTCTAGCTTTGTAACTTTCTTTTCAAAACTCTTAAACACTGGCCAGGCATGGCAGCTCTACCTGTAATCCCAGCACTCCGGAGACTTCCACAAGGGAATGGGATTTAAGGACAGCCCGGACTATACTAGATACTTGTCAAAAAAAGGAGAAAAAAAAAAAGAAAGAAAGAAAAAGAAAAGGAAATAATATATTTTTGTTATTTTAAAATTATATAAACTATAAAATTGTTTGTATTTACATTTCTCCTTATTTTTACTCTTTGAAAAACAAAAGTCTCCTCTCCCTGCCCCTCCCCCTTACCTTCTATAGTAACTGCAATTTTACCTGCAGCAGCTCAGGTGCCACATTGGGAGAGAGCACCTTAAATTGCAGAAGCCCTGTAGACTATCGGAAGAATCTCCAGTGACAGAGAGACAGAAAGTAGATTGCCCCTACTGCTGTCCTGGCTGGCAGCTGGGTTACTCCCCGTGTATATGTTCTCTTGTGACACTTTTTGTGACTCTCAGACCTTTCCTGTCATCTTCTCCATATCTGCTGCAACTTAACTGTAACCCTAACCCTAAACACTCACCCTGATTCATCTTGTCCCTACAGGTCCTTTTAGAAGGGTCACTCAAGACTTGTTTTCTTCCAGTCCATGGAACATTTGTTTTAATTACTTGAATCAGTTCATGTAAAACGTAGTCAAACTAACTGTCAGAACAAGCACAACATACTGGCTACATTGGTCTGACCTCATTGCATTGGCCTCTATTCAAATCACTGCCTGATTTTGACTCACTCAAAAGACAAAATGGATTTGCTAGGTGTTATTTTTTACTGGGGGTGGGGGTGGGGAGAATGGATTTGCCCTCACTTTGGGGCTCTAAAACGACAAACCTAGGTGGAAAACCTTTGACCTGCAGAAATGAACTTTTGATGACCAATGCCAGGACTTTTGCTGAACGGGCTGGTTTAATCGTGTAAACATACCTTCAGAGTTGATTATCTAATATAATAATTACAACATCTAACATTTATCTAAAACATCTACGTTTAACGTTTTTTTTTTAAAAAAAAAAGAACATTTATCCATTTTTTACGTATTTACCCAATTTCAGTGTTCCTTTATATGCTAATATATTAGTGTCAATCATTTAATGAAACGGAGGTATTAGGATCTGTGCAGCTTCAGCTGCTCACAAACACGAGCTTAAGCCTCTTCTCTCTTACTTAACCCCTCCTAAATTGTTTCCTCTCGGGAAAATTGGAATCAGCCTACCTTGCCCAGGGTTGGCCCGAGGATTGTCAGTAATATATGTAAAGACCCTCCGTGCCAACCGCCACCAGAACAGGCAGCGACTCCATAGCAGCCTCTTTCATTAGGAAGTTTGTAAGCAGCGTAAATACCTCCTCATGACTTCAAGTTTGAGAAAAGCAATCAGCCATCCAGACTTTTGGTTCGCCGTTATCTTCCTCCAGCCTCCTGGGCAGGAAATATTTTCAGGTGCATCCTGTGAACAATAGCCCTGGGGCTGCCAGGCTCCTATCTGGAAGGATTGTCTTTCTTCATGTGGCCCAATGGGATCTTCAGCTCTGTGCAGTAGTCCATGTTAGGGAAAGAAAAGGAGAGCAGGCCCCAGGGCCCCCTCCCCCTGTAGGATTAATTTAGGTAATTTACAAAGTACACATACCCAGCTTTCACCTGAGTCCACATCCTCTTCCTCTTGCACCTTCTCACTCTTTCCTGGATGTAGTTGTTTAGTCCCTTTCTCTCAGCGGTTGGAGTGCTTTAGTGGGTACTATGAGAATGCTTGCACATTCTCATAGTAAAGTAAAAGAAGCCTTACCCTGCCCTGGTCATGGTGATGAATATCTACTGAGCACCCATTTTTGACTAAACTCTTTATGGAGAGCATTGTCTCACTTGTTTTTAAGATTCTCGTTCTTGTACCAAGTCTGTAACCAAATACTCTTTGTATATTATAAGTAAAAAATAGGCTTGCCAAGGTGGAATAACTGTTGAAGATGAAAGCTTGAGTCAACAGAAAGTCTTCGGACTTTACTAACTGCAAATGGCTGTCCCAGACAGGAAAAAAAAGAGCATCTCTTTGTTTGTTATTTAGACAAGGTCTCAATATAAAACCCAGGCTAAGCCCAACCTCTTGATTTTTCTGCCCCAATCCACCCTGCCCCCAGTGGGTTTTTTAAAAAAAAAAAAAAAAAAAAAAAAAAAAAAAAAAAAGCACCTTGCTTTTCAACATTATTTACAACCCAACAACACAAAGGCTCAGCTCCTTTGAGAACATAGGAGAGAGAGCAGTTGACTGATGGAGTCCTGAGAACATTTTTTTAAGGAGATGGTGTTGGATCTGGATCTGGGATTCGGAGGATAGGTGGGACTTTGTTGGATGAACCCAGTGCAGAGGAATGAGTCAGAGAGATGGAAAAGTGCAGGAGAAGCAGCAGGTGGGGAGACCTGCAGAGGAAAGGCACAGTGGGACATGGACACAGTCAGGGAGACAGCCCAGGACAGCCCAAAGGGATGCTCTAGTGAGCTCAACTTAAAGAGCCAGGGGCTGCTGCACTGTGCCCAGGTCACAGCAAAGAGGGCGAAGCAGTGTTAGCTCTGGGTGCATTCTCTCACATCTGCTTCTAAGGCTTGAGACCCTGGACAGACATCATTGCAAACCAAGGACACAGCTCATGGAGAGAGCTTGGGTCGGATGGAGAGTGGTATAGGAGGAACACGGAGGGAGCCTCTCGCCTTGTCAGCATCACGTAGTCCTTACTCTTTTGAAGAAAGACCCTTCATTGTGCATAATGGCTGTGAGGGAACTCCTGAGGAGACTCTTTTGGGAGTGCGTGGGTGGGGGGGGGGGAGAGTTTTGTTTCAGCCCTTGAACCAGGTGGGTGTCAAAACGTCCTGGTAGGAAGAGTGTGGTGGCCATATCCGCTCCCATCTTGCCAGCTGACAAGACCCAGTAGTTGGTCACCTCCTTCTCCCTGAATCCCATCAAAGACCCTCAGCCTGTATGACAGAGCTACCACATCAAGAGAGCCCTCTCTGGGAGCATCCGGGACAGACATGCCTAGAGGTGTTTTCTCAATCCAAACACCACACACAAAACACCGCAGGGGATACTTCTTAAATTTCCTCAGTAAGAACACAATACAAATGGTTCATACATCAAGAAACAAACGCAGAAACATGAACTTCCTCTGTCCTGTATATTGCAACTCCAAATACAGCACATCTGACTTCCAGCTCTGTAGCTCACTCTTGCCTACATTTTAACTGTATGAGCATAGATATTGCAGTGTAATAATACCTTATATGTGGTTTATCAACATTGTGTTCACCAAATTCAAGAGTATGCAGCTGTGACTCTCACCTTCTGTTTGCTGTATAAAGCTCCACGGATAATATTACTGGATAGTGCATATTTGCGCTTGGATTCCTTTCCTTCTGTCCTTTTAAAATGTGGTCAGCCCAAAACTTCAACAAGTCAGAGACTCCGTCTTCAGCCATAGAGCAGGACAGTGCAGGGTGGAGAGTCTGATCCAGTGTCATCTCACTTAAAAGCCTAAAGGGCATGAGCTTGATTAGTATTTAGACAAGACTGTAATATTTGATGAATTGACCAAAGATGTGTTATGTTTAGGGAAGATCCCTAGCTTCCAAGAGCACTGTGAGGAGTGGAGAAGCCTCATGACATTCCAATAAGCCTGCCGCCAGCAGATGCCATGAAACCGCTGGTACCTGTGTAGAGCTCGTCTGCCAGCGGGTCCATTAGTCTAAGAACTTCACTTGTATTTATTCCTATGGCCCATCCCCCCAAAGCCAACTCTATGGAGGTGGGCAGACGAGGATCCTTGGCCATGCTGTTGTGGCATTTTCTTCCTACCACATCCTTAGGAAGTGAGCAGGGGAATGATGCTCACATCCAGGCATGGAGAGTGATCCGGTGTGCTGACCATACCTTTATAAAATGTAAGTTATAACTGATGTTGTAGTGAGGATACTGACCTAACCAGGATGCAATGAGGGACTGACGTATCCAACAGAGAGGTCAATAGTGAAAAAGAGATGTTGGTTTTTACGACTCTGGAGAGGCATTATTGCAAACAGAGGGCACAGATAATAAAAAAAGAGCCCGGGTCAGGAATGAGGATAGCATACAGAACGATCAGAAATAAAGCAAAGATTGAGAGAGTGAGGGCTTAACCAGGAATGGTTGGGATCCTGGAGACATGGGTGGAGTAGTCTGATCTACAGGTAGCTATCTTCTGGGGTTCTTGTATCCTAGCTGAACACACTGATCTCTAGAGCATAACACACATGTTATCTGCATAAGCTAGCACGCTGCTGTTACAGTGACAAGGTGTCCATGTTCAAACTTTGCTTTATCTTACTCTGGTTATTCTGGAGTGATGCTCCTCCTTTGCTGCTGCCGCTGTCACTGACACCGCTGCTGCCACCACCACCACTGCACCAACGCCACCGCCACCATCATTACCGCCACCACCACCTCCATGAACTGCTGAAGGCCCATAGTCAATGAGAGAATATGACTGGCTCATATTTTGTAGTTCCATGTCTGCATTTTTCCATCACTGGCTGCAGTTGCAAACTGCAGTTCGGAACTGAGCCGTCTGAATAGGCATTCGGAGTCGACGCCCCTTCAAGAGGTTATGGGCATAGAGGATAGAATGAGCAGGAGGCTCTGCGAAACTTGACCAAGAATACCTTGTGTTTCATTCTGTTACTATGACAACACACTGATTACAAACAACTTAGAGGAGGAAAAGGCTTACTTAGCTTACATTATAGGTCATAGTTCCTCACTGAGGGAAGTTGCACCAGAAACTGAAGCAGGAACTTAAATTCCAAACCATGCAGAAACACTGCTGGCTGGCTTGCAGGCTCGTGCTTAGCCATCTTTCCTCTACAGACCAGGACTCTATGCCCAGGAAAACTGCAGACATGGAATTGTCAATGTGCCACCCACAGTGAGCTAGGCCCTCTAACAATCAAGACAATCCCCCAAAGACATGCTCAGGCCAGTCTGAGCTGGGCAATCCTTAGCTGAGTCTCCCATCTCAGGTAACTTACGGACTGTGTCAAGTTGATTGTTTAACTAACTAAAACTTTCTCTGGAAGTCACAGATTGTTGGGGTTTTTTGCTTTTTTTTTTTTTTTTTTTTCCTGGAAAGTCCAAAATCTGACAGAAGACATTTTCTTTGAAGAAGCTGCCGGTTTAGATCAGTTATGGGTTGGGCTTCTATGTCCTGCTCTGTTTCAAGGTGACCCAGTGTTGCCTGTTATTCATCACCACCCGCTTCTTCTCATTACTTGCTTCCTTGATTACGGTTCTGCAGGTTGATTGGAACTGTATTCAAGACATTTGTACATCATAGTTCCTGGACACATCTATATGTTAACAAATCAAGTATGATTTATCTCTGGAATTATTGGCTAGGGTCGGCTTCTTCTGCTCAATGCCTGCTCTCTCTAGCTTGTAATTTTAATTAGCTTCTTGTCCCCTCCCCCCACCCCAAGAATGGGGCTAGCTGTCGCTCTGGCACCAACTCTCAGCCTCAGCTGGAATATACTCTGAGTTCTGCATTCAGACTCCCTAATCAACTTGGGATGGAGGGTGAGGGGAGCAGTCAACTTAAAGTTGCAGCTTGTAGGAAATAGAACGGCCTTTCAGTTTCGGGTGGGGGGGGTGAATTGCTGTTAGAAAAACTGGATTTGAAAGTCCAGCTACATATATTCACCATGTCCAGTTCTGGCTAGAGATCACCCTTTCCAAGTGCTGTCGAGCAGTGGGAAGTTGACCCCCACATCTATAGAGTCCCAGAGTCACCTCTGTCACTTCTGGAGGGAATGAATCGCAGCTGCCATTGCTTGGTGATGTAGCACTGTTTGTTTGAACGACAGGTACTCAGGGAGCAGAGGAAGATGGGGAGACTCTGGGCCTTCTGCCTTAAACTTTAAGTGCTGGGATTGTGGGTAGTCTTCATGTCCAGTTTATGGGATGCTGGGGATTGAACTGAACCTTGGGCTTCTTGCATGCTAGACAAGCACTATACCAACAGCCCCACCCCAGCCCCACCCCAGCCCCACCCCAGCCCCACCCCAGCCCAGCTCCAGCCCCTCCCCACCCCAGCCCCAGGCCCAGCCCAGCCCCAGCCCAGCCTCACCCCAGCCCCAGCCCCAGCCCCAGCCCCAGCCCCAGCCCCACCCCAGCCCCAGCCCCAGCCCCAGCCCCAGCCCCAGCCCCAGCCCCAGCCCCAGCCCCAGCCCCAGCCCCAGCCCCAGCCCCAGCCTTGATTTTGGCAGCATTTGGTGCCTATACTGCTTTGCTTTCTCTCATCTTGCTTCCTAGAGACATCAGATTTTTCTCCCATTTTGCCTTTATGCTGAGAGAGGCAGAGAGCGGCTTCCGTGGTAGGCCTATCATTTGGCTGTGGCAAATGTCTGCACATGAGCAAAGTTCAATTACTTCCTGAATATGTAAAATAATCATAAGACAAACCTGCTTTGAATTTCTGATTGCCTTCTCTTTCCCCAAGATAATATTGTATTGTTTCTCCAAAGATCTGGTATCTTGAACAAGATAATTATATTTGTACTAAAATGCAAGTCAAATTTCTCCTCTCTGAAAAAGAAGAGAGGTGCCGATTTCAGAAAGATTTAGGTTCAAATTTAATCACTTTCTCTCTGAACTTCAAGTGAAATTTAATTATCCTGATCTTGACTTAACACCGAGGAACACACAAACAGTGCAGGCAGAAGCAGATAAGAACGGAGCATGTGCTGCAGAGAACAAAGAACAGAGATAAAGTTGGCAAGATTTAAGGATGTCATTTATGTAGCCAGTTAAAGCGCCTGTCTTCCTTTTAAAAAAGGGCAACCGGTACTAAATAATATTGGTTTGCTGTAAATATGAGTGTTTATCAATGGCGAGTTGGTGGGGTTTCAATGTTCCTGGGCCCATGTTTAACAGGGTATTGTAAGAAAGATTCACGATTATGAAGTGAAAGTGTTTGAAATGAAGTACAGTATCCCTGAGGTTTTTATAACCCACTAACGCTTAGAGGCCTTTTTATTCTTGAATCCAGCTCGATCACCAGAGAAGAAGTATAAGCTTTGCCCTAAATGAACAGTGCACATAAGGCACTGATTTTCTTAATAAAATTAATACTTCATATTTGCTGTGTTGTCAGAGGTCTTTAGAGATGCAAAACCAATAGGGTGTGTGTGTGTGTGTGTGTGTGTGTGTGTGTATGTGTCTCTATACATGTGAGTGTGTGTGTATGTGTGAGTGTGTGTGTATCCATGGTTGAAAGTGTATCTCTGTATATGTGAGTGTGTGTACGTGTATGTGTGGTTGAGTGTGAATGTCTGTATATGTGCGTGTATGTGTGTCTGTATGTGTCTCCATGCATGTGAGTGTGTCTGTATGTATGTGTGTGAGTGTGTATGTCTGTATGTGTGTGAGCGTGTGTATGTCTATATGTGTGTGAGTGTGTATGTGTGTCCATACATATCTCTATGAATGTGAGTGTGTGAATGTATATGTAAGTGTGTATATGTCTGTGTCTTTATGCATGTGTTTATGTGTGTGAATGTTTGTATGTCTGTATGTGTGTGCATGTCTCTGTGTGTATGTGTGTCTGTACATGTTTCTATGCATGTGAGTGAGTGTGTGTGTGTGTGTGTCTGTTGGGGCGTTGTTCATCAGGTTAGAGAAGTAGGTAAGTCATAGTCTCTGAGGACTCAGGAACCGCCACTGCTCACTTGTGTGTGCACAGCTGTGAAGCTGAGAAGATAGAAGTGTGTCCTACCCAGGTTTTACAGAGTCTGGATAAGAACTATCAAGCTACGGAGGCCAGTCATCTCTGTTTTTAGGTTCACAAATTTAAATGTTAGTGTCTTCCAAAGTCATCCTCACAGAGACAGCCACTGTGCGGCCTTCAAGCCAACATGAACGTGACCATGATTGTCAGTGCCAAGTTTTAGAGTTTCCATGTTTGTATCTTATCAGAGACATGTACAAAGAATATCTTTGTGGCCTCTTTGCTTTGGCTTACCTTTTAAAAATATCACCAATAGTTGGACTTTACATGTCTGAATCAGAAATGACTGTAGTGAGTGGACAAAATTCTCTTTTGGCAGGTAAAAATTAGCTGTCTTATCTTAAACTATGTCAGGCACAATTAAACTGTTAGTATATAAATATATAATATCTTTTAGAAAGCATTAATATACTGGCAAGGCAGTAAATTCAAAACTATGGAGAAGAATATAAAGTCTCCAGAGACAAAACAATTCAAATAGACACAGAATAAATCTTGTAGCTGTCATCAGGGAGTTTTACCGAATCTTGCAAGTGTGTGTACGTTCGTGTGCCTGCATGTGTAATGTGTGTATGTATGCATGTGTACATGTGTGGCATGTGCATGGATGCATGTGTGTATATGTGTGCATATGTGCATACGTGCCTCTGTGAGTGTGTGTGTGTGTGTGGTAACTTCTGGTCTTGCTTTGTAGCTGAGGCTATACTGTAACTCATTATCTAACCCAAAATGGTCTCAGACTTGCATCAGTCCTCTTCCCTCACCCTTGGATTATAGGTTTGTGCTACCACCCCTTATTCAGACCTCAGAAAAAACCATCTTAAGGCATCATAGTTGTCACGTTACTCCTCCTCTTTTTTCTTCTCCTCTTCCCCCTCTTCCTGTTCTTCTTCCTTTTCCCCCTTCTGTTCTTCCTGCTCTTCCTCCTCCTTCTCTTCCTTCTCTTCTTCCTCCTCCTCTACTCTTCCTCCTTCTTCTCCTCCTCCTGCTCCTCTTCTTCTTCCTCCTCCTCCTGCCTGCTGCTGCTTTTCTTCCTGTCTTACATTTTCCCATGGTACAGGGGATCTAGCTAATGTCCTCACTGATACTAGGCAAGCACTCTCTCACTGAGCTACACTTTGAGACATGATCTTTAATTTGGCTTGCTAATTTTTTTTTTTCTATTGGGGTACAGGAATCGGAAGACAATCTCTGGGGCCTCTTCTGAAACATGACCTCAAATGGAATCTAAAACGATGTTTACTTCAAATGCATCCTTGGACACTTGTACATCTGATACTATTTTAAAGAGTGTTCTTCTGCTGGAACTAGAGTGTAGTTGGGCAGTAGAATGTTTATCTAGAATGCTTGGTCCTGAGTTCTGTTTCCAGCATCACACAAACCAAACAATAATAACAAAACCCCACTAGCCAGGGACAGAACCTGCTTGCATGAAAACAAACAAAACAAACAAACAAAACCAGAAGGAGTTTCCACTCTCTAAATATGTGTTTCTTAACCAGACATATTATCCTGAAGGCCAGCTTCTAGTAGCCACACCTTGTGTCCTATGCATGTCTGAATACTAAACTAACACTCATTGTTCTTTCTTTTCCTAGTCTAGTTAGTGAAAAATGAGAGCAAATTGGTTGTATGACCTTTGCTAGCAAGGTGTGAACCAAAGCCTGTTCCCCCGGAGAGACCCATAAGAGAAATGATTCCATCCACGTCTACCTTGGTGAAGCGATGAATTTACTGGGACTGTATGGAGTAGCATCTGTGAGAGGCTGCTTACAGAAGCTTGGGTAACTGAAAGACAGCTGCATCACAGAGAGAAGTGGTTAGGACTCGAGGCAGCTGTCCTGTCCCTGCCCCTCAGTTATTTACTTCTTTCAGAATTCTCCAGAAAGGCCTGTTGATATGTTTCCTGAGATTCCACAGTAATAGTAGCTTCCCATTTCCCTCACCCAGGAAACATTTCCATCTAGAATAAATAACTGTGTAACGGGTTAGCAATTGTGATGATACACTGTTTCTGGACACAAGGTAGGGAAAGTACAGACACAGGAAACCAGTTCTTTTTCATGAGTCTCATCAATGCTAAACAACAAGGGTCCTGGAATTGCCTGGTCTTGCCTCAGTAAAAAAGGAAGGCATCATCTCCAAGAATATGTGCTATTCATCGGGATTTGGAGAAGTAACTATAGTAACCTCCCAACAGGCTCGAGAGCCTATTACTTTTGGAAGAGTAATGAGCGGAGCCAATGACAGTCAGGCCCCCTACTAAGTAAATGGGATGAGCCAGCATGATAAAGCATAAAGAATAAGAGAAAAAAAGAACTCAGGTTTCTCTTCTATTATACATTGTTTCATTGTGAGAAGGCAAGCAGAAGCCTAGTGATGAATGATGGTAAAGGTTTCGCACAACAATCTGCATTGAACTTCATGATTAGCCATAGCTAAATAATACATTTTATCTCATTTATTTTACCTCAATTTTAAAAGGCACTTTGGGCATTTTTAGTTCTTTAGCATAAACATCAATTATTTAGTTAAAATTAATTTTAATCCATTTCTAAGTAATGTAAGATAGGCCCAGAGACCAACCAAAATTAGTTTTGCTCATGAGGTAGACCATAGGTTTCTAGGAGAAGTGATGAACATGAAAAAGAAGCTGATAACACCATAAAAACCCCGTGGCTTTCTGTGGAGGTGGACAGAGTATAACCTGACAAGCAAAAACAATGAAAAACTCACGAGCATTCAAACCTGAAATGTGGGCCTCGCTTCCACAACACATAGACAAAACTGAAATACGAAAATTAGGATTTTTTTGCCTTAAGTTAAAAATGCAGGTAAAAGGGTCTGGGTATAGAAACACCACTTGCAAATAAATAATTTTTTGTGCAAACATAATTAGATTACAGAATATATAAAACTATGCATAGAAATGTTGAAAAAATCATAAAATACAAGACTTATAATAAAAAGGTTAAAATACAGCTATTATTATCCTGCTCACATAAGTAGGACCATGATGATCTAATTATTTAATAAAATACTGATTCCAACATCAGCGCAAGATGGCTAAGATTTCTGAGTTACTGTTTTTACTAAGCTTGTCAACCCTACTTTGCTCTGTTTTTGCTTTCAGGATGTTACGTGAGAAACTTGTAGGTGAATTCAGTGCAAACACAGAGAGAATTAGACTGTCAAGACTATGTAGCAAACACCCCCCCCCCCCCGCCCCAAATTATGCAGTAGGCCGTGGAAGTGGGATTAGTACAGTGTCAAAAGGAACTAACTGGGTTCAGTTTTGTCGAAGAACGAAAACAGGAAGTGGACACTGCAGGATGATTTACATTATGCTGGAGGTGATTTGGTAAGCCACAAATTTTGCAGTGGGTTATGAAAGTTGGTTTGAAAATCTTTTTGTGTTCTATTTAAAACAGAAGAGATTTTTCTTCTATCTCAGGTGGTTCTGTTTTAGGGTCGGAGATCTGCTCCAATCTTTTCTCAAGGACCTTTTCAGAGCTGAGGTTCCAAGGCCAGATTTTATGTAAGCCAGCTTTACCAAAGCATGTTTTAAATAGATTGAACTTTTTGATAAAACTGGTTTTCCTGCACTCAGCTGTCATATTCTTCTAATGTACTTCGAGTCTGCTTACACAGAGCACTTGACTGGGTACAAGATCAAGTGATTGGGGCAAGTTATTTGCTTCACTAGAAGAACTTTCTCTGGGGTCTGTTAAGGGCCGGTGTTCTCTGGTTTATAGGGAACAAATGAGATGAGGCAACATGTGAACTGCATAAGACAGAAGAGGCCAGAGGACAACAGCCAGTCAAGCCTTCCACAGAGTCAATGAGAACCAAGGAAACAAAGGAACACACACACACACACACACACACACACACATGCACGCACGCACGCACAGGCACACATGCACACACATGCACACACACGCACACACACATGTTAAATATTTATGGAGAGGTTCAAATTTCAAAGATGCCCCTACTGTAGCGCTACAGATAATAAAAATAGCAACAATACTCTTACAGAGAATACTGAAGGTTTGCTGCACAATTAAACCTTCAGGAAGATTTTGCAGGCTGGGGAAATAGCTCAGTGCATTCGGTACCTACCAAGTAAGTGTGAAGATCTGAGTTCAGGTTGCGTGGAACCTCTTTTGGGGGTGTGGCAGCATGTATGTATAATTCCATCTCCAGAGAAGGGAGACAGTCAGAGCCTAGCTTTGGATCCAGTGAGGGACATTGACTCAAAAACTAAGATGGAAACACTTGGCTTGACATATCACCTCCACATGGGCATACACATATGTATGTGTACATGCATATCCACATGCACACGTCCATATAGACATGGATACCGCACACCAGTGCATGTGTGCGTGCACACACTCGTGCACACATGCACACACAATGTTTTGAAAAAGAAACTATTACTCTCAATTTCTAAGAATCCTCGCTATGGCGAAGAGTAGCTACGAGAAGTGTGGAGAAGTAGAGAGAAGGAAGTACCATCAAAGAGAGGAGCCAGACAGCGTAGGGAGCGTTAAGACACGGTTTGAGAAACAGTGTGGTGCCCTTTCTACAGGACAGGGAAGCAGGGATGTGTGATAGCACTATGTACTGTTCTCACACTAGTGGCCAGTGGCTTCTGGAAGTGAGAGCCTTGGTCTTGAGACCCAGAGATGGTTCAGATAATAATAAGCAAAAAGGAGGGGGAGGCAGGGGAGAACTATTCCTATTATTGAGAAATAATAGGAAGAGGATCTGCAGGATGTTAATTGATAATTGTGTGTCCAGGAGTGAGAAGAGATATTGAAGACATTTTCTCTCATAAATTTAGTTTCAAACACCAGATATTAGGGGGCCAGCAAGATGGCTCAGAGTGTAAAGGAGCTTACTGTGCAAGACTGAAGACCTAAGTTTGATATCTGAACCCACAACAGACTGAGAGAACTGACCTCTAAATGTGTCCTTTGACTCAGCCCATGCACGGTAGCTCACGCATGACCACGCCCACCCACAATAATGTAAATTTATAAGTGATCCAAATATGTTGTGCTTCATTGTGAGAGGCAAGAGGACCAGGAGTTCAATACCATTCCAGCCTGGCTATATGAGACTCTGCACCAGCTGAATAAACACATTCAAAGTTAAAATGTGAAATTGCACATCACAAACAGTATCGTGTTTTAAATGCATGGGTTGTCCCACTCATTAACCTTCATAAGAGTTTAATTTGTTTATTCAGATTTTAAGCATCCTGCCCAAACCATTTAATGCCCACAGAACAATGAGCAGCACATTTTTTAATGTGTGGCTAAGAGTCGAACATTCGGATCCATCGATTGGAACAGTCTATCAAAGAGTCTAGTTCGGGCAGGTGAGCTAACAGTCCCTCCCACATCTTTCTGACCAAGCTGAAGACTTTTAGGCAATGTTTTGAGTCTAATCAAAAGTTCAGATGACAAAACCACAAATCACAGGAATGCGGTGCTTCCTAACACCCAAGAGAATTAAAGAAAAGAAGAAATTTGAGTGCCAATCCTTTTAACTCAGCAGGAGAGGAAACAGCCTGTACAGATGGGTATCATGAACAAAGGACAGAGAGGTCTCTCCCATACCCTGGTCTGGCCACTCTGCTTATTCTTAGCATCCTGGTTTCTATACCCTCCTTCTCCTCCTCCACTAATCTCACTCAATTTTACGCCCTTCCTTCAGTTCCTGCTCTCCTTCATTCTAAAGACACCTTAATTTTCTTGTCATTGTCCACCCTCATGTCTTTCCCTCCCTGTGTGTAACATGTTTCTCCTGCCTGGGTTTGCCAAATACCTTCTCCCACCTGGTAATCAAAGATCTCTTTCATTTTCTGTTCCTCACAAAGCCCCCTCACGAGGTCCATGTGTGATGTCTTTGTTCTTTCTTCCTCCTCTGTTCTGGTATGTTTATTTTTCAAGCCATAAACGCTGCAGATGCTGACTTTAAAACCCAACATGGTGCCCATGGAGACTGGGCTTAATGATGCTCTATTCTCATGCAAGTTGGACGGTTATTATTTCATCATCATAGTAACATCAAGTGGTCTGCAGTGCAGGCCGGTAGAGGGTAGGAACTGATTGTATTCAATTCACTGGGAAACACAGAGGAACAATGCAACGTTGTACTAAATGCAAGATGAGATTAAGTGTTGTTATGGAACCGTCTTGGAGACTGGGTACCAGGAATAAGGCTGAGGCTTACTGGCAAGATTTTGGCTACATTTATTTGTGTTTCTCAAACTAGTGTTTGAACCCTGAGAATCATGAAAGGTTCATGATTCAGAGTGAGTGTTCGGGATAAGAGAAAGATGAAAGAAACTAAAGTCACATGTGTCTATTGTCCCCATGTGGTGAGCCTGCCATGGTCATGGTCAGCTTTAATTGTCAAGATGACACAGCCTAGTCGTCTCAAAGGACCGCCTCAATTGAGGAATTATCAGATTCAATTGGTCTGCAGCCATGTTTGTGGGGGATTGCCTTGATGGCTATTTGATGTATTAGGATCCAGGCCACTGTGGGTGGCGGCATCCCTAGGCAGGGTGTTCTGTAGAAGAAAGCTAGCTCAGAATGAGCCTGTGAGCAAGCCAGCAAGCGGTGTCCTTCCATGGTTTCTGCTTCAAGCAGAAACTCCTGCTTCTGTTTCTGCCCTGACTTCCCCCAATGAAAGACCGTGGCCTGGAAGTGCAAGCCAAATAAACCCTTCCTTTGCTTAAGTTGCAGTTGGTCATGGTAATTGTCACAACCACAGAATGAAACTTGAGTAGCACTCATGTCTCCTCAGGGAGGTGGTGGGTGTCCCCTTCATCGTGCTTTAGGCTGCTGTCCCTGTCCATTGCTCTCCCCTCTGAGTCATTCACTAATCACAGAGCAGGCACTGTTCCACCCACATGCATGCACCGTTTCCTCTAACTCTGCAAGTAAAGACAACACTCGCTGCTTAATCACCTTTCCCTCAACAGGTAATGCTAATAAAACAGTGGGGAGAATGGCAAGATTCGGTGTGCCATTTTCAGTGTTCAGAGCCATGCACTAAGATCTTTGACATTCTATCTCTTACTGAAACGCACAGTAACTCCAGCAGGTACACCCCCGAGCATCCTCTGTCCTCACATAGGAGTAGGCAGTGACCTCCAGGACAAATCCTGAGCTTCCGGTTCCTACAGGGCTTAATGCAACACAGCAGCAGAAGATCCAGCAAAACACAGCCTCCCTGTCTGGTTCACCGTCGATTATTCACTAATTTGTTTTTAGACATTGTCTCCTAGGCCGTCCTAGCTTTGAAGTTTGTTGTGTTGAAGAATCACTTCAGGATTCGATTCTTTAAATCTTTGGGAAACTTGGTTTGTTATTATCCTTACTAACTACTAGTTAGCATTCAAAATGATGGTTATCATTGTAACATTATTTCTTACCTCTCCCCCACTCTTTCTGGTTTTCTCCTCTCCACAGGTCTCTTCTTCACCCAAATAGTTCGTCCTTCTGCTCTCATGCCCCACAGGCCACCTTCTGTCCTGTTCCTACAATCCCTTTACACTTCTCTCTCCCCTCACAGTCACCTTTCTGTTTCAATATCCCAAACGCATATGTATCCATGTGCATGTATGCATGCGTGTATGTCTCAGCTGGTGTTTTTACTGCTGCGAACAGACACCATGACTACAGCAACTCTTACAAGAGAGGTTTAACTCACTATTGTCTCAGCAGGAGGCACGGCCACATGTAGGCAAGCATGGTGCTGCAGAGGTGACTGAGAGTTCTACACCTGCATTCACAGTCAGCAGGAAGAGAGAGAGACACTGGGCCTGGCTTTAAGCATTTGAAACTTCAAAGCCCACCCACAGTGACACACTTCTTCCAATAAGGCCAGACTCACTCCAACAAAGCCACACCTAATACTGTTACTCCTTGGTGTCCAAGCATTTAAATCTATGAGCCTATGAGGGTCATTCTGATTCAAACTATCACAGTGCCTATATGGATGTGTGCATGTGTATGTATAAATGTATGTGTATGTATTTATGTATGTATATGTTTCCATGTGTATATATGTTTATGTATGTATGTATGTGTTTACATATGTATGTATATGTTTTTATATGTATGTGTTTGTATCTGTGTATATGTATATTGTATGCATTTGCGTATGTATGCACATATATGTGTTCATAAATTTATGATATATGTATGCATGTTTGTATATGTATGTTTGTATATGTATATATGTTTATAAATATAAGCCTAGATTTTCCTGTGAAAGAACACATGTGCTAGTTGTCTTTCAGAGTCTAGCTATTCCACTTTACATTTTTTTTAACTTAAAACTTTGGCTTGCTTAGGGGCTTCATGCATACAAATAACACACAAAGGATGATAGACAGCACCCACAGTTTTCACAGAAAGTCCCCCTCTTTCTGGAACCACTGAAGACCATACTTAATAAGAGGCGCTCCAGTTCGGTGAAGCCAAGTGGTGAAAAGTCCCTGTGTCTCTCTTTGGGGAAGCTCAAGGCCTTGAGTGGGATTCATGCACGGATCTTTCACCCTCTCTGTCCCTGTCCCTCACGGTGGAGATGATGGGTAAACATGCAGCTTTCTATGTTGATCGCCCATGTCCTCTTTAGTGAGGAAGACAGTCTCACCCCCGGTTGCTTTACTGACAGAAGAGAAACATCACAGAGACCTCACGTTGCCTCTCCACAGTCACTCGGGCCAAGGCGGCAGAGCTGGGTTAGCCATGGGCCAGGGCAGCCCAGGGCTCGCCCTCACTCCTGGTCAAGTTCAGCTATTTTTACTCGTCAGTGAGCATCAAAACTTCAAGTTACTGAACTGAGGTAAAAGAGCTCGGCAAACTGCTGCAAGCCAACCGAGCAAAAGTAGAAACAAACAGTAGAAGACAAAAGGGCCTTAAATCGGAAAGAACGCAAGACTGAGGATGTAAATTAATACATTGATATCATCAATAAAACAAATGTTAAAGAAAAGTAAAATTTAGATTCATTTTCAGTCACTTTTCATCAAAAAGAAACAAAGAAAAAAAGAAAGTAACTTTTTTTTTGAGACAGTATCTAACTCTCACAGCGTAGCTGACCTGGAACTTGCTATGTAGATCAGGCTGGCCTTGAATTTACAGAGGTCACCTGCATTTGCCTACCAAGAGAGCTGGGATTAAAGGCAGGTCCACCCTCCACGAGCTTTCCGTCTTGTCTTCTCTTCTCTCCTCTCCTCTCCTCTCCCCTCCCCTCCCCTCCCCTCCCCTCCCCTCCTCTCCTCTCCTCTCCTCCCTCTCCTCTCCTCTCCTCTCCCCTCCCCTCCCCTCCCCTCCCCTCCCCTCCCCTCCCCCTCCCCTCCCCTCCCCTCCCCTCCCCTCCCCTCTCCCCCTCCCCTCCCCCTCCCCCTCCCCCTCCCCTCCCCCTCCCCTTCTTTTCCTACCTCCACCCCTTTTAACAAGCAAAGGATCTTGGGTGGCTGACTAAAGTCTATTGTAGGAAATCTGGCCATACTTTACTGTGTAGAATAATTTTCTGTTAAGTTAATTTTTCATTTACACTTAGTATGTATTCACATAGAAATTAATCAGAAGAGAATCTGAAGTGACCCACAGTGTCAGTGCCCGGACGGAGTTCATTCCATTGAGTGAAAGCTCCTCTGAGGTCATTTCCTTCCTTTCTCTTTCGATCCTTCCCAGCCTTTCTCTCCCCTCCCCTTCCCTTTCTTTCTTTCCCTTCTTTTCCACTTTTCCATATAAAATGTCCTGGCTTTAAACTAAGTTTTACACTCAATGCTGTTGAGTATAAGATTTCGAATCCAGGGGAAATGTTCATTTTTCCAGATTTCCAGTGCTTCAGTAGTTCTGTCCCAGTCCTAAGGAGAGGATCGATGGGTACCAGCTGGAGAAACCTTGTGAGGTTTACCCGAGGTTTGGTGTGCTAAGGAGTCTCACGCTGTGGGCTGTGGGAAGCCTCAGGTTCTGACTCCTCCCACTGGGAGGGGCTTTGCGAGTGACACAGGAACACTGAACCTGGTTCTTCTTTCAGGAAACACCCCAGGCTTTGTTGTTGTTGTTGTGTTTCTCCCTCACTGAATGTTAACCTCTCTGATCACAGGGCACCTGGTGCTCACTCCTAACAATTTGACTTTCAACCTTTTTCACCCTACACGTGGGGAAATCAGTGTGCTTTCAATAGAAGCTATAGCTCAATGTTTTTATGTTAATGATTTGGGGGACTACAATACTCTCCTGAGATGCTGGTAGTCCCATCTTCCAGTCAATCGTGACATTTGAAGGACAAACAAACAAACAAAACAAACGACAACAATAACAAAACAAAGACAAAAAATCTGGTGCTCTACAGTCCCTGTGTTACAAAAATAAAATAGTTGATGAGCTAAATGTCTTAGACGTGTCGTCCCACCACTGTACTTCAGAGCTTGTGTTTAGCTTTACTGGGGTGTGGCTGAGGTTCTAAAGTTCCAGATAAAGTACAGATAAAGTCTGTATCTCCAGATCTTTGTTCTTCCACTCTAGGAATGGAGCCACTCTATGTAAAAAGCTCTTGTTATTTTCAGAAATTTCCAATATTTTGAGAATGATGGTAAAAAAAAAAATTAATTGGATATGCTAACAAAATACAACATCTTTAGAATATCAGTAAGAACAATCAGCTATGCAGAATAGAAATCACTTAGGAAAAATATTCAAATTTAAAGATGACTCCTCCTACAATAACCTGGGAATCAGTGCTCAATTTCTTTCTTCCCAGGGGCTGTGTCCTTCTGCCCTTGGTACCTGGGGACAAATTGTGGCAGGAGAAAGAACCTCTTTACTCAAGTCACTGAGACGCTGCTTAAGACACCTTTGCAGACACATGAGGGGACAGGACATCATTTTACTTTCAGCTACTAGCATGATGCAGAGGCAAAGGCAAAAAGTATTAGTGTGATACATCATTGCCTTTGGAAATTGGGAGAATAATTAAATTCCTCACTGACTTTCTTCGTTAGCTCGGTTTGCTATTTGCTTTGACAATCCAACCCCTACCCGTACCTCAGAGCGATTACTTTAGGAAACATTGGTGAGCCCAAAAATTTGAAGGAAAAATTCTGTAACCATGACCCTAGAATACCACTGGTTGCCCAGCAACAGGCACCGCTCACATTTTAGAGTTGCAAAGTGCAAACAGACGGGGTTGCATTTGAAATGTGTATGATCAATGAGGAGTAACAATCAGCCATATTGTTTAAAAGAAGACATTTTGTTGAACAATTTTGTCAAATCAGTCAAAATAATACAACTACTATTGATCATGGATGGATATTTTTCTCAGGTTATTGGGAAGCACACAGAATCTGGAAAAGGGTGAGCAGGGCAGAGGGTGTCTGTTCGTTGCCTCCAGGCTCAGGCACGTTGCACACGGCAAGTGTGTGTTGCACTCTGTGCCCTGGGGGACTCTCAGAGCATACTTAATGGAGGTGAAAAGGTGATGAAACGTATACTGTAAAGTAAGTTCTAGATAAATAAGAAATTTGGAAGAATTTTAAAGCCGTTGAGAGTAAGTGTATTGGACTATTTGGATGAACCTTACCAAAAATAAGGATTGGGCTGTGGCCCAGTGGTAAAGTACTTACTTAGCATTGGCAAGCCTCCAGAACCAGTCCCCAGGATGGCAAAGTCTTATCAAAAGTGCAGCATGCTGTGGGTAAATGACTGGGATAGCCCTTAAACCATCACTACAGTTCAGAGAGGAGAAATAACAATGGAGTCCAAGACAAAGGTCAAAAGAGGAAAAGAGCAAGCAAGGCGGTTACTAGTTAACTCATTATTAGTACGAGATGTACGTGCATGCCCTGCTCTGCTAGGTGCTGCAGAAAGAGGGCCAGTAGGGCAGACTGCTTCTTTCCTTGAGGAGATTACAGAGAAGCAAGAAGAAATGCTGGCTGCAGAATATGATGAAATGAAGTTCAAGGAAAGAGTGAAGACCAGAGGAGACACTTCCTCTCTCCCATTTCATCTCTGCAAGCACAGCCAAGTGAGGAATACTTGCTTGAGTGAATTACAAAACGAGTTGGTGTTAGCAGGGCATAGGGTGGCACAGTTCCACAGACATACTACTTGACCAGAGGCAAGAAGATGGTCAATCCTAGGACGGACAGCCTGTGTTAGCCAGCAAGCCCTTGTTTCAAAGACCCCAGGTGATGAGGACAGCTCTAAAACCAGCACTTGGGAAGGTGGAGATCAGGGGCTCCAGTTCATGGTTAGCTATATAGCCAGTTCAAGGCTAGCCTAGGCTAGATGAGACTGTCTCTCAAATACCCTCAAATATGAAATCAAACAAAGAGAAAGACTAAATAATAAAGAAGAGCGATTTTTAACCATGAGAACTGGCATCTGACCTCCTGTTCCAGGACATTGGATCCTTGGTGTAAAACAGCTGATGTCTTGACCTCGTGGCAACTGCTTCTCATCAGAGCAAGTAGGACCTCACCGAACACTAGGAAAGACAGCAAAGAAGGCCTACTACATTCCAGGTTCACTGTTGTAAGGTGACGCTTGTAGAAGTCTAAATAGTGCATTGTAACCACGCTACTGTTGTTATTTTGTTGGTGTAGGCAAAGCAACTACACTTTTGAGAGACCAACTTCTCCAGTAACATGCAAGCAGTTAATGTGGAAGCCGACTTGTAAATCAGACACACCCAATGCTTCTACTCATGTGTACATTTACTTGCTAAGCTGCTGTATTGGTAATAATAATAAAAAATGAGGGCATTAAGATCAGAAGCCATTTTAAGAAGAAAAATAATGAAGTTAGCTATAGAATTTAGAATTCTATTCTCCATTCTCAGATATAAACTTTGAATGTAAGAGATCTAGGTTAATAATAATAGGTATGTAAGAGGAAATTAAAAGGGAAAAAAATTTAAAAAGTCAACCCTAAGGGTAATAATAATTAAATTTTAACAGGAAAGGACTATGTAGACAGAAAGCAATTACACTTAGCAAAATATACTTGCTTCTTTTGAAGGATTTCAAACAATGCAAATTCAGCCTTAACCTCACTGCTTTTGAACCTTCTTCCATTGAGAAGTGTATTTGTGACCGGCAGAGCAGTGGTCCCCAACAAGCCTATGTTCAAACCTGTAATATGCTCACAGATGTTCAAATGACATAGGATCCTGAAATGAGAAACTCTCTAGAGAACGCAAGATCCTTGTAGGAAGTGGACAGCAGGCAAGGCAGCTCGGAGGTCACGTGTGTTTACCTAGCAAGCCTGATGACCTGAGTTCAAATCCCTGGGTCCACATGGTAGAAACATCTCTGGCATGTAATCCTCTGATCTCCATTCAACGTAAGCAGAAAAGTCAATGTCAAAGAAGATGTTGTCAGAAGGAAGAAAGCATACATGATGGCATTTTTAGGTATTTTCACTGAAGGGAAAGTAAAACAAAAAAATTGGAAAGGAAAAATATTTATTCTTAGAAGCTGCTATAAGGAACATGATACTTAATCGATTTTAGGATTCTTGCTTATTGATAAACTCATGTTTTTTTTTCCTCATTTAGTGTGTGTTAACTAGAGACAGCAGGATCAAAACTGTACCAGGCACCTACGAAATACAGTTAAATAACTCGTGGTCTCTGCCATCAACTGTGGAGATTACCAAGTTTCACAAGAGGCCAGGCCTCCACAGAATCACTCTTTTTCTTTCAGCCACAAGTTTCTGATCAGATGTTTACAAATTCAAAGCTTACCATCAACCTAGGATTCAGTAATTAAGCTTAGGACAGTTCCCAGAACAGAGGGAAGTGTGGCAGTTGTAGTTGCATTAAAACAAAAAGATAGAAATTAGCACCAGCTGAAGGGGGATGCCCAGGGTGAGATCCAGGAGCGTCTCAGAGTTGAGGTTGTTGCTGTAGGCTCTCTACAGAGTCAGGGTTGCTACCCTCTCACTTCAGCATAGGGGCACATGGGAACCATCATGGAGATTAGTAATTCCCATATCGGACAGTTCCCTGGCCTGCCAGCTTGGTAAAGCGTTGTTAATGGGACAGAAGAAAACTGAAGAGTGAATCTTCCTTATCAGAGAGATAACAACTCCTTCCCTACTTCTGTCTAACATATCTGTTCTTGAAAAAAAAAAACAAAAAAACAAAAAACAAAAACAAAAGGCTACTTTCAAAAGGGCTCTGGGATACAAGGGAAAAGCAGTCCTGTTTTCCGGAGTTGAAGAACACACTTGCGGGGTTTGTTTTGAACTTACAAGAACTCCAAACTTTAGAATAATAAATTTAGTAAGTAGTTTTTCCTCTCAGGACTTGTCCACTGTTTGAAGATGAGGTGACGATGTTAACACTGGAAGAGAACCCAAATAATGGGGTCTCCTGATTTCCGAGTAAACGCCAGACTTCTAAGAAACAAAAGCGCTTGAAACGTGCTGTTAAGTCAGCCTAACAGGAGATGTTTACAAGGAAGAGAGGGGGATGGGAAAAAGGAGCTGGCAACATTATGTCTGTATCTGTCGTTGTTGGAGATGTCCTCATGTAAGAGGTGTGGGTCCTTGGTGTGGTGGTTTAAATGAACACGCCTCCTGTAGGCTCATGCATTTGACTGTTTGCACCCTAACTGGTAGAACTGTTTGGAGGAGATTAGGAGATGTCACCCTGTTGAAGGAGTTGGGCGGGCTCTCTCTCTCTCTCTCTCTCTCTCTCTCTTTCTCTCCCTCTCTCTCTCTCCTTGTCTTATGCTTCTGGATCAGAGATGTAAGGCCTCATCCATTGCTCCAGTGTCATGCCTGCCTGCCCACTGCCATGCTGTGTACCATCATGGTCAGGGATTCCAACGCTCTAGAACAGCAAGTCCTGAATTATATAAATATAAATATTCTTATATAAATATTCTTTGTCATGGTATTTTCTCATGGCAATAAAAAAGTACCTAAAGTCTGAGCTTAAAACAAGAAAGCCAGAAGTAATAGAAGTTCCAGCGTTAGGTTTTCTTAAACAAGATGAGAAGAGTCAGTGTCACCTTTGTCAGAGATTTGTCTTCTAGGCATAGGGTCACTGTGGTTGAGACTTTACTAGTCAGTGATTCAGAAAGCTCGGGTCCCTATGCTGACCCAACCACCACTCAGTGATGTCTGTCTCAATGATGTCTCAATCACTCTGTGTTCTTGGAGTCATGCTAGGTGAGTACAGTGGGTTCGATAATGTCTCTTCTGAAGATGTGTCTACATTCTAACCTCTGGAACCTGTGAATGTGACTTACTTGTGAAAAAGAGCCTTTGCAAATGTTATTTAAAAATCTTAAATGAGATCATTGGAGAATATCTAACAGGACAAAATACAACAACAACCAGTGTGAATGTATTTGTAATTTTATGCGTTCATTGGACAGAAATACCAAACACAGGCAAGGCAAGGGAGAACGGGCTTACTTTAGTGATAGTTTCAAAGCTACAGATCATCATGGTAGGGAAGAAAACGTGGTAGGAATAGCACTGACCGTGGTGGTGGTAACATGAGGTGGCAGACTGCTTGTCATAATCACAGCAGATACAAGCTGATCGAGAAATCCAGAAAGCAACCTAGGAAGTAAAGTTGGCGCAACCTTCAGGGTCGGCCAAGTGTCTTCTACCTCTACCACAGAGACTTACTTCTTCATGGTTGTACACTTTCCCAGGGTGGCACAGCTGGAGACCAAGTGTTCAAATGTATGTGGGTAGAGAGATGCCTTACATTCAAACTATAACAGCAAAGCAGACACACAGGTGAGAGACATAGAAAGGAAGAGACCATGTCACAATTGCAGAGGACAAGTCAGGAAAGGTGTGGTGGGACAGGCCTGTCCCCAGCACTTGAGAGGTTGAGACAATTTGAGGTTCCCCTGACCTACATAGTGAAATCATATCCCAGACAAACAAACTGCTTGGAACCACCAGAAGCTAGAAAAGACAGCAGAAGTCTCCCCAAGGACCTTCAAGAGAGGTGTGGCCTTCCAACATCCTACAAAGAAATAAAATTTTCCTGTTTTAGTCAACCAGTATGTGCTAATTTGTGGTGGCAGTCCAAAGACCTGTTATACTGACCATATAAAAACACAACACAGGGGATTTGGAATGTCTTCATGTCATAAAAATATATCAGCTTGCACTTTTCTAGTGGTAGTTACTTTTTCTCCCTTAACAACTACTCAGATAATAATATGAACACAAAGCACATGTATGTGTATGTAGGGGGTACATGTACATGTGGAGAGCAGAGGTCAACCTAGGATGCTGTACTGGTTGGTTTTTTGTGTCAATTTGGTTCAAGCTGGAGTTATCACAGAGAAAGGATTCTCCCTTGAGGAAATGCCTCCATGAGATCCAGCTGTAAGGCATTTTCTCAATTAGTGATCAAGAGGGGAGGGCCCATTATGGGTGCTGCCATCCCTGGGTTGATAGTCTTGGGTTCTATGAAAGCAAGCTGAGCAAGCCAGGGGAAGCAATCCAGTAAGTAACATCCCTTCATGGCCTCTGCATCAGCTCCTGCTTTCAAGTTCCTGCCTGTGTAAGTTCCTGTCCTGACTTCCTTTGGTGATGAACAGCTCTGTGGAAGTGTAAGCTGAATAAACCCTTTCCTCCCCAACTTGCTTCTTGGTCATGATGTTTTGTGCAGGAATAAAAACTCTGATTAAGACACATGCCATTTTCAGAGGGGCCATATATCACCTTTGAGACAGGGTATTTACTGTCGTGACGTCACTGATACGCTAGACTGCATGGCTGTCAAGACTGGATTCCTTCACTTTTCTCCCAATTGCCTACACTCCCATAACCCTGGTGAGGGAACTACAAGCATGAGCCAATAACCCGGCAGCTTTTTCCTTGGAGTCTAAGGACCAAGCTCACTTTCTCATACCTAAAGGCAAGCACTTTCCTGTTCGAGCCACCTCTCCAGCTCCCTCACATAATACTTTAAAAGAGCTTCCTGCCCATCTTTAATTGCTTTGAATTTGCTTCCCAAACTTGACATTTGTCAGGTGTGGTGATGAACACCTGTAACCTAGCATCCATGAAATGGAGGCAGGAGAATCATGAATTCATTTCCAGGTCTTTAGAAGTTACTTAGAGGTTAAGAGCACCTGCTGTTCTTTCAGGGAGTCTAGGTTGGATTCTAATTATGCACAAGGCTACTGAAAACAATCTGCACACCAGTTCCAAGATGTCCATAGAGCTCTTCTGGCTTTTGTGGGCACTGCATGTACACAGTACACACACACAGACGTGCAAGCACAGCACACACCTTACTTCAAACAACAAGCAATTCTTTTCTTACCCCAAAGTCAATTTCTTTTCAAGGAAAGAATATGGAAACAGGGCTGAAACAACCAGTGACATATTTACATTTCAACCCGGAATCAAAAGTCATACTTCAAGTACTATAAGAATAAAGCTCTAAGATTCACTTTATAATAAACAGCCGTAAGTTTGTGTACTAGACAGATGTATGGTGAGCACTGGTTAATTATTCAAAGAAAGGCATGAAACTGGTTAATTCAGGCTACCATAATCTCTGAGTTTCTTTGGTGTCCAGAATCCATTATCCATTTAGCTATGCTTCATTCTGACTTCCTCTTGGTCATAAACTTGATGAAACATTTTTCCATCTTAATATAAGCATTAATCTCCTTTCATCTTCTTGATGTCTGTTACACTTCAGAGTTCAGAATTTCTCAGCCACTCTCTGGGTCAGCGTCAGCCCTCTACCACATCCTCAGATCTTTTGGCAATTCCTGGTATTTCTGTGCTAGGCAAATGGCAAGAATTGTCGAGCCACTCATGTCTAAGACAGGATGCAAATTAAACCACCTAGTGGATAATCTTTGTTTTCTTTCTCGAAGTCTAAAGAGTTTTTAGAGATTGTGATCAAAGTTTATATTTTAACACAGACATTTGAAAATGTTGGGACAAGGTATGTTCCTCAATATTGTGGTGGCTGTTTTCAGTTGTCAAGAGGAATTGACTGAAGAGTGGCTAGAGACATTGTAAAGCAGTGTTCCTGGCACTGCCTGGGACAGAGTTTCCATAGCCAGAGAATAGGGAAGACCTGTCACAGTGGTAGATGACAATATTTAACAGTCAGAGGAACCAAACACAATATCATTTAAGAAAGATCATGTACTCTGTGGGTCTCTGCAGCTGAGACAACCTTTTCTTACCTTTAGATATCAGAAGTCTTCTTTCTTTTGCCTCTTGATGCCAGGCCTTCCAGTTGACATTTTAATTACAGCCTTGGCTTCCTTAACTCTTAGGCCATTAGACTTGCATTGAGCCATACCAGCAGGTTCCAGTTTCCAGATGTCCTCCTGGGATATTTCTACCTCCAAAATCACACTTCATTAATCACCTAATTAAATAACTGTTATCTATCTATATGTATGTATGTATGTATGTATGTATCTATCTATCTATCTATCTATCTATCTATCTATCTATCATCTATTTATTTCTAGGTATCTATGTATCTAATCTATGAATCTATATCTATTTATCTATCATCTTCTATTTCTCCACCTCTATCATCTGTTATCCTACCATCATCTGTATGACTACTATATACTATGAATCTACTATGAGTCACTTATGTAGCTATATATTATTTATCATCTACCTATCTCTAGGTATCTCTTTTTCTGTCATCTATCCATTCATCTCGTTGCCTTTGTACCTCTGGGGCCCTTTAATGTGAGACACAGACATTAGGGTTTAGGGTTACAGACAGTATTATCAAACCAGTCTTGGTAAATCAAACCATCGTAAACTCTAAGATGGTAATAATCACTGTTTTCCTGACTCCCGGGTATCTTTATGATCCCTCAGGATGTGAGTACACTGTTACTCATTAGGGATTTGCTGTCACATGACAACAGATTTAACTGTGTAGCTGCAATTCTGAGACTTCATCGTCAAGTCCCTGAGTTCAGCAGGTTATTTCCATAGAAATGTGATGATCTTTCACATTTCATACATCAGCTATAGTTCATTTCAAAACTGGTCATAAGTACTTAGCTGAATTTTCATTGAAGCTACTTTTTGACAGCAATGAATGACCAAAACTGCAACAGGGAAATTAGGCCTTAGATGAAAAGCTTGTCAGGCAAAAATCTATGACACTCATAGTTCCACAGAACTATTAATATTTGAATTAGAGCCATTGGATGCTTCAGAGAAAAGTTTGGCTCCCAGGCATGAGAAGAAGGCCCCCTCTAAGTCCTAATCCCCTGTAGATCCCTGAATCTAAGTCCAATCTAGTGTAAGTTGCTTTTTATAAGCAATTGTGGCAATCAGTCATGGACACTGGTATCTCTTACCTAGAACATCCCACCTCATGTGACACTGTGATGTCAGCCAATCAGGGCTCAGCACCCTTGCTTTCCCAGTTTTTTTTTTTTTTTTTCTTGTAGAATTAGACAATTGTAGATACACACATGCCTGTGTATGGTTTCCTAACAGATCACTCTCAACTTGGAATGATACCTCATCTCCCCCTGGTCTTGCCTTCATTCACTAAAGGTGATGGTTGTATCCTGTGTCCCGTTTCCCTTTCAGTGACCCCAGGAACAGATACATCAGAAATAAAGGCTGATGCATGAATGAGTTTATCATTTGTCATTGTTTTCAAGTAGTAATATATTGGGTGGATTTTTTTAAATTTTTACTTGGGATTTTGTTCAAATTAATTTAATGAGTAGTTAAATGGGTTTTTGGTATTTTTTAATTAAACTATAACCATGGAGGTAATATTTTCCCTAAAAATCAATGTAGTATAATGCTCTAAAGTAATGACTTTGATTTTCTGATGCTTTAGTTTATAGTTATAGCCTACACAACTCCCTCGTTTCTTCAGACTCATGAGGGGGTGATTGTTACTTCTGGTAGCAATAAAAATAACACACTCAATGATATGTAAACTCCCCACAAGTATGATAAACTTACATTCTCCTAAATAACAACATTATTTGGAGCTGAAATTTTCTGTTGTCCACAGATTTAGTATGTCTTACTTCTGTCTTCTCTTCTCTCTTACTTGAACTTGTTCTTCTCCCAGACCCCTGCTATTCTCTCAGAGTGATACCACCATTTTGAAGCTAAGCCTTCCATTCTCCTTATCTGTACGTCAGACCTAGGGACTATGTGGCCACTAAGTTCTCTCTGGACCTTAGACCTATGTGCTGGTGCTCTTAAGTCCTCAGGACACAGCTGCCTGCGTAGAACACATTACCTTGCCAAGGTCAGAGTCAGCATCCATGAGTAACTGTGTATTAATGCATGAGACCAACCAAGATCCCAAGTGTAAGGTCCGCTTATTCTCTGCAATACAGAGACTCTGTCCACAGAATCTAGGAGGGGATGAAGAACTTCAGAAATTTTTCAATTATGGAATGCAATGCTTTCAAATTCTATTGAGCTAAATGTAAGTACCTTTAAGCCTACCTTGAACCATTTGGAACCAGCTGCCTTCATCTCCTGATAGGTTTTTAACTCAATTTTCACAGTGGAATATGAAATATTCTATAGGAACAAGGTAGCCTTACTAGCATAATTTCAAGGTGACTGCATCTTTTATGTAACATATGTCTAATGTCCTGAGTACAATAACTAGTACTGTGTAACATGCCTTAACTTTCCATGGGCAATTAATTGATAACTGCTTTGTGGATATTACATAAACCCTTTATTAAAATGTAATCCAATAAAGAGAGATTTAAAATTTGAATTGTTATAAAGGACAGGCTTTGGGTTTTTCTGTCTCTGTATCTCTTTGGGTTTCTTCCTTGGAGCCACCAGACTGCTCCCACAGCACTGTAATCAAGCATGCAGTCGTCAATCCTAGGAAAAAGAAAGAGACTGGGCATCAGTGTGTTCGTAGAACAATGTCAAATTAAATTGGAAAAGCACAAGTATTTGAGAAACAGATCCTGTGGCTAGAGTTAGCCCCTGTGCTTGTGACTCAGAACCTTCTATAATGAAAGACAAATGAGCAGACGGCACGTCCACACAGGGGAATCAATAGAACCAAAGAAAGAAGCCGCCACAGGAAAATAAAGATTAAACGGGAGATAAAGAATGATGTCTTCAAATATTGGAAAGACTCTTCACCCAATGAAGGCTTCTTTCTATTGTTTTGCTAAAGCCTGGCTGTAATTTTGATGTTTCATAAAAATTTAAGTGGAGAGTTTCTGTCTCTGGTAGATATAAATCTCCTGGAGGAAAGGTTTTTATATGTAATTCCAATTTTGTGGCACTAAGGAAACAAAGAACAGGTGAAAGTTTTTACTGCAGGTAATTTTGTAAATTATTAAAGAAGAAACCTCCCACCACCAGGCTATAAACATGTTCTCTATCAAAAGCTAAAATAGCAAGTCAACAATGCCTTTTGTAGGTATCATAAGATACGATACTCAAGTTCTAAACTGGAAATAAAACTGCCTATAAATATTTACTGGTGAAGTGACTCTGTGGTAATAAATAGCCTTTTCAAGCCAGTGTGGAAAATATGAAAATACTGAAACATACCTGATACTGAATATGCAAACTAACCTCAATCTTATAAATGCAGCTCATACCCATGGGCACGCTGAGACTATGGAGAACCACATTGTTGGGAGGTCAGATTATATAGGGGCATAAAATAGTTCATTACAAATCTGCCTTTAAGAAAGTAAGGATTAGACAGATAATGAGTTCATTCACAAAGTTTAGGAGGTGAGTAATAATATACATATGTATACATACACACACACACACACACACACACACATATATATATACTTTTAAATATGGTGTGTGTATCACAAGGAAATTCTCTCTCCAGAGCCTGAAACAATATCTGTGTGCCTGGAAGTCACTAGCCTCCACCCTTCCAAAGAAAGCAGAAGAAACTTTGGCAAGAAGAAATATTGCTTGAAATAAATGGGAAAAAGGCTGGCTGCGTGATTGATTAGTTGGGCCATGTTCTTATCTTTTGACACAAACATTCATTGCAGGAGACTGTTTATTTCCCTTGATTTTCAGAGAGCTGTAAAAGGAAATGATTTTTGGAGACTCATTTTGTTGCTTGATATAGTTTAATTCTGAGGGTGGGTCTTGCTTTGGTCAGGAACCTACAGGCATCCTTTTAGCTCATGAAGCCATGATGGATGTGGTGATTGAAGCCCTTTCACAAACTTCCCAGATGGGGACAGAATTCTGAAGAAAGTGTGCCTTGATAGAAAAAGGCTGAGTGACAGCAAGTGACAATTGCTGAGACAGAAGGGGAAAGGAGGGAAGGCAACGGGAGGAGCAGCCATGGTGCTGGACAGGAAATGTTGTTTTTCTGTGAGCTACCAAGGGATTATGGGTGTTTTCAAGGTTAATTTAACAGTCTTTGCCAAGGCAACAGAAGTTTAATGTGATCAGTGGCCTGCTTCCCATTTTTGGTTATCAGATGATTATGAATATATTTTATGGGTAATTTGTTACATCCGTCTGTAGCTCTCCATTCTTCATCTGTCCAGCATCAGAGATGCAAAGAACATAGAGATGACAAAGAGCTCATTCTGTATGCTTGGTCACCCAGCCCAGAACTAAGCATATTGCTGCTACCTGGTCTACAAGTACAGAGGCTGACTGATTCCTGTGAAACTTGCTGAGGACCTGGCCCTTGGGAGACTGTCAGTCAGGACAGTTAAAGAGCACGATAGCTGTTTCTGGAAGGGTCCCGTAGAACCTGGTGCCAACTCTAGCCAATCTGTCAGGCTTTGTCCAGTTTCCTGCTATGGTCGGGGCACTGTAATCAGGGAATGCCACTTTTGTTCCTCCTCACCTTCACTGCCAGGGTGAAGACCAGGTCTGGGAGACAGACGGGGAACATATCACAGGAGTAGCTGGGAAGTGTGGAGAACCTTGAAAGGGAAGTGCTGATCCCACACATTTTAAGCCTCTCTCTCAGTGTTGCCATGTGTCTTGCTAACCCCCAAGGCTGATGGGTGCTGAGACCAGGGAGCCCTAGGGTGTAGACCCAGTGAGTGCACTGGTATTGAGACCAGGAGGCCTAGAGTATGCACACAGTGAGTGTGCAGCTTCCTTTAGAAATGGTCCATCTGCCTGTGCTTCTTGCAACTGGATTGAGTTGGTAGAAGAAACACTCTCAAGCCTTTGGGGCTGCTTGGCAGGAATATGACATTGGCCAAGGACAAGGAAATAGGCCTCAGGCAGGAATCTGACATTAGGCTAGAATAAAGAAGCAATTTCAGGCATGAATCTAAATATTAGGATAGAACAAAAAAGTAATTTCAGAAAGGAATCTAAATTTTAGGCTAGAATAAGGCAGTAGGCTTCAGACATAAAAATGACTTTGGGCTAGGATAGGGAAGTTGGCTCAGATATTTTGATCATCCTGATAAACTCTTAGAAACAGTGATCATGGGAGTGTTCACAGAATTTTGTTTATTGCCTGGCTTGTTCTTTGATTGTTTGTGTTTATTGTCTTGCTTGTTCTTTGACTATTTACATCTATTGTATTGTTAGTCCCTCAACCTAGAACTGACCTTAATACTTGCATGTAACTAAAATGTTATAAAAGCAAAAAGGAGGAGGGGGGATGGGCTAGGGGGATTCTAGGGAGGGGAAATGGGAAAAGGGGATGACATCTAAAATGTAAATAAATAAAATATCCAATAAAAAAGAAAATATCCAATAAAAGAAAATTAAAAAATAATGAAAAAAAGAGAAAAACTCTCAAATGTCTTTCTCCCATAAATAAGTGAATATTCATAGAAGAGTGGAAGGAAATACAATTAGTCTATCACGAGCATTTGTCTGAGCATGGAATTCATAATTATTGATGTGACAAGACTCAACAGTCCAATGCATGTTCTAACCATGGAGAAATACAGACACCTCTGCCTTTCGCAGGCTTCTAAACAGGATAGGGCTCTTGCCTCCCTAAGACAGCAGCTCTCTTGTAGCAGCACTTCATTTTGGATGAGGGAGAGACTCAGACTGCAAATTGCTTCCCTTACAAACACGAGGGCCTGAGTTTGGACCTACACCCATCCACATTTAGTCTGAGGTCAGTGGCAAACTCTCTAAACAGATAATTTAGCCTTTTCTAGAAGTCTCCCAGGATCCCATTCTCTCACCTATAATAGGAGTGATTTCCTAAGATTGTGGGCAGTATTTTTCTAATTCACAGTGCTGGGGAAGCAGAAACAGGCTGCTCTTTGAGGCTTGGTTGTCAGACAGCTCAGCCTAATTGGCAAGTTCCAGGCCAGTGAGAACACTGTCTCAAAAAACAAGGTGGAGGGAACCTTAGAGAGGACACCTAAAGTTGATCTTATCTACACATAGATGCACACAGACAAACAATAACCACACACAAACACATACACACAAGAAACACAAATATAAGATAGATAGATAGATAGATAGATAGATAGATAGATAGATAGATGATGGATGGGCAGACAGATGAATGGATAGATAAATAGATGATAGCTAGGTGGATGGATGGATGGATGGGTGGATGAATGGATGGATGGGTGGATGGATGGATAGAAGGATGGATGGGTCGGTCGGTAGGCAGATGGATAGATAGATAGATATATAGATAGATAGATAGATAGATAGATAGATAGATAGATACATACATACATACATACATACATGCATACATGCATACATACACCAACAAACAGACAACAGAGAAAGAAGGAGGAGTCATGTGTAGACATAGACTTGAGAAGTATTTGTATTCTCAGTAAATGATGGAGAACACAGACAACTTTTAAGGACCTAAATGAATGCATAAATGAGTGAATGAAAATCCTGCAAAGAGCACTGTTATATTTGTGTGTGAACTATACCACATTCTATTCATGTGACTTCAGGCATTTGTGAAATGCAGCTAATAATATCTTCTTTTTAAGTAACTTGTAAATCTTAACTAAAATAAATATATATCAAGAGTCTAGCACAAAGTAAACAGAAATATAGTTCTTTCCTTTCTTGTGAACCTGCACATGTGTGAATTTTTGTTAATGTGACAGTGAAGGAAGTCTAAAGTCCATGGAAGAATCTCTAAGTAGATAACTTAGCCTTTTCTGAAGTCTCCTAGGCTCCATCCTCCCAACTGCCACAGGAGTGATTTCCTGTGATTGTGGGCAGTATTTATAGTTAGATAACCTCTCCATGGTTACTTACTTTCTGTAGTGTTTACACCAGTTCCCACTGGAATTCTAAAACAGATACTGATGAATGGATATATTTAACTATTTCCAAATATCAAAAATGTTTAATTAATAATTTTAATTTAATGAGAGAAATGCATTTCTATGGTTTTTTTTAAAAAGGATTTTCTGCAACATATTCTATCATGCACAGTTTCTAGAAATATCCATTACTTAACTGGCAATGTTTAGGTTATAAGAGGAAGAAACAATGTGTGTTACAGGTGAAGCTAGGATGGGAATATTTTAAAAGGAACAATAAAAAGAGTCCAATTTTAAAATGTCCCATTCAACAACCAAAGCATCCAAACTATCTGAGAGATTAAATGGCTCATCTCATAGTTGCTAAGCAGAAAGAAATCATCTATTCATATGTGGTCCTGAATACAGAGAAGTAGCGAGACAAAGCTTCACAGTATTTCAAGTATCTTTAGTTTGTTTTGGAAAGCAAAAATGACTTTCTGTATTGTTTGTCTAAAGTGGGAAATGTGGGGAAATGAACACTGGAATAATAATAATAATAATTATTAACAAACTCTCCCATTTACAAAGCATCTTTCATCCCAGCATCGTTAGAACTTCAGTGTTTTCTCAAAGGCTTGGTTTAATGTTTCTCTTATGCTGGTGACTCGGAGTACTTTGGCATAGGGAATGAAAAGCCAGACACCACTTACTAGTGAAAGATTAAGCCAGCGCAGTGAGACCAAAGACATGGCTCATTCTAATAAACTCTGGGCTTTTGTCACTTAAAAAAAAAACCAACAACAACACTATTTTTAGAAGCTCATAAGATGTGTAAAATCCTCCTCAGGGTCAATGTGTGGTAATTTGGATCAACCTTTTCTGTTGTCATGATAAGTCAAATTAATTTTTCGTTTTTATGCACAATCATGGCCCTTCTCTTTGCTGGCCCAATGGGACATATATTAATCATTTTTAATAGCCCATTAGGCGTAGTTGTATCCTGTAACAATCAGGTCTCTATTAATTTCAAAGCCTTTAGTTTTACGCAACATATCCAGCAATACATTTCTCCATCTGCTGTGGAAAGACGGAGCCTGGAGACAATGGTCAAAACAGAGCTTTGTAAGTCTTGTGTAGGTCAGATGTCGTGTGTGTGTGTGTGTGTGTGTGTGTGTGTGTGTGTGTGTGTGTGTGGTGTGGGGGAAATGCCTTAAATTATCTGAGTTAACTATACAGAATATAATGTGATCATTAGTGATAGAAAAATGTCAGTAGATTATTCAAAGCATAGCCGACAGTCTAACAGCTATGTAACAGATACAAAATAGCAGCAGGTATGCATACATCTAATGTCTGTTTCGTCCTCAAAACCTGCTTTTAATAAATAATGGTCTTGCTCCATCTAGACAGCTCCCTTTCTCTGAAACTTGATGCCTGCCATGAATAATGGTTAATATTTACAAATGGGACATGGTACATATTAACTTTGGGCATAGAAGGAACAATTTGATTCTTAGGAAACTGACATTTATTAAACATCACCACACCTGGCACAGGATCTTAGGTAACGGTCACAATGAGAGGTAAGGATTATTTTCAAATTCAGTGATAAGAAACCCGAACTCCTCAGCAGCAAAGGATCTGACTGAATGAATTATGAGCCCAGGGTTATCTAGTTAATACAGTTAAGACAAGATGGAATTTTATTTCACAGTCAGGGAATTTCCTAAAAGAAGTATAATCTAAGGGAAATAAAATTTAAAACTGTATTAAGATGCATGTATAATACCTACATTAAAATACCTTTGATTGCACATTTGCCTGACAAAAATTAGTCTGTAATCTTCAAACTGTCAAGGATTGTGTTTATCTAATTTTCATTGTGCACTCTATGCTCACACAGAATCTCACACTGATCAGGTAAATAAATACACGCAGAATAAATGCATGAAGAAGGCCATCTTTCATGAGCATGCTTGTCACCTCTCAAATGACCTCATATCTAGATATTTTCTAGGTTGAGTTATGCTTTGATGCTCTTCTCTGGGGAGAAAGAAAACCATTTATTATGATAGAAATACTAGAACAAATCAATCTTCATAACTTATATGAAATATCATTGCTTCCTTCGAGAAGACTCAACAAGTTTCTGATAGATTACATACCTGTAAAGTTTTCATCTCATGTATTCAGTAGACATTGCCTTGTTTCTATGCTGGGCTATAGATATATAAAGATGAACAAGATTCTGGGCTTTCTTCAGTAACTGGGTGACATCGTGGAAAACAATTAGGTGTTGACATCAGAAACCAGCAAGGAGAATCCATGGCTGTCATCTGCTTCCCACCTCCCTTTCCCATTTCACTTTCTATCTGCCTCTTCCTCTGCTTCTATGCTTCAGCTGTATCTCTTTCTTACAGCTGGATTTTATTTTCCGCATTGATACTGTAATCTTGTTGGAGGAGTTTGTCTAATTTACGTTCGATCTATTTGAATTGTTTTTCCACTTCTATGGTTTCCATTTCATTTCTGACCTCCACCCCATTTCTCCTTCTCCCCTGTTTGGAAATCTTATGCCTTATTACTTTGATTCTTCAGTGATTTCATACATATTTTAACACAACACTTAATGGAGTCTAAAGTTTTTCCTATTTTGTTCATCGCTCACACTGTTAAAGGACGTTAGAGAGCTTACTCTCTTACCAACTCTTTGACTTTGAAGGTTCCTTTCATGCTGTTCTGGGTGGACTCCTGGGGCAGCAGAGTCAAAATACCGTTTCTGGGGGTATCTGTGAGGGTGTTTCTGGACAGCTCCAGGTTTTAAACAGATGGACTCTATAAAATAGGTTCCCCTCTGTCCTCAGTGTGACTGAACATCATCCAGTCCAGTGAGGCTTGAATGAAAAACAGAGGAGACACAAATCTCATTTCTCTTTTTGCCTCCCTGACTTGAGCCAGGATACCTTGACTCTTCATCTCCCTCTGAATTGTATGTAGTCTGAACCATTGGTTTCTCTGTTTCTTGCATCTTGGAGTCAGATTGGATCACACAAGTACCTTGCCTGGGTGCCTAGCTGTAAATGACAGATCATAGGATTTTTTGACTGCAATAACCAAGCAAGTTAATCTCACATGTTCCATATGATTTATAAATATAATATAATACATACAATATAATACAATTTATAGTCCATTTCTCCAGAGTCCCAATCAAAATATCAACTTACCTGCCTTTGTTTTACAATATTTATGACTCTGTTTATTAGTTGATTCCCTCACCTTCAATAAATTTGTTACCCATTATCACAAATGGTAAGTTTTACGTTATTCTGTGCCCCAAGATGCAGAACTTGAAGAAAAGTTTGCAAGCAACTTGTTTACCTAGGAATATGTTCTCTGAAGAAAGGTGAGGTAAAATAGGAAGAATGGAGAGGAAGCCAGAGCTAATATGCATTCTTGGCTTCTCATCAGATACAGAGGACAATCTGTTAGCACTATATGTTAAGCTTTATTAAAGGATTTCCAGACTGAGGTATTATTTACTGGCTTCTCATCATCACTTATCAATAATTCCTATTGTCTCTTAGAGACACGAACTGCTTTGTGCTTTGTACTCATAGGTTGAGTATGTGTCACATTCCTCAGGTGAGAAGAGAAAGGTGTAGTGATATCAGATGACAGCTGTGCAACATTATGAAGTTAATTGATTCGACATCTTGTTTAAGGGACAGCCATAACTGTGTCTGGATTCATAGCCCTTCTTAAGAGGAGGGGTTGAAGAGAGACAAAAAAGAAAATTCTCACTGGGGGTTGGAGATATGGATCAGTGGCACCACGATCACCTAGCATACATGTGGCCCTTAGGAGCTCTCTTAATCTAACAAGAGAGGGAAATAGAAAAGGTTCAGCTCTGGTTGGAGAGAAAGCTCATTTGGTAAAGGATCTCAGTGTCCAAGTGATGAAAAGTCAGGTCTAGAGGCACATTTCTCATCCTAGCATAGACAGGTGGGATCCAGGTTCAGACCGGATGAATACCTGGAGCTTGGTAGCTCACCAGCTCTACATCAGTGAAAACTGAAAGGCACCTGAGACATTACACGTGAGATTCTGATGTACAAAATGCACACATCCACACCCCAACACATATAACCCCCACAGGAATTCTCTCTCTCTGTTTCTCTCTGTTTCTCTCTCTGTTTCTCTCTCTGTTTCTCTCTCTGTCTCTCTGTCTCTCTCTGTCTCTGTCTCTCTGTCTCTCTGTCTCTCTCTCTCTCTCTCTCTCTCTCTCTCTCTCTCTCTCTCTTTCACACACACACACACACACACACACACACACACACACACCACTGCTCAGTTCAACAGTTAATCTGCAGTTGATGATTCTATGTCATCAGTACTTACGCATTTAACAATCAGTGTCCTTGGTTCACTCTTAACTACTGGATTACTTCCTTCTAAACTTTCCACAGCCGATGAGGGGTGATAAGCAGACTGATGAACCATGGTCAGAGGAGCTTATGGATATGTCAAGTGAGTAGTTCTAGAAGATGCTGTACCATTTCCTTTAGTGAAGATCTACATTGGGTCCCAAACCTCAATGCCTTGGATTTCAGATGGCACATAAGCCTTCCCATAGTCCAGCCCTTCAATGCTTGCTGTTAATGTACATAGCAATTTTTTTCTCTGAAAACATGAAATATTGTTTCAGTGTCTCTGGCCTCTGCTGATGCAGTGACATAGAAATATCAACCATTATTTTAACCACCTTTATTCTTTGTAGGTGAATGGATCTCCATTTTCCTCTGGCTGTATTCAAGCTTTACAAACTCCTTAAAGGAATCTCTGTATCGTTTAGTTTCTTTTCTGTTCTCTAAGTGTGCTTTCTCTATGATTTTGTCTTTGGGAAATTTTTAAGGCTTTTTATATTTGATTATCGGTATTGCTTCATTGATTCTGGAAATATCCCAGCTTTTGTGTGTTTGTCTATTAACTTTTTTCTGTTTTCTTTCTTTCTTTCTTTCTTTCTTTCTTTCTTTCTTTCTTTCTTTCTTTTTTTTTTTTTTAAACTCATTCTCAACTTCTGATGCAATGTTTAATTTTCAGCTTGGCACAATTCTAGAGTGTTCTTAGAGAAAAGCATCATTGATGAATTGTCTGAGTCAATGTGGCTGGCTGGCATGTCTGTAGGGGTTGTCTTGATTATTAGTTGATATGGAGGAGTTTAGCCTGTTGTGTGTGGGCACCATTCCCTAGGTAGGTGGGCCTAGGCTGAGTAAGAGAGCTTGTGGAGCACGAGCCTATGAGTAAGCCAGCAAGTCATGTCCCTCCATGGATTCTTCCTCCGAGCTCCTGTCCAGACTCGTCATAAGGATGACTGTGACCTGAAATTGTAAGCAAAAGAAATCCTTTCTCTGTCTAAGTTGCTTTTGGCCAAGCATTTTATCAGGACAATAGAAGGAAATGAGAACAGATCATCTTGTTCTAGATTTATTTCTGAGTATATTTTCTACATCATGTCTCCTTTAAGGGTACTCTTTATAGTTTTTAAACATTTATCTTCTTACTAATTTTCTCAGTAATATTATCCTTTCTATAGATTCTTTTACCTTAAATAATTGCAATTTTCAATTTCTATGAATCCTACTTTGGTTCTTTTTGCAATATGTCTGTTCATTCTTGTACCTGAACGATTACAATGATCTTATTTTCATGCTTTTGAAATTTACACAGATCGATGTGGTTCATTTTGCATTCGGTGTATGGCTGTGAGTTTATGAGGTCCTTTGGGTATATTTTATTTATGTCATTTTGCTTGATTCTCATTCATAGTATATTCTCTTTTGATGTATTTTGTGATTTTTTCCCACAGTGGGTGGCATATTTTCCTTATACATTCTATAATATTCTCCAAGGACTGAGTTAAATTTTAATTCCTGTAAAGAAGACTCCTATTTCTTCTGACACTTACTCTTGACATTACTATCACTGAAATATTATATTCAATGTAATTGCCTTCTTTTGGACTTTCTATCCTACAAAGAAAACATATTTAGTCAATCACCTGTCTATGGGCCAGCTGTGTTTACTGTCTGGGATCATTTCTTCTCGTATCAATCCAGAAACAAGATCATGTCTTAAATCATTTTAACTGATACAGAATGCTTTATTTCTTGTTTTCTCCTAACATTAAAGGTGTTGACTTTTCATATTGAATTGACACACATATCTTCTGCTAGGCACTATACCTGGGACAACTTTAGGTTGACTCTTCTGTCTCCTAGCTGTATTGTATTTGTCAAAGATGGAACTTGAGACTTTCACACTTAACAAGCTTTTACAAAGCAAAGGTCAAGTGTGGACTGAACCTTGCCCGAGTCCTGTTACTTTGCTCCTATTTCTGTGGACTCCTTAATGGCGCACTTGTACAATAAAGCCTTTAAAATGCTTTAATATTTTATCTAGTATCATGGTGTTTCAATATAGGAAGCTATAAGAATATATGAATCATAAGATTTAAATAAACTATAACATCTCATTTTTATTCTGTAAAATTGTCTTTAACATTTTAATAAATTCCATTATAGTTCCTTCATTCACTTTCTACCAGATTTCTTCTCTAGTATGGGTTATTTTCTTTTCTTCCTTCTTTTCCTCCTCCTCCTCCTCCTCCTCCTCCTCTTCCTCCTCTTCTTCTCCTTCTCCTTCCCATCCCCCTTCCGCTTCTCCTTCCTCTTCTTCTTTTTCTTCTTCCCCTTCCCCTTCTCCTTCCTCTTCTTCTTCTTCCTCTTCTTTCTCTTCCTCTTCTTCCTCCTCTTCTTCATCTTCTCTCCCTCCCCCTCTTCCTCCTCCTATTTCCTATTTTTACTGTTTTTCTGAGTAAAGTAGAACAAAGCTGGAGAGGACAGAATCTCAACAGCTTGCACTTGGCAATTGATTTATTAATTTTAATGTAGTTTTAACCTTTCAGCCACTTAGCTTTTATGTATCATTTTCTGTTACATAAAAAATAGAACTTTTCTCCCCTTTTGTTTGCTGACATTTGAAATCTTTTTAATAGGGGACAAATTGCTTTTGGGCATAAATACAACTGAATCTCATTTTCTGCAAGTCTATGCTGATGGCAAATGTAATTTAATATTCTAGCTGTAATAATAGCCGCCTTCTACGGAACATCTGGTATTTACCAGGAAACACGTTAGCTGCTTTTCCTTCATGATTTCAAATCTTCACAGCCACCAGGTAAATACTGTTGTTCTTATTATTTTTATTTATTTTTAATGAGGAAAAGTAAGGTTTTGGTGGATGAGGCTATTTATTTGACTTTACACAGAGAGTTAGAGTCTCATTCTGGATAGGCTGGTTCCCAAACCTGTCTTCTTTTTCCACTCACGTCCATTCTCCCCTTTCATTATGTAGAGCTCTAAAACAGAGTATAAATTTCTCCCCTTTCATGATTTCTGACTCTTATGGGAGGGGGCCATAAGACACATAGTTCCTGCTGTGCTTCTTGGATACTCACTTCCTGTTCCTGGGTAGAGGTGGAGGTCTTGGGATGAGAACACTGGAACATACACTTTTGCTTACTATAAATGTTTCTTCAAGGACCAAGAAGTTTATCTGATCAATTCTGTTTTCAGACTCTCCAAGCCAAATTTTACCTTTCTTTACTGTTATAATTTGTATATGCTCAGCCCAGGGAGTGGTACTGTTAGAAGGTGTGGCTCTGTTGGAGTAGGTGTGGCCTTGTTGGAGTAGGTGTGTCACTGTGGGTGTGGGCTTTAAGATGCTCATCCTAACTGCCTGGAAGCCAGTGTTCTGCTAGCAGCCTTCAGATGAAGATGTAGAACTCTCAGCTCCTCCTGTACCATGCCTGCCTAGATGCTGTCATGTTCCTGCCTTGATGATAATGGACTGAACCTCTGAACCTGTAAGCCAGCCCAAATTTAATGTTGTCCTTATAAAAGTTGGCTTGGTCATGGTGTCAGTTCACAGCAGTTAAGCCCTAACTTAGACATGTACCCTTCGAATCATCATATTCTCTTCATTTGCTATGATTTTAATTTGGGTTGATGACATGATCAAGACAGGAATTGGCTCTGTCACTTATGTTCTAGAGTATAGTCTCAATACCTCATCTATTTTGAGTTCTGGCAATAAAATTTTCCACTATAAAGTGTGCAGTTTGGGCATAGTCCTCTCATTAGCAAAGATTTTGCAGAGTTTACCTAACAAACCCTGTTTTGGCGGAAACCAAACCGCCTCAGCCTTCTACTAAAGTCCATGAATTAACTTCTGAGTAGCTCTGATGCATTGCCTTTTAAGCTCAGACACTGATTGGCTGGCGTGTCCTTCACACTCCTGCAGGGAGGTTGCAGCCTCAAAATCCCCACGTGAGAAGGGTGGTGAATGGAATACGTGGATGTCCATGAAATGTTTTGAGTTATTAAGGCAAGCTATTATTAGTGAAGGTACTATTTAATGATAAAAGAGTTTATTGTGTATTATATAGAATAACTTTAAATAAAGACTAGAAATTATGAGTAGCACCCAATTTGCATAGATACATTTCTAAAAGCATTGAGTGGCAACATCTGTACAGATCAAGCACTGGAAAGTCTCAACATCCTTCCTTTAAATCTGTAAAACAATGCACAGGTTGCTTGCCAGTTTATCTATTTTGTGTGTTCTAAGATATAGAGTTACATATATACAAAGGCATATAGGGTATATGCCTAGTCTTACTGTAGCTTCTAAACAAGACTTACAGCAGAATGCAAGACAGGAAAAGGGAATGCACTCAGGCTAGGGGTGTGGCTCAGTGGTAAAGTAGCAGGCTACCATGCACAGGTCTGGATTTGATCACTGAACTGCAAAAAGTATCGAGGTCAACACGGTTGTGTTCTTAACAATCCCAGGCAGAAGAAAAACCAGCACTGCTTCCAGGAGAAGAAATAGTCCATCAAAACAGCAAATTTGGTGCAATAGTGTTTTGGTGGCTCAAGGTCAGTCATTCATTACAGAATAATTAATGGTGTGTGTATGTGCTCTAGGTGGTGACCTGGGGGGCACGGAGATAGTTAGGTGCAGATGCTGCCTTCAGAGAAAGCTGGCCATAAACCACAATAAAGTGGTGGCAAGTGCCTCATAAACTGGGCAGACTTCTGAGAACAAGATAGGGATGGTCCCTCTAGGAGACTTGGGGATGGGAAATCCAGTCACTATGAGTAAACCCACAAAGTGACTGAAACAGACTTCGTGGCTCTTTGGACACTATATGAATTTGTCAGGAGCATGAAGGTCATTCTTAATTCTCCTTAGCTTCAGTCTAGTTTGGTCTGGTTGTCTTTTTCCTTCATCCCTTCAGTCCTTCAGAGCAGAGCTTCATCTGCTTAAAGAAGTGAGGGGTGGAGGACACCAGGAGAACATGGCTCACAGAACCGACCTAACAGGGCTTAGGGGCTCACAAAGAGCAACAGTGCAATCACGGAGCCTGTGTGGGCCTACACTAGGTCCTCTGCATATATCTTCTGGCAGTTTGCTTGTGCTCTTGTAAGACTCCTAACAGTGGGAGTGGGGATATCTCTGACTCTTTTGTCTTCTCTTGGGACCCCTTTCCTCCTGGACTCTGTGTCTCAGCGTTGACCTGAGACTATATGTGTAGTCTTGCAGTATCTTGCTATGCTGTGTTAGGTTGCTATCCCTGGGAGGCCTGCTCTTTTCTGAAGGGAAACGGGGGAAGAGTGGATTGGTGGTGGGGAGACTAAGAAGGAGTGGAGGGAGCGGAAACTGTGATCAGGATGTATTGAATATAAACAAACAGACAAGCCCATGAGAAAGCATATATTTATATCTGAAATAACAATGGAAAAACAAAGAAAAAAAGGAGGAGGAAGAGAAGAAGAAGAGAAGGGGAGGAGGAAGAAGAGGAACCTGATAGTACTGCTCCAGAGGCTGGCTCAGCAACAGAGCTACTAGGCTGAGTCCTGGGATTTGATTTTGGCTCATTATTACCTATCCCGTGTTTTGTTTCCTAATGTGGTTTGTCTCATTAAAGCAGCGTCCCTGATCTCCAGGGAGCAGTGAGTCCTGTAACAGGCCTTTCCCACCCTCCTCTCATCTCCATTCGATTTCTACTCTCTTCCACACACATAGTTACTCTGGTGAATCAGTTCCTTTCCTCCATTCAAGTGTCTGGCAGGGTATCCATGAGGCTGGACCTCACGGAAGTCTGTTAACAGTGCTTTCCGTGGTATGAGGATATTTCAAAGAAGATTGCAACCCCATAGAGAGAACAACAGTATCAAACAACCAGGCCCCCTGAGTTCCCAGGGACTAAATCACTGACCAAGGAGTACACATGAAGGGACCCATGGCTCCAGCTGTATATGTAGCAGAGGATGGCCTTGTTGGGCATCAATGAGGTCCTGTAAAGGCTTGATATGCAAGTGTAGGAGAATTTGAGGATGGGGAGGAAGGAGTGGGTGAGTGGGGGAACACCCTCATAGAAGCAGGGGGGGGATGGGGTAAGGGGGTTTTCGGGGGGGGGGAACCGGGAAAGGGGATAACATTTGAAATGTAAATAAAGAAAATATCCAATAAAATAATTTTTTAAAAAGTAGTTTTTTAACTGGTAATAAATAAATAAATAAATTTGAAAGAAAGCAAGAAAGCAAGAAAGCAAGAAAGCAAGAAAGCAAGAAAGCAAGAAAGCAAGAAAGCAAGAAAGCAAGAAAGCAAGAAAGCAAGAAAGCAAGAAAGCAAGAAAGAAAGAAAGAAAGAAAGAAAGAAAGAAAGAAAGACAAGCAAGCACATCCCCAGGAGAACATGTTTTCATGGTCCAGGGTGCTTGCTGTCACTGTCTTTACAAAGGGGATGAGCACATGCTTTTTGTGGCCTGAGAGCTACATTTCCTTCCACTTGAGTCGTGACTCCGGATGGTTGCCGACAACTTCAGACTAAGGGGACACAGCACCTTATGTTTCTGGCTAGGGCGGATACGGAGCCGGAAAGGGCATTCCAGGACTTCACTGAAAGCCCACTGATATTTATTTTCAGAGGATTCTTGAGACAGCGCATGGCTTGCCTCCCGCCTTGATCTGGGTGTCTCCTTCCAGCTAGCACTTCCTGACTTTTGATGTGGTGTGTGGCGCTCTTTGATGTTCCAGGCTGCTGACCATGGAGGAAGCTCCGTGTTCCTGGCTTATCAGCTGATGGGGAGAGCATACCAAGTCTAGAAACTTTTCACAGTGGATGCACAAGGGATTCCACAGGCTGGGTGACAACAGAGGAAAGCTCATTTGGGGCAGGAAGAACCCAGGAATGGGCCTTGATTCCACATGTCTGTGCAACACTGGGGGACTCAGCAGAATAGAGGGCCAAGACATAAGAGTCTTCAGGACTTAGTCCCTCTGTCCAAGGAAAAACTGTCTGTGGTTCTCCCAGCTTCTGTTAGTTTGCTGGTGACCTCTAGGATCCAGAGAGTTGTATGTGACTTTCTAGCCCTCCGTCTTCATATGGTTTCCTTCTTGTGTGACTTCATGTGATCTTGTGGGGATATCGGTGTAGACGCTGGTCATGCTGGATGAAAGCGTGTCCTCATGAGCCTATTTGAATTTGATTACTTCTATCAAGCCCTTAGTGCCAAGTTAGACCCAATTCTGCCATACTTAGGGCTAGCCTTTACTTTTAAGATGACTCAGTTTCAGCTGTAATAGTTGACTAGTATCATTGCTGAGGGGTTGGTTTCTGTGCTTCCCATGCTGCTATAACCTCGCTGTGATTTCCGTAAGTCTTGGGGAGTGACCAGTTTGGTATAACTTCCTATATCCAGTTACCTGCTTACTTGCTTCTTTTCTACCACAAATAGTGAGATTCTTGATGCAAAGGCCTATGTTTTGTATTCCTAATACACGTTATATTCACAGTGCCTAGAACACAGGGAGTCCTGGCTGAATTCATAGCAACAGGAGACAAGGTGAGAAAGAAAATTCTCTACCTGTGATTTGAAAATGCCTAGCGCTTATGGCGATAGTGTGTTTGAAATAGAAAAACAGTGTATCAGCTTAGAAAGAGGTGACTTGTTACCTAAGCCACCAGAAGGTACACCTGGCTTTGATGAAGAGATTTTACAAGGAGTCAAAATCAAATTTGAGAAGAGACAGGGGTAGCTCAATCTTATGCAAGTCTCATTTATTGAAGATCTGTAGACTGGGCAGGACTGTGGGACAGGTGTCTTTTGGATAATGGAAACACATCAGGATCCCAGAGAAGACAGCATTGTCAGGATCTCAGGGAAGCTGGCCCCAAAAGCTGGCTGTTATTCATGACTTAGCCTTTCCCTCCAATATTCATTATAACCTTCAGAAAACCCACTATTTTTTTTGAGACAAGTGTCACTAGGTACCTTTATCTCTTTGAGAACTCCCAATTCTCCAGCCTCAGCTTTGAGACTGCTGAGATGATGGGCACGTGCCACCACACCTGGCTAATCAACCCAACACTTTCTGTTGCTCTTCGTAGTCATCATTAGGATCTAAGTGAGGATAACTTAGAGTAAACATATGGAACATAATGAAAACTGATTTCATGGTAAACACTCAAAGAGAGTTTCATAAGCATGTTTCCTCACTTTAAATACCAAGAACATTCTAGACAGGTCAAATGATCATTTTAGTCAAAATAAAGGAAAAAAAAAAAAAAACCAAATGTGTATGAGTAGATTCAAGTTCAGTAGGTTTAGAAGCCAATGTTATTTTTATATGATAAATATGTGCAGCTGTATACAAGTTATATTATTTTAAAAATGAAGGAGGACTTGATTAAGGAGACGGTTTGCTCCGTAGGAGCCTGAGACTGAAGATAGAGTTGGAGCCAGCGTGGACTGCATGACCAGACCCTGTCTCAAAGGCAGCAACACAGAGAACCGTGAGTCAGCCCAGCCTTGTCTTTCTCCATGATTCATTCCCTTCCCTTCCAGAGAGACTGAAGTAGAAAGATGATCCTTATCTTATGGAATCCATCACTGTGCGTGATGAATAGATATCAAGAAAGAAGAAAAAATAGGAAGGAAGGAGGGAAAGAGGAGAAAGAAAAGAAGAAAAAAATGTCTCATTTAGCTCCGTGGATAGAATGGACTCTCCAGGATCAGTGTTGTGGAGAGCTACTTTATCAGCCTTGCAGCTGCTGTGCCGTGTCCTTCCAGGCAACGCCAACCAATACCAGAGCTTGGTGGGAACGAAGTGAAGGAGTATTCCGTCTCTGCTGGGCTTCTCACTGAGCTGGACGAGTGTCCTTTGGCTCCGTATTGCAGGCTGAGTCCCTCCCTGCTTGGTCTCGCTTGCATCTTGGACCCATTTCCAAAATTACTTCTTCTACTCTTCCCTTAATGCCGAGGTTCACTTCCGGGAGGATGAAGAAGTCTCCTGCAAGGGACTACAGGACTAAGTGTGGGATTATGTACAGAGTCAATGTTCTATTGGACCCTTTCTGTGCTGTTCTCTTCTAAATTGGGTCTTCATTTTCTCATTCCACAATATCCTAAATACTGATAAGAGTATTTTTCTTCTCCTAGATACTAGAAGTTCAAGGAAAAATAAGTCTGAGCCTGGTCTTCCTTGCTACATACTCAGGTACATGTCCTTAGAAACTAAAATGTCAGAGCTGAGCCGTGTGTTCAAGGCTATTCTCCTTGGTGACATGAGTCTCCTAATCTGAGAGTTAAATCAAGAAAGGTTTTGGTTCTGAAGAATGTAATTTTTTTTGCATCACTTTTTCCCCCTGTAACGTTTATAGTAAAGCCGGTGGCGTTAATGCACCAGTGTTCTCTCTACTCCATTCAGGTTTTTCACATTCCTGTGGGGAGTTCCTCAGAACTCTAATCCCTAAGGGTGATTCATGTTAAATATATTAAAACAGGTTCCTCTGCTGGGGAAACTTTTATATGCTAAAACACACTGTGTGTTTGCAAGAGCTGGTTTGAGGAGTTAACATTTCCAATCTTACCTGTCCTGGGAATTGTTCTATAGAATACTTTGGAGAAATTCTACTCCACCCAGTAAAATCAGAGGAATGTTGAAATTTTTACTAAAGCATCCAGGCAAAACTTTCTGCTAGTCCCTGATGTTCAGAGAAAGAGGCGTTGTCATGACCTGCTTTTTCATATGAAGAGCATGAGGCCTGGGTGCTTAAGTCGGGTCTCTTAAACTATGGAGTTGGGCCATGGATTCTTTCTAAGCTTCACAACCTCCCGGTGACTGTGAAATGTAGAGACCTATGGGTCACTTCTTAAGCAGTTAAGGGTAGGAGCATGTGTATATGAAAGAATGAAGACTGTTTTGTCAGCTCTCATGTGCTATGTGGAATCCCTTGAGAGATAGACACAAAGATGGATAAAGGAGTTCTTGGTGGGGGGGTGATGTTTAGTGGGAGAATGAAAAGACCAATCAATCACCAACATTTCTATCTAGCAACCCGGAAAGCTTGGGGGCTCTCTTCAGAGGACATATGACTCTTCAGGTTGCTGTCCCTTTACCTAATTTCCGTACTCTCTCCTGCTTTCAGAAACTTCTATATTCTGCTCACCAAAATCCCCAACACCTCAAAAGATAGAAGCTGACAGAAACAAAACCAAAGATTTACACACGCACACATGTGCACTATATGCTAAAAGTATCAAGATAACAAGAAACTGAAGTACTTAGTCCAGAGAGGGTCTTCCATAAATGGTGTTGGGACTATAGTTTTCAACATTTCAGTTCTTTCTGAAACGAGTGACTTAGTCACTGAGAACCTTTCCAGTTATGAGGGGACAAGTCTCATACAAGTAGTGAGCAAAGCAGGGACTATTTTACAATGAGGATGGTGGCTACAGTTAGTGTAGATACCTCACCAGGAGAAAAAAGACGCAGCTTTCGATCATCTGAGCTGACTGTTTAAGTACCCTGGTACCACGTGATCGTAATCTTCTGCTTAGTGAGTTTGTTGGCAAGCAGCCTGCCTTTTCTCTCACAGCCTCAATACCTTGCTGGTAATTTGGGTCTTTGAAGAAGCAGACAATGAGAGGTTTAGTGGGCTCTGATGCTGATTCTGTGGCTTTATTTGCTTTTTTCCCAGAGATGAAGCATTCATGTCTATGGCAGTAAGATTGCTTACTGCATTGTGAGGCAGAAACAAAAGGGAACAGAGACCACTCCTCCTTCTTCTTCTTTTAGCTCTGCCCAGTATTGGCCACAGCCCCTGGAACAACCAAGGGACGAGCATACAGGATCACATGGTTTTAGCATGTAAATGCAGCTACTGTGAGTGGGCACTCATCTCAGAGGAAAAAAAATAAAATAAAAGATAAATGATGGTGCTATCTAATTTATTCAAATGTCTTTCAGAAATGTCACATGTCATGTCCTGATTTGATTTCCACCAGGAATGAGAGAGATGGTCTCAGAGCTTTGTGAGGAGAACCACTTTAGCCCAGGGTGAAGGAAGACGCTCTTTTCTCCAGCCACAGTAACTAATCGCTTACAATATCAGATAAAAATAACGGATTTTGTAATTAATATTTTAATTTACCAAGATGTGAGTTAAATGGTGACTAGACTTCTCTTCCCCATGGTAATAATGAGCCCAGGCAATTTCAAACGAAGAAGAGCAGCCAGGAGCTTAATACCTTTGATTAAGAACATGTTTCCACAGTGGCTATTGCCTTCCTACTTGCAAGAGAGAAACAAAATGCAGGCTTATTTTATTTTGGAGCTGCAGGGGGTCTTATGGCATCAAAAGAAGAGGAGAAAATATTTAAGGATAATTAAAGGCAATTCACCTCATCAGCCCTTCTCCTCTCTCTTCTCTCCTCTTCATTCTCTTCATAATACATGCTAATTGCCACTTCAGTGACCTGAGGAATTTTTTTTTCTTTCCTGAAGTAACTTGCATGTTTGGCTGTTGCTCCCACTTGTAATTGATGGCATAAATCAATGCATCGCCATTAGTTCACTGGAAAACAGAGTATGAGTTACTTCCTGTGCTGCTATGTTGGCTGCCATTAATTAAGCTCAAGGCAGGGGATGGTGGGTCTGCATGTAGCTCTTATGATAGAACTGAGGCTGGAGGCAGCTCACAGCTTGCCTTGGGATCCTCTGCTTAGGGTGAGATTAGAACCCAAGCTTTGGTCCTCTGAGGAGAGAGTGAAGTGAAGCAAGTTAGAACCTAAGCTTTGTTTTCGACTCTGTTCTTTCTTTTCCTTGTGAGTCTGTCTATTCCTTTTTAAGCTTTCTGCTTCAAACTTTCATTCCTGCCTTTAATTTGAATGGCCTCTGGCATGCATTTAAACTCATAATCACTTAGGTTGCAAAAACTGAACTTGGCGACTTTCCGAGAAAAAGCATTGTGAACAGCCATTCACAGCAGCTTCCCCAGGGACTGAGAAAACTCAGTCACCTCCAGGCAACTTTTAGCTGAAGGTTTAAAATAACAAGACCCAGGGTGGGAGCTAAGCTCCTGAAATGGAAGGGGTTTCTGCGCTACACTTTCAACTCTGGTCATTGATGAGCCGGTGTATCAACTTACAGAAAAAGTGACCTCAGGGGAATAGGATGGCCCGAGAAACTTTTGCGCCAAGAAAGAGTTTGGACAGATTGCTTTAAATTCAGGTGAACTGAATGGTATGGACCAAAGGGTCACATGCAGAGTAAGTGCAGCAAAACAATGCTGAATTCAAAGGACTGAGCCACAGGTAACAACAGGTATATCACAATGACCATCAGTTTGGGACAGAGTGACCTCACTGCTTTTTTTTGTGATAGGGGCAGGCTGTGGTAATTGGGGGTAGAGAACAATGATTGTAAATTAATTATTTGCAAGAGAGACTATAGGATCAGAAAGAGAAGAAAAACAGTTCTAACAATGCCAAATATGTGAGCCTCAGGGAAGGCAGAATTTTGAAAGCCAGACAGGCTGACACAGGCCTACAATCCCAGTACAACACTAAGGAGGTTAAGGCGGGCAGATTAGAGTTCAAAGCCAGCCTGAGCTATGTAGCAAGAAACTCCAAGCACCCTGAAAAGAAGGTTTGGGCCCTACTTCCAGATTTTCTTCCCATTACCACTTCTAACTCATTTCTAAGTTACTTGAGTGTGGAAGGCATCCTGTTTCTGTCTCTGTGTCTGTCTGTCTGTCTGTCCGTCTCTTCCTGTGTGTTTGTGTGTGTGTGTGTGTGTAAGAGAGAGAGAGAGAGAGAGAGAGAGAGAGAGAGAGAGAGAGAGAGAGAGACTAGAGAACACATACTAGGCAAGTATTCTACAGCTGAGCTACACCCCCAACCAGGATTTTAAGGTTTCTATTTTTGTTTTTATAGCTTTGATTTTCAGCTTCAATTTGCATGCAGCAACAGCCAAATATTTTCATTGCATGTGAAGCACATTTGTTTCAAGTTCTAATTTCAAGAAAAGTTAAAACAGAAAATTCCAAATAAAGAAAGATTTTTGGAGAGTAGATGCAGATGAGGGGATTCTTAGAATCCTTAGACATCCTGGGAGTCAGTCAGAGTGGAAGGGCTGGGATTGCAAGCATGGCTTTTTAACTTGACCAACTTCAAGGAAAGATAAAATTGAACAAATTAGAGTCTATCTGTGTACCTCTGGCATCCTTCATTCACTTCTCTGAGAGATTGTTGTCTGTCCTGTCAAATGTTTTCTCTCTAGGAATCTATTTAGATCCTAACTACTGATCAAAGTTCATCTAACCTTACTTTGAGGAAATACCCAAGAAACTGGGATTAGTCAGAACTGACAGTGAATTTGTGGGCTGCGAAGTTAGATGCCCTCAGAATGACAAACTGAAAATTAAATAGAACATTTTGTATGTCCAGGTTGTTTGGTGTTTTACACATCACAAATAGGACATGATTTAGAGAAATGCATCTTTAAGATAAAAGGTGGTCTTGTTCTGAAGATTAGGTATTTTTTGTTCTTTATTCCCCATGTTTAATGATTTTACTTCTTAATCACTCAGTTGGATACAGACACATTGGCCCTCTTCCTGCTTTTCCAGTGTGCTAGACTCTAGCATACCCATGCCATACATGACATCCTTAAACAGTATCCTCACACAATGTCCTCACATGATGTCTTTACACGATGTCCACGCATGATGCTCACACGTGATGTCCTCCCTTGATGTCCTCATCATAGAGGCCTTCCCCTGGAACTCTTCAATTCATTTGAGGTTAATATCTGCTTAGTTGTCATGTGACTAATTAAATATTCCTTGTGTTGTTTTCATATTTTGTTATATTGTTCTTTATTGGTTATTATGCATAATTTAAAGTCATTTTTGTAATTTTTGCTTTAATATCAGTATCTTTCTTTCTATAAACATGAAGAGTAAAGGCAACAGAGGGGATTGGTTAGCTTGTTAACCATTATATAATACTTCTAAACTATAACTGGTCCTTGATAAATCATTCCATGAATGAATATTTGATTGGTACTGAGACTTCAAATATTGGATGCACACTTAATTGCTTGAGTCAATTAAAATGGAAGTCACATCTCCATATTGAGAACAAATGCGTTCTGGGATACTAAGTGCTAAAAATAGAAGAATGTGCATGTGAAAAACACATTGAGTGGTAGGGCTTTTTAGAGTCAGAAAGCAAGAAACATTGGCTAATATTTAATAGTTGACTAAACAAAAACAGACAAAAATATACCTGGTATCATTAGGTAACAGAAGGTATCAGAAGGGGGGTGATGGGGAGAATCATTTTAGTACCTTGTCAATAGTCCATAGCATCAAATATACCACTCATGGCAACCCAGATCTGTCAGTGATGCAAAAAGTCTGGGAGGTTTGGACTCAGTGGTATCTGTCCACAGAAGAACACCACATTTCTTAGTCTTTTGAGGCTCTTAGATACCAAACATTCCTCCAGTTTCCTCTAGGATACTTGTATATATGTAATCTGGTCTTCCTCTGCAATCCCATAGATACCTCTAGATTCATAATTGAATATATTCACCTATTTATTTTTTCTATTAGGACATAAACTTCCTATTGACAATGATTCATGGGTAGCTCATGCCAGCATCCATTTGTCTGAGGGATGTTTGACAAACTGAATTCATTTTCATTAAATGTTTATCTCATGTTAATAAGCAAATGCAATGGTTTGGAAATGGCTTAATGAATAAACATGACTTTTGGGGGGCGTGGATCTGACTAATTTTAGTTATAGATTTAGTTATAGATACTTTGGTGGTGTGGTTATAGTTGTTTGAATTTCTCCTATATTTGAATTATTCCATAACTTAGTAAGCATCTTTTATTAAAATGATGGAGTCTCTTTATTGAATCTTTGATTGTTGGCTGGCCTTACAATTTGTTTTAGTTAATAGAATAGTTAATAGAATGTGGCGGGAATGATAATACATGAGTTCTAAGGATAAACCATTGTGATTCTGCTCAACTGTTCCATGACCATGTCTGGGCAGTCATCTATATGAGGTCATTTTAGAAGAACCAGTTCCTAGATGAACTGGCAGGTTACCACAGATGCACTGATTGAGTCCAGCTTAACTCTTAGCCATGCCCAACCCAAATTGCCGACCTACAGAACTGTAAGCTAAACAAACGCTCATGTAAGCCATTATGAGTGGGATTATTAGGTAGCAAAAGTTAATTAGCACCCATATATAACGTTCTTCTTTTGAGAGAAAATAGATTCTTCTCTCATATAATACATTCCTACCATGGCTTCTCCCTCACCTCTCCCAGCTGTCTCCCCTGCCCCCACACTCTCCTTCTCCCCCAGATCCACTCCTCTTCTGCGTCCCCTCCGGGAAAAAAGCAGGCTTCCAAGAGACCACAGCCAAACAGGATAAAACAAGATACAACAAGACAAGGCAAGAGCCCTCACATGGGGCCTAGGCAAGGCAACCCAATGAGAAGAAAGGAGTCCTTTGAGAAGGTACTTGGAGAAGACAGGCAGTGTTGGTTGACCTGCTTTGAAAGAAGGTTGTGAGGTGCAACTATCTGGACCATAAGGAATTTGAGACAGACAACTGGAATGACTTTGGAAACTAATAAAAGAAGTCATCTTCAGAGAACAATCTTGTGAAGAGTGCACGAGTTTTCAAAACTGGAGGGACACTTAAGAACACATATGTAAAGATCAGGGCTAGAGTTCAGGTCCCGACTCCTATGTAAAAAGCCGGGTATAGTCTCACACATGCCGGTGAACCCAACCCTGACAGCTGGGGAGACAAGAGGATCACTGGGGCTTGCTGTCCGTCAGCCTAGCCATAAAATATGAGCTTTAGGAGGAGCGAGAGACCCTGCCAGAAAAGCAAGACGGCAGAGCATGAGAGAGGAAGATAAATATTGTCCTCTGGCCTCTGTTAGAGCTATCTGGTGCGTGCGCACGCACGAGCATACACACACACACACACACACACACACACACACACACACACTCCTCCCCATAGAGAGGGAACTTCAGACGATAGATGAACAATAATGGAATGAAGATTTGATGGCTTCATGTTAACTTAAGGTAAGCAAGCAGTGCCATAGCAGGGGACAGTAGAGTCTGTACTAGTTAGAGACACTGGCAGTCTGTGGTTGTTTTCTGAACAAATGCTTGTAAGTCGTGGAGTCGATCTGGATGGGTTCTAGAAAAGGGGAGGGAAGGATTGGTCCCCTAAGGAAAAGAGTATGAAATGAGCTTCCACTGCAGAGAGAGAAGACTGTGTTTGCTTTCCACCTCTGCTCCTTTTTGGTCTTAAGAAAGTGAATGAGCCTCAGGGTCACGGAGGGGAAATTGGCTTGCTATAACCATTTCACACAGAACAGCAAATAAGATAATGGGAGGATAACAGTTAGTGCATTGTAGCTGCCTGGAACAATGGCTCTTATTATGTAGGGTTGGTATTAAAAACTCCGACTGGGTAGTCTTTGATGGTGGCCCTCAGGAAGTCATACAGATTTTTAAAGTACCCTTGGCTTCTGTTGTTCACACCAGCCTTCCCTATTGCCCTTTTCTTCACCCCTCTGCAGAACAACCTTGCTCACTGCACACAGTGGGAAGCCCTTTTTGTGCTGAAGTTGGGATATTCACTCACCCCTAGTATATCAGGGTGATGAGGCAGCTTTCCTGTTCAGGGATGTGCCCCCACATCTGTATTCCTGCTATGAGCGCTAGGCCACTGGATAGCAAAGGCATGTTAGAGAACAGGTGTGCTCAGTGCTTTTTTTCTCTCTGGTCTTTTGGAATTAAGAATTAAAATAAAAAAATGGCAGCGTTGTATTTCAAGTCTGCTCTGTACATTTCCTTCTCTACATTCCACTCAGCACCACAGATCTCTCCTGTTGAGTCATGACATCCATTGCTTCAGGGGGAGGCAGAGCCCAGACAAGAACAAAGGATACAATGTTCAGGTTTGGGAATCCAAAATTTGTTTCTGAAGCTAATTTCAGAGACAATAGTAGTGAAAAGCCGGGGTTTTCACTTTGCAGTCCCTAGATTTGTTGAAAGAGAAACTAGAAGCTTTCCTTTAAATATTAACCAGGTCCCTAAAATATTAAGAAGTTAGGGGATTCAGGAATGAAAGATATACTACAAGCCACCGAAGAGAGAATATGTACGAATAACAGAATGGTAATTTCCCAATGTGCAGGAAAGGAATGAGGGCAGAATGAACGGAGGTTACAGAGCCCTGAATGGGGCCTGAAGTCCAGAGTGTTTGGAACTCTTTGATGGGGAAAGGTTGGGGTGTAGACCTTACTAGAACTGTTTATGAAGATGGTGATCTCAAAAGGGGCGTTGATGCTACTGTAGGGACTGGGATGCTGTGACCTGATACTCAGCTGTCGGCCTCCCTCCCTACCCCACATCTGTTGAGTCCAAGAACATTCTCCAAGTCTTTTAACAAATAGTGTGTGGGATGGTATTTAAGAATTAGACATCAACATGTCTGTAGGAGATTGTTCAGATAGGGATGGAAGGAGGAGATAGCTGAAAGCAAACGCCAAAGGGAAGATGTGGAAGGTCTCAGAATAGGAGCTGTGTGTGCACTGGTGTACTGGGGAGGGTTTGAGAAGCACTGAAAAGGAGTAGTGCTCGCCCAAATAATTCCAGCCCTCTGTTAAAGAATCAGAAAACACAGGCACTGCCCAGGACAGAGCCAGATCTGTGTCCAGACAACAAATAGAGGACATGTGACATCTCTTCAATGACAATAGGTCTTCAGAGAACAGGAAATAGATGTTGAAGAAAACCCTGATGTTGACTTTCCAAAAGAGTTCATATTTTAAAATAAGAGTCTACTTTAACCTGAAGTAGTGTGAGCTAATTTGGGAGTTCTGCCATAGGTAGGAAGACTGTGAAATGAATTTGTATTGTGTAACAGTTTCCTCCTAGATTGAAACTTGCGGGGAATGCAAACAACTCAAAACAGCTTCAGGAAGCTCCTGAAACTGACCAAATTCCCTGGGCCCCCTCCCTGCCAGAGTTAAGTAAGAAATCTACTGAAAATCCCTCTCAGAGGAGCAAGAAGATTCGGAGACGAGACCAGCTGCCCGGAAGTAGCATAAGCCAACCCTGTTTCCTGGAAGCAGTTAAGATCAGAGTAACTTGCAAAGGACACTTCCCAAGCAACTGAGCTGCCTGTAGGCTATGCAGTGTGCTCCAGGTTCCCAGCTTTTGTGTGCTGTCATCCATGCTGGGTTGGGCTTTGCCGATGCAGCTGTCTTTGAGTCATCTCTGTTCCAGTAAGTAACCCTTCACCCATATTTCTCTAAGTAAAACCAATAAAACTCATTGGTTCACCAGGTTGGTCTTTGGTAGTATCTGCACTTTGGTTTGTCACAGGCTCCCTATCTTGGATGTGTACAAAAATATGTATTGTCTCAGCAGACAAAGTATTGTCACACTCAGTTTGTTGGTCCAAATCTTCCTATTAGCTTGTAAACATTGACTTCAGAATACCATCATTGAACACTTGTGTGGGACACCTGGCAAGTTGATCTTCTTGTGTGGGGTTGCCCATTGTTTATGTGTCCTTGCTGGGCTCACTTCCTGAGTGGTTGTGCACGTCTGTCTTGTTAAACTGGTTGTAAGTTTTCTGATGGTGGGTTCCATCTTTCCTCCCTCCTTAAGTTTCTAGATGTTATCTCAGGATCCTGCAAGTAATTATTTCTTTAAAATTGCCTTGTGAGTGATTCCATAATAATGAGCAATTTGGTAAATTATGAATCTTTGCATTTGTCTTTTGAGACACAGTTTTTCTGTTTGTAGCCCTGACTGTCCTGGAACTTGCTATGTAGACTTGCTATGTGGCCTGGAATCAGAGAACTGATTGCTTCTGCCTACTGATGGCTGGCATCAAAGCATGTACCACTGCGCCCAGCTTGATGAATAATTTTATAAAAAAAGAAAGCATGAAGACTTGAAAAACTCTAGTGACTAGTAAACTGTGTCATCAGAATGACCTTTTCATTTGCACTTTGGAGACAGATCCCACTTGCTAACAGTTGTGGAGTGGTTACCACGCTCATGGCTCTAAGCACCTTCACATGAACATCATTGTCTACTCCCCAGAACTCTGCAACAGGGCTGCTATTGCCATCACACCATAGGTAAGGGTCTGAAGCTTATGGCAGGTAGGAAGATGATCTAAGACATAGGTTGCCACAACTCTAGTGTCTCTGGCTATATATGGAAGTATGTATCTTCTTACGGAGGCAGCCACGTGACCGCTTTAAAAAATTGTGTCTACCAGCTCCTCGATGAGTACATAGTCAGTTCTCAGGACCTATGTTTCTCTGTCTGTGGATTTAACCATCTGCATCAGAAAAATGTTTTTATTTTTATTAAACATAAATTCTTCTTTCATATAGTACATCCCTAACACAGTTTCCCCTCCTTCCACTTCTCCCAGATCCTTCCATCTTCCCCTCATCCCCAGATTGATGCCGTCTTTTCCTCTTCAGAAAGGAGCAGGCCTCCAAGAGACCACAGCCACATCTTGTTAAAGACAAAACAAAACAAGACACAATAACCCTAGGAGTAATGGAGTCTCAAGAGTAGACAAAAGAGTCAGAGACACACCCAACCACTGTTAGGAGTCCTACAGAAGGACCAAGCTAACAGCCATAACATATGCAGAGATCCTGGTGCAGATACATGCAGACCATGTGCTTGCTGCTTCAGTCTGTGAGTCCTTATGAGACCTGCTTAGTTGATTCAGTAGGCCATGTTCTTGTGTCCTCTGTCCCTGTGACTCCTACAGTCTTTCCCCCTCCTCTTCCTCGGGGGTTTTCCAATGAAGGCCTGTTGGAAACCTCCAATTTAGACTCTCTAACCTACATCTGCTCTAAACAGTTTTGCTTTGTTATTATTTACAAGGCAATATGTTACAAACATTATTTACATAATACGTACACTGTATAATTAGGCATTATAAGCAATGTAGAGATGACTTAAAGCAAACAAGTGGATGTGTATAGACTGAATGTCAATTTGATTTCATCGTCTACAATGGACTTGGGCATTTGCTGATTTGAGTTTCAGAGAGAGGTGTGGGGCCAATGAAATCTATGTTTCTTTGCAACAACAACAACAACAACAACAACAACAACAACAACATAACAGGGATTGTCATTGTTCAGTTGTTGGTTCTGTCGTCACAGGGGATGCTAGTTAAGTGTAACATAGGCCAGACCTCCTCTGTGTTTCCTTTTGAGAGTTTCTTTACATTAGTGGACTATAAAGAAGACTTTTATCAGCCATGATTCTGTGACACAATGTTGGCCTTCTAGTACAGTTAGACCTTGAGGGAGGAGGGAGAAGAAAGTAGGACTCCATGAAAGGTGAAATAGTTACCGATGGCTGCCAATCTCTGCCTCACTTCATGGCAGGTCTTTCTTTTTCTTGTTTAGTCATTGTCTAATTTTGTTGTATGACGATAATGAACATCAAAGATGGCATTGTCAATGATCTTGTACCAGAGAAAAGACCACATGAACCTCTTTCCATGGGCTTTTGGGAAAAATGCACTGCTGGGAGAGCAGGAGAGCATTAAACTATGTGCCACTCATTCCACAGTAATTAAAACGTTGGCTTCTCTGGTTGTGATAATTTAGGGATTAAACATTGAATTGTGACTGCAGAGGGCTGTGAATTGTTCCCTCACTCACCATCTTGCTTGTGTCTCATTCTGAAACCATCTCATTTGGAAAGCCCTATAGCTTGTCTGGTATGCCATTGTGTGCAATTGTGTGGGCCTTCGTATAAATCATGTCACACAGAGATTGCCTTCATAAGCTGGTCCCTCACCTGGCCACAATCCCCAGGAAAAAGAATGCACTTTGTTACATTTGATTGGAACCTTCCAAATCGGTCTTGGCTATTTTCTATTACTTAGATCCCTCAAACCTTCCCTTAGCAGTAGTTGAAAAGTTACCTTTTCTAGACTCCACAACATCTTGTGCCCTGAACCTTTATCCGGGGGAATATTCTCTAATCATTTTCAATTGTGTGAAGGCTTGGGACCTGACACCTGGCCACCTATAGTACTCACTATCATGACTGCCTTTCATTTTCCTGCCAACTTGTCACATCCTGGCTGTTGGAACATCATATTTGTGCCTCACAGAATCCCAAACCTAACCATGACTGATATATTGACGATTAAAGCCATCTTTATATGGTTGAGTTTATTGGGTTGGTTTGAGCTAAGAGCTAAATAATTGACTGGATGGTTACTAAATCTTGATTCTTAATTAGAGTACTTTCCTTGGCCATTTGGACCCACATTCTCTCGAGTCTGTTGATGTTCAGATGGATTATTCTTATTATAAACAATAGAAAACAAAATCCTGAATGAATAGCACACTCCAGTTAAATATTTGTCATGCCCAGAGAGGTCTGGCTGGTTTTCTTGCTGTCTTTTGGAATCTCAGATGCAGAATATATGTAGTTCATTTTTATTTATTTTTAGATCTTAGCAGAAAAAATTATTCCATATCCAACATGAAGATCCCTTTGTTTGTTTGCATGAACCAATTTCACTTTAACTTTCTCATACCTTCTTCTTCTCTCAGATAAGGGGTTGGGGGTGGGATGGATAACGCACTGCAAACTTGGTTTGCAAATCTGACTCAGGCTTTGCAGCGCTTCGGAGCACAGCTTGCATAGGAGTTTGCAAATGTTGTGGAATTCAGAATAGCAGACCAGTTATGCTCTCTGCTCTTAACTGATTATTTTTCCTTCTTCTTTTAATTTATGATGTTGTGCTACTCTGTTGAGCTAACTGGGCATTTGAGATCATAACCCAGGTTGAATTTCTTTTTTTGGTTCATGGCAAACAGTCCCATTTCTAAACTCACTTAAAATATAAATTTGCAAATTTCAACGTATAAAAACAAAATCAGTAAAAGTGTGTAGGTGTCATTTTATAAAGTTCTGTGACAGAGATAGAATTGTCTAGAAGGAACGATTTTCACATCTATATATTTGTCTTCAGTAACCGTTCTGTGAACTAGGCCTAGGTTAGCTCATCCTATGGTTCAATTTTTCCCCCAGCTTCTAGAATACTAAGCCAACATTAAACTGAAAATAACTAACTATATTGATTTACAAATTCTTCTCAGTGCTCTTTTTGAGAGTAATCTATGAAGTTGCAAGTCATTGTCACACCCAAATCTCTAGAGGGAAGCTGTGAGCTGGGTTAGAGAGAATATCATAGCTGAGCACGGTAACACACTTCTGCAATCCTAGAGCTCAGGAGGAAGAGAAGGAGGATCAGGAGGTTTAGGTTAGCCTCAGCTACAGAAGGAATTCAAGGTAAGCCTCCACTACATCACACACACACACACACACACACACACACACACACAAACAAGGAAGGAGTGTATCCTGTCATATGCTTTGGTAACTCATGTCACTGACCAAGGCAGCCATATTTTGTAATATAAAAACTTTGTCTCCAAAAGAAGCTCATGAGAAAATTGTGTGGCATCACATAATTTGTACCAATCTAATCATCTGTGAAGGGGCTCTTGAAAGACACAACCAGTAGAGGAGAACGAAGCAGCCAATAGAAATAATAGAAATGGAAATAGAAAAGTGTCTCAAAGAGGGAAAGGCGGGTTGATGTAATGTTTTATGATACTTAGAAACTTTTCATTAGACCTAGCAGTATTTGAATTGATACCCATGCATGGCTCTGCTCCTAGGAAAAAAGTGTTAAAGCATCAAGACAACTGCCAATGAGAGCATATCAAGGGTCCAAGGTGATTAGTACAAGTGTGCCTGTGTATTTTGCCCATTTGCATCTCCGTGTAGCATTTGTACTGTATTTTGCCTACTATGATATCTTTGTACCATTCATGCATTGCCTGCAGAGGTCAAAAGAAGCTATCGGATCCCATAGCACTAGGGTCACAAATGGTTGTTAGCCATGAGGGTTCTGGGAATCAAAGCTGGGTCCTCTGAATGAGTTGCCAGTGCTCTAACCTCTGAGCCATCTCTCCAGCCCCCATAAGTGATTATGAGAACAAAGTTGGTTCCAATTATAGTGATTTATATTTTAAAGTATAAATAACAAAGAAGCCATTCTCCCAGTGAATACATGTTGATGTTCTTCATAACTAGAAAGAATAGCAGATCAGGTTCTTTGCATATCCACACGTTCAAAAGGAGAGGAAAAGAACTGATTTTTTTTCCAACACAATAGCTATAACTGCTTTGTGTACTTTCAACTGTGCTGACAGAATATCAGGATAATTCCTTAATGAAAAAAAGCTCAAAACTAGTGTAAGTATTTGTGCAATAATCTCTACTGCATGTTTGTTTACTCCGTTATATCCTATGGTCTGCCTTGCAACTAGATTAGATAATGAATTCTGGCCAATGGTCTGAAAGTGACATCTGGCACTTATGGGCAATGACCACAAATGAGCTCTTTTGTTCTTTCTCTGGCTGTCTTAAGCCCACAGAAGCTATAATCACACAGTAGAACTGGGAAGGTTTTATGATTCATGCCTGGAAAGTGAATGTCTCCTTAGAGAATCTGAACCCATTCAAGTCTTAGTGAGTATGCTGTGACCTTTACATGTAGAATGGCCAGGGTTCTTAAGGTTTCTTATGATGGTGAGACTTATAGGTGGAATACGAACCCTTGTCTGCTTATTATACTAGACAAGTTATTTTTTCTGTTACAGCATATTGATTTAAACAAAAGGGAAGTGTCTGAAATAGATGTATTTCTGCTTTGTCATAGAAAAGAGGAAGAGTAGGTAGGAAGAGAAGAAGTGAACTCAACTACATAGGAATAATAAAACACACATAAGATCACTGCTTTGAAATGCTATCTTTATTCCTGTTGGACAATGGGAAGGCCATTAGGTCAAAGATGATTGTTAATGAGAAGGTAGCTCACTATTCACAGTTCCTGAGAAGAGGCCATAGGCCATACCACACATACTCTAAAATGTAGAGATTTTCTCTTCTTGTCCTGCTCTGGCTCCAGAAGAGTTAAGAGAAGTATTACAGTGGCTGACAAAGGTAGTAAGTGGAGTTCAGGATTGGTTGGTTAGCATATAAAGGTAACCTTCTATTATTATCTCTAGGAATTAATTAACCCCGGGGGGGGGGGGCAGTCCCGCCAGGATGAGCAAGGCCACTGATAATTAAATGTTCAAATGAAAAATCAGGCTGACTACAACATGGAGGATAAACACCTACGTGCAATTGTGGCAGAGAGCAAACACCAAGACTAATTTCAAAGCAAGTAGAGGCTCTATGGTTATAGCTCAGTCGGTAGCATTCTTGCCCGGATGCATCAAATACTGGGTTCTGTCTCCAGCACCTTATAAAGTTGGTACGATGTTGTGTGGGTCTGTAAGTGTGGGAGTCCATGGCAGCCAGAGGCAGGGGATCACTACTGCAAGTCATGCTTCACTATGAATGAGTTCTTGGCAAGCTCAGGCTAGAAACGGTCACAACTTCAGTCTCTCTCTCATTACCACCACACAAAAACCATGAGCTGAATGGCAGAGATCAAAAAGGTAGGAGGGGCTTCCAAGGTACGCTGGCGATTTTGACAACCCAAAACCATTCTGTTAAAATGTGTTTTTTTTTTTTTTTTTATTATGTCCCTTGTCTTCTAAAACAAATCTCTAGTACATGCCTTCTGCCCATATGGGTAGGAAGGTAGGGCAGGGATACACACACACACACACACACTTAATGTGTGAAGAAAATTACCAGTATTGGAGTAAAAGACTGAAAATGTTCACCAAGTGTTGCAGTAAATCTCCAACCCAAATATGACCTGTTAAAGAAAACACAACTCAGTAATTATAAATATATGCTGCATGCCTAGATTGGGCAGATTTACCACTACACTATTCTATTCCCCAGCTATGAGACCCTTATAACTTGTGGGTTTTCCAAGTCATGCATTTGTCCTTTCACCTCCTGCTCCTCTGTCTTCCTTTTTCATCATTGCCCTCCTCCATTGTCTTCCTCCTCAGTTTACCTCTCTCCCTCTGCTCTCTTCCACCAATCTTTGTATCTCCACCCCCCCTTCTTCTGCCCAATCACTGGCTCCAGTGTTTATTTTACAAATTAAGATGGGCAGAAGGTTCATTAGAAATCATCTGTGTAATGTGTAATGACTCACTTCTCCTCTGCAGCCTTTCACAGGAAAGGGGAATTAACATCAAAATACAAGGCAGAGGCTATCCACAACAATCAAGGGATACACATAAACCAACACATACAAATGCAGGAGAAAGCTGGTGTTGTGCAAACGACTCACAACAGTTCATGACTATCATGGCTTGGTCCCTTTGAGTTCCTGACTGAGCAAGGTAGATGTGAAATAAAACCTTTCTCCTCCACCTTTCCAATAGCTTACTTCCCCAAAAGTATGTACCTTCGGGAATTTTTATGAGCACCTATATAGACTTACCCTTAATTCAATTTAATATTTTGTGCTTGGCATCTGTAGCGATCTAGTCCTTGTTAAGGGCAACGGTATTATGAAGAACAGGAAGTCCTGCCCATAATTTCATAGACACACACTGAACATAGTCCTGTCAGAAGTGTGGATTGAGACCTGAGGAGTGGGACACCCACTGAGATTTCTAGGTCCCTGTGTGTCCCGTGTAAAATGTAGAGTTCTAACAAGCACCACCAACACTGTCTCTGAGTTTTGTCTCTTTGACTGTGTAGATTCTCCAGAAAAATAGGCCCTTTGATGTTGGGAGCTGAAAAGCCTCAGAAAATGCAGTAAGGAAGGGAAAGAGTTGGGAGGAGAAGGTTGTCCTCTCGGCTAGACGTGTTCTTGCCCTACAGAGGGCTCTCTGAAATAATTACCAATGTGAAAATTTCATTCAACTCCCATTACGCCCATCGGTTCCACCCATACAACAGCTCTTAATATTTTCCTAACTTTATCCTTCTCAGTTTCTCCATTATAAAATGCAGGGTTTCAACAGATGATCTATAAAATCCCAGACAGTTTAATAAAATTCTGATTATATAACGCTTTCGCCTCCTAAATCCCTGCCTTATCAGCTGGCTCAGAGAGGAGAAACTTGGCCTAATCCAAATATGTGTGTGTGTGTGTGTGTGTGTGTGTCCACAAATGTCTTTTATAAGATTTAAGAAAGATCTAAAAGGGAGAAAGAAAAAAAATAGGACCACGAGAATTTTAAAGTTATAAAACCTCTTAAATAAAGAATTAAGTAAATAGGCATTTTAATTATATAAAATGTAGAAAACAGAAAAAATAATTAAAACAAAGTCTTATTTGATAGTTTTATTTCTACATGTAAGATGTAGTTATGTCGCTCCTTAGCTTATCTCTCACTTAACAATGAATTTTAAAAATAATTCCACATGTATCAATTTATTTTGGAACATATATCATTCTGTGTCCCACAGGAAATAAATTTACTTTTAATTTGAAATGTATCTCTTATTTCTATTTTCTTGTCAATATTGCTTAACAGGTATAGTTTTGTCTTCAAGTTTCCAACCCTCTTTGGATTGTCTGAAAAACGAAGCAGGCTGAAACGTTTGCCACGTCTGCTGGGTGATGTTATCGTTAACGACAAGAACACAGCTCAGTTGTGTTCGAAGGTCAGGATCGGCAGTAAGCAGGGCAGAGAAATTTGCAGAGAGCAAAGAAAGGAGGAAGGCAAGAGGGAGAGGGTAAAGAGAGGGAGCCAGGGGGAGGGGCTTACACATCTATGCAGCTCACAGGTAAGATGATCTCCTAGTCTCCTCCTCGGCTGCCCAGTGCTGACCTCATCTGAGGGACGTAATCAAACAATATTGCTTTATACTCATTCTTGCAAAAGTCTTTGCACGGTGCAGAGGAGATTATGAGAGTCATTCTATACCCCACGCAGAATGTTATTATTTTACTATGTGGTTTGGAACCGGGGTGTGAAATTCCCCTGCGTTGGAGACAGAGAAGGATGGAATGTTATTTCTCAATTGGGAACACAATCTTAAAAGAATGACTAGCTTTAAAACAAAACTTCCCCACTCACTACTTCACCTCAGAAAACTGGAGCAAGAAGGTAGCATCCTGCGTTAGTCATCAACGTGTCCCCTACCCCCCAGGAGAATAGCTCTATTTTGCCAGTTCCCAAGTTCCTTTCACTGCTTTGTTTCTGTTTGGCAGGGGTGACCAGTTGACCTGCAAAAGGTAAGCTGAAAAGACTTTAAAGTGTGAACGTGGATTCCTTCTGTCTCACTGCTGTAACAAGGGTTAAGTTCAAGGCCAGTGGGCAACGTTCAGTTGCTTTTCGATGTCACTCAGTCAGGGTAGAAGTATGCTAGCAGGGTTTAGGCTCGATATTCATGAAGGAACTATTTTTACTTTTATAAATATTCTTGGCACAAATCAATACAAGTCAGCCCAGAGAAGTAAAATCAGTATTATCTACAGTGGCCAGTGCGCTTCTCTTACCTCTCCAACCCTTCATTTCCTTGGAAGGCGAGTCGGCTTAGCCAGGCTAAGAAAAGCAGGCAGCGTGATTTCGAGGCCTTGCTCAGCAGCTGCAGATAACTGCCCTTGTGGAGAGCGCTTAATCTCTCCGAGTTTCACTTTACAGCCCAGTGGAAAACCAGTACAGAAATATTAACTGAACTCTCAAGTGATTTGGTAGAAAGCGGCAAAAATTATAGAAGACAAATCTCATGCGCTAGGCAAACATCCAAGGATAATTCTCTTCCTCTTTAATGGTTTTAAATCTCGGATGTTTGTTAAACAAACGATCCTTTCTCTTCACCACCGTTTGCACAAACTGTGCAGGGCCTCATAGGGTGAGTAGAAGCCTTTGTCTTGGCCATACTCGCTCATGGTTAATGTTTTTCGGTCTGCAGCGTGCCCAGGAGTGTCGTTATCACAAAATTCCCCAGAGCCAACTACTCCAGGCCCGACTGCCGGAAGATGTAGTCACCTGTGTTTTTGTTTTGTTTTTCAAGAAGAATAAGCTTGATAATGGTATCGGCCCATTTTGAAACATCTGGAGTCTAGAGAAGATCTGGTTTTGGAACTTTGGTTATTTGTGTCTTCAGCATTTATACATGGCCCTTACTCTCTGTAGCCTCCTGGTTTCCATTTGGGGAATTAAGGTTATAGCACTAGAAAAGAAAAGCCAGGTCTATGCTGTTAATTGGGAGATAAATACTGGAGCCAGGTAACAAAGTATGCAATGCCAACATGAGAGTCAAAGAGGGCTGCAGAAGACTCCTCTGCCCATGGGGAAGCGTCTTGGGACAAGGACTCTTCCTGAGGACTGGCAGCCGTTCCGCTAATAGAAGCAGGCTGTCCACCTGGCCAGCTCTGCCTCCATTCAGTGCCATTGGTAAACCCCCTACACTTGTCACCACCTGATTCTCTCCCCGTTTTCCTGCAAAACCGGAGTTTTCATTCTCATACTTTAGTCTCGTTGATTAGCAAGCAGACTGTTGTTTCTATCACTGAAACATACTGAAGGAGCTGGAGAGGTGGCGTAGTGGTTTGGAGCACTTATGCTCTTACAGAGGATGTAGCTTTGGTTCTGAGCCCCCACAAGGTAGCTCACAACCATCGATAATTCCAGCTCCAGAGGATCGGAGATTCTTCTGACCTCCTAAGGCTACTGTATACATGTGGAACATGTCCATGCACACAGACACATGTGTCTATGCATATGAAATAAAATCAGTATTTTGATAATAGTTGAGTGGCAGATATGGCTCAGGAGATAAGAGTGTTTGTTACGTAAGTTCGAGCATCTGTGTTTGAATCCTCGGTACCCTCGTAAGGGTCAGTTGTGGTCATGTTCCTGATACCTCGGTGCCATGGGAGACAGAGACAGGAGGAACTCTGGGGCTTGCTGCACAGGAGTCTAACTGTATGTTCAGTAAGAGGTCCTCTCTATAGGGAGTATGGGGGGAGAGCAACGACATTCTCTTTAACCTCTCTGTGCACAGATGCAAGCACACTTACACATGTGTGCATTCATCTAACACACACACACACACACACACACACACACACACACACACACACCCTATCCCATCCACACTAAAACCCTCTCTGGGTACAACATCAGTTAACTTCTGCGCCTCTGCATCGGGATTTTCTTGTCGTCGTTTTCTCAGTCTTCTTTCTCTTTCGAAGGCAGGCTGACTGTGCTTTCAATCTCTGAAACCCTCCCTGAAACCATCTTATCAAGGTCCCTGATAACTGCAACGTTGATAAAGTTGCTGGTTAGTTTTACAACCCTGAACCATCAGGAGTATTAACAGAGTTGATGATCATAGTCTTTGAACTATCTGCCTTGGTTAGAATGTAAGGCAGGTTTGGCCCTGAGCTTTGCCCACTTTCCCCCCATGGACCATGCTTTCCTCCTGTTTCCTCTTCTCTTTCATTGACTGCTTAGGTAACTTCATAGATTTCAATACCACTTCTCCAAGACTCTGTAACCTCCCTTTCCAGTCTAGAGACCAAGCCTCTTATCTAAGGGCCTGTCTGTGTCCAAGTACAGGACTGGTAGTATTTGACTTTTCTCAATGGAAACAGTAATAAGGCTGGGAATGGAGAAAGAGAGCCTCATTGGAAAAAAAATAAAACAAACGACAGACAATCCACAAAGACCCAAAACTGAAACATACAATGACAACAAAAATAGTGCAGCCTTAGAAAGGGCTTCTTCCATTGCCCAGAAGAGAACTGTGGAAGAAGAAATGGGTTCTGATAGAAACATCTACTCTTGGTTTTGGGTCACTGTCTCCAGAGTCATTGGGCAGCATTGGCAACACTTCAAATAGTTATTAGGGGACTACTTCTAATTTGCACAATAATGCAGAATCCACAATAGTAGAAAAATACTTTTATTCTCCTTTGGTAATTTAGCAATGTTGACATCTAGAAAGATTGAAGAACTTTTTGAGGTACATGTGTGAATCCTATTTTTGAAGTAGCTTTTGTCATTGAGGAAGGTAATGGGTGAAGCATGGTTTTGTCTATTTTATTTATGATATAACACACTTTTCTATCATTCAAGAATTATTAAATTAACATTTTGGCAGAATGTAGGCTAACCCCCAACAAAGTGAAATTGAGCATATCAAACAGCATGATGTTTTATCAGATATCAAAAAGATTACTGTGTCTAAGAAGACTGAAAAAGCAAACAGTGTATAAACAAACAATAGTAGATATTTGAGAAATTTCACTCTGGATGATTTGATATGAACATATTTGAACCCCTTTGTAGTGATAAAATACCAGCAAGCTAAAGTCATAAGTTACTTGAACAATGTGAAAATTTGCTATTTTAGGTTAGTTTAGCTAAACACCTCTTAAAATAATTCAGCAGAGGCAAATTGTCTAGTGCATCAAATTTAGATGTTCTCTGGGTTGGTTATGAAGATTAAATTGCTTATTATTAGATAAGCTGATATTTGATATGATAGTCAATTCTATAATGCCAAGGGAAGATTCAGGAAATCGACGCTGTATGGTGTATGTCTCATGTAATTATAATTAGAAGATCGTTTTGTATTTATTTTGTAGTTAATATATAAATAAAATAAGGAGCTCTGACAGTTTTCAGCACAAGGGGATTTAAAGAAAGAGAAGAAATTTCTGTACAGGTGAGCATATTCTTTTTAATTATAATTGCTAAAGGCAAGAACCAATTTGGGTGTGTCAGGCTTAGAGAAACCAAAACAAGTAGGTGTGTGTGTTTAAAATACTTCAAGTCCCACAAGTCACGAGCCTATAAAAACCACAAAGTCAATGAGGAAGGAGACTTGAGTTATTCTGAAGCGAGCACAATTCCTAATGAGTCAAAGCTTTGTATGCTCACGGATCTGACTATGTAGAGAGACGGTATTTTATGAAGATTAATAAGGAAGGAAGAAGGTAGTATGGCCAGTGACCCATATATTTATTGTTTGGCCATCTTTTCTGCAGAACTCCTGCAGTTGCAAAGACATGGCTTCTTGACTGACTAGAGGCTCACTTGCTAAGCCACGTACATGGTTACTCTACTGGTTTTCGATGTATTCCTCTTTCTGTCCCTCATTCCTTCCCTTTGTGCTACTTGGGCCTTGAGAACAATACTGAACTCTTCTAGAAATGTAGCTTTGAGTTGGCCAGAGAAGACTCTGAACTTTCTCTGCCTCCTCTCATGCTATGTGTCTGCCCTGGTCCTCCCTAGAGACTCCCCATCTCTGACGCTCTGTTACAGCCCTCTTGACATCTGCTTCAAGCCTCTGCTTCCTATCTCTGGAGGGAGGCTGGAAACTTTGATTTATAAAAGGGCACTTTTCACTGAAGCCAGAGCTCTTTTGTGGCTTTTATATACAACCTTATCTGACTCTGGAAAAGTGATCTGCATGATAGATGTGAACAAATGAGTTGGGGGACTGGCTATTTCTTCTCTTTGGATCATTAGTTTTCCCCCAGTTGACTGGGAAGTCTGCAGATTTCTACTTCGCTGACACTTTCAGCAGCAAGGAAGAAATGAGTCCCAGGGTATGGCTGGCGGGAGGCCTGAAGCAGGTCAAATGTTACAGCGATGTTGGAAATGTCTAATATGCGGGAACAACCTTCTTCTGGAAGGGTTGTGCTTTATTGAATTGCCATTCGCCTCTCCTGATGTCCCTAGACCGCCTCTGTCTGAAGCCGTCTTTCTGAAATAGTGTCCTTCCTCTCATTGGTCCCACAGACCTTGATTCAACATCATGAAAGCATTGGGAAATAAAAATGCCTCTAATGGCCAGAGCTAACGGGAGGAAGCATGGCTATCAAATCGTTGCCAGGAAGTGGCTTCAGATCCTTGGAGCCTGGAGATGGCAACCTTAACCCTGCTGTTGCCCTGGGTTCCTGTCACTAGGAAGTGAGTTCCCACAACTAAGCTGAGGTCTGTGGCAGAGTGCAGAGTTAAGATCACATGACCAGACTTGGCCAGCATGCACTACTGGTCCCATCTCTGCACTGAGACAATTAACAAGTCCCGCTCCATGCCTCTCTGTCATCCTGGTGACTTTCTGGGCTTAATTGTAAATGATCTTTCCTTCTCTCTGTGTCGCTGAAGTGATGCAGAGACAAGTGCTGGGAGTGAGCGCCCACTGCAAGAAGAAGCCTCAGGGCTCAGTGCCTGTGAAGGGTCTCTCACACCAGGCTGTGAGTGCCTGTGCAGGGTTGTTCACACCAGGCACCCAAGCTGGTCACATTATGGAGCTTGTTAACTTTAAATCATCTTCATTTAACCTCTCTCTCTCTCTCTCTCTCTCTCTCTCTCTCTCTCTCTCTCTCTCTCTCTGTGTGTGTGTGTTTGTGCATGTGTGATACTTCTTACAGAAGCCCACCCTGGGGAGAGAAGGGCCAGTTGCTTCTTTATTACACTGTACAAGAGCCACATTAGCGTTCCAGTCTATATATTATGAAATTAAGTGGATACCCTTGGGGTTAATTCCTTGTTGTAATTGTAATGAAAAGAAACACTTTCTAACCCTCCATTTAAGATCTGTAACTATTAAAACCCACTAGCCTTAGTGACTCCTGGGGCCAGTGGAGTGCTTTAGGGTGTGTGAAAAGAGGCACTCCTATGGTGTCCAGTCCCAAGTCACTTAAAAAGTAACCACTTCCAAGTGTGAAAATGAATAAGAGAGTTTTCCATCCTGCCCCTCCCTGCTGTTTCCCCAGGCTGGAATCATTCATCAAGCATGGGAAATTATATGCATATTAAAATCGTGGCCCTGCCCACACCAGATGAGGTCCTAGAGCTGAAAGGAGAAGTGGACAGAGTCCCAACCTTAACCCCAAAGCTGTCTCCAACTGATAACAATCTGCAAATAGAAACTTTAGCTACCTCTGAGGGAGTCTGGCTGGGAAAACAGGACTATTCTTAAGGGTGGACTGTAAACCCAGAAGTGGATGCCCGAGGGGAGATGGACCCAATGATGGCATCTCTGGAAGCTCGAGTCTCAGGATGTCATGTGGAGGCTCTTGTTTTTGTTGTGGTCTTATCTTTTACTTACTGTAATTCTATTTTATTTATATTTTTATTCTCTCTATTTTTTTTAAGCCTGCAGGTCCTTTGCATATATATTCTGGCTTCCAGTTTCGTGTTTTTATAGGATTCTGGAGTGCATACATGACTGGGTCTCTATTTCGTGTGCATGTCTCTCAGGCTCCTTTCCCGGTTTCTTGTGTTCAACTCCAGTGTACTGGATTTTGTTTTAACTTATTTTTATCATTATACTATAGGAAGCCTGTTTGTTTTCTAACGAGGATGGATCTGGATGGGAGGGGCACTGGGAAGGAGCTGGGAGCAGTAGATAGAGTGGAAACCATAATCAGGATATACTATCTAAGGGAAAAAAAAAAACTTTTATTTTTTCACTAAAGAAAACAATCAAAACGTGGCCATAGCTTCTAGGATTTGGCACAGCCATAGGTAGAAGTGTGAGGTTTTTGAGGGTGAAGTTTAGAACAAGTCATCCTAAAGGATGAGCCTGAAAGACTGAGAAAATGCATTGTGCCTATGGAGGGGTGTGGCCTCAGAGAAACGGACGGCCTATTCCTTGGACATCTTGGTATCCTCTTGTTTATCTCAGAGTTGTCTCTACAGCCACTTTAAATGCCAAATGGATGTAGAACTCACCTGTTTAGAACTCTGTAGCCTGTTATAATTCAGTTTGTTGTTAGCGTCAAAAAGGAATGCATAGTCTGCATAGGACTCTCCGATTTCCTTTCTTTATTACAGCTATTATAGCCATTAAAATATCAAGCTTACTGGTGTGTTATCATCTGACACAGTGGAAATTGCTAGTGCATACACGGGGGACAATGACAATAATTTAAAATAAAAGAGAGCGATTTCCCTTTATAATATTTGAATGCATGAGCAATGAAAGGAGAAAAAGAGAAAACAGACTCCGTGAAACCTGAGGTTTGGGATGGGAGTTCCAGTTCATAAAAATGTTTGTCCGATCTTGGTTCCAGGATCACAGCATTTTCCTTTCCTTCTTTCACTCGCTATAATATGAGCTGCCTCCAAGGGAAAACAAAGCAGTCGCCCTCATGTTTGACAGGAAAAGAGCAAACTAGAAAGTAATTGTTGTATTCAGAAGTTTTCACTCCAGTGCCTCAGGAAATGTGCTGTAAAGGTCTGCTTCGAGGAGCCCTCCCTTTGATAATGCTGTACATTGTCACAAGTTATTAAGAAAAAAGGTTTTTTGGGGGGTGATTAGTCCTGTTAATTCATACAGCAGAACTCCTGGTGACTTTGTGTGTATGTAGGCTGTGTGATATGTGTGCATACCCACACATGGAAGCCTCTGTGTGTTTGTGTGTGTGTGTGTGTGTTGTAAAGAGTTTCAGAATGCTCCTGGAAAATCACCTCTTCTCTGTGGTTCTCCTGCCACTTGCAGCTTTCTGCGTTTCCAAATGCGTCCCCTCTGCAGTCATTTCTGCATGCCAGCAGAGGGCTGGTAATAGCCCATCATGTTTAGGTCACTGGCTTGTATCTGAAGCAGGCAGGTGGTCTGAGTGAAATTAGCAGGCCTGTATCAGTTCAGTGCCCAGCTTCCCCAACTCCACTCAATCAGAACTGTGTGCCAGCCTCATGCCTGGGCTTCCCTCTTGTCTCTAATTGGCCACTTTGGAGAGAAAATTTTCAGACACTCAGACATCTCTGTGACAATACAAGTGAGAACAACTCAATAGAGACCTACCTGGAAGCCTCTAGCTCTAGACATGATGGTTTTAAAGATATTTTGCCTTCCTTCTTCCTCCCTTCTTTCCTTCTTCCTGACTCCTTTCCTCCTCTTCCTCCTCCTCCTCCTCCTCTTCCTTCTCCTCTTTCCCTCCACCTCCTCTTCTTCCTCCTCTTCCTTCCTCTGAGAGAGAGTTTTATGCTGTGGTTCAGGGTACTCTGCAACTCACTACATAACCCCAGACCAGTCTTAAACTTAAAGACATTTTCCTGCCTCGGCCTTCCTACTCCTCTCACTGCTCTGGTGCAATTACAGAAAGTGAGGTTTGTTTTTAAACAGTCCTAGCTGTATAAGGTCATGTGCACAAACTGTGTCAACAGCTCACTCCATCCCACTATCCCTAACATCTTACATTACTACTGGACCAGAAGCAAGCACAGAAACTTTACATGGCTGTCAGAACATAGCAGGAGAATGAAGCCCTGTGAAGAGACTTCTGAGTGGTTGTAAGAATATTCCAAGAAAATAAGAGTCTTGTTGTCTCAGTTTTTCAGAAAACACAGAATTGTTCTTGGAATGTGTATTCCTGTTCCCCTAAGGTGTAGAGGTTAGGAGTGAGTTTACTTCAGGTTATTCATTATAATTGGTGATAGTCATTTGTTTATATGGCTCTATGGGAAAACATGTTTTTTACCACATGAGGCTTGCCTGCCACATGCAACTTGCCCTTGTGATGGGCACGTTACTCATGAGTTCCTACTTCCAAACTATGTACTGTCTGATGAGCTGCACGCTGACTATAGCATGCGACTTTAGTTCATTTCATTTATGGGCTTTATTTTCCCAAATGGTACTGACTCTAGAATGGTAAACTCATTGTGCTGGTGAGGTTTTCTCAGTTTATTACTGGGGAGAAGGAACCTCCACTGAAGAACTTGCCTCTGTTAAACTGGCCTGTAGGTAGGATTGCCAGGTGTTTTTTTTTTTTTATTAGTGATTGATGTGGCAGGGCCTACCTAGTCCATGGTTGATGGTGTCTGTGCTGGGTAAGTGGTCCTGGGCTGTATAAGAAATAAATCTATACAAGACAGGAGAGTAAGTCTGTAAACAGTGCTCCTACACAGACTTTGCTCCAGTTCCTGCCTCCAGGAAATCCTGCTTCAATTCCCACCCTGATTTCACTTGATGATGGATTATATCCTGTAAGTTAAAATAAACCCTTTTCTCCCCCAGTTGGTTTTGATCACTATTTTAATACACTAACATAAAATCAATCTAGGATGAAAGTTAAGTGAATTGTAGTTCATACAAATTACTTAATGTCCATTAATATTCAAACATGAAGTGCTTTTCTATATCTTATTTGTTTTGTGTTCCAAGATGTCATCCTGTAATCTTTGTTATGTGTTCTTATTTCTTCTGAGTCTCCTCCTCTCAAAGGTGGGTCTTCAGTCCTTCTCAGTCTCTCATTGTAGAACTATCGTTTATTCACCAGATATAATGGTTGTATAGGAGGGCAGTTGCTAAGTAAGTTCTTTCTAGTTCATTCTGAACTTTGGGAAGCTGGTTCAACTCAGCTGTTCTGGCTCAAACTCCTCTCCAAGCTGACTGATTCAATCTGGCTTCTCTTGGCTTCTCACTGAATTTCTCTGTGTGGCCTCAAACTAACTCAGCAGTCTGTTCTAATCTGGCTCCTTCTTATTCTCTGGCTTCAGCTGCCTTTGCTAACCTGCACTGAAGTGCACAAACTGCACAGAACTCATGAAGAAACTCAAATGAACTCAGCTGCATTGCCTGAATTCAACTAAACTGAACTCACTCAACTGCCCCCCCCCTTCTGTGCTGCTGTCTTAAGTCATCTCACTTCCCTGTGCTGTTCTCATGTAAGTTGGCACATCCTGTCTCTGACTCGTTCTGACAAATCTTTCTCTGATTCGTCACTTTGTTTGCTCGTCAATTAAATGTTACTTTCAAACATGGCTGCTTCTTTCTACAGACTAGCTTTACCTTCGTTGTTAGGGATTAAAGGTGTGTACTAAAGGCATGTCTGTATTCCACCTGGATCGTACTGTTTAATCCAGGGCGTCTGTGCATTCCAATGGAATCACATAGACCTAGATGGTCTTTGAATGTGATCCCTTGCTAGAGCAGCCATGTTACTGGATTAAAATTCCTCTATATTTCACAACCTTTGTCACTGTTCTGAAATGAAGGTTAGGTTTTTGTGGAATGCCTCAATGTCTTAGAAACATTTGTATGTTTTTTTTGTTTTCTTTTGGTGTTTGGGTTTCATCACTAGATTAAGGCAAATTGGTAAGAATCCCACTGATGTGATATCCCCTCCTGTGTATCACACAGAGTTATCCTATGTAGTTATCTGAGGACAGTGGCTGTGGCAAGGGTCTGATGGGTTCCCTATTGTGATAGTTGTATTTTTCTTGATATAGCCACTTTAACTTTCAGAAACTCTAAGCCCTGGCAAAAGTGTATTCTGACTTGTGAATATGTTTCAGGATGAACACTAGAAATGCTGCCAGTTTCCTGTGAGTTTCACATTTCAGTACGTCTGATTTTATTTTACAAATAGTCTTTGTCTATTTATATTTTTGAAGCATCTTCTTGTATATGTGATTGAGGGTACACAAATGTGTACAGGTGTGCATATGCTTGTGGAGGTCAGAAGTCAGCCTTGGGTGTGATTCCTCGGGGGCTGTCCATCATGTCTCTGAGACCAGGCCTCTTCATTGGCTGGGCATTTGCCAAGTAGAATGTGCTGTCTGATCAGCAACTCCCAGGTATCCCCTGTCTCAGGTCAATACATACAATCAAGTGTGATGACATTAGGAGATGGACATTGAGGAGATTGATAGTTCCTGGGGGTAGAGTACTCATGAACAGTATTCATGTTCTTATAAGGGGACCCCAAAAGAATGATCTTATCCTGTCAGCCACATAAAAAGCAATGAAAAGCTGACAATCTATGTTCAGGGAGAAAAAACATGAGAACTTGATTTTGTGGGTTCCTCGATATTAAATTTCCATCTTCAATACCCCAAGGAACACATTTCTTTTAAAATGTTATTACATTTCATTGATTAACAATTTGTGTGTGTGTGTGTGTGTGTGTGTGTGTGTGTGTGTGTGTATGCGCGCGTATGTGTGTAAGTATGCCTTCTTGTGCATGCCAAACCATACAAATGAAATTCAGAAGACAAGAGTTGGTTCTCTCATTGGCTTCATGGGGCCCCAGGATGAAACATAGTCATCAGGCTTAGGGGAAAGAGCTTTTGTGTGTTTAGACGTTTTGCCAGACCAAGAAATAAATTTACTTATAAACCACTGAGTTCACGGTATTTGTTACAGCAACAAAGGCAACCAATCTGTGCAATTAGTAAAAAATGTATTTCAGTCTCTCTCACTGTACAGTGAGACCCAGGAATTAGGAGAATTGTGCGCTATCCCTATTTAGTTCTCTAATATGCAGGCAACTGCATTCTGTACTGAGTGATTAATATATATTTATTAAGTAGAAGAATATATGCTCTGAAGGGAGACAGTAGAAATTAGAAGCATCAGCATGTTGCCAAAGAAACTCATGAGTAGAGGAAGACGTCATAGGGATAAGCATCATGTTATATATTAATATGGTGCCTCATGTGAACTTGCTGAGGAATTAAACCACGAACAGCCTACTCAGAGTCCCTAAGACAGCTCTGGAGAACCCATTAGGCAACACTGGGTGTTGCCTCTGCTGTCTTTCTATTGGTGCCATAAACAACCACAAATTTAGCCACTTACAACAATGCACAGCTAATATCTTACAATGATCTCAGCTTTTATAGTCAAACTCACCGTCTTGCTGGGTTAAAATGAGTGTTGTTTGGGCTGAGTTCCTTTTGGGGTCTTACTTCAGTTGCTGGTCCTTGAGACTCTGGGACTGAAGAACCCATTCTTTGTAGGCAGTTAGCGACAGTCCTCCCCGGCTTTGCCAGCTTCCTTCATGACACCTTCAGTCCTAGGTTCTTTCGAGTTAAAAAAAAAAAAACAAAACAGAGCAATGTTTATTGAGTATGAATCTTTCCTGTATTTGACATTGTCAGTCTCTGGTCTCTCTGATCTATCTGTCAGACACAAATTAGCTACATTAGGCCTACCAGATACTCCAGGATATGCTTTATTAACATTTGGGTAGTAGACAGACTATCTCTCTCAAAGATGTCCATATTCTACTCCTTGAAGCCTGTAATCCTGTTAAGTTCCATAGCAAAGAAGGATTATGGTATCAGATAGAATCAAGCGCTAACTAGCATACTTTAAGCTGACACGATTAGCCTGGGTTATCTAGGCGATTCGAACCTAACCATTAAGGTCTATGTATTGGTAAGGCAGTGTCATGGCAATGAGTTATGAGAAACTTATCCACTGTGGTCAGCTTGAAAGGTGAAAAGGGGCGGTAGGCCAGAGACTATTAGCACCCTCTGGAGTGTGAAGAAAACAAGCAGAGGAACTCTCCAAGAAGCAGCCAGAAAGTCAGTCAGCCTTGTTAGCACCCAGTGAGAATCCATTTTGCACTTCAGACTCTGAGATCTATATAACAATTTTGAAATTTTTGGAGATTCCCCCCTAGGTAGCCCATACTAATCCTGGATTTGCTACTTAGCCCAGGCTGACCTCAGTGCATAATCCTCCTGTCTCGGTCTCCCTAGTGCTAGAGTGACCAGCTTGAGAAGCTAAACCAAGCCTTTTTGATTACTGAACAGATGTAATAGAATCCTACCCACTCCATAGCCATGACTGTAGCTTTGAGTTCCCTCTTACCACGCCCAGGTTCATATTTTTTGGTTCTATAAAATTACACACACACGCACACACACACACACACACACACACACACACACACACATGTTTTATGAGAGTTGTCATTGGCTTTCTGTCATTACTGGGGGACTGAATGAGATTAACCTGTGCTAGTGAGTGACTAGTATTATCGCAAACAGAGAGAGTGGTAGGAAGCCATGGTCTCCTTCTGTGGACTTCTATGGTGTCATTCTGTGCGTGGTCTTGTACATATAAAACTATTCCATTATCTCTGTTTTTCTAACATTTTGATTTGAGGGTTGGCTATTTGCATAGTGAATGAATGGTAAGGTTGGAATTTTATTCTTTGATTCTTAAACCTAGTTCCTTATCCCTAACTTAAATTTGTTTGATCTTGTGATTACAATGAGGAAAACAAGTAGGAGAATAAAAGTTTCTCCAGGCCCAATCATCTTTCAGCTTTTCTCTTATGTAGTCTGTTATCTGCCTTTATATTAAACCCTAGTTTTTGAAGTCTAAGAAGGGGAAGTCATAAGACTCACCTTGGGTGGACCAAGAGTCAAGAAAGTAAAAACAAATAAGATAAGGTTATTAAATTTTTAAAGAGTTAATACAAATTTCATCTCTATATAACATGTGTATAATATGTAATTAAATGTAATTTATATTAATATAGTTAAATTAATCTGTTCACTAGGCATTAACTTCATGCTAGATACAATTAATTAACATGAGATTGCTATTAGTTTATGTAAAATTTCAAATTCCTCAAAAATGCAAATGTTTCTCACCTATATGCCACTCGTAATATATGTATGTCAGTACAAAGTCATTTGTATGTAACTGAGTGATAGCAGCTCTCCTAAGATGTGTGGGATTCCGTCTCCCACTACTGTTTTCTTCATCTCCTGTTTTTCCTTGAACTGCCCAAGTGGACTTTCTGTTTGTGTTCAGAATTGGTTTCAGGATTTGGTTCCAATGAATTAATTATAATAATTGTATCTACAGTAAGTGATGCCTGTTTAAAATGAGAAAAATAAATATGAGAATAAAAACTGATTTTGCTTTTAGGGTATGTAGAGCATCTAGTCTCATTTGCCGTTTCTAATGACAAAGGTCACCTTGGGATTGGTTTGAATGGAGCTAACCTTGTGAAGAAGATTAACTGTGAGGTTGATAATTACTGAGCAAGAGTAGAGAAAAAGTCCAAAAATTCCAAATTCAGACTTATAACCCTTTTAAGAACCTGCTTAAGCTGTTCTGGGAACTTAGAAAACTTATATGGGCTCTCTTGGGACTTGAATTTCTAAACACAGGACCAGACATGATAATGAAAGTTGTTTGTCTGAGCAGGAAAAGAGTTGTTTTCTTTTTTGATGAGACTATTGAAAAGCTACAAGCTTGACCTGGTTAATCTGGGTTTGCTCGGTTACATATTCTTAGTCTTTCAGGCCTCTTAGCATCTTTAGGTACAGCAACTAGTGAAATCATGGACTCACTGAACAAACACCCTTTGGAGAAGTGTTTTCAGATCACAAGCTGGGTCATCCTAGCTCTGATATTCTTCAGTCTCATTGTCTGTGACATTTAGATACCTAAAGGGGCCTTCCCATTGTGAGACCTTCATTCAGTACGTGATATTTCTTACACTTGTTCAGCTGTTGAAAATTGTCTTCATTTCCAACGGTGGGCTGTGCAGTACTGTTAACGTTTATTCTTCTTGTGCCTCCATGCTTTAAAAAAAAAAAAAAGAGAGAGAAACCTTCATATTTCTGCAAATGAAATTTTTGATAAATGTACCTGACAAATATTGACATTTATCAGCTGTAGTATTCAAGTATACATGTCTGGTGTGTCTTGTGTGGTGTTTCACATATAGAACATGTTTCTTATTTGGTTTGCTTTGGTGTGTGTGTGTGTTTGTATGTTCAGCTTTGGGTATCTTTTGTATGTGCACTCTACATAATTATTAACGTTTTGAGACAGTGTTTCTAATTGAACTTGAGGTTTGCCATTTTGGATAGACTGGCTGGCTGGCAATCTAGTGAGATTCATCTGTCTCTACCTACTTCCCAGCACTGGAGTTGCAGGCAGCAATGTCTGGCTTCTCATGTGAATACTGGAGATCTGAACTAAGGTTCTCATGCTTAGGTTGCAAGCACTCTACCACTGAACCATCTCCCCAAATTCCATTTCTTCTTCTTTTCTTCTTCTTCTTCTTCTTCTTCTTCTTCTTCTTCTTCTTCTTCTTCTTCTTCTTCTTCTTCTTCTTCTTCCTTCTTCCTTCTTCCTTCTTCCTTCTTCCTTCTTCCTTCTTCCTTCTTCCTTCTTCCTTCTTCCTTCTTCCTTCTTCCTTCTTCCTTCTTCCTTCTTCCTTCTTCCTTCTTCCTTCTTCCTTCTTTCTTCTTCCTCCTCCTCTTCTTCTTCCTTCCTTCTTCCTTCTTTCTCCTCTCCCTCCCCATTCCACTCCCCCTCCCCCTCCCCTTCCCACTCCTCCTTTCTCTCTCTCTCTCTCTCTCTCTCTCTCTCTCTCTCTCTCTCTCAGGTTGAGCTTAAATTCAAGAGTTCTTGAGCTTGACTACAGTATCTCAGAGAATACATTGTATTCAGTTTGTGGACTCTAATCAGGAGTGATGCATAGAAATGCAAGGACAGTTATGTCTTCCCATAGTAATTATTGTTTAATTCTTCATCTTCTGGTCATGCACATTTAGAAATACCACTGTCTATGTAACTCTCTGGGGGTTCATAAGAAGCTGAGAAATTAATAATACAAGATAAGTTTAAATTGAGAAATCCAGGATTTTCAATTTGAGTTCTAACCTCCACTGAAATTTATAAATTAGTACAAATCTTGGCATTCTTTGAATACAGTTGTTTGACCTTTAAACTTATTATCCCATTTTATATAGCCAAGCATTTGATGATTGTGTTTTTCTAAATTGACTGGCCCCTCAGTGGCATCAGTTTTATGCATTCTGTGTCCAGCTACTGTTAGCAAACCAAAGAAACTGAAAAAGCCAGCTCTTTTCTCTATGCAAAATGGTTTGTACTAATCGGAACTCTCTAGAGAGAGAGAATCAATGCGGTGTTTCTCTCTATATATTTTGTATAAAAATTGGCTTGTGAGTATAGATTCTGGCAAGTATCATACCCTACAGAGCAAACCAGAATGCTGGAGACCTGGAAGAGAGAGGGGACAAGTTCTAGTCTCTTTTGGAGTCCTGGGAATAGAACAAATGATGTGGTTCTAAACTGAAGGGTCAGGCACATGACCCTGGAGGAGCTGATGTTATAGTTTAAGCCAAAGGCAAGGAAAGCAGCCCGTTAGTTGGAAGGCAGGGAGGGTTCTCTGTTAAGTGGGGGAAGAGTCATCCTTGTGTTTTACTCAGCCCCCCAATCCTCTACTAATTGTATGGGGCCAGTTAACATTGCAGAGGGCAGTGTGCTTTTCTCAGTGTAGTAATGTTCATCTAATCCAAAACCATCTCCCAGAAAAAGACTTCCTGAGCACCTTTTGGCCCAGTCAGGTTGACAGAATTCTCCACCAGGATAAACCAAATGTATAATATTTAAAACATTTAAACACATCAGACTCACATAATGAACACTAATGACCACAATCCCAATCGACTGTCCCATGATTTTCTTTGATTTAAGTATCAGGGTTCAGATCATGTCAGATGCTGAAAGGACAATGACCAGCAACATTCGCATCCCCCATCTCATCCTGCCATATCCTGCTGTTATGAATCCTTGAACATCTAGAAATCTACAGCCTCCTTTGTAGGACATCCTTGTATTGTTAAGCTATGCTAATTTCTTGGCTATCTCCATTTCTCATTGCCTTCCGTGTCTAGCTCCCTGAAGTGTGTTCTCTCCAGTGCCTTGTGCAATCACGCAGCCTAATCTGGTCTCTGTCAGCTCAAGGTACAGAGTCCATGTCACTCCCCGAGCATCTGAGGCTAGGACACCAAGGCTCTGGACCTAAGTGCTAGAGAAGCAAAGAATAGAGGGAGAGGCGTCAGGCATCATTGTGGAGAACGACTTTCCTGTAAGTATTCAGAAGTGTGTTGTTGAAGATTATAAACCCAGATGTAGCATCAGGACCTGACTATTTAAAGTACAGGAGGCAGTTTTCAAAAGAAGAGATGATCTCAGTGGGAGTCCTAGGTGTTATGTATTCAATTCTAAATGGATTTTTCAGGAGAAGAAAAAAAATACTATTTGGTTATTTTAAAGGGGTTTAGGGTGCTAAAGAAAATACATTTTGTTGTAAACACTTAAGCTTTTGAATATCTTATTTACATTTCCTTTCTATTGCCCTGGTTCATCAGTTCATATTCTCCTTGCTGTACTTCATAATTATTTTAAGTAATAAAGATAAATCCCATTCTCATAATCATTTCATATAAACACAATTAAACTTTATAAATCGACATGAAATTTGTTATATGTATATTTCTATATAGATGTATAGCTCATGTCTTTAGAAGTATGGGTTCTTAATCTCTAACCCCATTGAAAGGCTTTCTTCTTCCTCTGGAAAAATTTTCTGTTCCATTTTAATTTCTTCTCCAACATCAGCCATGCTGACATGATAGAATTCTTCTGAAACATACAAATGCAGTTTCTTTCTCCCTTTGTGTCAAGTAAACACATCGACGTCTGTGCTGTTGTGGAGCAAACAGGACAGTGTGGCAGGCTCATTCAGATGAGAGGATTACCAACATCAGGAAAGAAGTAAGAAATGTAAGTATGCATATATATAATACACATAAATACAAATATGGTCCTGTGGAAATTAAGTCAGAGGCTGTAGTCTCTCTTGGTTTAGCCTTCGCAGTACATATCAGGCAAGGTTCTTACAGAAATGGAACCAGTGGAGGTGGCATGTACATACATCATGAAAGGGCATGGTAGCTTGGCTTGTGCCATAGGAGCCGAGTAGTCCAACCACTGTCTTTTCACACTGGAGCTGCTCATGCTATGAAACTGGGCACCTCAGCAGCCCCCTCCTGATGCTGACAGTCAGGAAGATTCCCAGAGAGTCATTGGTCTTCCGTTCATGCTGGAAAGGCTAGGAAGCTGGATGGTGGTAGTGACAGCAGCAATAGACACACGGGCCAACAAGAAGCAGATGCTAAAATCAAAATGCATCTCATTTAAAATGCATTTGTCAGTACAGAGACATTAACAGACTCTTCGCTGCTAAGCATAGAAACACCTGTGGGCTGCTAGCCATTGTCTCAGGAATGGCTGCACCTCAGAAATAGTCTAAAAGACTATTGTAAAATACATACGTAAATGATAAAATAAGAGCTCAGTGCTTTATTTAAAAACTCGCTCTATAATGATTAATTTTAATTGTCAACTGGGCAGGATCTGGACTTAATTAGGAGATGTATCCCCTGGACAGGCCTGTGAAGGCGATCCAGTATTCCTAGGAAGGATTAATGGGAGATGACCCTCCCTAGAGTGGATGCTGGCACTTTCTGGTTGGTGCAGCAGATATAAGGAGTTAAGAGATACTGCTACTTTCCCTTTTTCTTCTCTCTCTCTTCTCTCTCTCTTTCTCTCTCTCTCTTTCTTACTCCCTATTATTCTTTCTTCTGTTGTGCATAGTGATTGTGAATAAGTACACATGTGCACGTACATGCATGCACACGTGGAGGCCAGAGGAGGACATCAGGGAGGGTCCTGCTCTACCATCCCACACATTTCCCTGAAACAGGATCTCTCTGAGCCTGGAGCTTGCTCATCTTCTTTTTTAGATGAGCTGCCTGGCTGGTCAGCAAACCTCAGTGACCCTCTGGCCTCTTCTCTGCCCAGCACTAATTTTAGAAGCTTGTGTGTCCATGCCCAGCTTTAACGTGGATTATGGACATGTGAACGAAGGAGCCAAAGCATTCACAGCAAGACTGCTTACCTACTGAGCTATCTCTTTAGTCCCACGGTTCTCACTGCAGAATGTAATGGCAGAAGACAATATGGGAGGCAGGGCGCTATGGCTGTGGATAGTGTCTGGCTGAAGACTCTAGTCTTAAGATGATAATGTCCTCTGCTTAATCTGATTCCAGAAGGGGCGATGAGGGACTCATACTGTCTTGATGCCTAGAGTGATGTTCCATCCAGCTTGTCAGGGTAGCTTTATACCTGCTCAAAGGACCGCTGTCTCTTTCTCTACATTTACTTTCTCCTTATGTAAGTCGGTGCGGAAGGAATATCTAACATATTTACAAGGATCATTAAAATTGCCGTTCCTCTTAAAATAATGTTATAAAAATAAATCTCCCCATAGCTTTATTGCTGGATGTTTTTAGGGTTTTATTACCATTTCTTTCTTTTAATAGAACCTTTTTTTTTTTTTTTAAAATGTTAGCTACTTTACCAGTTCTTCCTCAGTATGGAAAGAACAGTGTTGAGAGTATCTGGAGGTAAGAGCGCAATCTTGAGTTGTCTCCAAACACAAGGAGCATAACATTAAATCTCCCTGTGAAGTCTAGGACTCAGCACAAAGGGAGGGATTTTTCTATTCAAAACTGTGGTGGAGGGAGGGGCTCTCTATACCGACAATGCAAGAGAAGTATTTAAAAAGATTTAAGCATTCTAAATTGGCGGCAAGTTTAACGTGTAGAAACCCTAGTCCTATCTAATTTAAAATAGTAAATACAATTTAATATTTTCTTAAAATTTTTTTTTGGGGAAATTTAATAGATGAGGTTTTACTCCATATCTTCTCTCTTCCAGGTATTTCCAGGTCTCCCTAGTTCTCATCAAATCCTGTCCCTATTTCTGCTTTACTTAAAATACCATTTTACAACCATTAATAAAAATTCAATGTGAAAAACACATGTTCCATATACACTGAAGTTCCAGTAGTGATGATTTTTTTTTTTTTTTTTGGTTTTGTTTTTGAGAATTTCATTGTAATGAACTGGCTGATATCTGTACCCAGGGAATCTTCTCTGACATTCAAGCTATGCTGTAATAACAGTCTGGAGGTTTGATTGGCTACATGTATCAAGGACTATGTCTCTCCTAACTCGAGACAGTAGGAAATCATGGTAATTCCTAAGGGATGGGGGTATTCAGGTTCTAGGTCAATTGTGTCCAGTGCCACCATAGTGGGGGAGAGTACTGTGGTGAACAACTGGCAGTGGCTGTAAGTATCACACTGAAAACCATGCATACCACTACTGGTTTTGTTTCATGGGTCAGAGCATGCAATGCGAGCCTGCCTTCCTTCAAATGACTTTAGAGAACATGCTAGACTGACTAGTAGAGCTGTGGCCTGTGGCAGCAGAGCATCTTAGTATAGGTAGGACCAAACCAGGATTCTAGAGAAGTAAACTGTAGACAAGCTCCATGATCTGTAAAGATGAAATATTCAAAAAGTTTTAAATTATAGACAAAGCTGATAAGAAGTCCCCATTTCAACTCATTTTTCCATAATATTACATATTATTTGACTATTAATAAATAGATAATTAGACCCTGTAAGATAGTTTAGTGGATAAAAGTATATTTTGATTAGGGTTGTTTTGTTTGTTTGTTTGGTTGATTTGATTTTCTTTTGTCAGCTTGACAGAAGCTAGAGTTTTCTGGGAAGAAATGTAACTAAATGATTTCTTCCACCACACAGTCTATAGTCAATCCAGCCTATGGTGGGTGATGCCACCCTTGTACAGGTTGGGAGGGGGGGTCCCAAGAAAATCCCCAGTCAACTCAGGCCAATGATAAGACAAAGGGTTCCTCCAAAAACTTGACAGCAGGACACCATTACTGAGGATAACATCCCCACAACTCATTGGTCATGCAGTGGAGCTGGTGTCTACATGGAGCTTCACTCGTATGTACTAATCTTGTTGGTGCAGGAAGGTACTCTGCAGGCTACCGAGAGAGAAATATGGACACCAACCCAGCTACAAACCGTTGACATACAATCAGTCCTGCCTACACAATATGCTAGGGAACTGGTGGCACAGGACTTAGGGGAATAGCCAACCAATGTCTGATCTGATAAGGCTCACTCTTTGAGAAGGAACCATACCCAGTACTGCTTGGGTAACCAAGACCCAGAGAGTAGACAATCCAGAGACCTAGGAGAAAACCAAATATTAAACATGACTGGTTAAAACAAGCAAATTAAACAAACAAACAAGCAAACAACCCCCAAGAAAAATGATTTTAAATAATATTCTGTTATACTCATAGATCAGTGCCTTATTTTGTCATCATCAGAGAGGCTTCCTCCAGCAGCAGATGGGAACAGATACCTCAGAGACACACAGCCAGACATTACAGGGAAAGAGAGTCTAAATTGGAGGTCTCCATCAAATTGCTTCTCTGAAACCTCAGGGAATCTCAAGAAAGAGGAGGAAGAAAGATTGTAAGATTCAGGGGGTGGAGTGGTGGTCCTCTGCATCAGATGAGCAAGGTGCCTATGAACTCGCAGAGACTGAAGCAGGAAGCACAGGGCCTTCAGAAGTCTGCACTAGGCTGTCTGTACACATTAGCTGTTAACTCATTGTGTTTATGGAACGCCTGACTGTGAAAGCAAATGGGTTTCTGAGTCTTTGGCCTGCTCTGGGGACTCTCTCCTGATGGTTGCCATGTTCGACTCTGATATGAAAGATTTTGTTTAATCTTAGTATATTTTGTTTTGTCCTGTTTGGCTGGTATCTCTTAGAAGCTTGTCCCTTTCTAATGAGAGACAGAAAGGGAATGGATCTGGAGGAGAGGGAAGGTGGGGAAGGACTGGAAGGAGAGGAGAGAGGGGAAACTATAATCAGGATGTATTGTGTTAAAAAGGAACCTATTAAAAAGAAAAGAGGGTGGAAGGAAGGAAGGAAGGAAGAAAGAAAGAGAGAAGGGAAGAAAGAAAGAAGGAGAGGAAGGAAGGAAGAAAAAAAGAAGGAAGAAAGAAAGGGAAAAGGAAAGAAAAGAAATTTGAGCAAGCCATGGAAAGCAAGCTAGTGAGTGATTCTTGCATCCATGCTTACTGCCTGTGCTACTGCTTGAGTTCTTGGCCTGGGTTTTCTCAGTGATAAACTGATTTGGGCGTATGATCCAGATAGACCCATTCCCCACAGGATTGCTTTTGGTCACAGTGTCTATCCAACAATCTAGGACAAGGAAGGCGCTTGCAGCTGAATCTGATGACCTGAGTTTGAACCCCAGAACCTATGTAGTAGAAGGGGAGAACCAACTCCTGCGAGCTGTCCTCTGGTCTCCAAACCTTTGATGCTTTGTGGTCTCCTTCATGCAGGAGCAGCTGTAGGAATAAAAAACTCTTCATTGTATAAGGCATCTCCAGAAAAAACTAAAAGGGAACAAACTTATATTATGATATTGAGTGTGCTGGTTACATTTTCCGTTAAGATACCACGGGAAGTGCTTACATTTCCCTTTGTATTACAACTTTCTTTTAACTTAGTAACTGTGGATGGTGATCATTTGTATAATTGTATTATTTTAAAGGAGCAGTGGCACCGCTTGTTTTTCAAATCACACTGCGCTGTTGCTGTCACATGAGCTGGGTGCGGTTCATCAGTCTCTGTCCAGCTCTCTCTGGTACAAAGAAACTCATTGATGGAGCGGCCTATAGACAGGAAAACCTCTTTATCAAGCATGTGGTTCAGTGTGACCTGCTTTTGTTGTCATAGCATGGACTGTCCCTGTCAGCCTGGGTCACAAAGCCTTTGGGTAACTGGTAGACAGCAATCATCACCAATCTGGGCTGGGCGATTTGTCAATTCAGGGCTAGAGAGCTCCATTTACCAGCCGATATCTGTGGGCCTGGGATTATCATCATCCTTGGAAAAATGATTTCTTGTTCAAAAAAAAAAATATTCAAAGTGTGCCAAAGGGGCAGAAGATAAAATGAACTTTGATTTTAGCTGTGATAAGGGACAGTGAGTAGAAGCAGTGAGGAATGGTGAGAAACAGTGGGATTCATTTCTTGCAGGCAGAACAGCTCAGGACTCCTTCACCTTGGAGAGGACTCTTGGAACTGGGAACGAGCCAAAGCTGAAGAACAGAGTCACAGGCCTGCACACAAACATTTCTAGAGGAATTTCTCTTTCCATGTATCCAGTGGAAGCTAAGGAACCTGGCACAACATGCACCATCAGTCTCTTCCAGAGCTGAATCCCACCTCATTAACAACCCTGACAATGAAGCAGAATTTAAAATGGTTGTCAAACTGCGCCCATGGCCAACAGGAAGAACAAAGGTTTTGGGCAAGTGTGTTCTTGGTGGTATATGCTGTCCTTGTGAAAGGTTTGATTTTTTTCCCCCTATACCAGATAAAAAATCCTCTGAGACCACCTGTGCCTGATGTCATTACCAGTCCCCTCAGCTTTAGGGCTCTCTAGATACTACAAAAGGCCTCTTTGCTACCCATTGGAATTCAAAAGACTTGAAAGGCCTGGAGGAGGGACTGTGGAGAAGCTGTGGTTGGAATGAACCGCTTTTGAGTGGAGGAGAACCAGTTTCCCACTGGTCTCTGAACCTGGAAATCTTAGCATTTTTCCCCTGGGAGATGAGGTGTTGAAATCAGATTGCTGAAGCCGTGTTGCATGAATGAGAGCTTAAAAAAGATTAAAGAAGTTTAAGGCAAAGTTCAGATATATCTTTACTATCTTCCCCAGCACATTGACACAAAGGATTAAATACAGTTTAACAGGAAAGTGGAAAAATGATTTTAATAGAATATGGTCAGAATTCTGCAACTCAAGGATTGTTATCTATAGTCCCCAAAGTAGAATATTCTCACATAAAAATCGAGAAGTCATTGAAGTTGTAATGACATTCAGAAAAATCTCTATTTATTTTGACCTGAGAGAAGGAGGTAGGGAAAAATAAATCTCTCCTAGGAACCAATATTTTATTTCATTTTCTTCTTGAGTCACAATTGTGCCTGATTTATTGTTAACATCTCCCTCTAGCTGGGGTTGCTGAAGCCCCGAGCTGTGCTGGAAATATCTTTACAGTGTGCACAAACTTCCCATCAAATAAATATTCCTAACAGATATCAGTGCAACTGAGCTAAGAAAACAAAACCTACTGGAAAGTCAACTCCTTGCTATCTTGTGTATATCTCATCAGGAAGTTAAAGGAGGTCCCTTTCCTGGTACTTACTTTTCAAAATGAAGTGAAGACAAAGATGATACTTTAAGACATTCTGCTTTCATCATATATAGTGTAGAGGAAAAAAAAAAAAAGGTCCCCTGGGTACTTAGCTTGAAGAGCGCCCAAGAGATTCTGAGAAATATACTTTTTGAACACTTCAACTTCCTAGTGTCTTTTCAGTAGTCAATTAACATAATTTGACAATTACAGATATAAACATTTTATAGGCACTTGGTGGCATGAGTGTTAAAGAGTGCTGATCTCCATCCACTGATGCTGGCACCCCTCGCCTTGTTCTGGCAGGGCACTTGAAGGAACGGTGGAATGTGCTCCCTGCTATTAATAAAACTCAAAGCATATTTCATCTTGACACCATATCACAAGTTTGACATTGCAGCTCCTCTCTGAGGAATTCTGAGTCATCGAGACATCCCCTAGCTACAACCCTATCTCAACTAGATGATAATTTGATTCAGACTATTTTAACACATGCCAATATGTATATCTCCCCTGCAAAGTGGAGGTATGCCCACAGAGGGAAGACAGCTGAACTGACAGGACAGCACCACTTCTGTGAAGTTGTACCTCAGTAGTTTAACAATTCCTTAAGTCTCACTTACTTTTACTGTTTCTTCTTCTTCTTCTTCTTCTTCTTCTTCTTCTTCTTCTTCTTCTTCTTCTTCTTCTTCTTCTTCTTCTTCTTCTTCTTCTTCTTCTTCTTCTCTCCTCCTCCTCCCCCTCCTTCTCTCCCTCCTTCTCCTCCTCCTCCTCTCTCTTCTTTCCCTCCTCCTTCTCCTCCTCTTCCTTTTCCTCCTCCTCTTCCTTCTCCTCCTCCTCTTCCTTCTCCTCCACCTCTTCTTCCCCCTCTTCCTCTTCTTCCTCCTCCTTTTTCTTCTTTTTCTTCCTCCTCCTCTTCAAAAGTGCTTTCATGAACAGGATCTTAAAGAAAATGAGATTGAATGAAACTCAAACATTGTTCACTTTTAACTATCTTGGTAAAATTCAATTTTTAATAAATATATTTTGGGTCTTAAATAATTGAATTGGTACATTAAATAACCACAGAAGTATTCTTCAATACAAAACCCATGTCAATTTATTGACATGGTCAACTTTCTAGTTTCTTAAACAGATGGAGCATTTTGTGTGTGTCTAATACTGGAGACTAGCCTCAATAGGCAAAGAGGTAAATAAATCATAGCACAAGGAGCATGACAGCAAGGAACTCAGATATTAGGAAGGGAGTAAGGATTGGGTGTTGTGGCAGCTCTGAACCTATGCTTTCACTATGGCATGCAGTGCTTTTGTGTTTCCCCAGATTGAGGTAGCATCCTCTTGGTTTGGTTCTATGTTTTCTGTTATTTAACAACTTCATTCCTGTTAATTCACAAATGAAAAACAAGCCCTATTGTGTCCAAAAATGCTCAGGGCCAATGCAATTAGCCACTTTATAGTAAGCAACCAGTAATACTAGTTTTTAATAGTCACTTCTGATATTTGTGCTCATGCATATGAAACTATAAAGGATGTATTATTTTCTTTCATTCACTTTCAGGTTTTCAACTCTAAAAATAATTGATCAACAGCATGTGTTTGTACGCGTGAGTGCAGGTGCATGCAGGTGGCTGTAGGTGGGTGACCAGATGACAGTTCTCAAGAGTCTGTTCTTTTTGCCAGTCTGTGAGTCTGGGGATCACAACAGCCTGTCAGGGTGACATGGAAGCACCTCTACTTGCTAAGGCTTGTTGCCTGCCCAGGATATATTCTCTTACATTTTCTTTGTTTTAAAAAAAATTGAGGAGGATTCAAGAATGTTTTCTTACTATCAAATACTTACCACTTAATCTGATGTTTGTACTAAAAACATGGGTCTGGAGAGCTGTCTCATCAACTGAGCACTTGCTGCTCTTCCAGGGGACCCAAATTTGGTTCCCAGCACCCATACCAGATGGCCCATAGTCATCTACATCTCTAGGTTCATGTGGTCTAATGCCTCTAGTCTCTGTGGGCATGCCACTCACACGCACCCACCCTCATGCAGTGACACATACATGCATATATTTTTAAAATTACAATAAAATCTAAATAGAAAAAATACTCATATAATAGAGATTTTTCTCCTGTAGAGATTATTTTCCCAGATAGATACGTATATGTTGTGAACGTGGGGATGCACAGTTTGTATGTGTGTGTGTGTGTGGGGGGGTGTTTGTGTACATATTGGTGGGAAGGCCCAAGGTTGACACTGGGAGCCTTCCTTTGCTGCTTTCTACATATTCATTGAGGTGGTGCACTCTCAATGTTGGAATTAGAGGTGGGCCAACATGTCACCTGCCATGCATGTGGCTTCCAGGGACTGAGGCTCGGGTCAAGCACTGCGTCCACTGAGCTACCTCTCCAGCCTTAAGTATTTTAACTTATAGCAACTAAAAGCAGTAAAGGAGAGCTGTGGAAGGTGTCATTTACACTTGACTCTATGTCTAGCTTTTGAAGTACTTTCACCTACTATATCAGCTGACAGTCATAATATGTATGAGAAGGGAGAGTTGAGCAAGTGTAAATATTTTTACACTTTCTCCTCAATGACTCAAATATTATTGAGTTCTATCAAACATGGGTGCACGCTTACTTAAGTGAGCACAATTATTATTCCTGTTTCCCATGTCAAAATCTGTGGCTCAGAGTAGCCGATTATCATAGATAACAAGGTTGCAAATGCCAGAACCAAAGTACCCCTCTAGCTCCCAACTTTCATGAATTTAATAACACAATGGAAATTATTTCTTCATACCTACTTTTAAATGCTTGAGCTTAAAACTTGCATCGCTGGCTCTATGCACACATTTCCCCCTCTTTAAGCACAGCTGACTGCGCAGGAAGCTGTGTTCAGGGTGCGGCACAGTTGTTGCTGACAGGATGACAGCTGTCAGACAGGTGTCAACAAGTGTGCATGTGTGAGCTTAACTGTGGTTCTCAGTGGTATGACTGGACAAGGGCAAACTCTTGCCTTTCCTCCAAAAGCCATCAGACAGTCTGAGAAAGGACCGCAGGGGAAGAATGGCTATCAGTGGCTTGCAAGAAAATCCTTGGAAGCACTTGGGAAAGGCTGGCTCACAAATGCTTTTGATGACAGTTTGTGTCATATATCTTTTTTTTTTTCTATGACTGTGGGGAAAATGGTAGCTCGGGGGGGGGGCAGGTGGATTCTATGGGTTGAAAAGTTTCAACAAGCTTCTTATTTTTTTCCCATGTGTTCTTTTATCTTATAAGTAGAAAAATCCATGTGTAGGTGATAACAATCCCTGTGTAATATATCTGGAAAGACTTTCTTTGCTATGTTTGAAAGTTCCCACTGCTAAGAAGCATCCACTTAGAAGCTAAGACAATGACAATGCACTTCATAGTAATGGTAACTTTGTACGTTGAACTATTTCAGTTTGAAACATGTTGGGGGAGTGTGGAGCCATCTTAAATGATACGGTTTCGATAAAATGAAAAACCAAGTTTGATCCTGTCATGTCCCCACCCAGGATGCACAGGGTCCAGGGCAATAATGGGAGCTGTGTCTTTAATGCAAATTAGAAAATGTATGTGATAGATTTTATTTTCAATCCTGAGCGTCTGGGTGGCCTTGGGTGACTCTCTGAGCCTCAGTTTCCCCAGCCTACAAAGGAAAGCTTGCCCTATGCAATGCACACTATACCTTTAAGCTCTTAGATCATGACATTAGGGGGAAACATAACCTGTTCTACCTATTATCTATTATTTGCTTTTGGGTAATGTATCTGATAAGATGTTTTTGCACACAGAAGAAATGAAAAAAGTCCTGTGATCTAACAACAAAAGGGAAACAAGAAGAATACAAAGCAAAACACCAAGCAGAAACAGCACCGAGATTGACTTTTCTCCAAAGAAGGTCACCAGGTGTCCAGCCACACTTGAAAACACACTCAGCGTCATTGGTCACTTTGGAAGCACAGTTGAAATCACAAGGAGGAACAGTATGTCTCAGTCCCTCAGTAAGACAGATGATCACAGGACCCAGCTGATGACAGTGACTATAGAGCCGTAAGAGGTAGTCAGTGAGGCAGCCATGTGCCCAAAAGTGGGCCTGCCAGGTTGCCAGGCAGTTCTCTGCTCTACTAATTAAGGAACTATCAGAACTTAAAAAATTCTTTCAGGCTGTTTACCGTATAAAATAATGGGCACAATCCTGACCCCATATCCACGTTAACATAATTGTGCTCTGTTCATATTCTCTCCCTGATCACTGTCTCTTGTTCTTCCCATATCTGCTCCCCACCCTGGCCTCCTCCATCAGCCCATTATCTCTTATTTTATGTACTTCATCACTGAGTAATTTTACCTAATGAGAAGACGATTTACTTGCATTTTAGTTTAAACCCAACCAGAGGTCTATTTCTGTTCCACTACGGAAAAGAGCTAGTCAACCTTAGTAATTCCACAGACACTTGAAAACCATAATAGATAAATTCCATCCCTCTCTCCTTTCTCAGGAAAATAGGCTTAAATCCCTTAACATATCCTCAAATAGTAAAATTGCAACCCCACAGTGGCTCCTATTATACCAGCTCATTCTTTGGTTTCTCGACTTCCCAGAGGCCTCTTTTAAGAGAGCCCTGACTTTTCTGAACACCGACTTCGCTACTCTCTGAGGCATCTTGGTGGGCCATAAAACAAGGTTGCTGGACTTCCTTCATTAAACAACAGATGGTTTTCCTGGGGCAGGGGGATTACTTTCCTCTTTGGAGAACTCTTATATAGAGCCAAGTTTTGCATCCATGAAGAAGGCATTTGAGGTCCCACCATCCTTGTGAGGTATCTTGAAGAGACAGTTCAAGCAGTTGTTTGGTCATGATGCCCAAAGTTGACTAGTAGTCCCTCATACGATGCTAAGCTGTCTCTAAGGTGAGAACACTGCTTCATTTCCATTATGAATTCTGCAACATGGGTCTTGCGAATTGCTTGTTGTAGGCTAATCAGAATCTCAATATTTACAACTAAAGAAGTCTAACACATGAAAGAGCAGGATTTGTTCTTGCTTGTACTGGCTCTAGCTCACTGTCCACCAGCATCTTGATGACGGATGTGAAGAAGGCAGAGGAGCCCACGCAGGACTTGGCATCTCATGGCATGCCAAATGAAAAGTCCAACCCTTTTAACTGCTGCCAACTCTTTACAACAGAAACCAGGAATGGCTGCTATCTACTTTTTTTTTTATTTTTTCACTCTGGATTTCCTGAAGCTTCAGTCAATGTGGTGGGCTTTGGTTTTGAAGTAAATGCTATCTCTAAATAGAATTTTGAAAATTTTATATCTACCTTCTGTCCATAACTACATGTAACTTTCTCACTTCCTTGTCTGGTACCAACATGTAGAATTAAAAAAAAAAAAAAACTAGGGAGAAATGTAGTTAGTAATTGGCTTTATTCTATTTGAATGTTATGGCATGGGAAAGAGAAGACACCTGTTTTCTTTTATGTTCTACAGACCCCATTTATTACACGTAAAATTTTGCCTAATTTTTCACATGCTTAATATTATTATTTAAGTAACCCATCATCATTGGTGTTAAAATGATGTCAATACATGATATTACCTGTTTATTTTGAATATTTTAAATGTTATTGTTTATTTTTTTTAATATGAGGCTGCTTTTAGCCTAGGCTGGCCTTAAACACAATACATAGATGAGGCTAGACTGGAACTTTGGATGCGTCTGCTTCCACATCTCAAGTTTGGGACTATAGGCTTACACAAGGAGTCTCAGGAGCATCAGCTATTAGCCATGCTGGTGACTGTATCCTGAACCTAGGCAAGTGTTCTGCCATTAAACTACATCCTCATCATCATTAACTAATTAAATGAAAAGCAATACAGAGGTCAATGGCGGAAAAGCTCAACAGAAAGCAACCCATTGGAACCTGGATCACCTATTTTGGGAACATTAACTAGGGATTCACAGACTTTACATGATGCTCACTTTCACCTTGCCAGTTCTAGTCCACTCCATCTTGCTTTTCTCTTCTGCAGCTTCTACTCAGGAGAAGCAGGCTGATTGTATATTTGGGTACTAGTAAATCTTGGCTGCTAACATCACAATATTTTCCATTTCCTATAAGCATTTCCATCTTGGGCATTTTGTCACAGTATCCGAAAGCTGACTAACACAGTGCTCTAGGAAACAAATAGAAACTGCCATTAGAAAGTACTAGGATATCCCCTTTTAATCAATCTTGTTCCCAGCATCACTTTTCTTGTGTCTACATATTAGATTCACTAATCAGGTAACCTTAGTTGTATTAACCAATGTCTCATAAGTTAAATTTCTCCAGCTAGAATATGCATTCTGGGACAGAATACATCCCTATCTGATTCCTGTCGGTCTTCATACAGAAGCATATTATAACCTTCATATTGATGATTGGATATGACTTTTTAATTAATTGATTGGTTTATGCTTTGACAATTTCATATTCAGATATAATATGTTTTATCTTATTTACTCACAGTATTCTTTTGATTACTTTCCCACTACTGTTGAGTCCATTCTTTCAAAGTCCCCCTTCTACTTCTGTCTGTGTGTGTCTCACTGAGTGTAATTCGGCTTGCTTGTATGAGCAAGGGTGGAGGGTTGGTTAGGGCTCTTTTATGTTAAATAGTGGAAAATGTCAATGCATAATGAAGACAGTTTGAAGTGAATCATAGTGTGGTGCATGGATGATTGTAAGGAAGAAGCAGAGCACTGAGAGCTTCTTTGCTGCAGATCTGATGTATTCAAAGGTTCAGAGATGACAGCTGGGAAGTAATCACGGAAAGAAAGGGACAAAGGGAAGGACTGGATAATCAGAGAAGTGTGTGTCAATGAGAAAAGTCACTCGTGTATGACTTGAGAGAATGGGGAATGCAAGAAAGAAGAGAAGATATAGAAAAAAGAGATGGTGATGTACTAAGTACAGGAAAGATGTTCAGAAGAAAGGGTCCAGTCGAGAGTGATGCTGTTCTGGTAAGTCTTGAGAAGAAATGCACTGAAACCTATTGGTAAGGCTGGTGAAAAAGTAAAGAGAGGGTGCCAGTGCTTATTCTTGTCTATGAGATGATTACAAATTAGAGGGAACAATAATATCTGAAGACCACTTGACCTTATTGGAAATTACTTTCTGCCTCAATATAAATTTGATATTGAATCACCCATAGGGGCGACCTTGAAAAAGGAAGTAGGCATGTAATATATGATGGTCAGAATTAGCTGAATTTACATCCCCCCTCCTCTTCCTTTTTTTTTTTCAAAAGAGTTTCACTATGTAGACCAGGAAGGACTTGAACTCAGAGATCTACATAGCTCCAGCTCCTAAGTACTGTGTCAGCTACTGTATCTAGCTATCCAGTTTCTTCTGAAAAGCTTTTTTTTTTTTTTTTTAAGTTCTAGATGCTTGGAAACTTAGTGAGATTGCCAAAAAAGGAATACATACATGAAATTCAACTCTCTCCTTCTTCACAGTAGTATTCTGCAGATGCCTCCCAGTATGCACAGATGTAATCAAACTGTAAAGCAATATATGCATGCACCTATGCCTCGGCCAACATTACAAAGTGTTGTAGGACACAGTAACATAGAAAGCAAAATCAAGTTTAAGAAATATACATTGAATTGTTTCACTGCATCATAATAGAAATCATAGGTATAAAATACATAATGAGACATTTTAAATTTGCATATGTACATCAAATATTTTAAATAAAATGCCAGTGTGTTGATCAAGCCTATAGACATGGGTTGTAAGCACCGACTCTGATTGTGCTCATGTAACCACGGACTGTAAACACAATCTACTGTTTGGCATGCTCGACTAGAAAGACTAATATTTTCAGAGTGTCACTTAAATGTCCATGGTTTATAAGTCTAAAGTTGTTCACAATAAAAAGGTTTGCTTACCTACCAGGCATACTTTACTTGGCTTTTATTATAATGCTTCAAAGTGCTTAAAGCTTAATTTTTCCAAACCTTTTCATGCTTTAATTTTATAGAGAGCTAAATGGGCTTTGCTAATTTTTTTTAACCTGCTAAAAAAGAAAACAGGTTTTAGCTTGTGGTTAATGCAGATAGTGATGCATTTTAAGTCAGTGTATTTGTTCTGTTTTCTAAGTTATGGAGACTGGAGTAGCCTTTGAGTTCAAACACTTGGGCTATGAGCAGTGTATTTTTGCCATATAATATTTTATACACTTGCATCTTTCAGTAGCTGGACATTTGAAATGGTTAAAAGACTAGATTTGAAATCAGCCACCACTTCATTGTGTTCACAATCAAAAATGTTTTTGAGATCTGATATTTTCTTTGATTGTTTGGGCATCCAGGACTGGGATATGGTTCTCGGAAGGGAATTCTGAGTGCTGTATGTCAGAATGGAGACATAATAGACTTAATTGAATTTAGAAAGAGCTATGAAATGTCTTCTCTCTTTATACTGGCAGAGCCTTCCTCCCTTCAACTCCTTCTGCGATGCCCATCTGGCACATTTTGGGAGCTATTTGTGGATGCCAGCTCCCATATCAATGTTATTGATAAGATGATGTCAGAACCTCAGTCCTGAATTTTGTGTTTAAATCAGATACGCCAATCACTAAAAAAGAGTGAACACATTTTCTACTCTTATACAAATTTAGATTTTTATTAAAAAATTAGGAAATAGTAATCCCTAATAGGCTTTTTAATATCTGTGGTCTAGATTGTATGGGACACAGTGGACAAGGAATGCTGTACTTTCTGAGTTATCATTCTCTTTCTGTCAGCTTTGTTATGGACTCAGCCTTGTGACACCTTATAATTTAAAAGGAAATTTGATGTGAATTGTTTCTCATAGTTCCTATTAAGAAACTCTTCAGAAGGTTTAGAAATTCTTAATATTTGTGTGTTGAAAATGTTCATTCACAAAGCCAGTGACAATTACTATGTGCTTCTGTGGACTTTAAGAGGCAGACTCCTAGGTTTTGGGTGATGGGCTCACCAATGCTCTTGAGAGACACCAGTTTGAAACAGTCTCACATGGCCTGCATCGACCTTGAAATAGTACCTATCAGGTGGATGAGCTTGCTCTTCTGATCCTGCTGTCTCTGTCTCCCAAGTGAGTGATTTTAAGGCTTCTACCACCATGCCTGGCTCTGTGGTGTTGGGGAAGAATCCAGAGCTCTATGTATGATAGAAAGTACTCTATCAACTGAACTACACATACATCCCAATACAGGAAGGTTTCATGGAAGTTGGCCCCCATGATCAGGAAGGCCAAGAAGGTCTTTTGTCCCACTGTATACAGTTCCTAGGCTGTTGAGTCTGGAAGGATGGGGGCAAGGGTACTGTTCCAGCTGGAAAGCTGGACAGCAGGAGGATATGTGTGTGTCCACCACAAATAGAGCAGACTGTCTCTTCCCTAGTCATTGAAGTGTTGTTGTTGTGTTTTTTGTTGTTTGCTTGTTTTTGGTTAGCTAACTTGGAGCTGTGTTTCAAGAACTGAATACTTAATATTTGCTGCAATCTGCAAGGAGAATTTTATTACCCTTCTCATCTTACTGATAACAAAATGAAGACTTGGAAAGTCAGGTATATTTTTTTTCTCAAGGTCAAATAACTAAAACCTATGTATTCTGGAATTCATGACAGTACGGCCTGTTTAGTTGCATTTATACAACAGCATAACACTTTAGCAATCATCATCACTGTGATTATTATTATGATCCAGCACAAATCACAGTTGTGAATCTCCCAGTTTCTGCTAGTGCTAAGGTAAGCATATTTATTAACTGATCCCATTATGAAACACAAGAAAAATGAGATACATGTGACAATCATCTTTCATCAGTTGTGTAATGTAATTCATTTCCCTGAATAGGGAAGGACTCCCTTCTCCAAAGCGCAACTCCTTCCTTTAAGTTGTACTATGGTTTTGGTTTTCATCCTTCACTGGCTTTACTCAACACTGATATGTGATTAAATTGAATATTGCTCAAATAAAGAAATAAGCCCATTTCTTTCCATTAACCTGTCAGCATGTAAAAGGGTTAGGAGAATGATTTACTTCAGGAATCAATGTGGGGGCAATACTTTCCAATTCTGTGTAACTTTTGATTCTTCTAGTCTGTCAAGCCAGTAATCTCTGTTTTGTTTTCCCGGCCTTGAGATTCCACCCCAATCAGCTTGGGTGACATGAACTAGATCTATTTCTATTATGTGATTGTTTTAGCAAAATGTTATTGATGAAAAAGTAGAAGGCACAATGACAAAAATTGCTTAACTGTCATTAGACTTTGCTCTCTGTGGCATTTAGAAAATTGAGGGAAACTAGCAAAGTCGATAATAAGGTCTTTCAAGGTACGTTTGATTGTTGTAAAAGCAATGTAAATATATACATTATGGTGATGCACATGGAGAGGTGGGGAAATCAAGAGGAGACCGAGGAGAGAGCAAGGGAAAGGGAGACAAAAAGGGAGAAGAGAAAGGGCGGGGAAAATGAGAGAAGAGGGAAAGAGGTGTCAGGAGAGAGAGGGAGGGACAGAGAGAAAAAGGAAAGCAGAACAGAGGGAGGGAATGGATGGTGGGATGGGAAGGAGGGAGAGAGGGAGGGGAGGAAGGAGGGAGGGAGGGAGAGAGAGAGAGAGAGAGAGAGAGAGAGAGAGAGAGAGAGAGAGCCAGCTGGACTGTATTTGCAGGTACCCTGCATTTATTACAGAGTTTTCTGTTGGGCTATCACAGCCTAGAGCTTTGTGTGTGTTTGTGATATAAGACCACTTTGGTATTTGATTCGATGTATGAGTTTAAAAACATCCTACCCATCATGAATGTACTGCAGATGTTGCAAGGCTCCATCAAAAGATGGCTTCTTTTTAAATGTGAAAGCATCAAACCCACCAATTTACTCATTACTATTAACAAGATCAAATCATAGCAATATCTAACTCAGCAGGCATTTATTTATTGTTGTTATTAAAAATGTCTGGCACTGCAGGGAAAAAAAAGACTTATGAGGAGAGTAATACAAATAAGAGTGACTCACAGGGAACCTACTATGTGACAGAACCATATGAACACTGTCCCTCCTAGATGTAAGTGCAAGGGGGGAATCACTTTACAGGCAGTGTGACACTGAGCCTTGGAAAACAGAAGCCTCTTTTCATTTCTTCTTCCTCTTCTTTTTTTTTTTTTTTTTTTTTTTAAAGAGATTTATTCAGTTTCATTGTGTCTTTTGCCTGCATGGAAGTATGTACATTACACACATTTCTGGTGCCCATAGAGGTCAAAAGAAGGCATTGGGTCTCATGGAACTGGAATTACACGTGTTTGCAGCTACTGTGTGAGTCCTGGGAACTGAGCCTAAGTACCCTGAAAGAGTAGGCTCTTAACCACTGAGCCATCTCTCCGGCCCTCTCAGAACCACTTTTCCTTATACCCACAAGGGGACTAAAGCCCGAGTGAAGGATCTTACCAGGTCCTTCTTGTCATGCTTTTGCGTTACTGCAGTTAAAATAAAATTGGATGAGTATATATACATATGTACAAATATGCATATCAAATCTGAGGCACACAAAAGCTGATGTACATAAAACCTTATACTAATTGATTCATGGACCTATACACTATTAATAAATATTGATTAACTAATTAATTAATTAACACTATTAATTAATATTAATAAATATTAATAATATTTGAGCAAGTAGAGTATGCTTTGAATGGAGTAGGGCTGAGATGGGATCAAGAAGAAAAATGCTTTGTTTAATCTCAGAGGCTCTCATAAATACAGCAACACTATGAGACAGTTTTAGAGACAAGCAGTAGGCAGGCAGATGGATGGAGGTCACTGTATATGTGTCATGTCAGTCAGACTAGCTGAACAGAACTGGGAGATTACCAGCGGGTCTGAAGAATGTTCAAAGATGACGTTGCTGGGCAACTTTCAATGATTTTTGTCATTAAGGAATTCTGAAGACTGGGAATCTGAACTCTGGAGATGAGCAAGTGATGCTTTGAGGTTTGATAAAAGGGAAAATATTTTATGAATAGAGAAGGGTACACTTTGTTTGCCTCAGAACCAGAGTGTGGTCTCCTACTTTGGTGAGGGGATGTAGGGGTCATTAGTTCCTAGTGTGGATTCACCAAGCTCAGAAGATGTGAGAATAGTGTACGTCATTTTTGAATAGCATGCAGTCTGTAGTGTGTAAGAACCACAGGAGAGAAGTGTCTATATGTCATTATCTCTTGTCCTTAGCTCTGGATATCTCTTTCTAATGATATTTCCTTTATTCACTGGGAAAATAAATGCCCAAGGGAACCATATTTCTACATGTTTTATTTGTGTATACAGTCATTCATTTAATCATTTTTGTATGTGTGCATGATATATATGTGTGTGTTTGGATATACACACGTACTGTACACTGATGGGGTTCAAAGGACAACTTTTGGCTGTCAGTTCTCTTCTCCCATCTTATTTTAAGGTGAAATCTCCTTTTTATACTCTGCTAAAGTGTATCCTTCAGGCTAGCTGACTCCTAACAACCTCCTATCTCTGCATCTTTTGTCTCTACAGAGGAGCTGGGGCTATAAATTCCTACCACTGCATTCACCTTATCGTGTGGCTCCCAAAGATGGAACTTGACTTGTTAAGCTCAGGTGGCTAGAGCTTTTCTAGAAGAGCCCTCCCTAGTCCCTGCCTCCTTCCTCAACCAGGATGCTTTGTGTTGCTTTCTTCTACAGTTGTGTGTAAGCTGGCATACTTCAGTCTTGTACAGCTCTCCTTGAGATCTGCAGTGCTTGCCTTCCTGCTTATTCATTGCTAGTTCTGGAACAAATGCTTCTTCTTCCTCTCTTGAAACCAGTTCCTTTCCTGTTGGCTCACACAAGTTGGCATGCATGCAGATGACTTAGAACACTTTCCATCTTTAAACCCAACTGAAACCTTGAACTAAATAAAATCTTCCAGCACTAGGCATCCACTTATAATGATTAATACTTTGTTCGGTCCCCTTTAAATAAAATCTTCTTTAAAGAGGTTATCACATTTGATGCCCCTCATTCTTATTATCAGGCTTTCTCATTGATTTACTTGTTGCAGATTTTCAATACTCACACTGGTTGTGTAAGAGAGTTGGCTGAAGTTCCTCCCCTCAAAAGCCATGCAATGTTGAAAATTCTTGAAAAGAGTGACTGATTAGAACATCCTGCTTGTAGAGAGTTGCTATTAGAAGAAAAATTACCTGGATTGCTCCCAATCTCTGTAATACCCATTTATCACCCACTTCTATTAGACATGCCATTTCTTTTGACTCCTAGGTGAAACCCTATGAAATAAAGCCTTAGCAGACCATGGCTTCCATGTCCCTAAGCTGAGGATATTGGGAACATTTGAAACATATAAATAAAGTGTTTTGTTATTACTGTTGTTGTTGATTCTGCCTTCTTATAACCAGCCTCCTGGCTATCCCAGCCAGTGTGCATGGTAAATGACATGAGTTGTTTTGTGACTATCAAAGTTCACTTCTGTTGTGGACCATGCCCTTTAGGGGTCAATCTGAATACCTGTGTATGGACATGGTCACTTGTATTTGGGTCAAAATAACTGAGTCCCTTTTGAGTGAGAGCTGTGTCATTTATAACCACAGTCATTTGTGTTGAGAGCTTGGTCTTGGTCTTGCTATTTTATATATAACATTGTCCAAGTGATTATAAAATCTGTTCAGACCCAGAGCTGGCACAATGTTCCCATGTAATTGGGAATTCCTGAATTATGGAACTCAATCTACTCCAGTACTGGGTTTCTGTGAGACCTCACCTGCACATCTAGGCGACGTCTGTCCTTAACAGTTTTGTGAATAGAATACTGTGATTATTTTGACTTATCGTTTGTTAGAGTAACTGTGCCATTCCCTTAAATAGAAAGCTTGCCTTGCATTTGAAAATAAGATTATGGCTTACCAAAAAAAAAAAATAAAAATGACTCATTCATGAGTTTCCTGAAAGGTGTCTTTCACATTAGCCAGGTACATATTTACAGCTCTGTCGTCTGTTGATGCTTGGATGCCTTTATAAACAAATCATCAAGAAGAATGTGGTACCTAAGCAAATCATTATAATGTAATTTTGCTCTGTGTGCAGCACCTCTCAGGCTTTTTATATCTTTATAAGGCAATGCTTGATGTGTTGGGTGTTTGAATTGACGCATTTGACTAGATAGACTATTAAGATTCATAGATCCCCTTCAGCTGAACATTCTTTTGCCTGTGTGCATGAAAACATTTGAGGAGCTAAAAGTTATGGATTGAAAATGTAGCTTAGCTTTGGTGAGTGTTCCATCTATCAGTCTCTGGAGCTGGTACCTCCTATAGCACTTAAAGTCCTAACAACTACTAGTTCTGTGTCTTCTCAAGGTATATCCTTCACGCTTTCTCCGTATTGATACACAATTATCCTTGACAATTATTTTTTTTTTCCTGTTGCTATTTTTGAGCAAGATCAAGATAACCTCAGTGCTCAGTAAGAGAGTGAGAGTTGAGTTCTGAACCACTCATAGAACACTTTGAAGATCAGGTCAGAAGCTGAAGCTGAATAACCTGAGCACTACATGCAATCCCAGAAGTCAGACGAGAGCAGAAGACAAGCTATGCTTGGCACCAGACCTAGGTTCTTTGTGGGACTTTTGCAGGAGTCCTTAGCTGGTCCACACTTCACTTACATCATCTCTAAAAGAGTCTCACTTCAGTTATTCAAAAATGCTTAGCATTATGTACAGCCTTTTATAGACATACCTGGGAAAATAGTAATCTACTCTGTAGTAAGGATTTTATTTTTTAATAAAAAATGGGAATGGTGTTTTATTAGCTATACATAATCTCTGTTTTAGTGAGTGCTGAAATAAATTAATTTAGTAATTTTTCTTTATGAAAATTACCAGAGGAATTAGATCTGTCTTTGAGCACAAATACAAGAGCCAAAAGAACAGTAAATGCAATTTCAGTTTCATTCATCTGCTTTCAAAGACTGAGACAAACTTGGACCTCTTCCAAAAGACCAAAGTAAACAGAGAGGAAATGTTGGAAGGTTGAATCAGAGCCAGGATAAACTAGGATTTCCAGTGTTTGGGATGGATATTGGAAATGGATCCAAAGCATGGTTCAAGGGCATACATTTAGTTCTGGAAATCAGTCCAAGTTGCTTCAATTAGTACTTTTCAGAATTAGGAAATTAATTTGTATCAATATTAATCTGTATAGGACACTACCAAGGATATATAAAGGGGCATTTTGACAAATAATGTATTTTCGCTCATAGTTGCCACTGATTTAGATCAATTAACTCCATGTAATTTTTTGTCATATTAATAAGAACGCTGTATTTGACATAGCTCCATGATTGTTTCTTTTGAGTCTGTCTTTGATTGCAAGTGAAATGTAAAAGTTCTGTTTTTAAGAGAATTTTAGAAGATTCTATACGTGTTGCAGCATATGTGTGTGTGTGTGTGTATCAAACTAAAGGAAAATAATTATAAATGGGGTCAACATATCATTAACCCTTGTCTTGTTGTGTGATGTTTAATTAGATCGATACAGAAACCAGGAAGAAGTAGAGTGATGACATTGGCTATGCTGTGACAGAGTTCTGAGCAAGCTGCCCACATTCCAATAATGAAGTCTGACCTTAATTATTCAGGTTAGTGTCATTACTTGTTTCTGCTCAGATTGACTTAGAATCATTCCACATTAAGAAAAACATGTTTTCTGGCTTGTAAAATCTGGCCAAATAGCTAGTGACCGTAGTACTCCATAACAAAGGGAAGCGCCAATGAGCTGCCAGCCAGTTCAGAGAGCCGCAGCTGAGTTGAACGGTGTGCTCACTGGTGTCTCGGCTGCTTAGTCATGTTCCTTGCACGAAATTAAACTTTTTGTATTCTTGATTTTTTAGAAAAATTACAGAAATTGTTGAGTAGTTATTCAGCCAGATTTTACAAGCCATAAAACATGTTCTTCTTAATGAGGAATGATTCTAAGTCAATCTGAGCAGGAACAAATAATGACACTAACCTGAATAATTAAGGTCAGACTTCATTTTTGAAATGTGGTCAGCTCTTGGCACTCCAAGGCTGAAGAAACACTGTAGGATTTGAACTCTGGGCTTGATAAAAGGTACCTTAGCTACTTGCAAATGAGACCACTATTTAGCCAGAAAAATGTTCATCAGATGCCCAACATGGTTGAAGGTTATTTTAGGATGGTAAATTGTTAGTTTTAAGATTTTATCATTGGATTTATCTTATGTTTTTATTTATCTATTTGTTAATTTGTTTACTTATTTGTTTGTTTTGCCTGCATATAGCAATGTGCACCATGTCTGTGCCTGGTGCTTGCAGAGTTGAGAAGAGGTGGGCGGAATTAGTTCAGGAATTAGTTATGGATTGTTGTGAGCTACCATTTGGGTGGTGGGGGTCCTCTGCCAGTGCTCCTAAGCACCAAGTGTCCCCAGCCCCAAAGTTGCCATTTTTTAAATGCTAATATTTGCAGGTTTTAACTAGCTATTTCTTTATTCTAATTATAGCATAGTTCATAGTAATGCTGCCATTTAGTGGAAGGCAGCCTGAGGTGTAAATGTCAGCCTCATTCATTTCTTCAATAAATATTCAGAGTGTACCTCCTGCTGTGTGGTCCTGGGCTGGAGGACAGTTTCTATTCTTTCTAATCTTGCTTTTTGTTAAGTATAAATTTATATTACTCTTCATTACAATTCACTCAGTATGATTCTGATTTTGCTATAGCGTTAAAAGGAATATTTTAGTTTATTTGTAAAAGATATCTTTTATGATATAATTTGCTGTTTTATTTCATTTTATTCTATTAATTTTTTTTATTTTATTGAGACAAGGCTGGCCTTGGACTCATTCTGTAGACTAGGCTGGCCTTGGACTTGCAAATATCTTGCTAACCCCTGCCTCCAAAGTTCTGGGATCAAAGGTGTACACCCCCATTTTTGGCTCAAATAATTATACAGTTGGCAAGAAGCTATTCCACTGGTTTTTTTCCCCTCGGATTCTGAGAGACTCTTTTGATTCTTGGGAACGTGTGGGATGGTGTACACAGATACAGAAAAGGCACACCTTGTCTCTCTGGGAAGTTACTTTCTGTTTTCTTATCACAGCCATGGCTGTGTGATTCTCTTTCATTAATGATCGAAAAGTAAATGAAAATGGTAATAGAGCCTAGTTTTCAGAACAACGCCTGCTTCATGGATTTGTTCCCTTCCCATGTTACTACCCTCACAATTGGAAGTGTTGGTACCTTAGATTCATACACATAGAACCTAAGACTAATAAGGAAGTAAAGTTCACAAACTGGAGTGCCCTGTGGCCACTTGGCACCCATGCCTGGTCTCTCAGCAGTCAGAACACTCCTTTAAAGGAGTTTAACTTAACCTTGAGATTGAAACCACCCGTTTGTGTTTGGACCACTGCCATGCGACCTTGGGAAAATCCCTGCTCTAAATAGCAGCAGAAAGGAGACCATCATTTCAGCTGCACATAAATGAGGGATAAATGGACCACTGCACACAAAGTGTTTATCGCGGCGCTTCATCTGCTTCTAGAATCTTATCGATAGGTTCTATTCTGTAGGTATATAATCACAAAACCTTCTACCTTCTATATTGTCACGGCACCATTCTGCCATGTGTTGTCAGTGTAAAGTCTAACCCTATTTGCTGGGAGAGATATGAGATGAATACATAGCTTTTGTGAAATATGAGTATCTGAGTGTTACTGAATTCATTAATACATGTAGTTTCTTCTATTTACAAGGACAGAATTTTTCTGTTTTCTATTTTTTTGTAAAAAAAACTTTTCCCCTTAGAGCCATGCAAATCTTTGTTTTATATTAAGATATATATGGATGAAAGACTACCAAGAGATGAATAGCAGAGCCCTGTGCTACTAGAGAGAATAGGTTTTCCAGAAGGCTCGGTCATTTGCTAGCTTTGTGACCTTGGGCTATTTACCGTTTTGTGCCTGTGCCTTCATCTGAAAAAAGTGGGTGGTGGCATGACATTTTTTTTCCCTCAGTATTGTTAATGTTACAGAGACTAAATACTGAAATGTATGTCAAGTTCCTACAACACATAGTCGATACTCAATAAATACTATTACAAACATGACTCATTGTGAATGATTTAAATATAGCTACTGTGTGTGTGTGTGTGTGTGTGTGTGTGTATGTTTGTGTCAAGGCTTAGAATTACAAAGTGCTAAATCAGGAAAATAATATTAGCTCTCGGCATTCCATACATTCATCTCTTCCAGTTTTAATAATATATCCAATAACTATCTATGTTCAGCAATAAAGTGTTTAGTCATAGGGATAACGGTGTCAGGTATAAATGGCATAATTAAAAACACTACGGGAGCTAACTTACTCAGAAAGTTGCAATGCGAATATTCCTTCCTGAGAGCCTCACAGATGCACAGCGAGGAAGAATGAGAGCATCTTATTTTATTCCCTGATGGGAATCTATCCACATCAAATATACAACATAATTCTGCTGGTGGGCAACCTCTGCTGAGACTCCCTGCCTCATCATCCAGGCCTTTTAGAGACAGAGATAGCTGCGCATTGATTCCGATTTTTAAGGAGTCAATACATTATAAGTGTAAGTTAAAAGGGGAAGGATACCATGTGGTTCTTAGAGATATTTTGGGCTATGTCTAGTTTAAGACTACTAATATTAACACGTATTTGGAGCTCAGCTCATGTATTATTGTCAAATGTTATTTCTACAGCATCTAAAATGTTTCAAAATGGAATTTATGCAGTTTGTTTCAGGACTATGAAAGTAAAGTGTTCATTGGTTTATGGACCAATGGCTACCCAATAGGCACCCATCCTATGCTAAGCACTCTCCTAGGCACTGGGATACAAAGATGAGGACATGTTTCTGACCTTGGGAGCTGACTTTGCTAGGACAGAGGGGAAAAGAAAATACCTTTCAAACAACAGACACAGGGTTAAATTTGTAAGGAAAGATCAAGAAGACCTCCGGAGAGAGGTCTCAAATTACAACCAAGAGTGGGAGTGTCATGGTTTGTATTTGTTTGGCTCAGGGGGTGGCATTATTTGGAAGTGTGGCCTTGTTGGAGTAGATATGTCACTGTGGATGACCCTCATTCTAGCTGCCTGGAAGCGAGTGTTCTGCTAGCAGCCTTCAGATGAAGATGTAGAACTCTCACCTCTGCCTTACACCATGCCTGCCTGGATGCTGTCATGCTCCCACCTTTATGATAATGGATTGAACCTCTGAACTGTGAGACAGCCCCAATTAAATGTTGTCCGATCTAAGACTTGTCTTGGTCATGGTGTTTGTTCACAGCAGCCAAACCATAAGTCAGGGAGTCACTAAAATCTTTCCAGAACTGAAACTCAGAGCAGTGAACTGATTAACCTAATGTAGGCTTCTGTTGGCCAATGGACTTTGGGTCAGTCTGGGAGAGCAGGTGTACCAGGGCTAAAGGGACAATGATGCGGGGAGGGACAGGCTGAACTGCTTGTGGAGCAGTAAGTATTCCCTATGAATGGAACGCAGGATTCACTTCAGTTTCTAGAGGTGATTCTGGAGTGGCAGAGCACCATCTACACATCTGTAAGACCCTAGGGTTAAATCCCAGCACCATACAACCTGAGAAAATTCCATGATCCTCCCAGGCTTGGAGAAGCTCACTTGCTTGCCGAAGGCACAGTGAAGCATTAGGAGAACCTTTGACTTGAGTAGGATGAGAGCATCCTCTACTGTGAGCTACCTTGGGCAACAAAAGCAGTCTGCTTAGAAGAATTTCCTCTGTAGAGAGCAAGATAGTGAACCAAACAGACCCACTGCCCCAGCAAGCAGCCATGTCTAGTTCCTGGCTGGGAGGCTTTGCACAGTAGATGTTTATTAGACCCTGGAAGCCTCTTGAATGGGTGAGAAGGGAGCTGTTAAGGGCAGTGAGCTGGCTCAGGCACAGGGTCTCTAACTAAACTGATGAGTTTGAACTGTGTCCCCAAAGCTTCGGGGAGTCATCATGGGTTTTAAGCAGGGCAATGGCACCATTAGGCTTGAATTTTAAAAGCTCTTGTTGGCCGCTCTAATCTAGCTGGACCGCGATTTTGTGTGCCTGAAGGGACCGACATGAGCTTGCAGTGTTTCTAAGACGGGTGGTCACTCAGGCTGCTGAAGGGATTGGGGTGACCACAAACATGGAGAGGCCATCTAGAGAGGCCTGAATGGTAGCTGGAGGAATGTTGCTGATTGAAGAAGAAGGGGACAAAAGCAGAGCCTGTGGAGAATCCCTTGAGCCTACCTGGGAAACCTGTGAGCAGTGAGGGGTCAGAGCAGGTACAGGAGAAGAGAATATTTCAGGGATACTGCGTTTGATTTTGGGAGCTTTGCTGTAAACATAAGCAGAGACATTTTGAAACCTGTTGAAAAGAAGTCTGTAATGTAAAATGAAGATCTTCATGATCATACGTAGCACCAGCTGTCAACTTGAGACAAACGTAGAGCCTCCAGGGAAAGGGGATCCTTACTTGAAGAACTGCTTCCATGAGACTGGCCTGCAGGACAGTTTTTTTATTTTCTAATTGATATTGGAGGACCTAGCCCACTGGGGGCAGTACTATGCATATGCGTCTGGTCCTGGGCTGTATAAGAAAGCTAGTTGAGCAAGCCATTGGGGGGAAAGTCCATAAACCTTATCCTTCTATAGTTCTTGCTTGAGTCCCTGGCCTTGCTTCCCTTGATGGTGCGTCCCTAAAATGGATTAAACCTTTTCCTTCCCTATGTTGTTTTCGGCCATGGTATTTATCACAGCAACAAGAAAGCAAAACAGATCATGAAGCTAGGCATGAAGATTTGCTGTTTCTTCTTTCATGTCATACAGTAGTATCTGAACCACAGGGAGGTGCTGACACAGGTTCTGAAAGACATGAAAGTTCCCTTTGCCATGATTTTACTCTTAATGGTGTCAGATGCCCATGGTCAATACAGATCTGAAAATGCTACAAGGAAAATTCCAGAAACGAACAGTTCATATGTTTTAAGTAGCTTTCATTATAATGCATTGTTGTGATTATTCTGTTTTATTATTAATTATTATGGTTAATCTCTTCTTGTGACAATTTTGAAAATTAACCCTTATTGTAGTTTAGGTATGTGCAGGAAGAAATGGTGTATAGAATTTTAGACTATATTCTTAAAGAGCTGGGAAGGTTTGATGGGCAAGTAGGGGATTTTTTTGTTTGTTTGTTTTTGTTTTTCAAGACACGGTTTCTCTGTGTTTCTTCCTGGCTGTCCTGGAACTCACTCTGTAGACCAGGCTGGCCTTGAACTCAGAAATCCACCTGCCTCTGCCTCCCAAGTGCTGGGATTAAAGGTGTGCGCCACCACCGGCAGGGATTTTTTTTTTTTTTATTCAAACCCTGACTCCAAATTTCAGCCATACCACAGCTGGGTTTGATAAAGTACACAGCTGGAAACTGAAATGTAAACAATAAGGGGGTAGAGAGATGGCTCTGTGGTCAAGAGCACTGGCTGCTCTTGCAGAGGACCTGGGCTAAATTCCCAGCACCCATAGAGTAGTGCACAAACAATAGCAAACAAATCAGTCATATGCATAAGATAAGATAAAATAATGTTTTAAAAAGTAAAGTTCAGTTACAATGAGACGAAGAATGTCGAAAGTTAGAAAGAACATTCAGTGAATAAGAAGCTCTCTAAAGAAACTTTCCTGAGGCTCTGTGTGTGTGTGTGTGTGTGTGTGTGTGTGTGTGTGTGTGTAATAAGAACTTTAAAGAAGTAGAGGTACGGTAGAGAAGCTTCATTTCTTCTTACCTAGAAAGATTTGTAATGTTGCAGTGAGTTAATGGACGGGAAACCTGTGAGTAAGACTAACGGTATACAATTAGGCAGGGTTACATAGATATAGGCATTAACTTTGGGCAGACACTTGTCAAGTATACACAAGGCATTTCTCGGTTCTGTGTAGCTCCTAGAGACATGGATATATAAAGTTTGGTAATCATCAAAGAGCCGAATGTTGGTTTTGAAGCAGCCATTTTATAACACCCTATTGTATACTGTCAGGCCATTTATGGGCTGACTTAGAGGGAATGAGATACAGAGTGTGGACTGTGGACAGAACGCTGCTCTTCTACCACCTTAGGCCAGGCCTCTGTGCTACAACTCTCCTGGCCTTTTGAGGTTTCTGATAGGGCGCGTTCAAATCCCCTTTAGTGGGAGGGATACACATACCTGGTCCCTTCTCTCCCACAGGCTCAGTTGTAATGCTGTTTCTGACCTACTGAGCCAGCTCCTTGTCCTCTTGTGGCTTTTTTCTTTTAACAGTTTATAATGATCTTCTTTGTCTGTGCATTTCTTCTCTAGCTGTAAGCTCCATGAGCGTAATGACTACCTCTTGCACAACAGCCTTTCTGGTCCACAGACAATGTCTGGCACAAAGGCAGTAGGCAATATGTCTTTGATCCAACATGGACAGTTTAAGTAGCAATCAATAGGTTAACTATGTTTAGGCCATACTGTGATATAAATAAGGCATGGTGAGGACAAGGGTGAAGGAACAGGGAGAGAGAGAGAGAGAGAGAGAGAGAGACAGAGAGAGAGAGAGAGAGAGAGAGAGAGAGAGAGAGAGAGAGAGAGAGAGCAGAATGGTACAATAAACCATAGAAGGAAAAGCTTTTCATTGACAAGACTGTCTGGACAAGAAACAGTTCATTGAAATACTGAATTCTATGGAAAAGAAATACTTAAAAAATCTGTCGTGGATGAATTTAGTTGTCATCACTTAGGCGTAAATTGTGAGTAATCAAGAAAATCTTCTGTTTATTGAATTTTGTCATGATGAAATCATGGTGATTCACTACAAACTTGTAACCCAAGTGGTTCATAAGAAATCTGATTTCTATGAAAAACCGAGAAATCTTGTTTGGTCTGTATCAGCGATTTTTCTGTAAGCATGGTAGTAATCAGTAGCCAGGGTCAAATCCAAGTGGCTCTATCACTTTGTCATTGCAAGAGACATCAACTCTCATTAACGATTTGGACTGCAGGGGCTCCCAGCAGCCTCCACACCACATCAATCTAATCAACACTTCAACATGGAAGTTGGGGAGGCATTATGTGTCCCTACTGCTTGCTGGCTGTGGGACTGTTGGCAACTGAAGGCTCTGGGGAGAATATTCCGTTTTCTTCCAGTGTGGCTCAGAGTAGGTCCACCAATCTCCAATGCATGGATCCCCACTCATGAGAGTATGACCAGCACAAATTAGATTCCATGGGTTACTGAGTGGGGGACAGGCCATTACATTATGTTGTGTGGAGATGGGAGCCTTGCTGGGGATCTTGGAGGAGTGGAGAGTAATATGGTTAACATGCATTGGTCGAGTGTGTAAAATTCTCAACGAATACAAAAATATTGTATCAAAAATAGAAGTTGGGTTGTTCTTTGTAGGTAGGGTAATGGAAACCCACAACCTTTAACCAAGGATCAAGCCATCTAATTAAATGTTAGCCGTAATCATAACCTCAGTTTTTGACAAAAAAATAAAATGGTAAATGGTAGGTCTACAGCTCAGAACTCAAGCGAGAGACACTCACCGAGCATACGGGACTTTGTTTCTTATTAATTACTAGATTAAGGAAATGACATTTACTGAGGAAAATAAGAGATCATTTCATAGAATTGCCAAAGGTCTTTTGAGCCTCCAGAGGAGCAAAGAAATGAGCCTAATGATCAAAACTAATGTTGGGAGCCAGGACTGTAATACTTCCTAATATTTTTGCTAATTTGACAAGGCATATGAGTTTCTAAACAACCTAATGAGAGCAAAGAAGGAGCTGCAGCGGGGAAATGCTCTGTTCCTTTCACTGGTTTATGCTTTAATCACCTGAGGGCATCTCCCTGAGGTGATGGAATTGTCTTAATGAGAGCTTTGTTGGAATGGGTATCACTAGGTATATGTGTGGAGACAATTTTAATTTATCCCTTGAAGTTAGATACCTGAACAGAATACTGTATCATTTTATGAGAGTATAACATTACAGCTTGCATAATTACTACTTCAAATGAAGTGGATAAATACCTTCTTTTCAACAGTGTAACACATTCAGTAGATACATGTGCTGTGATGTGTCTTGGATGTCAACTTTGTGGGAACTAGAAGCCCCATGGAAACACGAGTCTGTGAGGGATTATCTTGATCTGGTTAATGGAGGTAGGACGACAGCCTAATTAGAGGCAGTATCACCCAGTAGTTTGAGATCCCAGACATAATTGAAAGGAGAAAGTGAGCTGTGAACCATCAGTCATTTCCTTCTGTTTCCTGAGCATGAATTAAGACAACTAATACTACATCATGCTGTTTCTGAAATGCACATTGAGAATAACTATTTGTATTGCTGGGAAACAACACCGGTTTAAAATCCTAAGTCAACTGATGACCTTGAGACGATTCTTGTTTCACTCTGGAAGCTGCAGGCATCTTTTGTGTCTCTTCGCTTTCTTAGTGCCACCGAGGAAGCTAGAACACAGACTGCTGAGGGCTTTTTAGTTCATAATAAAGTTCAAAGACACTTCCCATGGGTGTAGCCCCTTGAAGAAACTTGAAGGCAATACTCCCTGGGAAAAATGTGATTTTTCAGCTTCTGTTTCTGGGAGAATTCTACCTCCCTCGTAGGGTCATCAACTGTGACTCACAGGCTAACTCTGCTCCACGGCGTTTCTATCAACAGTGACTCAGATCCCACCCAATCCCTTTCTTACGGCTACTCTGTTTAGACGATTTGCACACAAGGTTAAATAGTTGCTAGTGACCGTGTGACCTGCCGAATCTGAAGTGTTTCCTCTTCGGCCTTTACAGAAAAAAGTTGGTAACCCTGCTGTACTGCAAAGTTCTCGTAAATATTCCCATATGAAAAGAGTTAAAGCGATTATAAAGATGGGATTAGTCAAAGGTCATATAGTTAGGGAAACATTTGTGTAAACAATTGTAATTTTTTCCTTATTGAGAGATTTTTCAAAATGATTACTACACTAATAAGCACATTTTGACCCCCTTGGCAGGAATTTGCTTGCTCGTCATCTGTTCTGAAGGCTGTGCCTGGGATCCAGGATCTGTGAGATACACTTTTAGAAAAGCTCAAAAATGTGTCTTTCAGGGATTCCTGTTTCTAAATTCACCGCTACTACTGGTGAATACTGTCAATTTCTCCTTTAGACATTGTAAGTCTTTTAAGCCAATCTAATGTGCTCTCTGTGCCCACTACTTCCACGTGGTCCAAGTATGGATTATTTTGATGTCTGACCTTATCTTTTTTTTTTTTTAAGGAATCTTTCTGTTTTTTTTTCTTTATTTGTTTTATTTCACCCTTTTGAACCGACTTAAACGTAACCTAAACATAGTGCAGTCTGAGCGATGACATAACTAACTTCATGGTTTCTTTTCTTGCACGCTGAAGTTAGAAGTGATTTGAAAGTCAACTGTATAAATGTTCTGCCCTGGAAATACTGAAGTGTTAGCTGGGGAAATGCTCAGTCAATAAAGCGCTTACTGCACTGACCCATGGCCTTCATGTCAAAACCTGCATGTGATGTCATTCTTGTACAACCATCCTGCTAGAGAGATGATAACAGATCTCTGGGGCTTGTTGTCCAGCAAGGCTAGTCAAGTCAGTGGACTTCAGGTTCAGTGAGAGCTCTTTCTCAAAAAATAAGGTTAAAAGAGATGGAGGAAGAAGACACCCAATGTCGGCTAAGTATCTCCATGTAACTCCACATGACCTACGGATGGACACACACACACACACACACACACACACACACACACACACACAAGCTCAACATCCCATTGCCCCAAATTAAATGTATACTTAGCATTTTATCAAAGAGTGCATTGTTTGCCACCAAATTATCTCCCCTCGTGTGGAAGAAAGATAAGAAAAAAGAAAAAAAAAGATCACAGGAGAAATCCATTCTGCAAGTGGATATGATTTCAGTCTCTCTTAAGTGTAAGAGTTACCTGAACTTAAAAAAAGGTGATTTGTTCATTGTGCTAAGCTGCTGAAGATTTAGTGTTTATAAGAGTTGAAGGTCTAGTGCAAGGTGAGGACTGGCCTTCGGTCTCCACAAGCATAGAGATCCAGACTGAGACAGGAGAGTCGGGTAGACTTATCAACATTCACAAATGAAAGAAACCAGTGATGGAGGAAGACTAACAAACCCTGCTACTATGGGATGCGTGTCATATAACCAGAGGATATATAAAGAAAGCCTGTGATGTCCAATGCTGGAGAAGACTGGGTATCAGACAAATGACCTGTACAGGTTGAAGACTTCGGTGGCCAAGGGCGTTTGAGACTCACACCTCAGGTAGAAACTTCTAGTTCTTTGGAAAGTTAGTTATATCAAATGATGGTTTGGTGGAACAAACAGGTGAAAGGGTGTCTTGCTAAAGCAAACAGGTGAAAGACTGTGCCCTAAAGCAGACACAACTGAAAGGATGTTTTGATATAGCAAACATGTGAAAGAACCCATGATGGAGTATAAATATGACCCCCACAGCCAGTGGGGGAGGAACAGAGAGTATTGGTTTGGTTTGCTCACCTCACCTCGGACTGGTTGGCGAGCCTAGCAGTTTCTTCAGGATTGAACTACAGCTACCTGGTGTCTGCTTGCTGAAAGGACTGGACTGTTGCTGCCCTTTTGTGACTGGGGCCTAGGGTCTGTCTGCCTAGAGGACTGGTCTGCAGCTGCTAAATCATATTTGGTGTTTGCTATGGGACTGAACTGCTGCCAAAAAAGATCAAGCTCACCCCCAAAGAGCTATTGCTGAACAGATCCACTTTCCCTGTATCCTAATAACTTTTCTGCTGGGTAGTGGGCTAAGGAGAGGTTGAACCCTTATTGAAAGTATGTTGCAAAAAAAAAAATGTATGCCTATACACACCTTCCTAAACTCTCCGGCCCCTTCCATTCTTGGCTGTGCCTTTCTCTTTCCTGTTACTATTTTTCTGTGTTTCTGTTCATATATGTTTCTGCTCCAAACAACTCAAAAACTCAGGGTGCATCTATAGCATAATGCCTATAGCAGGATGACCATAAAGAAGAGTCCTGGGTCCAGATTATATAGATAATGCCATCAAATAGACCCGGTCTTTACAATGCTAAAGTCTTGTTAGTAAGCACTGATATAACAGGTGGAAAAATTTGGGCCTTTTCTGTATGAGAAGTTCTATAGAGTTTAAGAGTGTGTTTCAGTCGCACTGACCTGCAGGTGGGAGCTGTTATTACATGTAAATGTAGAGATTTTGGAAAGTGGGAATTTACTTGTGCTTGTGGGAAGCTATGTCCTTTCTTTGTGGTGGCTTGACACCCCCTTTCTTTTTTATAAGATGCATTATTTTCCTATTGATCTTGAAAAAAATGTCACAAATTTAGTGGCTTAAGGCAATGTGAACCTATGGTTCTGATGTCCCTATTTTGCAGTCTGTTTCATTGAGCTAAGATCAACACGTCCTTGTTATGTTCTTTTTGAGGCCTTAAGGGGAAACGTTACATGGTCTTTTGCTTTCTTCCCACCCTCCCCCACCCCCTTCCCACCCAACTTCTTGAGGCATCTTGCCTTCCTTGGCTTGTGGCTTCTTCCTTCATCTTCAAGCCAGCAGCCTAGTATGAATGAATCTTTTTATGGCTCTCTTACTGTTACCAAAGCTCCATATTCAGCCTCTGAACTAAGCAGCCATGTCACCTAAAGTACATTCCCTCACATGCTTACTATGCTTACTACCACACCAAATTAAACATGTGTTCCTCACCGGGCTCCTGGCTTTTGACCTTCCCTGGAAAGATGTGAATGTCTGTTATTCTACAAGAAGCATAGACAATCGAACAAAGAAACAAGTCTGCCCAGTCCAAATTGGAGAGCTGATGAGTGTGTTGGGGTCCTTTGCAGCATCAGAACATGGGTGAGAGGCTGCATAATAGAGGCACAGGTAACCCAAAAACAATTGTATCACCCAAAAGTCCCGCTCAGCATAGGTGACTTGTAAATGCTGTATGGATGGAGTCTAGACTCTAATCCTCACTACAGCAGCACCTGGAATAAAGCTTCATGCGTGCTCTGAGAGTAGAACAGGTCTTGAACTATTTATGCCCAGTCCCATCCAACACTCACTGGATACTCTCTCATACACTGATGATCTAATCATGTAATGCTTTATGTTGGAATATATAGATTATTGTGATATCTCATTCATAAATTTGTATAAGAACTAAATAAAAGAATATAATATTTAATGAATACAGTGGAATCCTCTGATAGAACCTATGAATGAGATTATTTCTGTATGAACAGCGCTTAGCACAAATAAAGTGCTTAATGATGGTTAATTTGCCAGGCTCTTATATGAAGAAAGCTCATTTTGTTTGAGAGCACTGAGAAGGGTTGCTTCTCCGTGTTTTTGCAGTCTGCAGAGTCTCAGGGCATCTAATATGAAAACCTTGTTGAAGTCAATCAAATGCAAGGTCAAGCTCTTAAAGTATGGAGTAGACATGTGCACTTGTTTATTGACTAATTCCAGCCCCTTCATTACCTTCGACATACCAGCCTAAAAGTTTATAATTTAATTAGCTTGGTGTTACTGGATCATTTAATTGAGAAATAAAAGGTTTAAATTGAGAATTAAGGTAATAACACTATATTGGAAAACAGTTTGATTTAATATTTGAATTAAGCTAGACATTGAAATTTATGGGTATTATCAATTTATTATGTAAATTATTGGTTAACTTGTTTGGGTACATGTGTGTGTGTGTGAGTGTGTGAAGGTCAGAGACTGATATCAGGTCTCTGCTATAATCTCTCCAAGTCTTTATTTTCCATGTCAGGGTCTCTTGCTTGTTCATCCTGTCTATGTAGTTAGCTTGCCCCAGGAGTTCCCTGTCTATGCCTCCTTCAGCTCTGGGATCACAAATGTGCCAACTCCTCTTGGGCTTTTATGTAGGAAGTTGAGATCTAAACTCCTGTCCTCAGGCTCTCAGGGCAAATATCTTAACCACTGAGAAATTTACACAGCTTCATCTTTTGCTTTTCAAGGACTCAAGATAAATGTCCATATGCATAGTTCAATTTTAACTTAACTATAAATTATATTTAGATTATTAACTAAGAATTATAATTTTACAATTGTAAGATAAGCAGTTTTAAAAACCAAATCTACTTATAAGAAAATAAATCAGTATCACCCCCCACATGCAACATGTACATAGATGTTAACAGAGACATAAACAGATATATATACACACATACACGTTCATACACACATACTGCTTAATGGCAAATTTATTAATTCTTCTGTCAAAATTCTGTGGCCCTCCTTTCAGTTACATGCCATTGAAATGACATCAGTCTCTATAGCTAAGATTATTTGTGTGTGTGTGTGTGTGTGTGTGTGTGTAAAATCTAAACTTTTGTTCAGAGTTCTGGAGGCAAATTATTTTATTGATAGGTTATGTGATTCATCTGTCTTTTTTTTTTTTTTGAACTGTCACTTGTTCCATTCATTCACGTTTTCTCTGTCTCATTCTCAAGCTCCTGGCCGGTAGCCAATAAAATTGGAAAATAAATACTAAAGGTATTAATGAATTTTACCTTTCTCATAGGATATGGCATTTCAATTTTAAAAATTGCCAACATAGTGGGAAGCTACCTGCTCTTCTTATTATTTGTTCTTGTGCTGGTTCTTGTGCCCTGGATGGTGTGCATGCTAAGTCTATACTCTACCATTGATCTCCAGCCTAGACTTGAAGTCACACTAAAGCTTGTCTGTTTCACTCATGGGCTTGATCTGAATGTGGCTATAATGATGGAGGTGGAGAAATTTATAGCCCTATTTTCCCCTTGTAATTACTGTGCCGATACCAGTAAGTGCTGATCTGAATAGATAAGTGGAAAAGCCTCCTCCTTAATTCTAGTTGTTAAAAGCAACACTGTGTGCCATTGGAATTATCGTAAAAATCTTTTTTGGCAAAGGAGTTCGTTGACTACAGTATAGTCATTTTTCCCTCTTTGGAATCAACAGACACATGTAAATTCTAGTCAAATTTGTCATAACCTTGCTTGATACGATTTCTCACTTATACGTATCTTGAGTAACTGCTGCACTATTCCCCCAATAGCAGTTAAATAGACTCCAGCTGCTTCTCACAAGATTCCCGAGTTCAGTGATTTAAAGCTTACTCAAAGGAGCCTTCGTTCTCAGCACATAGCAGTTTCCGGTAGAACTATTGTAGAGTTTCCACTGGATCTTTCTGCAAAATGACAAGATCCTCTGAATCCTGACAGTCTCTTTAAGTAACAAGACCCATATTGGCAGCTGTGCCAGTTCTCTCTGCCTCTCACCCATAACGTAGAACTTGGAATATGTAACTAGCGGTAAGTGTCTCTGCCCAGCTTAATTCTACCATATTGTTAATGAAGGAATGTTTGTACATAGCTGACTAGTAATCTTCATTACAGAAAAGTGCTGACAGTTTTTAGATGTAATATTTTTCATATAGCTACCATCTATCAACTCTTAGTAGATCCTCAGCTTGGGCTCCTCACCCTCCTTTCTTGAATGCTATGTATATTGACCTTGTGTAGGCAGCCATAGTTGCCGGGACTTCATGCATATAATGGCATCATCATGGCCAGACGACATTGTTTCATTCTGCTCTTAAAATCTTTCTTTCCCTTTTCTGCAGTGGTGTGAGCATTGGGGGAATGAGATATGATCTAAGTATCTATTTGTGTGTGTTTGGATGAGCCACAGATACTTAGTCTCTGTACTTTGATCAGTAGGGAGATTCTATGTCAACTGCCATCCCCAATAAAGAAACTTCTTTGATGTTTGAATGCTACATTGGTCTGTAGGTATAGAAAGATAAATTTAGAAGGCAGTTTGGTACTATGTCAATTTAAAAAATAATATCAGCAAGTTTACTGTTGGGGTTTATTTAGCTCCCACCAATGAGTTATTTGGCTGATCTATAGCTCTAGACATGTGTTTCCTCGTTTGGAACGAAGCTTAGATCTGATCAGAAAGTGGTTTGTTATTCCTGTAACATTTATGCCACTATTGCAGTCATTAACATACTCTACATGGTTGTGACTGTAGCTCACCATGTCTACAGTGAGATAACACTGTTGATGACCATCCCCCGCCCCCAACCACTCAGCAGCCTACATGGCACCTTCTGGTACTGTGAAACCAGCCAGCAGAGAAGAAACTTTTAGATCATCACCAACTTGATTTCCTATGTCCCCTGACCAGGAAATGTAGTGCCTTCAACATTGGGAACTTATCATCAAGGCTTGGTTCCTGGTCAGTGCAACAGCAATAGCTTGTATTGTTTGATGGGGTCAGGGGAGGGAGTTCTCTGGGATAGGCATGATCAAAAACTGAAGAGGAATTCCACATGTTGCATTGGGCTTTCATTGGCAGTTTATGGCTTCTGCAATGAACATTACCACTATGTGTGGTAATTTCAATTAAATTCATTTAAATGACATGGATATATATACATATATATACATATGCATATATTCATATATATGGAGCTTATAAAAATAATAGGTTTCCCTATGGCTTTTTCAAACACCAGTAATTTTAACTATTTCTACACCCTACACCCTACACCTCACCTTTTCCATCCAACCTTCCTATCCTTCCTATCACTTAAACTTTCTTTGCCATTATTCTTCGTTTATTTTCTATATCGGCTGCTTTTGTTTGTTTGTTTGTTTTAAATTTTGTGGCACTGATGACTAAACCCAGGGCTCCATTCAGCCTCTATTATCTCTCCATTTTTATCAGTCCATATAAATAGACATAAACAGTACAGCTTCTTTTAGGGAAATACAATCTCTTTAGGAATAAATTTGCTTTGATTGTTTTATAGTAATAATACTATAATATTACACCTGTATTATATATATATAATGTATATATTGTATATGTATAATATGTAATACACACAGACACACACACACACACACACACACATATCATTAATACCATAGTTATACCTCTGTAATATTATACACAAGCCACTGGATAATCTTAAGCATTTTTATAACCCATTAAGTCTATTTTGTGACCCACCCTCCCTCCTTTTTTAAAGACTGCTTTACATATTTTGTCTGTGTATAGAGTTGAAAGCATACTTGTGAGTCTTAGCTCTCACCTTTAATATGTGTGTCCTGGTACTGAACTCGGGTCATTAGGCTTGGTGGGAGCACCTTTACCTGGGGAGTGACTCCCAATGTTTGATTTGCACCATGTCTCAAGAAAGCAATCTGAGTAGATAGCGTCCTATAGTAGAAACTGTCTGTGCAGCTCCCAGGGAACCTGGATATGTGAGAAGACATTAGGAGATTCTAGAGTATTCTGCTGTAAATAGAGAGAGGGTGATTAGAAAATTGCAAAGCTGGGCTTGGAGAGATGCGTCAGTATTTGGGAGAAGGTTCTGTTCATCCAGAGGACTGTCCGGTTTTGGTCCCCAACAGCTTACAACAGTCTGTAACTCCAGCTCCAGGTGATCCAACTATCTCTTCTGTCCTCTTTTTGTACTACCTCTACACAGACATAGACATACAAATAATGAAAACTAAATCTGCAAACAAGGAAATTTGCAAAGCTATAAATCTTAAAAATTCCCTATAAACATCATAACATCTTTATTAATCCTCTGTTGCTGAATAAATATTTTGTAACTGAATTCAACTCTCTCTCTCTACCCTAAAACTTATTTCCATGCAACAACTTAATTCTATTTTCAAATTTCTTTGGAAAACTGACTTGCTGTCCACCTAGCTAACTTGTGTTTTAGGTGCCGTTTAACCAGTTTTTAAGGATAGACTCAGTGAGCAAAACTCATTAGCTGTTCAGTTTTAAGTGACCCGAGTGGGCTCTTCCTTCGTGTGGAGGAGCAGCTCCTCGAGAAAGAGCCCTAACATTGTCTGCTGAAGTTTTAAACCGACTTATTAAGAGAAGAAGCTTGAGTGAGGAAAATCATACAATTACAAAGCCACCCTTCCCACTTACTATTAAGCTAACAATGTAAGCATAATATTTAACTTTATTAACAATGCCCTCAAGTCAAAGGTTTGGGTTTAAATGAAGGCAACAAAAAGACTGCCTTATTGAAAACATTATTTGATATTTTTAAAGAAGAATGCAAATCAAAGACCAGAATTAAAGCCCAAGAGAAGACTTTATTTTAGCATATTTGAATTTCTTTTGAGCTCCACTTAACCCTGAGGTTTTTTTTCCCCTCCTCTTTCTTTCTTCCTGATAAACTTTTGTCCCCCAGCCTGCTGGGAAGAGAACAATAAGCTGGCACCAAGGGGCCCCTGAACTGTGTAAGCGACTCTCACTGAGTCATTATCCCTCAGCTTTTAGAAGTAGCATGAAAATTCTCCTTTCTACATCTCCCACTGGGAATCCTGAGCCAAGCGTGGCTCCATGGCTATAGAGCAGAAATGAAGAAGTTTCCAGCCATCTGCCCGCATCGCACTCATTGGATGGGAAAACATCAGCACCGCTATAAATTAACGGTGACCTTTCATCCAGCCCATGCTTTCTTACACCTTCTGAGCCAACGATCTGAGACGTCACGAAGCAACTGCCCTCAGGCTGCCCTCCTTACCATTCAAGGAGAGCCGGGAGCTGAAAACACCAGCGACCTTCTTAGGCTACAAGTCTGTTTGTGGGCTTGGGGAAACATTTGTGTTTAGCTGTTCTCATTTTCCATAATCATGAAGACTGAGAAAAGAAATGATTCAAATCAGCAATTTAAACCAAAGGTTGGATATTTGGTAATAGGATGCCACTTGCATCTGCTCTCTTTTCGTTCTTCTCTCTTTTTTCTTCTCTCTTCCCGCCTCCTTCTCCTTATCCACCTCTTCCTTCTCCTCCTCACTGTCATCCTCCTTCTCCCCTCTTTTCTTCCTGCCTTCTGCGATCCCCTCTGTCTCCCCTTCTCTCTGTCTAGTCAGGAAGCTCAGCTCTCAGCTTCGCATGTAGCTTTTGTGTATATTTGTTGACTTTTTAGCTAGTGAACCCAAAGTAGGAATCAGGCTTTGGTCCCAGGAATATTACTGATTCTGGGAGGATATCCTTATTTTACCAATCCCATGGACTCTCAACGTGCCTTCCCTGTCCCTCTCTATAGAAATCCAAGTTTTTCCCAGGCCCCACATTTTCCCTGTGTTATTTCATAGCATGTGGAGTATTTACTTATTTATTCAAGGTATGGATCCAAAATGGAAACTGGTGGGGAATGTATATGTAACTCCCCCGCCCAGACAAGATGCATGCTTTATGATGGAAGAACGGGAAAGCACTGAGGATGCTCTCCCACTTAGCCCGTCTTCCTTCTACCTGTTTGCCTCCTGCTTAGCAGCCAGATGCCCATTGCAGTTGTCAACCTGTTTACTTCTGATTCTTTACCTATTTTTTGACTTTTAACCATTTTTTAACCTCTTCATGAATGCTGGATCTTTCTGATGAAAAACATATTTACCACATTATAGAGATGGTTTGTCTTATGAATCATCAGAGTGACTGGCTCTATTTCCCTGGGTGATGATCTAATTGGTTCTCACTTTCACATCACATGATGCTGCTTTCTGTCAGCTCATTATTTATGCAGGCTCACGCCATGTATTTCTGTAGATAGTACGGTTTCCTTTCTATAGCAACTCATCATTGGTCTTCTGCATTTCTTTTCCCTTTTCCTGACAGAAATGAAAAATAAAATGTCACTTTGAATAAATCTATTCAATGGCGGGCTTTTCGGCTAATACTCCTTTTCTTTCAACAGACTCTATTCTTCTTTAACAGAAGCCAAGCTAAACGTTGATTTACTGAAAATCAACTGTAATTTATCTGGCTCAGAAACGACCAAGTCCATCAAAGATAATTATTTAGGGGCAGAACTTGCAGTGATGCCGCTTAATTAACAAATGTAGTATAAGCTTTGCTTTCAGATACTAATGTTTGTAGCAGCTGAAGATTCCTGGGTGCCCAGGAGTGCTCCTAAGTACACCTCACGGATTCTCAGTGTTGCCCTACCATAGACAAATGCCACATCATTGGTACACAAATGATGTTTTTTCTGATACCAAATTACATGGTGGTATCCAAGCACAGGCAACAGAAAGGAAAGCAGAAAGAGGTCTTCGTCCATCAAACACCATCGGTGCCGAGTACAACAAATGCATAGCTTGGTCATCTTGTGGTCCACATTGGTTGTCTTGTGGTCCACATTGCCATTAAAGCCAAGCTCCTAAGTCAAATATTGAGATTTGATGACAAATACTTATCTCCCTGATAAGTCCACCAAAGGTGTGTGGGTCTAAAATACATCTCTTGTGAAACTCATTTTTTTAATTGGAAAATCAAATCTATAGTAATTTATCTTATTATTGTATGTAATCATTTGTGTCACTGTGTGCACATGCACTTGTGTGTTTATGTCTCACTATGCATGTAAGTACTTGTTTGGATATGTGTGCTTGGCATGCTTATGAAAGACAGGCGTAAACCTCAGATGTATCCTCAGGAGCCTTCCTACCTCTCTGTTAACCAGGCCTCACTCCTGGCATCATGAGTAACAGAGAGGTAGGAAGATGACTACTTAGAGCTCACAACAACTCTGCCTCCCAAGGTTTGAGCTTAAAATTTAATTATTTTTTTTAACAAGCTTTGCTGAAAACATACAAACAATTGTGAGTAATGAAAAAAACATTAAAAAGATACATATGGTTAGTTTTGATATCTTTAAGGCAGATTCCATGTTTTTGCAAAGACTTTCCTCCGTCATGATCATGTCGGTGATATGGCGGAGTTTTGGTTAGTTCTGTTATGAGCCACAAATAAATAATTGCATAAATGATGAAGTATTCTCTCTCTCTCCCTCCCTCTCTCCCTCTCCCTCTCCCACCTCTTTCACACACACACACACACACACACACACACACACACACACACACACACACACTGTATATGCATCAAGCATGCCATCTCCTTTTTCAAGAATACACAATCCTATTCTCATTGACACATGATTGTGGCCAGTATTTTGTGAAATAATTAAATGACAATCAGTCTCTAGCACTGCAGTTACATTTCATTATTCTCTGTTAATAACCCAATATATCCTCTTCAGGCCAGATACTTTGTATTAATATAATTTTGTAGCATCTTTCTACTGTTGAGAATGAAGATTCACATTTGTGAAGGGCTTCTGAGGCAGTGAATCTAAAACCAGAAATCACTCCCTGTTGTGACACTCGATTTTAAAATCAGGAAACCTGAACTAGGGTTCTGCCTTTGTCATGACTTCCAAACAGTGACAGGCAAGTTCCCCTTAGATTTCTCTCCCAGACCTGCTGTGAAGAGCATGCATCTTGCAAATTGTAAAGGGGCTACTTGAAAGTGCATGAGTCCAAGTGTCTCATTTGAACACCTGAAAGACTGATAGCATTTATAAAGAAAGTATATATTTTTTTTCTTGCATAAGGGCATGGTGAGAAGTCTGTGGCTATTCTGTAAAGGGGCTTGGATTTCGAGCCAAGATTTCTTTCCAAGAGAATGACAGACATGAAAGTATCAACAGGCAAGATAAGGAAAATGCCAGGGGATAAACATTCTTAATGCTTACAGAATATAATTTTCTTGGAAAATGGATTGACTATTTTTTTTTCTATACATACTGCTCTCTGAACAGGTACTTATCAAACTGGGCTAAATTATGAGGATCTGCTTCTGGACAGCTTAACCAGAATGCAAGAAAGTTGGAGCGATTTCTAAGGACAGCAGTGCATCTTATGGCGTGGTTTAGGTTTAGGACCTGTGGGAAGAGGTTCTGGGATTCTTCAGTTGCTGAGGACAAGGCTAAGGGAGGAGATGTGGGAATGCGTAATCGACTAAGGATGAGGGAACATCTGTTTTCTGTATCTAAGAAAATTCCAAAAGGAACTGAGCTTAAGCTATAGGATAACAAATTTAAATTAGCAACAAGAAAGAATTTCCTGGCCCGGAGGGATGTTGGGTATACAAAGGCTTGCTGGACTCTCCACTGCACATCTTTGCAAAAATGTTTTCATGGAAATGGAATGGTGTAGGTGTGGACCTTCCTGTTCGTTGGTCAGTGGATCAAATACGTTTTAAATAACAATTATTCATTTCCCCAAATTATTGAATGTTGCTACTCTGGGAAAATAAAGGAGAATAATGTCAAAATTAGGAAATCTGTTGAAATCTCTTAACTATTTGCATGCAAAGGAAAAAATATATCTCAATGTCACCAGACTATACTATATTATTCTCCAACAAGTATATTTTTTCTTGGAAGGTTCTAGAATAAAGAACATTACTTTGAAATACCATAAAAAAAATCTCTGTAGAAAGTCTCTACTTTCTTTTACATTCTTTATGTTTAAATTCTTGAACAGTATATGACGGATTGCTGGCTCCCCAACCAATAACACTTGTTTCTGTTTTTCCTGCACTCCTTTGTGTGATGCTGGGTGATACACGTGAGTTCCAGCTGGTGGAAAATAAGGTGACAGTCTTGTTCCATGGAGAGCCAGTTCTGGGCCAATTCTCTTCTTAAAAGAGTCTATGTCCTCATGTCTACACACCTGCCGGCAGCCAGATGGCAAAGAGGCATTAGGAGATGGTAGGAGGGGTCAGAATCCCTGAATTCCAATGTGAACGGTCACTTGCTAACTAGGGACATCAGTTCAACATCCTTTGCACATGAGAAAAAATGATGCTATTTAAATGGAATCCTGTTCTTCCTCCTCCTCCTTTTCTCCTCGTCCTCTTCCTCCTTCCCTTCTGCCTCATCACATTTTTAAAAAATCTTTTGTCTTTTTTGTATGTTTTCTGAGGAATCCCATGGCCAGGCACATTTTTTGTATTTTAATTTCTCAGATCTGGATCAGAGTTTTGTTTTATGTTTTCTTCTCCTTATTCTTCCATAAATTGTGAGGGATGTGAGACAGTATTCCCACTTTTGGAGGGGACTTTTCTAGATAGGATGAGTTGTTTCTGAATGAGCTGATTAATTTTTTTTCTTCTAGAATGAGGTTATTGGCTTTTGAGGCCATACAGAATTGGGGTATGACTTGGTTATTTATTGTAAAGAATCTTTATTATACAAGATTAACACTAGGCAAATTCATCAAACACACACTCTTTGTATCCATGTGCCAAGGCACATAGTATATGTAAAATGAGTTATATCATGCAGCCTTTCAAACTTTAAAGGGTGGCCTCATTCTAGGGTGGCTTAAGAGTATAAATAAATTTGTTAACAGAACATACTTAGTCAGCAACAGAACCGGAACTCCAAAATGGGTCTAATCAAAAACTTGAAGTGTCTGAAGCTTGGTTCTGCTGCAGGTTTTTGGTTGTTGGGAGAAACTTGAGATTGCTAGGCTAGAAACTTAAAACTGTTACAGTCATCAAAGAAGCCATCATATCCTGAATGTTGGTTCTTGCTTTTGGTATGAAGATCATATGTCACCTGAGCACACAGTGAGCATCACACGTCACCTGGGCACACATCAATCTGTAGGAGAAACCCAAGCTCTCATAGCATGTGATATGAAAGCAAATTTCTTGGTTTAAATGTGACTTCCCCATCACTGTGACAGAACCTGAAAGAAACAGTTTTATCAGGACGGATTTGTTTTGTTTCTCGCTTTCAGTCGATGCTGGCTGGCTCCATGGTGTCTGGATCCATGGTGAGGCAGAGCATCTTAGTGGAAAGGGGCTGTAGAATACAACTGTGCTTCAGTGCATGGCAGCCAAGAAGCAAAGAGAAAGAGTGAGCCTGTGCCAGCTGGCTTGCTTCTTCTTCTATGTTTGTTCTACTTAGACTTGGGGTCTGTGAGATGGTATTCACCAGGCTCAGAGCAGGTCGTCATCGTCCTTATCATCATCATCATCATCATCATCATCATCATCATCATCATCATCAACAACAACAACAACAACAAAACACACACACACACACACACACACACACACACACACACACACACACACACAATCGTCTCTGCTGGCAATGCCCTTACAAATCCACCTAGATGTGTGCTTTACAAATATAGTCCCATTTTTAAAAAATGATTCTGTCTGTCTCTGTCTGTGTATGTATGTATGTATGTATGTGTACATGAGTTTTTTAGAATCAAGAATTTCCTGAAGCTGGAGTCACAGTTGGTTGTGAACTGTCTGGCATGGTTGCTGGGAACTGAATGTTGGTCCTCCGTAAGAGCACTGTGTGCTTTCAACTAGAGACCCATTCTCTCCATCTGTGTGCCTCAGAATCAATTCTAAGTGACTGTTGCAATTTATCATATTGTCTTCTGAGGTTGTTCGCTACTTAAACGCCCCCCCCCCTTGCCCAGATAGTTCAGAACCGAGTCAGTACCCGAGAGAATTGTCTCCTGATGTGCTTTACCTGTGCAGTTCCTATTCTCAACCACCATGTCACACCGACTGGGGGGCGGGGGCCGGGGGGAAGGCTGCAGCTGGTAGGAAAGGGTGATTTTGGAAGGGAGCTTTTCCCATAATATAAATTCTTACCATTGAAATGTCATCAGCAGTCAGTCTGCCGCCTCCTAAGCTAAGTGCACATGGGACCACAGATGTATAATTGAGGCTACTTTTGAAAACTTCTCCTATCTTCAGGCATTTCTCTCCTTGACTGAGAAACTCACTTGAAGGAATGATGGAACAGCAAAGACATTCTAAGCACAGCTTGAAGAGGTGCAGGGTCTCTAGTCTCTACAGTCATGGAGTGCTGGTCTTAACAGGTGCTTGCTAATGTGTCTGTTCAAAATATGAAAAGGAACACTAGCTACCAAGTCTAAAGAGCAGGCTCTTTAACATTTTATCTCCTGAGTATGAACAAATTTCACTTCCACGAGGGTGTCTTTGCATTAGTTGTGGCTCTGTGCCTGAGGCGGGGTTGCTTGCTCTAAGGCAAGGGTGAAACTGTAGTTTGCAAATAGAAGAAGATATCAGTTGTCATTAGTGACTATTTTAGTTAAAAACAGGGTTTTGGCAATGTAAAACGTGATACGAAAAGACAACCCCAATACCTGGGAATCCGACGGGAATACCATTCGGAGCTAAAACTGAGTTTGAGATGATGTTTGGCATTGGCAAGGTGAACTTGTTAAGATTTACATGCGAAGCGGCAATAGTATTTGTGATCGTATCAGTGAATGTTAAAAACTCAAGGCCTTCATGTCTGCATCCCAAAAACAAGGAGGATACTCCCTACCCTGTTGGACCTCCCTCTCCAAGACCTTCTTACAGTGCCTTCCATTCAAACAACAGCTTCTCATTAAGGGGAAACACGGGGTGATCCACTGACACCCTCACTTTTCTTCCTTGGGAGAATCTGCATGACTTCCACTCAGGGTAAGCACAAATGTGACAGCAAGGTCCTGCACTCATTCTTCCCTTATTTATTAGCTTTAAAAAAAGTTCTCTACTTATTATTTCCTCATCATTTTCACATTGTTTTAAAGCATTAGATTCCTTAAAATACTAATATTTCTTTCTTTTGGCAATTGTCTCGGCCCCGTCTACAACAGTCGCTGTGGTAGAAAGCCTGTTGGTAATCGGGAATGGTTTATAATGACTGCTGGCCTTCACTTAGGGCAGGCCTAGGAATTAGCTTTCCTGGTAGCCGAATCCCCTCTCTCCCACAGAGAATGTGATTACACCAGGTAAGGTTCAGGGGCTCGCTGAGGAGAGCAGCCAAGTGAGGCGACTGTCTGCTGTGATTGCTGCACCGGGCTTACGGTCTGGGGCTTGAAGATAAATTAAAACTTTCCCCCTCTCTCAGCTTTGAGCAGTGTCCATCTCCAGTGCTTCTTAAATACAATAGCCACACGCTGTAGTTTTCTCCCCATGTCGTGAAGCAGTTTTCTGAGCGTTGCTGCGAGACACATTCTAGCACCCTGTTTATAGAAGGGGGAGAGGTGGAGTCAAGTGGCTCCAGACACAGCTCAGCAGTGCGGCAGCGGAGAAGCAGTGGCAGACTCGCTCCACGAGGCCCTGTCTTGATAAACTGATGATAATTACTTTGTTCCCCTCCCCATCATGAAAAAAAAAAAACAAAGGTAATAGATCTAACTAATAAAACCAAACTAATAAAATCATTTGATCATTTTGATTCACTGCGCATCCCGGTAGTAAGCCTCCCCGTGGCCTCACAAATTGTAGCTGTCAAAGCTTCTTACATTTGTTTCTTTTTGGATATGATTTAATGTCTCCTCCCACTCTGTCACTGTCTTGTCATTTTACTTCTTTCCAGGGAGCAGGGGGATGATCAATGACCAGGACCCAAAACAAGCTATCCAGCAGACCACATCGATGACTGTAGCTTTTCCTTAAAGGCAATGTATATATGCAGTACGTGGTACACTTTGATAATGCATTTGCGAGGGGGTTTCGTCACGATCCATCATGGAAGGGTCAGAGGAGCATATTTCTAACTTAGTTGGACTGGTCTACTCCTGTTTCCAGGCTAGACTCGTTCGTTATATTTAATGCCCAGCTTGTGTATAGTGGTTGGAAAGAGGGATAAAGTCGGACTGCCTGCTTCCTAATAACAACAGGACTAACTAGTCTACCACAGTTTTAGCGACTAACTAGTCTACCACAGTTTTAGCACCTTGTGATATATGTTCCCAATATATTTTCCTTAATAGTTTCTTCTTGTCAACTTTGTGAAATTTGATATATAGTCAAGCTTGCTTGCTTGCTTCCTTCCTTCTTTCCTTCCGTCTTTTCCTCCTTCCTTCCTTCCTTCCTTCCTTCCTTCCTTCCTTCCTTCCTTCCCTCCCTCCCTCCCTCCCTCCCTCCCTCCCTCCCTCCCTCCTTCCTTCCTTCTTTCCTTCCGTCTTTTCCTCCTTCCTTCCTTCCCTCCCTCCCTCCCTCCCTCCCTCCCTCCCTCCCTCCCTCCCTCCCTCCTTCCTTCCTTCTTTCCTTCTTTCCTACATTTATTTTATGCTGAATTTGCCGCCACCCCCAATGCTGTAAGCAAAACAGTTTCTTCTAAGATAACTTTTTCTTCTGTGCAGCCTCCGCTTCTGGCTTTGGGACAGTTTGTTCCTTTTCAGTGAGGACCATCTCAGTGTGGCAGGGGGCTCATGTAGACATTAATCCAGCCATAAGCTCTATAAGCTCCAGGGTGCACCTCAGGCGTTTTGCTCACTGGATATGTTCAATGCCAGAGAATCTACACCTAGACCTTTAAGTTCAGCATTTTTAAGAATGTGCAGCAGAAATTCAGCACTCTTTGTTTGGCCACCGATGCTGTGTGTCCAGCCTCACTGCTGTGTGTCCTGCATAACTACCGACTCCTCTGTTAAACCCCCGATGGGTGCTCATTCTTCTTAAAAGACGCATCTTTCAGTCACTTGGTGCTTCTTCAGATACACACACTCTTGACAGACTGGGCAGGTTCATGGCTGTTCTCAAAGTGAACACAAAGATTTGAACCTCTAAATTTGTATGATTTTTTAAAAAAGATTTTCTGGGTCAAGAGAGTAGCAAAGCATGTTTACAGGTCATCTCGGGCTGCTTACAGGAGGAGGGTCTTTCATCCTTTCCTTCCTTCCTCCCTCCTTCCCTTTCCCTTCCCCTTCCCCTCCCTTCCCTTTCCTTCCTTCCTTCCTTCCTCCCTGTTTTTCTTTTGTTCCAGGCTAGCCTATAAATTTATAATCCTCCTGCCTCCAAGTCCCAAGATCTGGGATTGTAAGTGTATGATACCATACCTGGAAATGTTGCTCATAAATGCTCATAGACTGCTTGGCAAGATACATCATCCTGTACCAGTGCAAGGCAGATAATGTTAATTTGAGTGGTTACTATTTTGTCAAATGTCATGCAAAATCTGCATGCATACTATTTCATTAAGTTTCCGCAACTGTGCTTGTCAGTAGTTGTTGCTACATTGTGCTTGCAGAAGAGGAAGTAGAAAATTAAGGATAGGAATCTAAACTTTGCAGAATAAGAGTGTGGAGGTTTGGTATCTTGGCACGGTGAGGAAGATGGCTGAGGATTCTGGGTGTCAGCGGCCCTGAATCAGCAGTCAGTGTGGCCACACTCAGGCAGCTGCAAATGTATTACCATCACAGCCCACATTTGGGATGCTGGTTTACACATACATCACCCTTCCTGATAAAAAACATTTCCACTCATTTTAGGGTAGGAGTTAATATTTGTATGTCTTCCAAGAATCACCAGTTTCTAAACTTGAACATTTTTTTTTTTTAACCTCTGAAGAGATTTTAACTCTACTGATTTGGAATCCATCTTGAGGAACAGAGAGTTGGCCATCATTAAAAATAAGGTTTGAAAAAATTAAGGTTAAGCCTGTTTTCTTCTTAGTATTCCAGTGATTCCTACATTAAGAAAGCAAACATCTGTGTCACACTGACTCCTGATGCTTCAGTCTCATTTCCACTGGTGTATGTCTTTTTACTGTGAAGTAGGGAAGGAATTTTTATCATTAAAGCAGTGCATAACTGGGATGTCTGACTAGGTCACCATACTGGCCAGTGCCATCATTGTTATGGGACTCTTCATTATTAAAACCCTAACTAAGTATATGAGAACCCTAGAGCAGAGACCTTACAGCATCTGTTTAACCACAATCCAGACTGCCATCCAGGGATACTGGACCACTAGACTGAGAGATGGAGTCACAGGTAAAGAATGATTCTGATGTCAGTGTTAGGTGTATTTTGTGAATGACAGGTAAATACCATTCTTCGGAGAGTTGACAAGAAAAATGTACTCAGAGGAAGATAGTAAGATTTATCACTCCATTGAAGGAGAAACTGCCACTGCTTTTTAATCTGAAGTAACAGTTTCTCTGTGATTTATTTTTTCCTTTGAAGAATAACTACATAATTAAAAATGTAGAATTAACAATGTTCCCATTGTTTTATCAGCCATATATATATATATATATATATATATATATATATATATATATATTTCCTATTTTAATCATTAAGTATGCAAATAGGCATATCTTCTTCCTAGGAAATTTAACCAGGCTAAGATAAAAACCAAAACCACCACTACCACCACCACCACCACCACCATCAAAAAAAAAAAAATCAAAGAAAAAATGCTCTTGGGAAACACCCCCAAGAAAAACAGAAGAGAGAGAGAGAGAGAGAGAGAGAGAGAGAGAGAGAGAGAGAAAGAGAAAGAGAGAGAGAGAGAGACTGTTTTCCAAAAGAAAGCATGGGGGCATTTCAGTTCTCTGACAGGAATGACCGTACTGACTTGTACCTTGGGACTAGTCTCTGGGAACTAAAATTAGTTTCTATTTACCCTGTTATCCACTGAGGTTCATATGGTCTGTATTATTAATTCTGTGGTTTCCAGTGAAGAAACTTACACAGGTGGAAAATGTGCATGCCCATAAATAACACTATGACATTGGGCCACATTTCTAATATGCTCAGGATAATGGAATGCTGTCAATAAATACAGAAGGTTGACCCAGGACAGATGAGGAGGCTGCAGAGTCTTTAGTGTAGATGGCATAGTCTTCTTTAGTGACTCTGGTATCCACTGACCAAACTCCAGGCAAAAGACTCACATGGATCTGCCAATCAAGAGTTAGCAAAGATTCTTCATTTTAAAAGCCTCTCTGGAACCAGTGTAGAAAGCTGGTCAGATGAGCACACAAACATTGGTATGATGTACTCCAAAAGAGAACGCTTACAACAGCATCAGTTGATCATTAGTTCGTCTTGCTCTTGAACTTGTTATCCAGATAACAAGGCTGCTGTTGGACAGACAGTTTGGTTGATGATACATTAAAACACACTCTTTGATATGTTAGTAGTTCAGAGAATGTGGCAGTTGCTGAGATAATTCAGTAGTATACCCCTGAGTTGGTATTAATGCGTGGTAGTGTGAACATTTAAGTTAAACATAAACAGACCCCAAACTGCTGTAAGCTATGTATAAGTGGTGTATTCATAGAATGAGAGCAGAGACAAATGACAGCAACAAAGAGCAGAGAAAATAAACCCCAATCTTTCACCTTGTTACTGCTGTAACAATGCTTAGAAGGTAAGCATTGAGGTATGAGCTGGGTCTGGCAAGTATCTGCTCTTCTGGAATATAATTTCTGCCACTCTCAGGGGGTGTCATCCCCTACCAATCTTTATAATTTTAAAGAGCTTGAGTATTTTTGGGACAGGGAGTACTCAATAAACCTTGGGAGGTGGAAGGGAAGTTTGGCACAAAATCTTCATGCGTGTTTAAGGAGATTTGTAATCTTAGGCAAGGGGAAGTGGGTAAAGGGTCCCAAGAAAATATCCTCACTCAATAACACAAGCAGAGAAACATGAACTATGCAAAGTAAACAGAACTTAGAGACGAGCTGAAGAGGAAAAGCAGTTCATTAATAGTTAAAACTTTCTCATGTTTTGATAACAACTTTTATCATGAATAATTGCATCCATTTAAAAATATGAGCAGAGCTGTTTGTTCTCTTTTCAAAGTTAAATTTTCCCCAACCTTTATTTTCTTTGCTCTGGAATAGTGGAAGCCTTTGTGACTGACATGGCAGGAATAACCTGGCAAAGGTCAGCTGTCCATCTTGGTGTCACGCCTATGCAAACACTCAAGGGAAAGAGTCATCATGGGGAGAACCATTCATTTTCTCTCATCACATTTAATCTTTGTTGTGATGTGTAAAATCTTTGTTCCCCACCAGTAAGCTTCTGCAATGCCTTGGAATGTGGAGAGTGTGCATTCCAGTCACACAGTACTCAAAAGAGAGTGTGGCCAATCAGAATGCCAAGGTTGTCTAGCGTGTCCCGTGGATAGCATTCATCCCCACCTAGACAATGAGGATCATGGGTGAGCTATGGAGGCCCAGGAAGTGCATGGTCAGAAAGAAGTGGAAGAAAACAGCATAGACTTGTCAGAGGAACACACACACACACACACACACACACACACACACACACACACACACACACCACCAACAACAAAACAAAACAAAAAAACCAAAACCAACCAAAACAAACAAACAAACAAAAAAGAAAGCACACAAAGTATGCAGGGGCCAGGCGATTTAATTCCAAGTAAATGAACAGAAGTCACACCTCGTTTGCCAAGGGGGGCATTTGGCTCAGGTGCTTACCATCTGACCCTGTGCTTCTTATCAAGCTAGGTTTGCACTGTTCTGAAAAGGAGCAAAGAGCAGCGTTGATTTAATGATAATGAGTTGGATGAGCAGAACCTCAGGGACCTTAAGAAAATCCTACTCTTGGAGTCAGCCTCAAGATTCATATCTAGCTTTTCTTTCCTCTCCCTCCCTCCCCTTCCCTCTTTCTAGCTGTGTGATCTTCAGAGAGCTAGTTTAACCACTGGGCTCTCATCATCATTTTCTGTAAAATGGGAAGGATGGAATACATCCAACAAGGCTCGTACAAAGATTTGTTGCTACAAAATCACCTACCACTACCCTTTGTACATACAGTAAGTGTATCATCACCATCATCATCGTGTGTGTGTGTGTGTGTGTGTGTGTGTGTGTGTGTATGTGTGTGTGTGTGTGTGTTCTTGTGTCAAGGGGGAATGAACCTCAGAAATTAAACTCAGGTCCCTAAGCATGGTGGGAATCACCTTTATCCACTGAGCCATCTTGACAACTCCCACCTACAAAAATATTAGTTTCTCTTCTAACGAAGAAAGGAAATTAGGTATTTAAAAGAAGCCACTTTGGAGAAAGACAGTCAATTAACATTTCCACACATTTTTATAGATTCAGCGATGTGTGATGCTATGTAGCCAGATTATATAACTAGAGCCTTGTACAAATTTATATCTGCAATGATGTTTTGTGTAGCTTTGTTCTCAGGGGAGAAAATTCGAAATTATCTACATGCTCAACATGGGATTGCTTAAATAGATTTTAGCAATTTCTTTCCGTGCAATGCTAAGCAGCGGTTCACATCATCTCTGGTCTGGAGGCTGAAAGTGGCGGGTGGGGTTTGGAACAGCTTACTGAAAAACTGCCTAGTTAGAGAGGATTCTAGTCTAAGAATTGAAAATTGTACAAGCATTAAAATAATAGAAAAATAATCTACACAGAAACACTTTTCCTTTTTATAATGTGTGATTTTATTTTCTGTGACTTTTAATGTTTTTTATTCTTAAAACAGGCATAATTTAATATTGTCATAATAAAACAATTATTTTTTTACTTTAAGTAATAACACAGGTTCTTAAAGGTACAGTTTATCATACTGCAAAGGTGGAGGATAAGAAGCAGAGGAATTATATGAACGGTATATTTTCAGTCTCTTTCTGAGACTGTGTGTAATGTATGACGCTTAATGTAAAAATATCTAGGTTATTGCTGGTTTACGGGAAAATATTTTTAACATATTTTGCAAAAGTCACAATCTTTTCTCATGGATTTTTTCCAGTAGAACCCAGGCCTCTAGGCTGATGAAGATAAGATGCTGAGGTAGAAAGGATGGCTCTTACTTGCTGTTTACAGAGACAGGATGGGAAGGTGCTGCTCTTCTCACTTGTGGAAAGCTACAGAGATTGGGGCTTTGGCTCATTGATAAAGTGCTTGGTGGGCAAGCATGAAGAACCGAGTTTGAATCCCTACGATCTACGGAAACCAGACTGTGGAGCTCACTGGCTAGCCAGCAAAGCCAAATTGTTGTGCTTCAGATTCCTTGAGATACTATCTCTGGAGAAATAAAGTGGGTAGAGATTGCAGAAGACATCTGACATTGTTTTCTGGCTTCCAAATACATGGACACACACCACCACCACCACCACCACCACACACACACACACACACACACACACACACACACACACACAAGCATTTACACCCTTCTCCTTTACACCGTGTATTCCCCCTATGTACATATTAGGATTAAAAATATACATACAAAGTATTTAGGCTGTGGAGTCTATAGAAGCTTGGACAACATTTTTAATGTAGTTTGAGACATACCGAAACACTGCAGGAGCGGCAACGTTCTCTCTGCTTTTCAGCTTCCTTTTGTACTAATCAAATCACACAACTGAAAAACAAAGAACCGGTTATGCATTTGTTTAAAATTGATTCTCTTAATAGCTTATAATAGGCCTTTGTTGTAAGGAAAACAATCCATTAGCCCCATTAGAATAGCGGGTGATTTGGAGAAACGAGGGAATCAGATTCCATTCTGTCCTAGGCTTGGGAGATCTGTCTGCCTGTAAAGTGAGCTAATACTTAGCACGCAGATTCCACTATGCACGAACGTTGGGAGATCTGTCTGAATCTAAAACGAGCTGATACTTAGTACTCCTTGTTGCCATCGTAGGGCTTTGGGGATCCACGCTTCACCCCTCTCTTTCTATTTATTTTGTACTGTATCAGTGTTTTGCCTGCAGACCTGCATGTGCAATATGTGTGTACCTGAAACTCAGGTCCACCTCAACAGCAGTAAGTACTCTTAAGTACTGAGCCAACTCTCCAAGACAAATCAAATGTCTTAAACAACCTTTGGTTTAGAGCCTGGCAAGACAGATCAGTGGATAAAATGCTTGTCGCAAAAGCATGAGAAGAACCTAAGTCTGAGTCTCCAGCCTACGCAACATTTGAGTGCCGATGTCCACTTGTAACCCAGAGCAAGAAAAACAGAGACAAGTGGATCCTGGGGTCTCATTGACCAGATAGTTAAGGTGAGACAGCCAACTTTAGGCTCGTTAAGGGATACTATTTCAAAATAATAATGTGGACAACATCAGAGGAAGATACCAATGTCTACCTCTGGCCTCCACGTACACAGGCATAAATGTACACCCCTCTACACCCTTTTACACACATGTAACCTACGAAGGTTACTTGTTTTCTCTCTCCCTGTCTCCCTCCCTCATCTCTCTTGCATTCTCCCTAAAAAGTCTTACAATTTTTAAATAAAATTTCTTGTAATGATTTTTTTTATTCTGTGTAATGATTTTTTTTATTCTGTGTATACATATGTGGGGATGGGTTCTGCAAACAAGTGCAGTGCACACAGAGTCTACACGACTTCATGGAGTTTAGAGTTACAAGTGCTTGTGAATTACCTGGATGGGAGCTGGGAACATAACTCTAGTCACTTGGAAAACTTTGCCCACTCTTTACCTGTGAGTTATCGCTCCGACCCTTGCAAAACAAAATTTCTTTTAGCAATTTTCTCCTGAGAAAGAATGGAAGCAGATGAAACTCTTGTAATTTAGAATATTGAGGTTCAAAAGAGAGAATAAAGGATCTAGCATATTCTTATCAGATGTGATGTAGGTGGAAACACAGGTCTCAAGAGAGTCAGGGCAGACTCTAGCCAGCTTCAGTTGTCATAGCTATGTTGAGATCAGGTGTTTCCTTGACCATGAATTAAACCTCAACACTTCTTATATTTTATATATACTCTCAATAGATTAATATAGACACAAGTTTTTTTTGTCATAGTTCAAAGTGTATTTCTTTTTCATTTTATAAGCAATAGAATGATATTTGAGAAAAAATAAGAAATTCAATATAGTAGAAGAGAAACATAAAGAGAATCTTCATGGACAGGCAAACTCTACTGACGTTCGGAATGCTCCCTTCATTAGTAAAAATCTGTCCTTCCATTTTTGTCTTTCACTCTTTGTTTACATACAAATAAACACACACACACATATTTATCAGACTTATGCGATCTTAGGCAATTCATACCCATATAAATCTATGATTCCTGCTCTGCTTGCTTCTTCCTTAGGTGTGTGCAGGATGTGTATGTCAGAGTACATATGTGGAGGTCAGAGGATAACCCAGACCAAAGTGTCCATACTCACCTTCGGTCTTGTCCGAGACAAGGCACCTTATTGTTTGTGGCTGTGTTCCCTAAGCTAGCTGGCCAGGGACTTGTGGGAAATCTGTCTATCTGTCCCTCCCATCTCATCCTGGCAGCACTTGGATTACAGATGTATACCTCCATGTCCAGCTTTAATCTGCGGTCTATACATTATGGAGATCTGAACTCAGGTCTTCGCACATGTGTGGAAAGCACTTTACGCACTGAACCATCTTTGCAGGCACTGTAATTCCTGTTTTATAGCCACAAAGTATTATATCACACAGTCTATGACAATGTACGACACCATCTCATACTCTTGATTACTTAAGCACATAATTTTACTACTGAACATTTTAATTGTGCACAATGTGCCACGTCTAAGTAAATTATGTTACCTACCTATTTATTACGGTTTGATGTTTTGTTGAACACTTTACTACCATATCTAATCTTCTAATGAACATATTTAGCCCAGATGGTTGTCTATTTTGTTATTTGTTATTCCAAATTTTTACGTGCATTTTAAGTTTGATTAACCCTCTCTCCTGGCACACATTTTCAGCGAAGTGGGAACAACATGGGAGATGGAAGAAGCTCTTTGAAGTAAACTTGGAGCAGAATGCCGGCTTCTTTATCCACGTGTATCTAAGGCGCATTGGCTTATGTTTTGCTGGTTGAGGTGGTAGTGTCACCTACTTTCTCTGTTCACTGACAGTAATGTACCAACATTGCCCTGCTCAGACTCACCATTACCCTCTGTGTTGCAGACTCCTGGAGTGAACTTTCATGTGATCCTCCGATGGCTTCATCGACAGAGCTTGATACACTGGTTCTTCCTCATGCATCTGAGGCAGGTTTGTTTGTTCCCCTCTCATTTAAATCAGTTTACTCTGGTTCTTCCTTTTTCGACCTTGGACATATAGACAGGTGCTCATAGCCCGGATAGTCTCATCTATGCACAACCCTAAATTTTATCTATTTTCTGACAAGTGCCAAGTTCATTTCTTCACACATCTTTCTCTAGTCTTCACTCTTATGGTTCTTGCAGACTCTGGGCTTGAACACCTAGTAGACAATTCAAACTTGCCACTTGGAAAGTTGAATGGCTCATCTCATGTTTCTTCCTAACAAAGCTTCAGAAAGTTCTCCTGGCTCTATAAAGGGGAACTACATCCACCCTCCCAGTTCTCTGCGGAGACTCTTGAACACTGAGTCAGAATGAGGTTAAGAGTTTAGGCTCTGTGTACAGCTGGGAATGCATCACTGTGGTCCAGGCACGTACGAGTTACAGTCCAGCTTACATTTTAGAGAACTTGATCATTCCATCTGCGAATTCCACTGATTCTGCTTTCCTAATATCTGAGCATAGCCACTGTCTGTAAGCTCTTCTATACTTCTCTTTTTTGTCGTAGCAAGGTTTCTTGTCATCATATCTACCAGTGTGAATCTTTTACTTGATCAAGTTCCAGTGTAGGGGAATGCCACATCGGTGAGGCGGGAGTGGGTGAGTGAGTGAGTGAGTGGGTGGGTGGGTGGGAGAGCACCCTCATAGAAGCAGGAGGAGGGGGATGGGATGGGGGGTTCTGGAGGGGAAAATGGGAAAGGGGATAACATTTGAAATGTAAATACATAAAATATCCAATAAATATCCCAAAACAAAATGCAAAGTCCTTACTAAAACTTGATGCATTATAAAAAATACAACCAGAATGAAGGGTAATGGAAATATGAGTTTATAACTTAGAGGCCTGTGTCCAGAACCCAAATACAGATCTCACCTCAAAGTGTAGCTCATCTGTCATGGGGAAGGTCTACTACGTACTTGATAGTCTGAAGACTTGATTGACACACAGACAGTCTGGTAATAGTCGTGAACATCCAGGAAGAGTGAAAAATCCCAGATTGCACCGTAAGACATTCGTTTTGTAGAAAGTTTCACTTTTAGCTTTGTAAACTAATAAATTAATTGTTTAAATGTGTGTGTGTGTGTGTGTGTGTGTGTGTGTGTGTGGTATGTACCACAATGTGCCTATGAATTTCAAAGTGCAACCCCAGATGTTTATCCTCCCTTTAACTTTGTCTGTGGCGGGGGCTTTTGTTGTTCAAGGTTGTGTGCTACAAACTAACTGACCCCGAGCTTCGGAGCTTAGGGAGTCCCCTGCTTCTGCCTTCCTTCTGTCTGCAAGTGTGCTGGGACTACAGATGTGTAGCAGTGTATTTAGCTTTACATGGGCACTGAGGAGTCAAAGTGTGGGCTCCGGGTTGGGGACCCTTAAGGCAGAGACAGGGGAAGAATTAAAGGAGCTGATTGGGATGGCAAACCCAAAGGAAGACCAACAGTGTCAACTAACCTAGAACCGCTGACCTCCCAGAGACTAAGCCACCAACCAAAGAGCATACATGGGCTGCTCCATGGCTCCTGGCACATATGTAGCAGAGGCTGCCTCATCTAGCCTCAGTGGGAGCGGATGTGCATAATCCTGTAGAGACTTGATGTCCCAGGGAACGGGGAAAAGAAAGAAAAGTGTGGGCCCATGCTTAAGTGACCAGCACTTGATCCACTGAGTCATTGGCCCTGCATTTATTTCCTCCTCACCCCCTTTTAGGTACCATGGGGACTCTATGAATCAGATGCTTACAGTGTGGTTCAGTGCATGCATAAATGATACATGAGCTATTCATTGCATATGTATGCGCTACCCAATGGTTTGGCATCCTGGTCCTTCTGTATCCATCTCATCTGTTATCCTTAACTAAAATCAGTTGACCAAGCTTGGCAAGTTACCCAGATTTTAATCTGTATCAGGAAACAAGGGGGAAGGGGGCACGATCAATTCTTTTTGGTTTATATGTGTGAAATTAAAGTTTCTCTACTATGTTTAAAAATAGAAACATTCATTACTACTCTCCATATGACCAGTAGCAACTTTCACCCGGTAGTATTCAGTATTGGTTTTAGTAGCTTGCACAGTGGCTAGGTTTAACTAGGGGCCAAGTACCACTCAGTTTCTTTTAAAAAATGGGAGTAATTATTGGAGCTTATGAGATCGACAGGAGCCACCTCCACTAAAAATAGAAAATATTTGGACTTAGCCACAGGCACATGACAGCAGGTACGAGTCCATGAGCGACGCCTCAGCCTGGCCTGCCGCTGACCTGCTTCTGAAGGGGACAGGCTATTTACTGGAATAGATGACATACTGGGAGACCCCTTCAGTAATTCTGTTCCATGTCTCTTAAGCTCAAAATGCCAACTAGGGGAAAGTTTGATGCTGTTTTGGTTCTGGAGACAAACCTATTAGAACCAGGGCTGAGAGTAGAAAATGCATTGTGTTGGGCCTCTTGTTAAATCTGAGCCATAACCTTTGGACAGGGTAGAAATTTTGTGGTTTTTAATTCCACTTATGTGCTTTGAACTTCAAGTTTTCTGTGTGGCAAAGTTAGTATCGGCTGATATCTTTACTGGTGAAGGGTTTTCTAAATTAAATAGCGCTATATGTAATTGCTACAAAAAATACAGATATTCATTTCTTCATACATATCCAACTCAAAATAATCTGATTCATCTTTGGAAAGGAGGAAGAAGAAACATACAGACGCAGACACACAGACAAACACACACACACGCACACACACACACACACACACACACACACGCACGCACACACGTACACACACACCAACCACTGCGATAAAAGAGAAAAGGCTCTGAGAAAAATCACATTTAGTGATCAGACTCAGTGCTCTTGGCTGCTGTTGCCAAGGTATTTGTGATTATTATCTTTTTTTTTTTTTTGTATGAGAGTGAATACATGGAAGCAAAAAAAAAAAAAAAAAAAAAAGCTTGCACTTAACCAAGTAAAATATAAGACACACACGTGACTAGGTGTGTAGACAGGGCTCAGAGAAACAGATGTTCTATGAGTTATTAAAATTTCTCTAAATACAATTTCATCCCCTCTATCTAATGACTGCTCTGCTCTTGTCACACAGTCACAAGTCAGAGCAGTCAAGATGGTTGAACGGAATGGAGAAGGGGCATCTGGAAGCCACGTTTACCACACCTAGGACTTTCTCTACAGTATGTGTTCACCCTCAGTGGAGAGGGCTAGCCTGGATGCTACCAAGTGGCTCTTCAAAAGGGTAGAAAAAAAAGTCCCTTGACGGCATAATTTCTAGGATTCTTTCTCTGGAAACCCCTGTGGAATTACAGAGCTTAAAATAGGTTCTTTCTGATTTGGTTGTCTTTGCACTAGCTTAAAACTCAGGCCTCTCTCTCTCTCTCTCTCTCTCTCTCTCTCTCTCTCTCTCTCTCTCTCTCCTTTTCTCCAGTGCCCATCATCTTAGCAAGCTTTTTTGTTTTCCATACACGAGAAATGAAGCCTTCTGTACCCACAGATTGGGAGCTAAATGCTTCATATTTATTATCTTTAAGGTGCTGTGTTAATGAAAGAATTTTAATCATTGACATTGCTCTGTGAATTATGTATTACAAAAACCCCTGCTGGTGAGTTAGACAGAATTAACCTACTATAAGGGGCATTAAAAAAATCACAGCTAATTAGTAAGCCAACAGGAACAAAGAAGAGAAGATAAAGACGTGGAGAACAACGCATGCAGAAAGTTACTGCTGCTCCCTCCAGCAATGGCTTCCTCTGCATCGAGCTGGGCGGACATGCAGGAATGTCTGCATCCCGGCTCCAGCTTCCAATCAGCTGAATTCTATTAAACTCCAGCATTTTTATGCTTTGCTATTAGTTCTTGAAGCTGCAGTCTCATAGCTCTTTCAAACCATAGAAACCCAACAGCTCGTAATATAACATGGGAGATATTTTAAACGCTTTAAAATTATTTCCCAGGCGATCTATATTAGAGATGCAGAGCAATGTGAGGGGATTATGACGGGAAATGATTTCCAACCGTTTCCCACCCTCCACTCGCTTTTTCTGATCATTAGACATCCCCTATGTGTTCCTGTATTTTAAAGAAGGAAAGCTTTGTCCGGGCTCCCTTCCGAAGGCAGTTCCGTATGGAGCAGATAAAGCCAGGTGTAGGTTTAATCCCCTGGTGACACCCAGGGCTGTGTTTCTCTTTATCCCTCTGGTGGCACCCAAGCTGAGTTGAGAGAAGTGACTCCCACCAGCCAGGGGGTCAATGGACACTCACCAGGCAGGAGATCAATTGAGCCTCACAGCCAAGGGTTGACACCTGAGACTCATTGTTTATCATTTTTCTTTCTAAGTCAGAAATGGAAAAGGAGAAACCAAAACTGGACAGAGTTAAGGCAATCGTTATAAGTGCGTATTTCTATATGTTCTTGATCAACAGAGGCCCCACATAGTAAAAGGATAAGACAGCCCTCGACCTTTCCATCTTGCCTGGAATATTTCTTTTCATGCTCATCATGGTGAATTTCCTCCCTCACCTAACCTCATCCAAGACCACTGTCATCCAGATGAAACAGTGCCCTGGCTTGTTTTTCTTTAGAGAGAGTGTCCTGTCCTTAATCTCTCCCTCCTCCCTTACTCCTGGTAGACTGTGAGACTGGCTGCCAAGAGTTGGATGATTTAAAACCAAAGTGAGTTGAATACTCTTGCAAGATTTTTTCCTTTTTTGGCAAAAGGCAATTGGTCAAGTGATCCATGGGAGAGAGGAGGTTCCTATTTTGAAAAGCAGAAGGGAACAGGCTGTCAGCAGCAGGGTGTGAAGTGGTATTTTTTTGTAGAATTTTGGCTCCTGCTATGCATGGCTTTGGGTAGTAGGCATCTCTTTCATGTTCTTGTCTTGGCTTTTCTAGAGTTTTCAGAACTGAGAAAACGGTTCCAGATTTCAATCCTGTGAGGTTTTCTTGTTATTAACTGCAGCGAATATGTTTTTGGAATTCGGTAACAAATTGCTCTTGAGTGGAAGAGTTCTGAGCTACTTTCTATTCCTATCTTTCTGGGAAGAAGAGACCCACTCCTTTTTTGCTTAAACCCATGTCACTTTTACTCTTGCTTATACCAAGTTCCCCAGGCCCTGTATATCCTGGGGGAGTGGGGCCTCAAGGACCAATTCTATTTTCTACCACACTGTACTCCAGGCCCAAAGATTACCTTTATGTCCTGATTCATTTTTCTCTTTCTATAACCCAATAGCACAGACTGAGTCACTTATAAAGAACAAAGATTTACCCAGTGTACTGGCTAGTTTTCTATCAACTTTGTACAAGCTAGTGTTATCAGGAGGAGGAGGGAGCCTCAGTTGAGAAAATGGCTCTCCATAAGATCAGGCTGTAGGAAAGCCTGTAGAGCATTTCTTATCTAGTGCAGGAGAGCCTCATCTATTGTGGATGCTGCTATCCCTGGATGGTAGTCCTAGGTTCTGTAAGAAAGAAGGCTCAGTAAGCCAAGCAGGAGCAAGCAGCGCCCTTCCATGATCTCTGCAACAGCTCCTGCCTCCAGGTTTGTGCCCTGTTTGAGTTCCTGTCCTGATTTCCTTTGATAATAAACATTGATATGAAAGTGTAAGCCAACTTACTCCCTGTGGTGCTTTGGTCCTGATGTTCATCATAGCAACAGTAATTAACTAAGACACCTAGATCTGTCCTGGACTGAAAAGTTCAAGATTGGGCTGCTGTATCTACTCTGGTCTCTTCTTACTGGCAGGGTCTGCAAAGACCCAAGGTGGCATAGGTTTTTGAATGGTGACATGGATTGTCTTGCTTCTAGCCTCTTTTTTTATTTTCAAATACATAAACAAACAAAGAAACAAACAAAAGAATAAATAACTCAGCCCCAGAAGATTTTAGCACCACCCCAGGGGCCATTTAACCTCAATTACCTTCCCCAAAGTTCTGCTTCTAAAGGTCATACTTAGATTATGTCCATCTTTTAAAGTCTTGTCAAGGCGTGTTATACTTCAGTATGAACACAGGGGCATATGGACCTTTGCACCATAGCAAACTCCTTCACTAGACTCCTGGTTCATTTTAAGCAAAATATTTTATAGTCTTGATTTTATTTCTGAATGTTCCTATGATAAGTTCCTTTTCAATGGATATTTGTATCCCCTTCAAGGGTTACTTTCTTTATGACCTTCCTAAGTGGTAAATCTTACTGTATCCCACAGATGCTTGCAGCCTCCCTCACAGGTTCCACAAGGATTTTCCATAGCCTCCCTCAGAAATCCCTACCCACAATCCTCCTCATCCTTTCACACAGTCTCCACAGCCTCCTACATAGATTTCATCCACAGCTTCTTCTAGGCTCTACAAACTCTCTCACAGATTCCCCAAGGTACCTCCCCAGATTCAGCTCAGCCACCCACTCCCTCTCCATAGCCGCTATTGCCCCCTGCACAGATCCCCCACAGCCTCTGCAGCCTCTCCACAGCCGCCCACATGGATTTTACACACCCTTTCCATGGCTTCCCACAGATCCCCACAGTCTCTCCATAATCTCTAAACCTCATATACAGATTCCCAGACACTCACAGCCTCCCTCACAGCTCCCCCAGAGTCCCCAACCTCTCTCACAGTTCTCCCACAGCCCCTCTATCCTTCAGTCACTGCATTCTCTTTCACTGGCCAGGAGGTAGGACAGAGTCTCATTCCTCTTGTGTAGTCCAGATCAACCTTCCTCCTTTTGCTCTAAAACATGCTTGACACTAGTTTGCCAATGGCTCCTGCACTACTGCTGACAGAACACTGACCTCTCCACAGTTCTCTTCTTTGCTCATTGACTCTCATGTCACCTGACCACTCACCGAAGTATGGCTGCAGGCTCTGAGATTTCCTTCCCGTAGATTTACTTAAGTACAGAATTGATCCATGGGACCTTTGGCTCCTCAAGTCCTGTGTGTTTTCTGCTCTAAGCCTCCTCAATCTTACCCTACCTTCTTTCTCCCCTCCTGAGATCCTGTGCTTGCAGGCTCCACCTGCTAATTCTCCCTCACAGCTCCTTTCCAGAAGCTTCATTCCTGCCTTATGGTCTGCAAACACTACCTCCTTTGTTGCCTGGCCCTATCCTGTCTCTCCCATTCTTAGTGCTCTCTTTGGACAAAGATGACTTCTAATCTCTCTGGGCTACTTTTTCCCACCCTGGGGCTTCTGTGACTTTCTTATACAGTTTGAATTCTCCTGTCAGTCAGTTGCTACAATCATACTTTGCTAGGCCATTCTACTTTGTCAGTCTGGTTTTTTTCACTGTGCTGCTCCCAAGTACTGTGAATTCGTGTGCCCAGGACACTCACTGCACACAGCTGTGGCAGACGCACTTGGATTTTCTCCTGTCTTGTTCAGCTTTACCCACAATTCCCTCAACCATCGCAGACTCTTGGATATTTGTAAGCAACTTATACATGTTTAGGCTTCCCCAGATTTCTAGTAGCTGAGTACTGTGTGGGTCTGTGAACGTGGGCACAATGTACAACATCTCTGCCTTCAACCCTTGACTTCGTCATTGGACTTGGGTAAAAGTTAATAGAATTCGTCTTCATGAAGTCCTGAGTGTACTACCTAAGTAAGGCTGAAAAACGATGCCTCACTGAGTTACTTTTCTGGTTCTGTGGTGAGTTACCAGAGGCAAACATCTTCAAGGGACATGGGGCATGGGAATCTCACAGCTTCAGAGGTTGGGGGCACAGGTGCCTGCACATGTTGTTTCAGGAGTAAGGCAATTCGAGCCATCTTGGTGTAAGCATTGAGCAGAGAGTCCTGTTTACCTTTAAATACTGGGTAAGCAACAAGATAGAGGAAGAGCATCCCCTCTGGTGGTTTTATATCATGCTCTTCTTTCTGGAAATTCTAGCATAAGCCCTCAGGCTGCTAGTCAAGATGCTAGGACGATAGTATTGGGAGTAGACTTCTGCATCATGGCCGCCATTTTTCTACCATGTCGATTTTTGTCTTCAGGCATCTTCTTTTCTATGATTCTGTAAATGATTACTTTAAACGAAGACTGCAATTGCCTTTCTGATTAACTCATTGTGCCTTCTACACTCCCACAGCACTCCACGCAGGCTGGTCTTTGTTGGTATGGGTTAGTGGGCTTAAAAACCAAATATTAAGTTTTAACCATTTCACACACTGAAACGTAAGTCTGTTACCTCTTTACCTTCCCCATCTCTTGCTGACTTCTTTTCTTTTTTCTTCCTTACTTTTTGTCATGCTCATAGTTTGTGTGTGTTGGGAAGGGAGAGAGAGACACTGAGTTTAAATAAAGTCTCTTACAGGGAAGGGGGTAATTTACTAAGCCATGGGCAACTTACTAGTGGATACATAAAAGGTAGGGCCTCAGGATCCTTTCCTCTACTCTCTGTGGAGTACTAAAGGGCCCACTCTTGTGCAGGAAACTCCAGGTGCTGTGTGCCCATGACTGCCACAGCAGGCCCTGTCCCATGATGGAATCTCGCTGCACTCCTCTGATATCCTTTCTGAACTATGATGCCCCTGGACCATGGAGGGGGTAATGCAGATGCCCCATTTCAGCAGTCATTTAGTCTTAACTCTTTGATCAGCTATGAGTTTCTGTATTAGGATTATTGTCCACGACAAAAAGAAGCGTCTCTGACCAAGGCTGAGAACAATATTAATCCTCTCGTTTGTGGATATAAAAGTAACATTTAGAAGGCAATTTAACTATATGTCCACATAGCAAAGCAATACTAGTAGGTCCCTCTTGCCCAGGGGCTTCATTTGTAGCTCATGCTGACCTTAGACTCATGATTCTTCTGCATCGATGGCCTGAGTACTGTCACGTTGGCCTCTCACTTCTTTTGCAGTAGTCATTCTAATGCCTTTTAGTTATTTCTTTTTTATCTGGTTTCCTCCCTTGCAAAAGTATTTTTTTTGACAACATCTCACTTGGATGTTCTAACTTAGAGACTGGCAAAAAGATACCAAGGGGATAAAAGCGATAGTTAACATTTTTTGGTAAAAAAATACCCTCTTCTGTGTTTCTATATATTATCTAAAATCACCCTCAAATAACAAGTTACTTTGTGTAGAGAATTCCTTGCAAACAAATATAATAAATATGAATTTTTTATACCATCCACATAACAATTCCATCTAATCAGTTCTGATAATCGAATAGGATTATCAGAAGAGCAGGTTAGCTTATTTTCAGAACTGAACTCAGTCTCTCAGGACTCTAGTGACACCACCCTGTTCCTTGTTGTAAGTGGCTGTGACCCAGGATAGTGTGTGTCAGAGAAACTTTTTCTGGGGCTTACTCTTCTACAGATGTGATGGACACATCACATCTGGAGGCCTAGATGCCTCCAGAAGGAGAAATAGTTTCAATTTTCCCTATAAAAACATCTGTTCTGTGATCTCTTTTCTTGAAAAAGTTCTTCTCAAAGTTGTCCGGGATCACAGTGGGGAGATAGCTCAGCTGGTAACGTGCTTATAGGGAGAAATTTAATCCCCAGGACCCATGTGAGCAAAGCTGGCACCGTGGAACATGTTTGTAATTCCATTGCTGGTGATAGTGGACACAGGCAGATTCCCGAGTGTTACTGGACAGCTAGCCTGCCTACTTGGTTGGGCTCCAGGCCAGGGATGGACTCTGTCCCTAAGAGCAGAGATTAAACTCTTGCCTCTACATACATTTTCATACTTTCACAATATACAGATGCACATAGACACACACAAATACATACACACACATGTGCGTGTGTGCTCTCTCTCTCTCTCTCTCTCTCTCCTCTCTCTCTCTCTCTCTCTCTCTCTCTCTCACACACACACACACACACACACACACACACACACACACACACACCCAGGGGTGGGGGTAGACATACACAGGTATACACAAAAGAAATGTGAAGATTTCATATAACATTGCCTGAGCAAGTACTGGCCGGCTGCTTTTCTGATAGGCATATTTGTCCTATACTTTTCAACATTATCTCTCTGGGACGATGTCTCGGTGGAAGTCTTATTAACATGTCATGTATGCATACAGCTGCTTAAACCTGAAAAAGGAGCAGGCTGTTTGCACTCATGCAAAAGTCACTCTCCTTCTAGTTAGGGAATAATTGCTCTACAGCCCTAAGGTACCTTTACCCTCGTGAATTTCCATCACTGGGGAACTCGGCTCATGAAAGAGTGATCTATTATTCCAGCTTATGTCTGGACATAGCACGTTATGAAGAGGGAATGAGAGAACCATGAGGAAGCTGTCACAGTCATTACCACTTCTAAACACTCTTGCTGAAGGCATCCAAGGTGTGATCTGCCAGGTGGAAGATCTATTGCTTAGGTTCCTAGCCCGTGGGGGAGAGCCAAGTGGCCAGCTGAACCTCACCCATGCAAAAACTGTAATAGGCTTGACATAGTTAGCACATTCCTTATCCTGTCCATAGTTAGTGCATTCCTCATAGCTTTTAGAGAGGAAAGTCCCCACAGGGCCTTCCCTGTCCCTTTTTAACCTAGCCTGCTGAATCAAAAACTATCTTGGAGCACTTTCTAAATCATTAAATGAAGAAATATTATACATGTGACAATGCTAGCAGGGAATCTTCTAGATACCCATGTTCCTTTTGGACTTTAACCATAGAGCGGAGGTGGCTGCATGGGCCTGCAAACACCTTTTGATGCTTGTCTTTATGACTGATCGGCTAATCTGTCATCTAGCAGCGAGGAGGTAAAGTACAAGCAGGTGTTCAACAGGCAGCCCTTTGTTACTTGTAAACTGCTGTCTTATTCCATAAAACCAAAGCTTTTCCATGATGAACTTTAGGACGGCCAAAGTCTGTTGACAATGCGTAGTAGAAACCCAGGGTGATGTTGTTCAAACTTCAGGCCGGGCATCCCAAGCATAATGCTGAAAAAATATATTTTAAACTGTCATTATTTACCAGCTGGAGCCTAAGGACCAGCTCCTGTGTAAACACTTAAAAACGTGCATTTATCTCATGGAATGCTTGGTGAGGCAGTTCTCTTATTACAGTTTCCAGAAGTGGAAACTGAAACTCACACAGGTCAAGTCACTCACTGAGTTTGGTAGGAGAGTGAGGACGAATAACCCTTGGCCCACAGCCTATATTTGTAGCATTTTCTATATTTCTACCTCTTGTATTTAAAGCTCATAAGCCTGTTCTTTTTGTGTTTTTCTTCTTCAGACAGGGTTTCATTTATCTAGCCCTGACTGGCCTGTAGACAAGGGTAGCCTTGAACTCTCAGAGCTCAAACTTTCTCTGCCTTCTGAGTGCTCAGATTAAAACTGACATGCCCCGCTGCAAATCAGTTCTTGAAGCTGAAGGTTAGGTGTGCTGACTGGCCAGTGATTCAGCTGAAAAGGCACATAACAAGGACACTCACAACTGTGCTGACTTTGACAGTAAGCACACACTTGACCATAACAAACTGTCATCCCATGCCCAACAACATGCAGAACTGTGTATGGAAGTGTGTGCTTTGGGGTTGAAGAAGTGGGGACACTTCTGGGTCTCAGTCTTCTGTCAGAGGGCAAAGAATTCAGCCTCTTTCCCACCTCACCCAGCCTGTTTTTCTCTCCCCAAAGGCAGCAGGGAAACCTGGCCAGTATTGGTTTATAGCTGCCTTCTCGCAGTCTTCTCAACCGTACCCACTAGCGCTTACAAAACTGTCCCAGTTTGGGCAGCAAGTCACGTGATTATCTTAAGTTTTGCATATTAATATAGGGAAATGGGAACATCAGATGGGCTGCACAATGCTTACTTTCCCCTATTATTTTTTTACTATTTTGAAAAGAACTTAAGACAATGGGGGGAAATAAAAGCATTTTAATGAATCATGGAGGCACAGTCTACAGCTCACGGTCTGTTCTAGTCCCCACACCTGCCTCCCTTCCTGGCTAATCACCTTCTCTGGTGAATGTGGGCACTGCAAAATTTTGCATAACTGCTGGCCATCCAAACTCTGTTAGGGAGAGTGACTTCTTAATGAAGGTAGAATTTCTTGATTAAATGAAGCTCAGAGTCCTGGTTTGGAGAAGCCTTATGCCAACTCCATTTTTGAATGGGGACTCTGGAAACATCAATACTCTTAGAAGCAAAGGAGCAAGCAGCTAGACATTCCGTTCTCTCCACACAGCAGCTGACACCACAGCTGGCTTCTGGGAACTCTCACTGTGCCTCCACCTCCTGTGCTGGGCAGTGGTGTCATATGGAAACAGTTGAGGGGGGCTTTCTGGACCCCTTACTTCTGGGCATCCTCTCTGAACCTTACCCCTACGCCTCCATAAAACTCTGGAGGAGCTCAACCCAGGCCACCAACCTAATTCTCAACTCTGGGAATTTCATATATAAATGCTGCTGAATGAATTAAAACTTTAATTTAGTTTATGAAATTCCAAAATAGTGCTGGCGTTGCCAAAATGCCAACTTTATTGGAGGCTTAGGTTGAAATGTCAGGATTCTATTTGCAGTCTGGGTGAATATTTTGAACTGGGACTAAGTCACCTCTGTGACTGTTTTTAATGTGTTTTCGTAAAGCCTGGCAGAATTATATAAATAAAATGTCTTCAGATTTTCATCTTGGCTTGACTCTGCAGCAAAAGGTGTAATCGGACTCCATCACAAGCACTATGGAAAAACACCACCCAGCTGACAAATTAGTGGTATTCGGTGCTAATATTACTAATTCAACATTTGGAAGGGTTACTCACTGGGGAAAAATAACACATTCTATAAGTCACAGGGGAAACTAGGGAGATAGTTAATGGGTGTTGGCTTCCAGGCACGAATGGCTCACAATACTCTTCCAACCGCTGCTGAATCCCTGCCAATAGACGTGGAAGTAATTGTCAGCAAGATTTACTGTTACTTTCACATTTACACAGTGAGAGAGGAAAGGTTGTGTGAGTTCTCCGAAGTTGAGTCCCGACTTCGCTTGCCTATAGAATGCACCCTGATTATCTCTAATGTATGTTGTAGAAAGACTTCTGCACTTTTTGACTCTTGGAGTCTTCCTTCTTGGCAGGAATGAATTCTCACTTAGCCCCTACCCCCACCCCCACCCCAGCCACTTCTCCTTGGATCAATGAGCTGAGCACCAGTTTGATTCCCCCACCACTACCCGTGGCAATTTTTTTTTTCACTCAGTGAAGCAGTTCATCAGTGGTAGGATTAGGAGTTGGATTCAGACAGACAGCAACTAAGTCCAGCCTGGGGACTAAGAAAAACTTAAGTAAAGAAAGAGGAGAAAGACTTAAGTTTTGAAAGGGAAAGTTGCTTGCCAACTTAGATGTCAGTGAGGTAACTTCCTTGGTGATAGAATGTTCCAGAACTTGCACAGCAAAATGCTTTTTTGCTTTGTTTTGTGCTTTCCATTTTGCTTCTATTCTTGGAATGCCCAGTTTGTGAGATCGTATAAAGCTGCTTCTCTTTCTGGCCGAAACAGGAATAAAATAGAGATGACAAAATTTGCAATTTCCTTGGATTTGGATGCATTTTTCTAAGAGCAAAGGGCAAATAAAATCAATGGGTGTCAGGAAACCATGCAGCAGCCTGCAAGCTTCCTAGATCACACGTACAACTAAATGTATCACCACCACACACAGAAGATTATCTCTGCCTTAAATTTCAGGATGTTATTTCCAGGCATAAGAAGCACCTGTCCAGAGAAATTCTCCCTGTAATGAAGGCCATCTGGCCAGGAGACAGAAGTATGGGCCGAGGATGATGGGAAGTGCTCAGAAGGCTCCTGGTAGGAGTGAGGCAGCAACTGCTCTTAGGACTCCTGACAACTGGAGCACAAACATCCCACACAAGGAGCCATTTGTATAGACAGTGTTTACTCCGACAGGAGGCATCTGAAAAGGAATGGATTTGAATTATAAAACTTTTCTTCCCTTATGTTAAAAAAAAATAGGCATGCTATGGGTAATCTGAAACCTGGCACTCGCACTTGTCATTTGGACATTTACAGTGGTGCTTGTTTACAAACCATCAAGCGCTTATCCCTTGATTGCTTTCGGAGAGGGAGGAGAAGAGCTACAAAAGGACCTATCATTTTCAACTGCTCATCAACATTTAGATGGAGGTGGAGCAGGATTGGTATGGACAAGCCGCACCGAGATGGTAGATGTTGGAGGAGAACACAGTACTCTCTGTGTGAGCTAGTGATGCGAACCCTTAGGCTTTGTGTTTTTGTCACAGAGTGCCAAAATCAAGTATTTCCTAGGAGACCATGGTGTGTTTATGTGATAGGCACCTGGATGTGTGGTGGGGGTGGAACGATGTGAGAATGATTCATTACGAATTCATGGACTATTATGTCCTGGGTATGATCTCTTTGCTTTCAGAGTGCCGTAGTTTTGCCAGAATTCATTTAACAAATGCATAGTTAAGTTCTGACTCTGTGCCAAACACATTGCTCTGGAAACTAGAGCTTTATCACTGCTCAGAAGAGAAAGAAATCTGTACCTCTCAGCTTATATTTGAAAGGCAAGATCACCCCATCCACAAAATAAGGCAATTAATATTAAGTGATATGGGGAAAGAAGCATTTGAGGTATAGGAAAAATGACTGATTGTAGGCATGAACTGGCTGTTCAGAGCGGTTTTGTATAGAGAGCGTAAATGCCTAAAGACATCAAAGAGGAAGCCTTGTTGCACATGGAAGAATGTCTAAGGTTGAGGGTAGAGGAGATACAAGGATCCTGGCAAAGGAGCAGACTTGGTGCAAGGAGCTAAAGGTGGTCAAGTAGGAGTGGATGGTGCAGATTAGTCAAGCCTGACTGTGTACCATCTTGTTGATGATGTCTGAGCTTTTGCTGTCTGAGCAAATCAGATGGACATTGGAAGGTCTTCAGAAGAGATGGCTTATTAAAGTCAGTGCACTTGCTGTGTTAAGACAACTCTGCATGAAGGCGAGATTGGGAGGAGAACCAAAACAGGCTTTTGTGGAAAGGTGCAGGTATAGAGGTAACGGTGACCTAGAATAGGACCTTAGCAACTGAGGGAATAAATAATGCTGAGTTTTAAGATTAATTCTAAAGCTAATGGACTTACTGGATATAGAGTGTATATATGGATATATGTGCTGAATTCGTTTTCAATCTTTTCCCAGCTTCTACAGTGCATGCTTTTGATTTTTTTGTGAATCCCAGTTACTTTTCCAATTTCTTTGCCCACCTATCTGACACAAATGGACTTGAGGCAAGATGGATTCTTTTGTTTCCCAGTTTGATACTCTCCATCCTAGCAGGGAAGGCATGACTGTGTGATGGAGAGAGGCTGTGTCTAGAATTCTCATATTTTCAGATCTCCATGGAATAAGAAGCAGAGCCTTGGGCTGAGAGCAGAGTGGAGGTGTTATCCTCAGTGTTTGCATTCCAACACCTGCCTTCCTCTATCTAAGGCCCAATCCTAAACATTACAGTCTCCCCAAACAGCACCACCAGTTAAGGGCCAAACACATGAGCCTGTGGTGGAGGAGCTAACACTCTAACAGAAACATTAAATTTACCATCATCACAGTTCTTTTGAGTTTATCAATTTTGACTGTAGTTTTTCAACAAGGTCCTTCTAGACAGAAGGCCCTGAATACTGCTGTTATTCAGCAATCCTTTATCCTAAAGTCTGTCCTGTTTTCTGATTTCCTGAAAGTTCATGATGACTCATAGTGTAGTGTTTCAGATAAGCTATGTCATATCTGATGCAAACCAATACACTAATCTAGACAAAGTGTACTTTTTACTGTTCTATCTTCTACTCCTTCTTCTTTCTTAGGGTGGCATTTAATATAATACTGATTATTTAATCTGACTATATATTTACTTTCTTTACTTACTGTGTCATGTGACCATATCTGGTCAGCAGATTTTCGTCAGTAATTCTAGTAATAGCAATGATTTTAGTGGTTGCCATAGTTTTAAAGCATATTTCATAATGTAGAGTAATTCTAGATAGTAAGAATCTGTTGGGAGCATCTCACATTTATTTGCTCATTTAATTCCACTGCCATTGGCTGAGGTAGGTACTAAGGAAGGAGCTCGGCTTCAGTGTGTCAGGTGCCTTGGTGAAGGGTCATACAGTGGTAAGTTTTTGCTTTGAAATCTGTATTCTGCTCTCTGCCTTCCTCTCCATTATCTTTGCTAAGATAGCTAATTTTATGTGTCACCTGAGGGTGGCTCTATGAGATGAATATTTTCATTGGGGATTAAGCAGATCACTTTCTATAATGTAAATGAAAGTCTCTGACCAAACATGTCAAGGTCCAGACAGAGGGAAAAAGAAGCCTCCAATGAGAGAGAATTCTCCAGAGTGCTGCCTTCGAGTTTCCCTTGTACATTTGGCTCTTCTGGATTTCTACAAGCTTTCCCACATTGCACAGTTCAGACTCACCAATCTCTGTAACAAACATGAGCTAATTCCTTATACTTTCTTATATTTCAACACACACACATACACACACACATATGCACACATACACAAACATACTGTGTACACATACATATATGTACATGCACCCACATGCATCCGTAGACACTGTGCACACATACACACATGTACATGCACAAAGATGCACATACAGACACTGTACACCTATATACACATACACACATAGACATTGTACATACATATACACACCCACATGTACAAATACACACAGAAACACAGTGTACACATATACACACATGTAGATGCACAAACACACATGCCCAGACAGTGTACACAGATACACACACATATAGACACAGACACTGTAAACACACATACATACATATGCATAGAGACATTGTATATACATATATACACACAAAGACCCTATAAACATGAACATGTAACATAGAACAACAATCATTCAAACAACGAGACAAAGACGGGCACCACACATGGACAAATTGGGGTCAAAGACACACAATAGACAGAGAAAGCAGAACTGAGAATTTCTCCAGTGAGACCCAGAAACGTTAGGGCATCCCTGATCATCTCCTGCTCCCAGGAGGGCTCTGTAATAAGTTTTTTGTTTTTCTTTTGTTAACATGCCAGAGAGCGGGCAACTTCTTTCACTTTTGCTCTTCCTCTCTGATTCTCAAGGTTAACTTTTTACCTCCTCCTTAGGAGGTATAACATTTTTTATCAATAGTCCCCTCTTGGGAAAACAACACTAATGAGAGCAAAGAATTTTTAAGGATTTTTTTTTCTTAAGTCTAGTTCCTCGCTTTCTGAAGATAGGCTCCTTGAGCCGTGTCACAAAGAGTGACTGTTTAGAGAAGGTTTGTCCCATGTCTTTTCTTAACCCTAATTTCTTGTGCCCCCGGTGACTTATCTTTTGAGTCCTTCACGAAAATGCCTGTCCTGGGGGTCTTTTACCTCAAGGTGATGCTTCTAATCCTCCCAAGGAGTGTCTCATAGTTGGGTGGACTGTGGTATCCTTCTGAATGGGAGTGTTCTCAAGCAACTGGGGGGTGGGGAGATGTCTTACTTGGGTGCTCCTTTGGGAGTCACTCTAAAAAGATTGGGAGTGGCTTCATGCACTCCAGGCAGCCACCTTCAATGTTCGGAAAAACTGGTTGGTAGGCCTACTTTCTTAGTGGGAGTCAACTACAGTCTCTCTTTTGTGATCTCCTTGAGCTCCTGAATGCTGGAGGGGGGTGCGGGGGGGGGGGGCAGAACATCTCGTCTTCAAACCCCACAACGCTGGACACCAAAATGTCTTGTTGAGCAGGGCATTAAACAGGGTCCAGGGAGGTCACCTGAAACAGAGGGGAGTTGGGGGGGGTGGGCAGAACAGGCAGATGCAAAAAATGCTGATTTGTATATAGTCTGATCAAATTGTCATTTTAACTTTTCCACACAGGGGTTATATACACAAAAAGGCAGGATGTGGGGAAGTGGATAACACAAGAGTGTAGGTGTTCAGGGGGAGTACAGATATCTTCCAGAACAGAACATCAGCTGGGTGAAGGTTCAAGAGACAGATCACTCTGACTCCACCTATGATTCACTTGTCCTTATCTAAGTTGGTACTATCCACCAAGGCTACCTCTCTGCAAGGTCTATGACTACTCAGGCTTCCACCAAAGCTGCTTGTTTACAATAGCTTCTGGCCATCTGTTTCAGTGTTTTTCTACAGAGACCCAAGACTTTGTGTTAGCAGGCATGTATGTCAGGCCTATTGCTGATTTTAGGCCTTCATTGTATAAGCCGGGCTGCCCCTGACACACACGCACGCACGCACGCACGCACGAACGCGCGCACACACACACACACACACACACACACGTATCTGACTGGGTCTGCTTTTTGTAGAGTCAACAAATGTACCTGGAATTTTGTAATTTTAATGTGAGAGGAAGACAAAGCTTCCCTCACCTGCTTTAGGTACTGGAGACTCCATACATGACCTCCAGCACGCTGAACATGTATTCTGCCTGAAGTCATAATTGCTGGTCCAATACTTACCCCTGAAGTGTAGTTTTCAAGAGAACTTGCTTCACAAATACATCAGAATATCTATTTGTGCCTCCCTGAGGCTTTCTGTCCCTACCAGGATGGTGTCTGTCACATCCCACTACTGTTGTCCCTGTGTTAATTGAATCCAAAGGATCCAGCTCTCATAGGTGTTGCTTCATTTCTATCTTTTCTAATGATAACTACCCCATATATCACTGTTGCATTAATAAAAAGCAAATCTTCTCATTCACATTTTCAGCTTAACAATGTTGTAGTCTGACTTACATTGCCTTCCAAAGTCCCATGTGTTAAACATGTTTCCCGATTGCTTATACTCATAAGGAGGTGGTTGAAACTTTAGGAGATGGGGACTTACTGGGATGTCCTATGGGCATTTGTGGCATGCCTGCCCAGAGTTGATGTGGAACCCTGCCCTCTCTGCTCAGACACTCCTGCCCAAAGCAACAGGGCCAACTAAACATGGGCTAAATCTATCTAAAGTGTGAGCCAAGGAAATCTTCCCTCTTTTGAACTCGATTATTTCAGGCAGTTTGATGTAGTAACAGAATAGTGACTAGTGCAATAATTCCACTCTGCACGTCCTTTTCCTGTTCGGTTGGTAGAACACACATGCATGTTGAAGAGAACAGAAGCATGCCTAGTGCACACTTCTGAAAGTAGAAGAGTGCTCTATTTTTGAACATTCAAGGAATGTTTTCTAATTAGCGCCGGACACAAAACTGAGACTTTTTTCTCTTGAAAAACTTTTTATTACGAAATAAGAAATCAAACCATAAGCCCTTTAAAGGAATTTTCCCCCTTCCTGAGAGATGAATCCAGAGTAAATTTCTTGGGTATATACATATTTTTGCATCTTACTTATGAATTAAAATTATAAAAGTAAATTTCACTTGAAATTGTCCAGGAAAATGCTCCTCATAGTTGACCAATGTTGCCTGTTTGGATATTCTCAATAGAGAATAGTGACAAGAATTAAAATAAGAAAAGTCCATGGAGCTCAAGAAAACCGGTCAGATGCATGTTGTCCTTAAAAGACACTGTTACAATTACTGTTTCTATTTGCAAAATTATATAGAGTAAAAAGCCTTTCCTTCTAGATTCCATGTTAGTTCATTTAAAGAGGCATTGGATGAGCCCGTCGAGTTGACAAGTAAATTTAATATAACTTCTTGGATATATAACGGACAAATATAATTTACAACAACAAATAATTCAAGCAAATGTCATACTCTGGAGGTTAATGATATACAACACTGTAACTTCCGAAGTCAGAGTGTCATGAGAGAGTCACCGTATAAACATACCAGTTGGATTTTAATTTCATAATGACAAGACACAGATTAAGCATAAAACTGACAAGAAAGGGCTCCGAACCCAATCTCGCTGTTAATTATATGCTTATGTCTTGAGGTGTCAGACTGCCATGCCTTTCCAGGCTTTCTCTTTATTCCTGTAACAAGATGTCAAAGGCCAGCTAGGCATTCTGTGTTTTCAAAGTATTTTAGTCAATCCAGCCTTTCATTCTCTCAAAGTTACTGTTATTGGAACTAATTATCTCCAGCTTCGACTCAATTAAATGAGAAATATTTGGACCTTACTTTTAATTAGCACATGAGCACATGAGCCTTGGCCTTATGTCGCAGGCAGAGACGATGCAGAAGCCAGGATGAGGTACTTGTAGTCAGCATCTTGCTGTTTGTAACTTCTATACAACCCTCTGTTTGATCAGCCCTTGCCCACTTAGCTTGTTTGGGCTTGATCTCCCCTCCCCCCAGTGTAAGACTCCTGGTATAATCCAATATGATTATCTATGTGGGATTAAAGTGACGTTTAAGTGGCAATGGTGCATGACTGTAAAACTGAGCACTGCTAGAATCCAGAGGTCAGCAATGTTTAGTCCTGGAGTCAGTGTTGGTTCTCTACCTGTTTGTAAATGAAATTTTCTTGAACCTCAGCCCACCAGGCAATTCAGGTATTGCCTGTGGTCATGCTTAACACTGGAGACGCACACATGAGGAACGGTGACAGGGATGGTTGTCCTGTAGAGCTCCGCGTCTGCCCTCTCGTAGAAAACAGCAGCTAAAACCAAGAGAAAGATCACAATTAAGTCAATAATTGGCATTTCTTTTCTGAGTCTTTTAAAGATTTTATAAAGTTGGAAATAAAGATTGATACTTGAGGGAAACTCTGATCCCACTTCTATAAAAAAAAAAAAAAAAAAACTGCAGGGAAATAAAGATGAAATAATAACAACCAATAACAGACCTAGAGCCCCCCTTCCCCCTCCCCGCCCCACACTCATTCAGCAGTTTAGAAGCCATGTTGCTACAGGTGAAGAGAGGAAAAGCCCAGGAAGTTTGGCGCTTGCTCTTATATTTGGCATCGCTGATGGTCAAGTGCTTCAAAATGCAACAAAGTGCCTTTCTCCGTAAGGTTGAGTAGCATCTTTGCTTGAACAGCATGGTGAGCAATTAAGGTGATTTTCTGCACAAACACATTCTTCAGGAAGGAAATAGTTTCACACTAGCTTTAGATAGATGAGGGGGAAGATGGAGGGAGAGAAGGGAGGAACAAACAAGCATCTCGATGGGTCAGTGGCCCATTTTGTTCTTCCTTGTTCCCCTGACTCCAGATCTCCCAGTCTTTTCACCTTTAATCCACAGTAGCATTGGGATAGAGACACGTGCTGTTAGGTCACAGGTTTTGGCAACCAGCAAGCTTGTTTCCAGTCTTTTCTCGGCTGCACTTACTGCTGTGTGACCTTGGAGAGTCATTTAACCTCTCTCAAGCCCAGCTCTCTTATTTGTGCAACAAGAATAAGGGAGACCCATCCCTTGTCCAAGGTTCCTTGAAAGGTTTGTGTGAATTAATACAGAGGAAGCCCTTTTCCCAGCTTTGGCACATAAGAAGCACCAAGATGCTGTCCGTTCGCTTTTTTCCTTATTCCTGTCTTCTCAGCCTCTTAGGGGAGATTGACTCTGGTGCTTGAGACAGTTTAGCTATGTTCTTTGCTAAGACATTGCTGGGACTTTTTGAAAGAGAGGAATTTGATTTCTGTCAACCCATCTGATGGCTTCTGATCACCACACATGTGTATATGGGACATTATTAAGCAGATACTGTAGTAGGTGGATGATAAGTAATGAAACAACACAGTTCCTACTACCAGGTAATTGACAGACGAGAAGAAAGGAAGAGCTCACAGGAATGGAACAACGAGAGACCAGATCAAAGATGACGTCATGCTCATTAGCTCATCTGCTGGCTTCTACTTATGTATCTCTGGTTGCCAGATTTTACATTCGCTGTGTACACCCATTACTTTAGTGAATTCTTACACATCACTTCTGGGATGAGACATTATGAGGTGCTGGGTATGGAATCCAGATCCTTGTGAATGCTAGACTTATCAGTATGCAATTCACGAACTCCACCATGTACCATCTAAACACCCCCAACACTTGCAACCTGGTTTTAGCAGATAAAGTACTTGTCACTCAGAGAAATTGTATAACTTGTATAACAAAATCCATAGAATAGTATCTTTCTATTGTCCACTCAAAAGGTAATTAGATATTTTTACTGTCTCAATGTTTTGGAGTTAATATTAGTCTTAGCCAGGCATGGTGAGATACATATATGTATTATGGCTAGCCTGGGCTACATAGTGAATTCCTTGCCAACTTTAGCTACCTAGCTAGATTCAGTCTCAAGGAAAAAAAGAAAGAAATTTTGTTTTAAAGATGACTTCTGTTCATTTGAATGCATGAGGGGACTATTAGAAAATGTCAATGACTTAGAATCTGTCTCTTCGAACAGGCTTATTAAATTCAATACAGTCAGATCCAAAACACATGATACAACTAATAACAAGCAGTCTGCTTTGCAATTTAAACAGAAGAACATGGAGGTGTAGGAAGGGCTAGGTAGAATTTGAAGGTTCCAGTGGTGATTCTATGATCATTTTAATTCAGCACTGCTGCAGTCAGTGAGTTCAGACTCTGCTCTTGAAGAGATGGTGAAGGTTACTCTGGGCCTAGAGAGACAGCTCAGCAGTTAAGAGCACATGCTGCTTTTGCAGAGAACCAAAGTTGTAATTCCTATATTGGACAGATCACAGCTGCTTGTAACTCTATCTCCAGGGATGATATCCAAGGCTTTTCAGCTCTGCCAGCACCTGGACTCACATGTTCTCTCTCTCTCTCTCTCTCTCTCTCTCTCTCTCTCTCTCTCTCTCTCTTTCTCTGTCTGTCTGTCTCTCTCTCTCTTTCTCTCTCTCACACACACATATACACACACATCGTTCTGTTAGCCTGTGAGGATATATTTATACATATACAACAAATAAAATTTTTAAAATAAATTGACCAATCTCTTGGCATGTGATGGTTACTTCATAAACTCTGACTAGAATAAAGAGGGAGTGGAAATATATGTATTTTTGTGTTGAATCTACACTGTTTCCAGAGCTGCAATATTTCTGATGACTTTTTAACTGGTCATGTTCTTGCCACTTTTACTTTAATTATGTCTGTTCCAATAGATTCCATAGCAGGTAACATCAAGTGAATACAGAACTTAATATATGGATACCTGTTAATCAAGGGTATCCTTTAAAAAAAGAAATAAACTTGCCTGTAAAAAAACAGAAAGAAACTTGATTCATATAATACCAATCTTAAATGGGTTTTGCATATTTTTAAATTATTTTTTCTAGGATTCTAAGGGGAGAGAGCATGTCCTCAGAACGGAGACTATATAGAAAGGCATAGCTGCATGTTTTCCCTGGGGCACGTTTCTTTATTTGGCTGTAAAAGACGTATGTAAATGGATGTGCGAATTTGAGAGATCGGCTGTCATCTTTGTTATTTGTTGAGGATTTGCTGCGCAGTGGGAGCAAACACTATCAACTGTTGATTTAGTTTCTTCCTCCACGGGAGCTTTAATGCACACCTGTTAAGGGTCCCAGGGACATCTATTAAGCTGCATCTTATCAGGCATCATCCCAGTTTGTGAAATCAAGCAAATCTGGGGTTAGGCCTCAAACAAAGCATATTTTAACTGAAGTCCTAGGATATTTCAGTATTAAGAAAAACATACCATCGATTCAGTTTTAAAGAAGGCAAATATTAGCCTCTCTACATTTTCTGAGATTCTTGAATTATACATACATACAAATAAATACAGATTTTTGTATGTATAAATATAATTTATATGTGTGTCAGTACTATGAGAAGTATTAATAAAAAGTACTATGAGAAGTATTAATAAATAAACTCTCACATATTGGGATTCAGGGAGATGACTGTCAGCGAACCAGTTTGAGAAGCAGCGTTCAGTCCGTCAGGACCCTTGTGAAAGTGAAGTGGATGTGGTAGCTTGCTTGCTGAACCAACAACTCTCAGGACATAGAGCAGAGATCCCTAAAGTGAGCTCAAGGCTCAGGGAGAGGACGTTTCCCAGTAAATGGATGGAGAGTGATCGCACAAGGTAATGGATGTCAACTTCAGCCTGCATCTCTCTCTGTAACAGATACACATGCACTTGCACATATGTAAGAATGCACACAGGCACACACACACACACACATACACACACTTGCACACCATATATACATATACATGCAAGCAAGATCATATATCAAATAAATATTCAGTGAAGACTGAATTCTCTCATTGCGATGCTATGGACATGAACATGTAATATATCAGATATTAACATATTGCCAAATTTAGTCTTTTTTTCTTTTACCTTTACCTATCTCTCCCCTACCCCTCCGTCTTCTCTGTCTCTTTCTTTCTTCCTTCCTTTCTTTCTTCCTTTCTTTGTTTCTTTCTGTCTGTCTGTCTGCCTCTCTCTCTCCCTCCTCTCTTCCTTCTTCTGTTCCTCCCTCCTTCCCTCCCTCCCGCCTCTCTGTGTGTGTATAGATAAGGGATGGAAACTTTAATTTTGGTAAGTGATAAGATTCACAGTCCTAACTGCTCTAAAAGATGATACCTTTGGGGGGCGGGATTTTCATTTACAAAACATCTCATGTGTTTGGCTTCTCCTCATTTTCCTTCTTGTTACTACAGGATCTTTAAAGAGAAGGGAGAACCATTGTAGCACAGCGGCGGCAGCAGGATTGGTGGTCAGCAAGCAGCCTCCCCTTCCTTGTAGGTCCCACCTTTGGTGACTCAGGGCTTCTCATTGGTATTTACTTTTTGCCATCTACCATCGCAGAGAGACTGACAGACAGACACTGATGCTGTGCTTGCTCTGGTGTTAGCATCTGTAAGACTCATGCTGCATCAAGTGTATGCTCTGTGCCTTGTGTTACTTTTCCTGTTAGTCCTCAAAATCAGCTCCAGAAAGACATTATCCTAGGATTTTGCAGATGATAAGATGGTTGTTTATAGAGACTAAATAATTCATGCAGTGTCATTTGGCTAGCAGCAGGACTGTGGCGTGAACACAGGCACACCTGTGTCCAGACTCTGGAGTCAAGAAGACATCTGGACAGTGACTGGCAACCTAGTCATGATTCAATAAACAAACAAACCATCCGGATCTTGATACCTTTGCCTGCTATTTCTAATCCCCCTTTTTTAGCGGATTCTGAGTTTCATGGTCCAGCCTGAGAAATGAGCACATGACTTGCATGTTTGGTTTGTAAACTGCTGGGGTTGTGGCTTTGGGAAGCAACTTCAGGGAAGAAGCAAGGTCAAGCCTCTAACATTCATCAGACCAATCCTAGTGGACCACAGATGATTTTTATGCTGAGGCTCGATGAGGACTGTCTGAACTGCACCGCCTCCTGAACTGAGGAAGGCCGAGAATCTCATGGGGACCAGTTCTTGTTTCTGCTCTGGACAGACTAGATGTTCTATTTCCTATCACAAAGTTGAGAGGAAAAACCACCTTGGAAAGGGTGTTTTAAGCAAGTGTCTGAACAGTCACCCTGAGGGGATTCTGTCTGTGACCATGCAAGGGCTGATCTCTGAAGGAGCAATATGCCAAGCTGAAGAGGAAAGGTGCAAAGAGCTTAGGAAGAGAAAACTTATCTGCCTTCTCTTGCCAACCAAAGAGAGTGGACTCCGGGCCAGGGTCTGTGTAAGTGCTAACGAAATGAGCTCAACCAGATCACAAGGAGAAGAGTAAGTCCAACGGCTCCAAATGGCCGAGCAAATGAAAGCATAGCTCTTGCTGGTTGGAAGATGACTTAAAATATACAAATAAAAACACAAAGGAAAATAACCAATTAAAAGCAAGAAAAAATTTAAAACCTTACCATGTTAGAAAATTTATCATGGTAGAAGCTCCTAATAGCTTATGATACAGTAGGAATTTAACATTAGTAAAACTTAATTTTATAACCACTAAATTCAATGCGTGATATTTTCTTTTATTTTTGAGATAACACAATTGCCTCATTTCTCCCTCTAGACCCTTCCATATACAACTTTTTTGCTTTCTTTCCAATTCATGCCCTACTCCTTTAGTAATTGTTGTTACATGCATATATAAATATACACATGTATTTCTAAATATAACACACTTTATCTGTATAATGAGATAAGACTTTCTAAGAATAATTTGCTTCGATTAAAACCACGAAGTTCTCATGCTGAAACTGAAACAGGCCCATGCTTTAAAAGATCATGCAAGGAAGGCTTCACACTGCAGCAGACAGTCCAGGGGCAGACAGTGTTCACCAGCTTCTGGCTGAGAGTTACCTTGAGGCTCAGGGACAGAGTTTGCCAATGGATGGGTCAGACCTTCCGTGGAAGGCGTCAGTGGATTTACATCTCAGGGTAAGTATCAAATAGTAGCTTCCTTTCATAGTCTTCTGACCTTTAAGAGGCTTGGCTTACGTGGTGACTTAACTGTGAGTTTGCTGCAAGAAAGTCGATTGTTCTGTGTTTTCTCTGTGAGATTCTCCAGCAAAGACTGTTTTCATTCAGATAGGAATTTGCAGGCAAAACCATACCTGCGAAGTTGGTTATTTATGGAGAAGACAATTTTTTAAAGTAAACATCTGAATCTGATACTATTAATAGGGTTTGTATTTCTGGACAGGTTTGCCAACATATATAACATACAAAGATCTATTTCTGTTTATTTTAGGGCTGCATCCGTTTTAGGTCTGAGGATTGTATTTGATGCAAGGAAGGAATTATAATGCAAATGGGAAATGAGTGATTTGAAAAGAACCAGGAGAATCTAAAAGCCCAGTTCATTTTGTAGAACGACAATAAACACAGGGTCAGCAGATGATTAGACACACAGTTCTCAAGTTTACTCTTAAAACTGAGTGAAAGGAAGAGACAAAAACTAAATAAAACAGGAGATAAACATTGCAGAGACTACAAAATAATAATAAATAAAAGTAGGCCACATAATTTGGGGAATGCTGTGCTTTGAATTTGAAATTTCCCCCATGGTATCATGTATCTGAATTCTTGGTCTCCAGTTGGAAAAATTCTGGAATCCTCTGGAGGCAGAGCTTTGCTGAGTGATGGGAATTAGTCCCTCTGTCTCTGTCTTTGTCTCTGTCTCCCTCCCTTCCTCTTCTTCCTCTTCCCCCTCCCCCTCATCTTCCTCCTCTTCCTCCCCCTCCTCCCCTTCCTCCTCCTCCTTCTTCATTTTCTTCTCTCTCTCTGTCTGTCTCTCTCTCTCTCCTCCTTGCATACAGAAGAGATGTGACCAGCCAGCTTCCTGTGACCTGCCAGCTTCCTGTGACCAGCCAGCTTCCTGCTCCTCTTGCCATTCCATGTTTTCCCCAGACTTGAGCCCTCAGGAACTGTAAGCCGACATAGACAGACCTTTTCTCCCCTCAGCTGCTTTCCATCTTCATTTATCTCAGCAACCAAAAAGAAATCAATACAGGGACAGAGAGACTTAGGCTAGATGCTTACAGATGAGGAAGATACAGGGGAAAGTATCCAATTTGCTTTGTAGCGTCCTTGTGAGACAATGGAATAACCACAGTGGACCTAGGTATGGAGGACCAGGGGTAGACTTCTGATAGAGCACTCTAGTGACTCTGACTCTTCCTTCAGGTTTAACTCTCTTCACTGTAATAAACCTCATTTTTATGAGATATTCAACATCTTTTGAAATTAACTAGAATATGTCTCATTTCATTTACTACAGAGTCAGTCTGTGATTAGACCAGCTTCAGGGCTGAAAATAGGATAGTGAGTTAGATTGACACCTGCACACGGAGAAGGGCAATCGCCCACCCATTCTTTGTCATTATTTTTTCTGTGATAGAGAACACTGGGATTGAGTGTGTCCTATAACCTAGGGAACATTTGGCTGAAAAACCAGAATAGATTTGAAGATAAGCAAAACAACACAACAACAAAATACCCACAATGTAACATAGCACAAAACCAAACAACATTGGTTGAGTCTCTCATAATTGCTTTCCTCTAGGTGCAGCAGAAATGGCTCAGCAGTTAAGAACACACATTGCTATTGTAGAGGACCCAACTTTTCTTCCTTGAACCTATGTTGATTAGTTCACAGATGCCCAAAACTCCAACTTTAGGGATTCTTATGCCTCTGGATTCTGTACCTGCATTTACATGTATATGCATGCATATTTAATTATGTGGGTGCATACACACATAATTAAAAATAACAAAAATAAATCCTAAAATAATGTTGTCACCTGTCCACAAATGACAACACTCAGCAGAACCTCCCTAGTTTATTTTAAATGCCTTATGATTGTACATGAAAATGAGCAGTGTGACAAGTTATGAGTCTACTAGTAAGCATATATTCTGAGGTTACATTTTCAGTGTTGGGCATGAAGAACAACATGGTTATTTGACATTTGTCCCAGAAGCTAGATCAGACTGTTCTCCATGGATTAAACTTCTTAGAAGATAATATTCTATTCCTGTTTCATAGAAACTTTCTTCTCGAAGTTGGATTAGAGGTTCATGAAATACAACCTACATTTCCCATTACTGGACTTAAGCAACACAGTATTATAATAAGGAAGGAAGAGTTTTGTTCCAGGTATGAAGCACAGGCTATAAAATGCTAGGATACTAGCCGGAAAATTATTGGTCTGGGTATTGAGAAAAAAAGGATTCTCCCAAAAGATTAAAGACCAGATGTAGTGTTGGGATTGTTGGTTGAAGCCTGATTTCTAACTACGGGGGTCTAGAGAGAACTGAATTTAGCTAATAATTCATAGCCTGGGCTAAGATTTTAACCATACATGTCAGAATATAGAAAGTTCTATTAAAGATTTTTTTTTCTAATAATCGAGACAAAGGCACTCGGGGGCTTATAAAAAGTCTACTTTAGTGAAGTTTTTTTCTCTCGGTTTCTTTTTGACTAAAAAGCTTCCCATTCAAACCCCATTGAGATTTGCTCATCATTTGTTGTTAAGCTACCAATATATTTTGACAATAGAATGTAATAATGATTATTGTATTGTACATACTCTATGCAGGCTCAAGTCGAGTGTGCAGACACTGGGGGAGAGAAGCAATCATTCTGTGTATTTTATTAACACATTCATTATGGGAAGTGACATTGGTTATATCAAGAATGTATAATAGTCTATTCTAAAGTATGGATTTTTTCCATAAAACAGCATGAATGTCTCATGCCAAAGCAATACAAACGTGAAGAATATCCATCATAGATTAATAAAGGAAAGATGCAATCATTTTACCAAATGAGACCCAGAACACATCTGCTCCAACAGCTACCAGTGGCTTCCAGATAAACGTGTTCACACATACCAGGTTAAGGGCATTCATATTCAGAGTAAACATGGCATGACAGCCTCTCAGGTGGCATGTTACAGACACTGTGCTGGTTGACCAGAGGAAGCAGTCAGCTCTTGCATGTATTAGTTCTGCCTGAATCGATGACTGCTTCTTTACTGGGCAACTTTGTTTATAGTATCACTTTCCTTGGGTCTTTGTGCTGAAATGGGTTATTAGCAAAGTGAAAGGTTTGGACCAAATCATTCCGAACATTCAAAATAGCATCGTGGTTTCATTTGAACGTATGGTGAGGTGGGATTGTACTGTAGTTCTGGAGATTGACAGTTTAGGTCAATTATCTTCCAGAGGTCAGTTGTCTACCTAACAGGAAGCACTGTGAACAATGCTTGCAAAATAGTGTGTACAGGAAAAATGCTGACTCATGACACCTTTGAAGGTCTCTGTGTATAGATGATGACGGGTGTTTGAGTCAACTGGCTAACTTTGGCGATGCTCTACTTTGAGGAGGTTATTTAGGAAGCCCTTCAAAGATGAATGGAGCTAGAAGGAGGAGACCTTGTGATCAAAAAAGTCAAGAAAGTTAGAGATGCACAGCAGAGTTGTATGTGCATGCTTGCATTTTGTGTACGTATGTTCACAAAAGATCACATGTAGGCAGCCCTGTCCCTGATACCTGTGTGTATTCCTATGCTGACACAAGAATGAGCAATTCAGCTAATTTATGGCTACTTGGCTTTCCCAGTGTCACTTGGCGCCTTTCAATTGGATATTCAAGACTGGAGTGTAAGTATTTAGAACCTTTTCTGGTAAAGCACAGAAATACAGAGCAGTTTCTTGTGAAGACAAGGCTGTTGTTCTAGCTGAAGGATTTCTACAAGATGACTTGTAAAAGAAACTTAAAATATCATCATCTATTTGAGAGGCATGGTTCTTTTTTCTTTCTTCTATACTAGGAGGTGGGAGTCTGAAATTAGTAGAATTATATGTTTGAAAACTTTAGCCTAGAATAACAGATCAACTCAGAGAGAAATTTTACAGTGCGGACAATGAATTGACCAGAGACACATTGCAAATGAGGGTACGTGAATAGCTCCGATGGGGCACCTACAGTTACTTTAGAGCCCGGAAGGTTACCAATAATTTGACCTTTGGCTATTAAAGTTTTAGGACCAAACTCTGATTTGGAGACAGAAGATTGCCCTCTGTTTCTTAGTGCTGTACAAACTGAGTGATCGTATACAATGTGTGCCTGACACCAATTTTAAAACAGATACCAGACAAAGCTTCCTTTCAGTCTCTAAATGTTTACTTACACATAGTAGCTGTTCATGCATCTCACCTTTGGTTCTCACTGTCTGTAGTCATAGGTTCAGGATTTTTTTTTTTTTCTAAAAAAAATATGTCATTTGCTATTGACAATTAATTCAAGTAACTAAAGAATTGCTTCCTTACAATTCATCAAGACATTTGTATCATAAAAATTTTGGAACGGGACTATTTGTGGTTGAGGACAGTGTACCCTGTGAAACTGCTGAAAGTCAGGACTACCTGCAGTGTGAAAGGAAGTCGAATGCAGAGATTTGGTGAGGGCAGAGCAGGGAGGGATGGGTAATGGGAGTTAGTGTAGTGTAGAGTTCTGCAAACACTGTTGACCCCACAGCACTGGCCCCAAATGCAGCTCCTTCCTTTCTTCTTCTCCTTCCTTTTCATCTCCTTGCCACTGTTCCTTCTCCCCCTTCCATCTCTCCTTCCCTCCCCCCTCCCTCCCTCCCTCCCTCCTTCCCTCCCTCCCTCCTTTTTTCCCTCCCTCCCTCCTTTTTTCCCTCCCTCCCTCTTTCCTCTCTCCTTCTCTCCCCTCCCTTCCATTCTCTCCAGAAGCTGATTTCCATGTGGAAAACTAAGAGCCAAACAGGCTGATCATGTCTTATGCTGGGTGGATCTTTGTTGGATTGCTCTGTAATTTGAACATGGTCTCTGAAACCTTAGGCTCATAAAAGATATTTCTAGAGATTCACATTTAATTCAATATTTGCAATATAGTTCATTTATTTCACAAGCTGTAACCCGAATGAAACAAAACCAAACCTCCCCAAAGCCAACAAAAGCAAACATCAAATGTGCTATTTGCCAACTTCTAGCCCTTTTGAAACTATGAAGCATTTTCTGTGCACGAGGTTGCCTCACTTCCATGAAGAATTCCAGTCACAGCCACTTTTGTTTATTTACACACACACACACAACCGTCCTACAAATGTGTAATTGATCAGGAAGGTGGGGCTTGCTCTGGTCTCTGTTTGACTGCAAGCCTGCACATGTCTGCTCTTGTAAAATTTATACAAGTGAGCTCACTAGTTCAATGTATGACTGCTAAGCTCAATTAAATGCCAGGCAGGGCTTGGGCACATCTGCTCAGCTCCAGCCCTTATCATGCCTCGTTAGACAATTGTGCAGTAATAAGTGAACTCCACGCATAGCATCATGACCATATTGTGCAAAAAATAGTGTCAGATGTCATTTGCCTGAATTAAATCCACGCATAAGTGTAATCTTTAAAATTGAGGCGAAATAATTGCTGCTTAAACTGGAGATGGATGGTTAATTGAAAGCAGGAAGTTTCAGGAGGAAATAAAATGTCATGGTAGATATTAGAAATCCTATGAAGGTCAGATGACACCAGTGTTGTACCACTCCCAAATGCGGAGCAATCGACACAATGTCCCCATTGTGTTTATCAAATTAAATTCTGCCAAGTTCACTTCTCTGTGAATGCTGACCAATTTTGAAGTTATGAAAGAAAATCTTCACCATAAAATTAAGACTCTCCGCATCTGTGGATGCAATCTGAGCCATTCAACATTCTTGAAAAAAAAAGTGTACTTAAAAATGTAAATCTGTCAAGAAAATGTATAGTGTGGTTTGAAAGTATGGTGGTGTGAGCAGAAGGGAGACACGGGATATCAGGAAATGCTCATTTACCCCAGTCTATGGATTTGTGATGGTCTTGGTAGGTGAGTAGGCTTTGAATGCACACTGTCTGCCATTGCTGTAGATACTGTGCAAGTTATTAAAGAGCCACTGTAAATAATTGCTTATTTCAAAAGGTGGAACTATTGGAATTCGACTATTTTCATATCTGAATCTATATATTACAGTAATTTGTTGATTTTTTTTGGTAAGAAATGGCTACATAGATAAACACACACAAGTACACAGGATACATAAACACACATACATACACATAGAGAGACACACATAAATACAGATACACACCTACACATGCACAGCTCACACAACTACACACACACACACACACACACACACACACACACACACACAAATACTGGGTGTTCAGGTATCACCTGTGTTGCTGTGATAAAACACCCTGAGAAAATACATGTCAGGAAAGGAAGGGTTTATTCTTCTGTTATAGCCCATTATGTTGGGGAAGTCAAACCAGAACTCAAACAGAAAAGCTAGTCACGTAGCATCTACAGTCAAGAGGAGAGACAAAGGAACACTCCGGGGAGCCTGCTCAGCACATACAACGGTACCATCCAGGATGGACTGGCTACTTCTACTTTGTTTCACAATCAAGACAACCCTCCATAGACATGCTTCTCATAATCCAGATAGTAAATAAAAAGGTGTATTTGTTATCATTCAGAGCTTTTTAGTAGTATGGCCAATCCTATTCAGATAGTTCCTTACTTAGACTTTTTTCCCAGGTGCTTCTAGGCTGTTTCAAGTTAACAATTAAAACAAACCAGCATACTGGGGGAAAAAAAAAACCATTTAAATACATGGAATGAACAAACAAGCGTTTAAGCTTTATGTTAATTTTTCAGAACAAGCCAGCAAACGAGTTTTCCAAAGAAATTAGCATTGAGGACGTAATGGCTGTAAAAATACTCAGGCACTTTGATTCATGTAAGAGCAGTTGCCAAAATAAGTTCAGACAATTGTGGTGTGTTGTATAGACAACCATTTACCGTAAAGCAGATTAATGAGCATCTTTCAAAACAGTGTTCAGTTTTTATGATGAGTATTGCCAATTTTAAGGTGTATTCTTTACAATGAAGAATTTTTAGTAGGGTTTGTGGTTTCATATTGGGGTTCCAGAATTCCCATTTTAGTTGAGGTTAGTTAGTTCTGCCAAGACCAAGTCTTGCTACAAATCTTTCAAAGGAGATGAGGGAAAAAGTTCCCTCATGGTAAAAAGACCATTAACAAAATCTCACTGAAAGCGTGGTTGTGCTTGCTTTTGTCTCTTGCTGACATTTTTAATCATCTGAAAGAACTCGATATGCAATGCTGGCTTGTGATGTTAATTTCATTTACAACTGCATATAAAGCGTTAGCAATAAAACCAAACTTAAGGTTTGAATTCAATATGGAAAGGAAAGCAAATTTGATTCTGATGAAGCTGAGTGGCTATGATATGAAGATAGGCATTGAGATGCGTGGGGTGCTTCCGTGATATTATTTAATGTCCCATGTTTCAGTCCACGTGTGTCTGACATAATCCTGCGTAGTCACATTCTCAAGAAAGACTCATGGAGAAAATGTTACCAATGCGTGATTCTGAAATATTGCTAACTGTGAAACTTGCAAACAATAAAAATGTTGTGCTCCTCTGGATGTCTGGGTGTATTTCAAGATGTGGAGGGTTGAAAACAAAAAAGATTAAAAATGAAACTGTTGTCTGTGCAAACCAGGAGTTCTTCTGTTCTTAACAACCCGAACAAACAGAAACATAAATGGGATCTTTGTGTTGAAATTCCATTACTACTGCCAGCAGTCGCATGTGGTTTGAGAGTCACATGTATAAGTGAAGAATCTCTTTTCTCATTGATGTTTGAAAGAGATATTGACATTTAACCTTAAGTGTTTTAACTTTCCAAAACATAAGTTAGTATACTTATTTTATTTCTCTATACAGGCTGTCAATTTGTAGCCCAAGATGTCCTGTTACTTGTTGCCTAGAACAGGGTGGGCTTAAACTTTTGGGAATGCTCCCATCTCAGCCTCCAGAGTTCTGGTATTGAAGATGTGAATTCTCCTGTGTAGTCATCCATATAGATTATTATGACCATGACTGGAATTTCTGTTCATGCTGCATTAGCTTTATTTCATTTTACTTTTCTTTTCACTTTCATGGCTATGTTATCTTGCAAAGGCAAAAAAGATCAGGCAACAAAACTAAATAAATGAAGCCATGGTGTCTACTGCTTTCCTAGTTGCTTGCAGAACTCAAAACATGGAATACTTGAAGAATTCTACACATGGACTCCAGAAGATGAGACAACATATATGTAGTAACTACTAATATGTTTCTAGGAACTCTATGCAAAGTAACCAAGGAACATCTTTTATTTAGTCTTTGACCACTGACTTTGAAACAAAACTATTCACGAGCATAACAAACAGAAACAGACACAGGTGTAGAGTTGCGAATAGAATCTGAGGGTGGATCAGATGTTCTCTGTGCTACGGATGGGTATAGTAGAGATGGCTATAAATCAACCTGAGATGGTTGAGGACTAAAAAAGGAAGACTTTTAAGTGGTGTGCCATCAATTGTAAGTACCAATGTAGAACAATAATGTTGCAGGAAACTTCCGTGGTGGTAGAACAATGTTTGGGCTAATTTAATGCTAAAGCTAGACCCAGGGTCCTGACATCCCTGACATGCTTGGTAGCTGAGCAGTAGTCAAGATGGATGCACCTAAAATGTGGAAATCTGCATGCATTGAAGATCAGGACTTTGCTTGTTGCTTCTATTTTTCTGGAGAGCCGACTAATAAACATTTACTGGGATAATATCCATCGACTTGGATTGCATAGCACAAGGCTTTCCTGTTGCTAAGCTAAGAAGTGTTGATTTCAATTTTGTGAACCTTCTGGTACATCTGTTTGTCACTGTTGTCTGCTGAAGCTAGCACCTGTTGAACATGAACCACATGTTATTTTGGTGGGGTATCAGGGAAATAATTGTTGAGGGCAACCAGCTCTAAGACGAATTATAAAAAACTGTCTCATTCCCCAGTGGAAATGTTCCTCGTCCTTAGATGTCTAGTGCACATATGCCTTTCTCTGCAAAATGCCCAGCCCTGCACATTCTGCTTTAAGGTACCTTCTTGCTCTTCTCAATCTGTAGATGCCCTTCTTCTACAGCTTTAGAGCACAGCATTTTTACAAAGTGTTGATAACTTGTAAAGCTCAATGTGACCAGTATTCCCTTAGATCACATGGTAGGCCATTGCTAGTGATTTTAGTCAACAGCAGACACCTTCAGTTGAGTCAACAGGGAAAATATTTGTCATTGAAAATTCTACAAAGATTCTTCAAATTTGAGTCAAATGGAGGATTTGGTTTGACTGAAATAGTTGAAAAATAATGATCAAGAGACACAAGAACAAGCAAACAAAGTGTTTTTGATGCCAGATTACCTAGAGTGAACTGAAAATCATATGACATCTTTTATTTTAATTAATTATTCTATTTATTTACATTCCAAATATTGCCCCCTCCCAGTCCCTTCTCCCCATGCTCCCTTCCTTTCAGCTCTGAGATGGTGCCCCCACACACATCTCCTTTCCCTGGGGTGTCAAGTCTCTACAGGATTAGGATGGCCTCCCACCCCTGGGGTGTCAATTCTCTACAGGATTAGGAGGATCTACAGTCCTCAGCTACATAAGTGCCAGGGGCCATGGACCACCTCATGTATGCTCTTTGCTTGGTGGTTTAGCCTCTAGGAGCTCCCAGGGATCCAGGTTAGTTGCTATTGTTGGTCTTCCTATAGGGTTGCCATCCCCTTCAGCTCCTTTAGTCCTTCCTGTAACTCTTCCATAGGGGTCCCTGACCTCACTCCAATAATTGGCTGTAAGTATCTGCATCTGTCTCAGTCTTCATATAGCACTTTAAATACACATTCCAACTGGTTCTCTGCTGGTCCCAAATAGTACTACCATTTCCGATCTTTATAGTCAATACTCCAACTAGTCGAGTAAAGTATTTATTTGCCGATCTTCCAATTTTACTTATTGCAGAACCCTTTGCACGCTTTTAGTTACCAATGTCCAAGATTTAAATAAATCAGAATAAACTTGGAAATAGTAATCTGAGTAAATTCTTATTTGATAGTAGTAACTAACAAATGCAATGATTTCTCATCCCAGTTACTAAATATTCAACACTATCACCCATGTAGTTTTCTGTGTCTCTGAAAAAGGTTGACCAAAGGGCAAACAGCAGAGACTAGAAAGACAAGCATAGATCATATAGTCAAACAGTGCAGTCGTTTCTGGTTCAAATGCTGGTAGTTTTGGATTTGTAATGATGGGCAACTTACTAAGGTGACTTCCCATTGTTTCCTCATTTGTTAAGTGCAGTGAATTAGACATCAAATAAGGTGTGTGTGTGTGTGTGTGTGTGAAATAGAGACATAATGGCATTTTGCAGACAAAATATAAAAACCTCTCATATTTTGTCTAGTATTATGTATCAGCCTACACATGAGTATACTCACACCATTCTAACCCTGCTGCTTGCCCAGCAGTTCTGGGTGCATGTGTGGTACTTTATATTTAGTCTAAAATTTCTTTTGTGTTGTGGTGGGAGAGGTGACCCATTGTGTAAAATGTTTGCTATTCAAGCAGGAGGACCTGGGGTCAGATCCCCAGAACCCACATAGAAGCTAGGTGAAGTGAGATGCACTGGGAACTCTGGGGGAGTAGAGACAAGTGGTTCCTTGGAGCTTTTAGCAAAAGTCTGGACAAGTGAGGCCATGGCTGTGGTTCTGGGTTCATTAAGATTTTCTGTATAAAAAACAAATGTGGGGAGAAACTGAGAAGGTATTACATGTCAAATTCTAACACATATATGCACATATATAGCCATATGCATCTACTCACACACATATGCATGCACACTCACAAATACATACGCACACCACATATGCACAGAAATACTACACATACTCAACTTCTGTTATAAATGTAAGATACAATTCTATTCTTTCTCCATAGAAGTTTCTAGCAGCAGTACCATTCTCATTAGTATAGAGATGCACGTACAGACCAGGTTTACTAGATTTACCTGAGAAACAGTTACAAAGTGGTTTGTGGGGGTAATTCTTGATAAAATTCCTCCAAGTTTGGATTTGAAGTTGGAACAAACTGATAAGATATCAGTAGCAAGGAATGTACTGAGCATAGCGGTGCTGTGGTTCCTGTTTTCCTATAGTCAGATCTCTGTACCTGTTTCTGTTTAGTGGTAGAACCTAAGAAGGTTCTGTACCCTGAAAGTATGAGGATCATACTTGAAGGAACAGAAAATCACCTTGTATGTGTTTATGTAGAGGGATGTCACTTTGGAATGGTGAGCCTTCATGTGTGTCAACCTCTGAAATCCATTGTTTTTAGGGACCCATTCCCGGTGTTGAACACCAATGCTTATTGTCTTGGAGAAATGGAGACTTGCTCCTTCCCTGACTCTATGGGTTACTGGGGTGCCGTAAAGCTCAGAGCTTGCTTTCAGCACAAGGTGAGAAGTGTGAAATCCAGGCAATTTCTAAAGGAAAAAGCCTATTCCACATTCCTTTGGATCTCACAAGATCCAGACTGGGATATTTTCTGGAAAATTGAAGGTGATGGGGGTGGTGGCAGTGAAATCTGGACTGGGAATAGTTATATTATATTGCAGAATAGTTATTTTTTAAGTGTTTAAGGTAGATATGAAATATAACATATGCAAAGAAGATGTACAAATTCTATATCTTTCTTCATTGAACAGAACTCTCATGACTTAATCACTTTCAAAGCTGCCAATATTTATTCTATTTGTGGTAGTTAGTCTTGAGTGTCTGTCTATTGGCTCTGAAATCAACTAAGAGACATGCTTCATCACACATCTCTGATGGTTTTTCTTTTCCAGGTTACTTGAAGTGGGAAAATCCACCCTAGATATGGCTGGGCTTTTTCAGTGGCATCCCAGATGAAAGGAAATCTAAGGTAATAGCTTGTTGGCAGTTTGCCTCCATGTCGAGCTGGTAAGTTCATTTACCATATTACTCTTTTCCTTTACTTTTATTAGAACCCATCTTCCTTGTGCTTTCAACATGAACTAAAGATCAGTGGTTCTCCAGGTGTTTCTCAGCCCTTCAGAACCAGATTGAGACTTAGGAGGCCTTCAGCTTAGGGACTGAGGAGCTTCTAGACCCCAAGCCTCTGTCCATAGTGGAGACAGCTTATGTTGAGCTACCGGCCCATAGTTTGTACACCAAGGAATCCCTTTTGTAATTACATACATTAGACCAGTTTTGTCCTTCTAGTGAACCCTGGGCAATACAATAGTATGTTGGCAGTTAAGTTTTCATGTGCATATTTTAGGACTCACATTCAGCTGATAAAAACTTCCTTGGCTACTGTATTCTCAGACATCACCCTAGGGAGTGGCAGGAGGGGAGATGGAAGCTGGTTTAGGGAACAGACTCAGCTATTCTCATGAGATCAGACTGATGTCACTGGGCTGCATCATGATTTAGTCTCTTTCCACTGTCCCTAAGCAGGGATGCTCAATAGAGAGTATGTAGTATTGGTAGATTATCATCATGGGGACATGCTCTTGATCTGACAGATTTCCGCCAACCCATACAGGAAGGAGGGTAGGAAAGAGAAGACAGGTCCAGAAGTTTTGTTATCATTTCTACCAGCCAACAAAACTTTAGAAGCTTTCACTTTTTATATTTCATATGGCAAATAGTTAGTTTTTTATATTTTAATTTAAAAATGTAATGTTTAACACAACTTCAAAAAACCCTGGCTTCCATTGCTTCTGATTTTGTTGCTCACATTTGGGAGATAGAGGTTCTTTTGTCTCTGCTTGTTTCTCACCTACTTACCTCACTGTCTCAGTGCTTGACAAGTTGAAAATCACTGATTTAATCACATAGCGCTCACTCAAGGACAGCTGAGAGTTGCATAGTGGAGGGATTTTTTTTATTATTAATAAAAATATTTATGCTTAAAAAGGATTAGTTCTTTTTGAAGATAGTCCCATTTATAGGTTTAATCGAGAGACTCTCCACAACAAAGTATTGAAGTACCAACCAGAAGTATCTATAATTATGACCAGATTTGTAAACATTTTCTTTGTAAATGGTCAACTTGAGAACATTAAAGTAGACCTTAATTTATTATGTCTGGCATCATTGTAAGAAAGGGAAATATTGGGAAATGTTGAAGTGTTGGACAGAGCAAACAGTATCCACAAGTCAAGGGAAGCTTGAGACTATCAGAAGCTGGGAGAGAGGCACGGAGCACAATTCCGCTCATGGCTGTCAGTAGGAGTCAAGTCTCTGAAAATGTCATTTTGGGAGTTTAGACTCCACTGCTGGAAGACAGTGTATTTCCGTGTATTAAGCTCGCCTCACAGCACAGTGATATGGCAGACATACACACGGCCAATCAGTCTCCTCCAACGGTAGGGAGTTTATGAGGCAAACGGTCCACTGCTCATGCCCAGCTCACCCCAGCTCACCTCTGTCATTAGTATAATTCCCTTGCTAATTACCTTGCACTGATCTATCGAGATGTATTTCCACCTTCCTCTGGATGAAAATCTGTTTCTAATTGCACCCATGCCCGAGTATAAATGACAATAGAAGGTAACGCCATGCCATTTTAGGGAAAGACTCTGCTATTGTGTGTGGCTTTTCAATTCCAGGATCTAAAGCTCTGAGACTAGACTAACTGAACAAAGGGAGATTCCAGCCTTGACATTCTTCCCTTTCTCTTCATCTGTTAAATTTCCAGTATTTCTTCCCCGAAGCCATAAGGAGAAAGCTGTGTCTTCAGAGCAAGAGAAAAAAATGCAGAACAGGTAATTATCCTGTTAATTTTAAGGGTATAATTTTAGGCCCTAAGGTGAATACTTTTTATTGGAATTATCCAGTTCGGCTGCACAGTGAAAGCCAACGACAACATGGGTGAAGCAGACTTTTGCTTGTTTCCAGTTCTTTGGCTTTGTCCCTCTCAGACAGTGGCTTGAGCTTTGGGGATGAACTCTTGGCTTGTCCTCTCCCATTAGAGCACAGGGACATCTCTCTGCCACTCTTCAGCAGGCTCGTGGTATTGTGTAAGCCATACCAAGGGGAACCCAGTGTGATTAAAAACATTGGTGGCTCATCGTTAACTATAGAAATCATTATAATTGGATTAACGTAGGAAATACACTGTGAGCTTTCCCCTGAGAACTAGATGCACACAAGAAGCTAAATTTTCAAAAAGTACAAAGTTGATGTTCCCTCATTAAAAAATGTGGATTCATAATTCAGACTCCCTTAATCCCTGGCTCTGCTGAAGTCAGTGTATACCATCTATGTGCACTGGTGCTGGGCGACGGTTTTACTTGAGTCACATCTGCCTTGCCTCAAAGTGCTGAATGTGACTATCTGCAGGCAAGCATGTTGCTTCTCTATGAAAATGTGGTCCTATCCCAGTACTATGTGCATGCCTCTCATCCCAGCACAGGGGAGTTCAGGCCATCCTTGGTAATACAGCAAGTTTGAGAGCAGCCTGCTTGACATGAGAACCTGTCTCAAAGGAAACTGAACGAGTAAATGGGACCCGAACTGGACAAGTGACCTTTGAAAATGCAGCGAGAAGGTCCATCTAGCTACATCAGACTCTACCTCAAAGCAACATAAGAAAAATTAGATCCTTCTTCTTTCTTGGGGCTAGAGAAATGACTCAGCAGTTGAGAGCATGAACTGTTCTTGCAAAGGACCGAAGTTCAGTTCTCAGCATCAGCACCAGACTGTTCCCAACATCCATGATTCCAGGTCTAGGGGATTTACAGCCATTTTCCAGTCTCTCTGGCACCTACTGTCACTTTTCTCTCTTGTCTTGCTCGCTCTCTCTCTCTCTCTCTCTCTCTCTCTCTCTCTCCCTCTTAATTTCTCTCTCTTATACACACACTTCAAAATAAAATATGTCTTAAGAAAAAGAAAGTGGCACCGGAAACAATCTCATGAATCCTTGAAGGATGGAGGTGACTGGTTCAGATGAAAGAATCAAGGTGGAAAATACTCAGCATAAAACCCTTTCAACATGTCTTTTGTTAGGTAATGTTATCCATGGCATGTCTATCAGTAACATTGTCAGAGGCTGTAATTGAAAGGATGTATTAATTATTATCAGTCACCTGCAGCTCTCCTGCTGTGGGTAGACGGATGTCTTCATAAAAAGATGCCATAGATGCTTTCTACTGTGCAGGAAGCTGCAGGGGTGAATTTTTATTCCCCTGTAGGTTAAGACACATTGGATCCGGTTTCCTTTCTAATGCCAATCTTAAATTCTTGGCTAGGCTAGTACAGGTCTTGGAGATAAAATGTCCAGCATGCTTTGGTCTTGTCCTCCTGGCTCATTCCAGTCTCTCTCTGGGAAGGCAGCCATGAAGAGCACAACATGTTTAAAAGCTCAGTGGCCTGGGCACGGAGGACTGCTGGCAGCTCTGCTTGCAGCTCTGCTTGCAGCTCTGCTTGCTCAGCTCCCATGGTCTCGGGTATTCAGCTGCCACCCACCCACCTCCCATTCTGCATGCCCTTACAGAGCAAGTTCTGATGAGTTACGGCAGTTCTCAGCTTGCCCGTCATTTTTACCAGCTCCTCCCTTATACACTGCAGTTTTGTAGAGACAGGTAGTTAGTTGTTACACGAAAGGAATAGATTGACCACACGTTGGGAAAGACCTCTTAATAGTCAGCTGTTATTTTTTTTTAAATCGTAATCGGGGTAAAATGTGCAGTATAAACCTGCTTGTTTTCAATTGCTTTCTTGCCCAGTGATTTGGGATAGTTCCCGGGATTGTGATGAACTTTTTCACATCTGCTGTCTTGGGTCAGAGTGCACTTAAATGAAAGTGAGAGTCGAATCATTACAAAGCAGCCCTAACAGCCTGCCTGTCTTCAGCTATGAACATGGCCCTAGCTGATGGGAAATGACTCCAGCAAGGCAACATCGGAGGCTAAGATTCGCTGCCAGGAGGCCAATCCCCGCAACAGTGCGCCTGGGAAGAGCCTGCTGTTTTTCTTTGCCAGAACCTTTTCGTTTACGTATGTGTTTGGATTCTTCTGGAACTCATTTATATCATTATCTTCTGATTGCTTCTGACAATTTACAATTATTGAAACTCACAGAAGTAGATGGGGAGATGAGTGTTCATTTTTATCTCAAGTAACACCAGCAGGGTTCTCCCATGAGAAGCAACTCACAGTGACTAGGTCTTAATGTCAAGGATACGTTCCTGGCCAGGTACTGTCTCTTCTCCAAAAACTGCTTGTGTTTGGGTTGGGAAAACTATTTTTATTTCAGTGTCTGGAGCTTCATGGATAGAGTGCCTGGCATGGCAGAAAACCCAAGGTTTATCCCCAGTACTACATAAACTGGACACAGTGACACACACCTAGTCCTAACTCTAGGGAGATAGAGGCAGGAGAGTCAGTTCAAGCAGATAAAACTAACTACCAGGCTTTCTTGACCTCTCATGGTTTATTTACTTACACTTTAATTGCTGAAAATGACATAAAATCAAATCTGTTTGAAAGATGATGGCCTTCTGGATTCTATAGGCCTGAATCTAAAACTGACAGGGTAATGGTTTACCCATTTTGGAAACTCATATTGTAAACAAAATTACTATGTTATATATTCAGTCTCTAGTGTTCTAGGATCTTGCAATGTACACAAACTGTGAGAGTGTTCTTCTTTTACTGACGTCTGTACGCAGATTCTTGAGATTTTGACATAACTCTGGAAACTGGCCGCGCATCCAGGGATCTGACCATAGAGGAACCATTCTTTCCACATCTCTGTCCTATGTGATCAGGCACCCACACCAGCATCTCACAGCCACTAACAACTCTAATACTTCCCTCACTTAGTCTAGTAGCAGGAAAACGTTTTTTTCTCTTTGGCCCCATCAAGCAAAAATATTTTCTTACTAAAATTTATCTTTTCCATCAAAGAAAGAAAAATTTAAATTTGTTCACGTATTCAGTAGTAGGAAATTTCAGTTTTAGAGGTATTACATTTACTGGTAAGGTTTGTTCAATATCATTAACATTTTTAATCCAGGCTGGGGACAGAGCTCAGGAATGGACTACTTGCCTTTCATGACGGTGCCTTGAGTTCAGTCTCCAACACTGGAAAAAAAGTGAAGGAACTCATTTACGACGAGCTTTCAATCTTTCATGTCTGGCAAAGGAATTTAAAAGTAATTTGGTTCTTCAAAACTTCAGAACACTGGATATTGCAACTTACTTAAATCTTCATGATAAAACTCGAGGAATTGAAAAATTAAGTTGCCTAAGCCATTTTAAAAAATCTCATTTCCCCAAATGAATACTCCTTCTTTCCCGTAACACCCTTGATTACAGAGAACTAATTCCTGCCTTCCAAGTATATGACATAACACCTGGTAAGTTTGCCCCAGTCGTAAGAGATGTCACCATCTCTACCAATGCCATAGCCGTTCTCTCTTCAGACCATATTATGTAATTATTATTGTCAAATATGGTTCTCAAAATTCATGCATTAAAGATCCAGCTTAACTAGAACACCGCCTATTCAGATTACATCATGACTATTCACAGGGGCCCACAGGGAGCATAGGAGTTTAGTTAGGAAAACTCATTTGCACTTTGAGAAACCAGCTTTGAAAATACTGTTCTGTTCACTTGAGGTAAATTAATGCCTCTCTTCTTTCTTTTTGTTACCCATAAAATGGTAGATAACAGCAATACCAATTCCATTGAAATGAGAGGTGAGTCATATCATAAAGAAGGTGTGTCATACACAAGTGCTCACTGTTTGCGAGACATTAATGTAATGTTGATTTGTTTCCGAGACCCTGCTGTTTGAGGGGCATAGAACTTTACTTTTCTGATATCATTTATTATTTTGGAATTACTGTTGATACCAGCTCACACATAAGTTATTCTTTTGGTGGATGCCATGCAGAAAGAGCTGCAGTGGGCAAGTGAGCTTTCTGAAGATGAACCACCATTTTGCTTAGCTGTGATGGGTGTAACTGAAGAGACATGGCCCCAGAGACTTTGTCCCAGGATCGCTTCTTGCTACTGATGTGCCCTCTCATGTTTGGTATTGCTATGTTCCTTATGTGCTTGGCCTGACGTGACTGAGCATGAGGAGACCCTCATTGCCTATCGACTGGTGGGATTACTTCCTGGGGTAGCCCACTTTGTTGAGTTAATTCTGTTTAGATGAATTCATGATTTTATGGAGTTCCTACTTTGATTTAAGTAGTTTAAAACATTAGTTTAATTTACATATTTCTGGGAAGCCAGAGTAGTTGACAGAAAGATGGAAGTTAAAGAATGTGCCCTTTCCTCATAGAATAGCAAGAGCTGCATAGGTGAGAAAAGGCATATAGTGAACCTTCATACATTACAAAGATGTAGTTATAGTAGCATGAAAAATAGTCTTGGGACAAGTTAATGATCAAAGAAAACATGCATTATAGATTGGGTCTGAGTTCCTGGATCTTGTATCTAGGGATGTGGCCATAGGTTTCAGTGTGCACCATGAAAAGGAAGTTCATAAACAAAGACTAAGTAATTTTATGGTGAATATAAGAATAGAGGACAGTTAAGCTCATCAAGATTTCAAAAACTAAGACACGAGATTGATGATGATTTATTTCTTGGTAAATACAAATTGTCGTCAGCTAAACATAGGAAAGAACTTGGAACTACAGACTGGCTTGCTTAAATTTTGTTAATCTATGAGAGAAGAATTATTGATTTGGGTTGATGAGAAATAGGTATGAGTTTCAAGAGAAATATATAACCAATAATCCTGTTGTAATTTCCGTTTGCGTAGTGATTTTAATCAGTTTCTGAAGAATGTGGTTTTGTGGTGATTGTTTTTAGAGAATATGTAACTTGTTGGTATGAGGTAATCTTTTTTTTTTCCATAGAGAACTCTGTCTTGTGTGGTATAAAAGGGCTAAAAAATATACATAGTTTTTGGAAGCTGCTCATTAGAGTTTTGTTCCATTCATCCAATCTGTCTGTCTGTCTGTCTGTCTGTCTGTCTGTCTGTCTGTGTATGTGAGAAGTTGTTGGAGCTTGTAGGAACTTGCTTCATCCATCAAGTGTGCAAGTCTGCTTATGATTTTTTTTTCTCTTTCTTGCTGGCCCCAGAGAATTAAATTCTGCTTTGCTTCCTTAGAAGTCTGGTGAATGACTTTCCACTGACTCTACCCTAGGCCCTCCTGGGTTAACCCTGTAATGTCAAAGCTGGCCTTCAAAATTCTCCATTTCTGATGTCCATATTTTGCGGTTGTAATGTGGCAATGTGATTGTAACATGTTCATGAAGAGAAGTAGACTAAAAGGAATACAAGATTATACACTGATGTGTTCTGTATGGTTCTACACTTCTTAGTGGTAGATTCTAAGTTCTAACTTCTTCAATGAGTATTTCTCATATCCTGGACAGAAGAAGCAAGTAGTTCTGAAGTTGTTTGCCAAGAAGTGTCCAGCCACCCTGCTGGCAATGGGGAAGAGTCCCGGGGTAGTAAAGCATCTTGAGTTTAGATTCAAATTTCCTAATTTTTACTCTGTTTCTGAGGGAGTAGATAGAGATGTCATACAAAAAATTTGTCTCTTGAAACTTTCCTTTCTACATATATAGTAGTAGATCTGATTCAGTCAGATATCATATATATTAAGTTATCCAGAACCATATTTGGCAAGAATAACTAGGGTTGACTAAGTTTGGGAGTCATCGATTTGTTTTTGTTTTTTGGTGACTTGACTTTGTAAGATATCACTGGTGGTGACGACCTCTTGGGTGCTGAGTGGCCAGATACTTTGCAACTCTCTGTCTCTGTGATCACCCAGATTTTACTTGGTCCTTTCTGAACTCACCACCCTGCTTTGGATAAAGATATTTATGTTCAGAGCAGCTTCCTGTGTTAGCATTCTCTGCTGAGCAGACTCCCATTGTCAGCCCAAACAGATACACCTGGAGGATGGGAAGGGATCACTTTGTGCTGCCAGACAGAGGAGAATTCATCTAATGTAACTCTACACATTTTACCAAATCCATGATAGTTTTGATTAAGAAAATACATCCATATTTCTGAAAATGTGCTTCTTAAACACCAGAAGATACAGAGGAGGTAGCTAGCAGTCGTCAAAGGCTGGTTCTTGCTGGGCACTGAATATGGTTTGCTCTTAAAATTCCCAGTTTCTAATCACCAGCATAATGCGATGATTGGCAGATACAAGGATGAGTAGGAAATGAGCTCTCACAAATATTTTCTCATGCCTTTCTTAGCCAAGCCAAATTGACTCACATCCTTTCTGTGGCCGCTATTTTAAGGCTACATAAATATCACTATTGTTAAAAATAGGATGCTATATTGATATCTTATTATACATAGCTAAATGTATTCCTTTACTGTGTCAGAGGATGGAGGTTATCAAAACCGATATTAAAGCATTTTTTAAAAATGGACATACTGCTTTTAGTTAAAAATATTTCCCACCCTTGTGAACCATTTCCTTTCATTTATTTGGACTGTAAGCTATTATATTTCTATTAAATTATGTTGTTCATTATCATTTAAATGAGGCATCTAAGAAATTTATCATATGTTGTGTCTTATCTAATCATGTGTGTATGTGTTTGTATGTATGTGTGTATATATATGTATATGACATGTATATATTCATATATATATGTCATGTGTATATATCTATATATATACATGACAGGTTTGCAAGGGAGAAAAAAATATATGATATATATATATATATATATATATATATATATATATATATATGAATGACAGGTTTGCAAGGGAGAAAATGTATGTCTTATGAAAAACCTTTGTTTTTGGTTTTCCACTGCTGTTTATTTCCAGATCTGACATTCTTTTTGGGTGGAATTACTTTTTAACCTACCGGAAAGCTAGGCTGAGAGTGATCTGTCCCTCAAAACTCTGTAACTCCAGCTTCACTGCTCTCCAAGTCATTAGGTGGCCAATGACCTAACATTGGGTTTAGTCTGGAGGACAGTGCATATAGAATCATATTAACTAACTAACTAACTAACTAACTAACTAACTAACTAACTAACGAACTAACACATTAACATATTAAGTGATTTATTTTAGATTAATATAGAACCGTATTGAATATGTTCATATATATATATATATATATATATATATATATATATGACAAAATTATGTGCGATACCACACTTCAAAACTTTAGTTATTATTTTGCAGGAAAATGTGCATCAAAATCACTCCAGTAAGGATACCTCCTGAATGATAGATGTTAAGACCAGTATGAAGTCCTTTTTGCAGAGACAGTAAGGACTTGGTTGATGGAATGCTTGTGCAAGCAGTTAATTCCATAGTTGAGACAAAGAACTTAGCAATGTATGCCTGACCATTGTTCTGAGAAATGGTATTGTGTAGTGCCTGTGAAGCACAGATACACAAGCAAGCAGAAGCAGCCATTGCAAGCATCTCCGGTTGAGGTGTGAAACAGCAGTTCTGATGCATAATGAACACATTTATTGCTCTCTTCTTCCTGACTGGGGCTATGATGGGACCAGCTGTAATGGACTATCCAACAGATGGCCAAAGTAAAACTTTGCGTTTTTACATTGTTTTTGCCATAGCAACAGAAAAATAACCGAACGGCACCCATATATTGATAGCTTCTTACAATCCAGACACTTTATCTTCTTCTTCACCTACCTACTCTACTGGAATGTTCAACAGGCACCTCAAGTAGGTTCAGATAGAATGAAATCCCCTATTGTCTCAGTCAAGACCTCTTACTTATTGTTCTGCGTGGTTATTAACAACTCCATTATTCTAATTGTTTTTAATATTATTTTTCTTGTAGCCATGCTTATGCTTATAATTAATATTTTTGCTATTAAAAAATGTTAAGAATTTAACTTCTAAAACTCAGCCTATCTCTTTTTAATGTGCCTGTTGCTTCCACCTAGGCTAAGTCACTTCTAATCTGACCTTAACTGTTGTGTGTGTCTCTTCCCTGGTCTCTGCTTCTGCCTGTGTGCTACCAGTACTCTCAGTGTGGAAGCCATCTTTCCATTCCAGAAGTACAAAGATGAGTTCAATCACAATGATCCTGTGCTCAAATCCCTTCAATGGTTGACACTTGGAATAAACTCTCCAAATACTAGCAGAGTCTGGCAGTTGAAGCAACCGCTCTCATGGGCTGAACACCTTCATCTTTTCTTTACTCAACCACTTTGCCTTTCCTTGAGCATTGTAGGGATTTCCTCACTTTGTACACTTGGCTTTTGCCAGAATTTTTCCTCCAGTTATTCACAGTGCTCAACCCCGAACTTCATTCCATTTGCTGTTGAAGTTTGCCTTATTCCATGCTGGTCCTTAGGTCTGAGTCATAGTACTTACTCTAATTGAACATACATTATTTTATTTATTGTATCATTTGTCTTTCTCACTGGTCTAGAAGCTCTGCAAGGAGAATATGTTTTACCTGTTTTCCTCACTTCTATAATTGCCACAAACAAGACAACCCAGTACCCTTTGTGAACCACATGAAGAATATTAAAGAATAAGCGTGGTAAGAGTCTATTATCTATTCCTGGCATTGTTTTTATGAGCCTACAGACCAGGAAAGAAACACGCAGCTACTTTACAATCTGCAATTTTTGGATACTCTGTCAGGCCTCTGCACTTTCACATGATATTGTCTCATAACCACTGGCATTGTCCACGTATACCACAGAGCTTGTCTTTATACCACTTGTCTTTCAGGAGTCTGTCTTTCAGAGCTCGGTAGTATTTAATTCGACCTTTTGTTCATGTGTTTTTTCATGATTGTGTAAGAACTTCATGTGAGTAATTCTCATTATAAACACAATAAACCCACAGTCTAGGAGCTGAAATCAAAACTCTATTACTTAATCGAGACCAAGGCATGTTGCAAGCATCCAGATTCTTAAGTATTTGTGTTAATTAAAATGATTTTTCTGTAGCAGCAACTTTGATTAAAGCAGAAGGTATAAATAATTAGCTTTCAGCTTAGACATTTAAGCAGGAAACAATTCGAAGTTCCTTATTGGGCTTTTACTGTTTAGATAATTATGACTTCTCAACCTTGGTCTGGAGCCCAGATCTTTTTTGAATGCCCAACTCAACTTCTGCTACAGATCTATCAACCAAATATTTTCTTCTAGTCGTAACTGGGCATCTTCAGATGCATGATCTGGTACTAGATACTTCCAGATTCCTTTATGTTTCATGTCAGTGCCACCACATACTCAGTGGGCTTAAGCATAAATTGAATGTTATGAGGCAGCCATATCTAAATATATTGTGTACTAAAGATGTTGAGTGTGCACATTTGATTAAAATAAAGATTATATCCTTGAGTTAGTGATATCTAAGAAGGGATTGAGACAAAATCATAATTTCATTTTATTGTGGTTACTGGTAAGAGTGTTATGGTATGTGAGGAAAGTCCTTTAAGATTTGCTTGGAGATTTATTGCAGAACTCTCTGTACTGAATATTGAAGGATGAATCTTGATGCTGTAAAGCAGGGAAAATATATCAAGCAGAGAAAGCAATCAAAGCAATAGCACAGATGAGTCACAAAGCTTAGAGATTGAAGTGTGGTTTGAGCCATTTATATAACAATATTGTGAAACACAATCAATATCAGGCAGTAGGGGTAAGCTCTGGAGTTGACGGTAGATACAGCCAAGTACATAATGAGCCTGCGCACCACACTAAGAAGCTGTGGGTAATAATGAACTCTGGGGAAATTTTAAGTGGAATCATACATGGTCAGACTTGATTCAAGATCCATCACATTAGATTTTTTTTGTTGTTGTTGTTGTTGGAAGGATGTAGCAGGAAGTAGGGAAGACGGAGCAAGCTGGAGCACAAAGGTACTGCTTTCATCTAGGCAAACAGGAGACCCCAACTTAAATGGGAAGAATAGCAGATGATACAGAAAATATAAAGAGAAAAGTTTATTATTGTTTTAAGGGATTTATTTACTTTTATTTTATTTCTGGGTGTTTTGCCAGGATGTACATATATATACCACATGCTTGGAGTACCCTCGGAAGCAGAAGATGTTACAGCCATTGGACATAGAGCTACAGACAGTTGTAAACCATAAAGTGTGTAAAGAGAATCAAACTTGAGTCCTATGGGAGAACAGCAAGTGGGCCAGGAGGTAGTGGTGGACACCTTTAATCCCAGAGGCAGAGCGAGGTGGGTATCTGAGTTCAAGGCCAACCTGGTCTACAGAGTGAGTTGCAGGACATCCAGTGCTACACGGAGAAACCCTGTCTCAAAAAACCCAAACCACTACCACCACCACCACCACCACCACCACCACCACCACCACGAGCAGCACCACCAGCAATAATGACAAAAAGCACAGCAAGTGACAGGTGAGTCATCTTACAAGGCCTTGAGCCATCTCTTCAGTCTAAAAGGAGACATTTTCAACTGTCAAGTGATTAATTTTATGACAAACTATGGTAAAGGAGGGGCAAAGACACTTTCTGTGTTTTGGAGATGATTATTAGTATCCAAGAGGAAATGTGCAGCTTTTATTGTTTTGATTTTTAATTTTAGAGATAATATGAACCCTGTTTAAGATGCATTTGTTTAACAACTGATTAGGAGAGAGAGCCAGGCTTGTAGATACAACCATTAAGTAAGTCAGACAACCTGAAACTTCAAAATAAAATGATGACTTCACAGTGAGTATCAGCAGGATACAGGAGTCCTTCAAAATCACAACGTTTGTCTACCCAAAAGGAAAGCAGGAAGAGCAAGGCATAGTGGCATCTGTCTTTAATCCCAGCTCTCAGAGATGGAGGCAGGAAGTTCTCCAAGAGGTCAAGCTCATCCTGATCTACACAGGGAGTTCTAGCATAGTCCACCTCAAGAAAGGGAGGGAGCTAAAACGGAGGTAGGAAGGGAAAAGGAGGGAGAATAGAAATGAGGACTAAATGTCAAGAACAGAATCTTGAGAAAAAAATTCTAAATTTAAAAGCACACAAACAAGGCATTATCAAGTTGATAAGGAAAACCAGGCAGAGCCAATCTAACATCACATTACTCACTTAGAAAAAAAGAAAGCTGAATCCCATGAGCAGGTTCACTAAAACGTAAGCTGAACTGTGCTGCCTATAAGCTAAGGGTAAATGGGAGCCTGGCTAGAGTGATCTCTGCTGTGGAGGCAGCAGCACTGTATGGTTACAGGCTCCTGTCAGGAAGCGGCATAGATAACTACTGCCAACCACCCGTCTATGAGCCCGATTAACAAGAAATGACTGGAACTTGAGCTTTGGCTGAGTGACTTGCACTTCTGAGCTTCTCAAAGGGAAACAAGAGATCAACAGGAAGCACAGCGATCCCAGTACTTCCTGAGGCTGAGCAATGTTTCCAAGGATACCCAGTGTGTTACACACAAAGTCTTAATTTTTTCTTTTTTTTTTTCTTTTTTTGCTTTTAAACCAAATAGAGTTTACCATCAATGACAAATAAGGACGGGATCCACACTACCATCTTTCTAATTATCAGTTCAGCTTTTGCACACGCCCCCTTTCATGGCAGCTGCAGTTGGACCCTGTTTTAGAAGAGGCTGGGTTTATGGACAGGCCATGTGGGAAGAAAGGGAAGTAGAGCTGTCGAGCAAAATTTGAGGGCTTGTAGCTTGGCTGGCTGACTTGACTATCACAGTCCCAAAAAAAAGCAGCTGTAGATAAAGATCTGTGCATTGGGAAAAGAAGGACAAGTGGGTGAGACAGAGCTATGTGACTCCCTGAGAGATAGCAACAAATGTCTATTCAAGCTAAGTGAGGCATTGACAAGAGACCAGAGAGACCATTACACCCAAGACTAGCTTGGTGAACCAGTGAGGCTGGCTTACTGAGGTTATGTACAACAGTGTAGGTGAGCAGTTCTAGGGTCTTAAGTCCCTCAAAGGCAGCTGCATCTTTAAAAGTTCCACCCCAGAGTAGCTGGTGACTCACAAGATCTGTATCCCTGGAGCTTCAACACAACTTAAGGAGATCTCCACCAGAGAATCTGCTGTCTCCAGCAATTGTTTTGGTGTAAATATAACCTAGGTGAGGAATTCTGTGAGTCCTGTAACTTTCATGGGTTTCCTGAGCCTAATAAACTTTCCTGAGTTTATTAGTTTCCGGTGTGTTCTGAGCCTCTCAAGGTAACCCACCCGGTGGGAATGTTTCAGATCAGAAGAAGTCGTTACCCCACAGGTAGAGATCATGGTGAAACATGGGTACGTATCTTGGAATCTGTCAGTCTTGAGGTAGCAAGGGAATTCTATAATATTTGATCAATTTTCTTTTGAAATTGAAATTCTTATTGAACACAAATTCAATACTGCTAATACACTAACTATGAAGGAAAAGGAATTTTACCAGAAACCATTTAATCTTGGAACAATGTAGCAGTTCTAAGCATCACTAGCTAGTTCTCAGTTTGAGCAGTGGATTCTCCTAACGAGACTGTGTGTGAAGAATTTGTTATGTTTATTGTATGTGCAAAGCACACTTGTTTGCTAGCAATTCATGACCCAGCTGAAAACACCAGGAAATTCTCTGTGATAAGCAGAGATGTGTGGCAGTGATGGTGTATGTGTGTGGGGTGGGGTGGGGTGGGGGTTGTTCTAGAGAAAGAATTTCATATTTTAATCTTCATTTGTTAGAGTCCAAAGCTAACAGGAAGCTCTAAACTTAAAGTTAGTTTAGACAATGATTGGAAGTTTACAGAATATATTTAAAGAAGAGTGGAAAGTAATGAATCCATGTAGCCTGCATTCATGATTCTGTTTCTTATCCACACATTTAAAACCCTGAATCTGTTATTCTGATATTAATCCCTAAAAATTGCCTTGAGAGCTACCAGTAAAGATCGGGTAAGCATTACTTACAGAATAATTAACTTTCCTCTTGTACACAGGAAATTAACTTTAGGGCTTATACCTATTTCCTTCGGAACTTGGGACTTTTAAAATATATATTCATTTGAACCTTTCAACTAAAAGACAAAGTGAGCAGATCAAGATACAAGAAGAAAACATACTAGCATTAGACAGCTAAGGATATAACTGTCTTACCCTACATGTCAAAAATTCAATCAAGAGGTGCTTTGGAAATCATATAAAACAACAAATATCCAAAAGTACAACATTAAGATTAAAATAGCTGAGAAATCAACTTTTCATGTATGGTCTTTGATAATACGGTTCAGGATTTTCCAAATGAGTTGAATAAATCTTAATATTTTCCTTATGTTGGTTAAGTTTTTATATACACTGATGGTACAATGTTTTTTTATTTCTTCCATTTTGAAGGACTAAGGTCACAATAGTGGGATAACTCATTGAGAAAGCAAATACTTAGGTCTTAAACATAGTCTGATGTTATACTTGTTCCACCAATATTCTTTATCAAAGGCTGCCATAAGACTGCCAGTAAAGGAGGGGTCAGTATCAATTACTGTAGGTTTAGCTTTCTTGCACGTTTCAAGAGACAGAAGGATAATAATAGTCCCTTTCCTTTATACCTTAACATGTTAACAAGAGTTACAAAGGTGTTGTGCCAGGAAGACTACACAGCCATCCATGTTTGCTAGAGAAACTTGCTTTTTAATTTGAAATATCTGTTTAAGTTTCCTGAATCCATTGAGTCTGCTTTCTCTGTTGAATGCCCCTCTCTGCTCTGTGAATGGCCCTTCATGTTATGCTACCCTCAGATACATATCACATCCAGGGCACTCCTGCGTTCCTTAAAGAACACCATGTGTTCTCTTTCCTACCTGGCTTTATCTTTGCCAGTGGCTCAGGGAGAGTGAGAAACTGTTCTCAAGTTAAGCGTGGACTGTTGATAATGACCTCTGTGTGTCCAAAGGTGAGAGAACAACAACAACAACAACAACAACAAAGTGAAATTGTGAACAGACAGAAAGCGAAAACGTCAGCCACACTGTCATTGTATCCGATTCATCAGCCTTTACAAATGAAGGGCAAATTCAGTTAAGCTAAGTAGATGGTTATTTAAAAATACTCCATAAAGTATTTCTTCATCATATAGTAAATAAGGCTTGTGTTTAGCCGCAGCTTAGCATGTTCTAGTGTTAGTACCAGGGCAGTTTGTTTTCATAGCTTGATCTAAACAACACTTTATGTTGACACTTCTATTGCGTATTTAATGAACTCACATCAAATATGCATGGCAAATAAATACTATGTTCCTGGTAAACCTTTCTTCTTCCTTGCTCTCTTGATCTGCTCAAGTGAAGTAATACACTTTTCACAATATATTTCTTCTCTCATAAAAATGCATATCCCGAGCATTGTAACTAAATCTTATTTCAATATTTTTTTGCAAGACGGAAAATAAAAATCTCCGTCATCCTTAAGTGCACATGTGCAGCTGTTTAAAATGCAGTTCTGAACCCTACCTCAGTTTGCCTCTGAACAGCCAGTCTGTTGAGAAGTACCCCTCTGACAGAAAGGATTAAGCCTCAGAAAAGTCTTTAATCCGCTGCCCATACAGAAAAAGCATTAAGGCAACACATATGATACCAGCAATGACAATCAGGGACGGCAGTGGTGTGCTTAGCTGTGGAAGATTGTCTCAGATCTGGAGCTGCCACGTGGCTGTGTATCTTAGTGTAGAGGTCAGCTGTGCTAATTAATCCCTTTCCGGTAAATAAAGGGTCGAGACTGTCACAAATCATACTCGGAGATACCAGTGCGAATCTTCATCGTCTCTGAGGTTGATTAAAATCATCTGAAAGTGACTTGGATTTCTGAGATAGGGAAAAATACAATGGGAAGGTCCCACATTTACTTAAAGTACTACTTAAATGGGGGAACAGAGTTGATAAAGACAATCTTATCCACAGTTCTTGCACCTCCCCCTCCCGCTCCCCTCCCCCCAATCCCTGCAAAGTCACTTTCAGATAGCAAATGTTGCTTTCCTTGAGCAGGCAGAGCAAAGGCAATTTTCTAAGTTTTCAAATTCAGCATGGGGTTCAGCCAAACAGGCAACAAAATAGTGATTTCCTCCTTCTGTGGCACAGAGCTATGAAGACAGATGCTACTATGCAGCGTTTGTCTTACCCAGACCCAGAGTGTGAGATCCGTGTGAGTTTTCCTGGTAATTAAATTTTGTAAAGAGTATGAATCCTTTTATTTATACTGGGTAACTCTGAGAGCAGAAATAACAAATGTTTGATTCTTGAGCTCAATAGACTTTGAAATAGGTGCTTATTTTTGTTCATCTCCAGCTTTGGGTATTTTTTTTTTTTGAAAAGCAGCTTTAAAGCTAGCCTTCCTTGTAACTCGCTATGGGATGTCTTTATACACCACTGACAGTAATACAACTCATTTTGGGTGATTAACTTAACCCCCAGTATCCTGAGTGCCTTGCCATATTAGCATATCTTTCAAGGAATAGCTGCAGCGTGAGAAAATTGCCTCTAGGATTATTTGCAACTAGGAACCTGTGAAATGTAAAATAAAATTGAAGACTATAAAGTAAAACATCAAAGCTACCTAAAATATTAATAGCCAGCACTCTAAAAAGTAATTTAGAAGATTGTATGAGGTTGTGAAAATTACTAATTTAAAAAGTTTTTTTTTTTTAATTCTTTTTTAAGGGCAGGAGTTAGAACAAACAAGAGACAATAGGAATTCATTTTGCTCATATCATAAAAGGAGTTCAAGGGGATATCTCAGCCCTGTCAATGGAGATGGTCTAAGGTTCAATATTTTCCAATCTCTTACTAAAAAAATATATGAAAAACAAAGCTGACATTTTCTGCATTTCAAAATTTAAAGGGAAATGGAAGACATACCTCTTGTAAGCTATGTGACAGATCCAGAGGGCATTTTTCAATTACCACTGAAAATCTTTCTCTTTGGAGTCTTTGCTCTAATTTATCCTGGAGTGTTTGCTTCCCTTTTGATGGGCTGCTTCTCTAGTCATTCTTTCCTTCTGTTTTGGTTTTGGTTTGGCCAAATGTGTCCTGTGGCATGGTTGCCTACTTCAAGCGCTCATGTCAGCTCAGTAGGCATAACACCCTTCTTTTGGACTCACACAGGCTGCGTTCAGAATGTTGGCAGTTGGTTGAAGATGAGCTGTTCACCTGTGTCACACCTTCCATGTCTGTAAACGTGCCTGCTTTAGCTCAAGATGTTGTCAAAGATTTTAGGAGGGAATGCTCACAAAAACCTTCATCATTGTCCTGGTAAAACAACAAACACTAACAATCTGTGCCTTAGGAAAGGTGATTTATTTCAGGAGATAATCTCAGAGAAGGCAGCTACCATCCCACACGATGGCATGGAGCACCATGGGAGCATAGAGATGTGGCAAACACAGGGGCACTTTAAGACATCTTTCTTGCCAGGTCTGGCATGGCCTTGGTAAGGGACAGAATGACAAGGTTTGTGGTCCTAGGATCGGCCAGAAGGTATGGGCCTTCATGAGTGCCTGTGGCTGCCATGGTCATAAGGCTTGTTTGTATAAAAATGTACATATTTTATGTTCTTCCTTCAAGGAAAGTCCTCCCTGTTAAAGATTCCATGATAATCAGAGACAACAGGAGTCTGGAAGGCGAAGGTGTTGCTAATGTCTCAGCAAAATGATAAATGTCCCAGGACCTTCAGGACAGCCTTTACAACTATGGGAAAGAGCTCTAAATATATGAGTTCAAAAATATATAATTTCTCAACTATGCAAACAATAAGGATGCAGTAAGAATCAATATGAGGGCCCTCACGAATCTAAAGGAACAAAAGCAGCGGTGCTGTGAGCCAGCTTGTCAGAAAGATAGTAAGGGAGAAGGTAAAGAGACGTGGGGAGTGGTGATCGCAGCAGATCCCATGAGCTAGGTATTTTTGTTTATACTTACAAAGGCAGAGAGATTCCTGAGTTCAGGGTCCCTTTAAAATAGAGCAAGGTTAGGGCCAGGCATGGTAGAAATGGTAATTTCAGGTCAGGGTCCCACCCAGCCAGCTTATCATCTGTGCTTAACTGAGACAGGCAGATCTCTGAATTCTTTTGCACTGTTAAAAGAAAACGTGTGCTTGCTGTCTCCTAAGAATTAAGGGAGTGGGGCCACTGAATGCTGATTCACAGGGTAATCAAAAGGAGACCCGGAGTAAATGACTGGATTGATATGTAAAATAAAAGACTGGGCTTATGATCTGCAGGAGATGAGCTGTCCAGAGATTTTTTTTAGAAGAAAAAGAAAGAACTGCTTGGAGAACCGGCATGGGAGAGAGAGATAAAGAGAGAGAGAGAGAGAGAGAGGGAGGGAGAGAGAGAGAGAGAGAGAGAGAGAGAGAGAGAGAGAGAGAGAGAGCTGCATTGAGGTGATGCCTAAATATCCAATGAACAAAGCTGAACATTTCAGTAAAATGAAAAATATTTGATGTAGGAAAAGCTATACTCAGGTAGGATGTTGAAGCAAGTGACATGTATATTTAAAGGCCTCACCCCCCCTAAAAATCAATAAAATGCTGAAAGGCAGTAAAAAGGGAAAGAAAAAAAAGATAAATTATCTGCATAAGAGGTTCTAAAGTAACTATTTCAAGTTCAGGACAAAGGTGATGGAGAAAAAGAGAATATCATGTTATCAACTCTGACCACATCACATGTCATCTTTGTACAATGCATTTTAGTTATGGAGTGTGTGTACGTGCGTGTGCGTGTGCGTGTGTGTGTGTGTGTGTGAGAGAGAGAGAGAGAGAGAGAGAGAGAGAGAGAGAGAGAGAGAGAGAAAGAGAGAGAGCATGAATACATGCGTGTGTGTGTGTGAGAGACAGAATGTATGTCTGTGCATGTGTGTGTATATTGTTGAATTTAGAATAAAATTTATTTCTACCTTATAAATAAGGAAATACATATTAAAATATATTAAAAATATGTCACTTGACAAGATGCACTTAGTATTTAGGAAATCAAGAGTTAAGAAAAATATGTAGAAACTTTCTTGTAAACCACAAAGCAGATCATATCATGTTGAAAAACTTTAGCAAAATTTTTTAATAAGGCCTGAATGACAGCTCAGTTGGTAAATTGATAGCTGTATAAACATTCATACTGCACCTGTGTCTATTTCTTAGTATCCACACAGAAAGCCAGGGGTAGTGGCTTATGCTTATACTCCCAGCCCTGAGGAAGCAGAAACAAGTGGATCCCTGGAGCTCTCTGAGTAGCCTAGTGGAAGTAAAGAAAGTCTGTAATATAGGTAGGGATCACAAAAATACATGCAATAGCATCACATAAAAGTAGCAAAGCATGTAGTTATAATAAAGGACACATCCCTATTTATCCTGGGAGGAATCTGAAATAATGCATCATGACTGGGGTGATTGGGAAAGATCACAAATAAACACAAGACATTCATTGCCAGAAGTCATATGAATCAAACAATGAAAGTACTTAAAGGAAACATTGGGGAAATTCTTTATGTACTAGTCATTAGCAAAATCCCAACTCTGATTAAGAATCTACTGTCGAACAAGAAGAGGTTTTCAACCTAGAACTAAATACTTTCCACTGAAGAAAAAATATATTTGAATCAAGGGGAAAACACAATCAGCAAATAAATAATAACAATCCAAACTGGCACACCAAACAAACAGATCTATTTCCTAATGGCATAAAGAGGCAGAGAGATTGAGTAAGGGACAAAGGTTCTCAAAGAGAAATGGACCAAAAATATGAACTGACAACCCACTGAAAGCAAAATACAAATAGTTCTTAAGTACATGAAGATTTGCCTAATCTCATTCATGATAAGACAAATGCAAAGTCAAACTGCACTGAGATGTCAATTATCTGTTCCAGGAGTAAAGTCCCAAGTGAACATACGAGCTATCCAGAAATTCTGATTTAATGCTATCAAAAAATAAAGCAGAGATGCTGAGTGGCTAATAATAACAACAAATGATCAACAGGTTTTTTTTTTTTTTTTTTTTTTTGTGTGTGTGTGTGTTAAAAATTGTCACCTTGATAGGAATATTTCTAAGGAAAACATAATTGCTCAGGAAATGATTCTAAATGAAGAAATGATTCTAAGTATTTTTAATTCTCTGAGAACTTCCCATGATACATTTCGATCATATTTACTATCTCCTCCAATTAACTCCTTCAAGGTCCACCTTTTCTTCCCTATTCACCCCTATCTTATGTAATTGTTTTCTGTTATTTACTTTTTTTAATTAAATAACTCATTAACTCATTAATTCTAATGTAAGATTATATATTTCTCAGTGTGAGGCCATATAATGGAGCATGATTGATCTACTAGTTAGTAGTCACACCCTTTAAAAGAACCTGACATTTCCTTTCCCAGAAGCCATTAACTGTCAGTAGCTCCTCAGTTAACTCTGGGGCACTTATGAACCATTTCCTACTTCATGCTAGGATGTCGACTGGTCTGATCTTGTCCTGACATCTATAGTTGCTGTGAGTTCTTAAGTGGAATGGTCTTGTCATGTTCAGAATACACTGGTTTGCTCCAGTCTTCCCTGATAATCTTTCTAACCCTCTTCTGTGATAGTTCCTAAACCTTGGGGAAAGAGTGTGATACAGATGTCCTATTTGTGGCTAGTAACTCAACAGTAACTTATTCTGTTAATTTTGACCAGTTGTGAGTTTCTACATTGATCCTTTTCAGGTACATGAGGAAGTTTCTCTGATGAGGTTGAAGAGCTGCGTTAATCTTTGGCTAGAGAGAAGTAGGAATTGAGAGGAGAGTTTAATGCCATGTCCACGTAGCAAAATAATATTAGGTTCACTCATGGGGCCTATGAGCACCCCAGCCTTAGGTTTTTTGCCAGATTTTTAGGACCAAGCATGTGTTTCCTTCTTCAAAATGAACCTCATAACCTATCAGAAGGCAATAGTTGGTTACCTCCATAACCTTCATGCCACTATTGCTTGTGTGGTTCTATCTGTTTATACCAGTGTTTTGTTACCGCTTATTTTGTGTACTCAAAAATGTCTTAATTATTAGTTCCCAAAAAGGAGTAACCAAGCAAGAAATTTATCTTTGCATTTGGAGCAACCATTTGATAAAATATAATGAATTTCTTTAAAAATATAATTGAGCATTGGACAATGAAAGGCAGTGATATTTAAGTCAGGAACCACGTGAGTTATAATGTGGCTTTAATTTACCGTCTAATGATTCTAGGCTGCAGGAGCCCAAGGGAAGAGCCCAGGCAGTAATGAAGACTTCTGGAGTCTGGGAGTTATCTAGAATCTAGGGACATCTGCCTAGCTTGAATTCACATTAACTATTACTAAAAAGGAAAGAAGAGAATCAACAAAAACAAATACAAATCCCCCAGTCTCTGTAGGGCGCTCTCCTAGAATGCTCAGCCAGTCTCCCTGAGCTGATGAGTCTAAGGAGGCTTCTGGGAGTCAGGAAAAGGACGCAGTGACGGCACTGGAAGCCACAGCACCTAGAGTTCATAAGGCCTGGAGAATTCGATTTACTTCCCAGTCAGAATGAAAATTTATGCAATTTTCAGAGACGAGGGACAATACTCAGAATGATATTTTCTCACCAGAAGAAGGGAAATGGACAGAAACTACTATCTTAATTCAGCTTAATGAATCAGAAAAGCAGGATCCAAAAGAATTAAATTGTTTCCTAGTCACTTAACAAAGTCTGAAACAAAGCTGAAGGACTTTAAAGAACTCTTAAAATGCTCTGTACCCTAAAAGGCATGATTTGTGATTTCTAATATGCAATTAACAATGACTACTCATGAAAAGGAGAAAAATGGAATCTATAATTAGGAGAAAAATCCATCAATTGCTACCAATCAAGCTATAAAACATGTTAGAATTAACAGACTTGGACATTAAAGTGGTCTTTATAACTGTAGCACATAGATTTCAAAAGCTAGAGAAGACCCAAAATGTTACTCAAATTTTGAAAATGTTTTTCTACATCATGTCAAACTGTCCTTAAAGGTAGAAAGAATTATATAAAAAATGAAAAATGTACTAGGTGGGGATTAATGGCAGATTGAACACTGTAGGGAAAGGATCCCTGAAATTTAAAATGTAGCAGCAGAAACTATCTAACATGCAGAGCAAAGAGACAGAGACTAAAGAAAATCCACAATGAAGGATGGAAACAGACAATCAGAGAGCTGTGGCACCACTCTGAGGATCCAAATGTTCATAGTCACAGTCCTCAAGGAGAGGACAGACACAGAGAGGAAAGGACAAAATACATTCAAGGAAAAATGGCAAAATATCAAGATTTGATAAAAAAAAAATACAAACCTACAAAATCAAAGAACTTCAGTAATTTGCATACAGAAGTCATTTGCCAAAACATCAAGAAAAAATCTCTCAGAATTTATAAAAAAATAAAAGTAATATATAGTATATATGAAATATTATATATAAGTATATATTCATATGTATGTATAATATATTATTTAGAATCACATTATATATTAATAATTATATGTATTATATAATATAAATTATATTGTATATACTTTTATTTAAAAGAAGGCACATAGAAAACATGTTGTTTATAGGGAGTTCATAGTAAGAATAGCACTGTGTGAAATAGAACCAAGTTGGGTTCTATTTCAGTTTAGGAATGGAGAAACCTGGATATAACATCACCAAAAATAAATAGGGCAAACTACAAATTAATGAACTGCCAATTATGACAAAATTGCAATAAAAAATGGGATAATAAGTCAGCTGAGAGAGGAACAGTGGCTGGCTTTGCTGGTCAGTAGGAAGATACCATTGATAGCCATAAAGGCCAACGTAACTTAGCTATGAAAGAACTGCAAGGCAAAAGTATGTCACGTACATCAAGTAAGATAACAGGTGTCAGTGAGGATGGGATCGCAGAAACTCTTGCATGCTGTTGGTGGGACGGGAAAATAGCTGGCTAGTATGGATGCCAGTGTGAAAGGGTCCTCATGGAACTAAAGTTGGAACCTCCCTATGACATAGCTAGGCTACTCCAGGGTAATTACCTAAGGCTTCCAAGTCAAGTGCTGGAAATCCCCGACTACCAAGGTCTATCGCAGCATTGTCTGTAGCAGTGATGTTATGAAAACAACCCAGGTGTCCACCAATAGAATAGTGGATGAAGGAAATGTGTGTATATACAATAGAAATCTTTAAGATCATAAAGAAGTTTGTAGTTTGCAGGAATGGACAGAAGTGATCTTAAAGGAATTAAGCCGTGCTCAGAAGGCCTCTACTGTGCATGTCCTGGAATTTATGGATCCATAAGACCAGAGATGTACAGATTAGGTGAAAGCAGAAGAGAAACAGTCTGTGGAACCAGGGGATGAGGGTTAGGGTGGAACAGGAAGGGAGTGGGGCATGGTGGGAAGGATGCTCCAAGAACATTACCTGCTGACACATGTATTGAAAACAAAGCTATTGAGAAAATATAGCTAGAACAAGCTCCTGAAGGTGGAGTGGGGATTGCCATGAGGTACAGGGCTTTGAAAACTTCATATGCAATAATCTTCTCAAATTATACAAGCAGCATCTTATAGCCCTCAAATGTGTTTTCTCATGGTACTCAGTGGTGCTGGCAAACGAGGAAATCCCCCTCAGACATCATACCCAGGTTTTGCTTTGAATCAAGAGCCTGGGTCTTTGACAGTATGAGACTGTGGTAGGGAATAGCAACATTGACAACATTAGCAGGGCAGTTGTACTGGTGGAATCCCCTGTAGTACTGGAAACTGTACTCATCATAGGAAAGAATAAGGATAAATTCCAGGCTCGACATTACAGCAGGAAGGGAAATAAGTTATGAAGAATAAGTAGACCCCCTTTGGACCTGCAGAATCTATATTAACCTAAGTTTGAAGCTTAATTAAAATCTTAGCAAGTGTCCCCTCTCTCTCCCCTATCACTAGACTAACAGCTGGTGAATAACAAGCAAGGCAGAGCGCAGCTGGGAGAGCTGCAAGAAGCAGAGCCTCTCTGAGGAGTGGTGCAGAGAAAATACAGCACCAGGGGGAGAGCAAGCATTCACCACCACCTCAGGCAGCAATCTCATACTCAACACTGGCAACATCTCTAGAGGACTCTGGAGCCTGTGGTGAGCTGAGGCTAGCCATGGCCACAAATCTCAAACAGCCCAGCTTCTGATTAGCTTAGTTAACGCAAGCCCCTCACTAATAGGCTGTCGATAAAGACATGCTCATTTTCAAATACAGAAATATTTACAATTGTAACTGCTGTTGATTGTAAGGGATGGATCTCAACAAGAATCTGTGAAACCTTTCTCTCTCTCCCTCTCCCTCTCCCTCTCCCTCTCCCTCTCCCTCTCCCTCTCCCTCTCCCTCTCCCTCTCCCTCTCCCTCTCCCTCTCCCTCTCCCTCTCCCTCTCCCTCTCCCTCTCCCTCTCCCTCTCCCTCTCCCTCTCCCTCTCCCTCTCCCTCTCCCTCTCCCTCTCCCTCTCCCTCTCCCTCTCCCTCTCTCCCCTCTGTGTGTGCGTGTGTGTGTGCGTGTGCCTGTTCGTGTACACGTGTTGCTGTTGTTGTTTTAGGCATGGAAACTGATGTTCTGCAGAGATAAAATAACCACAGGAACTGAACACAATTATGACCTTGGTGTCAGAATTATTTGACCAAAATTTAAAGTAATTATGATTAGACATTAAAATCTATCATGAAAAGTATGACTGTGTGCAACATCAGGTGAATCATTGACATAGAGAGACTACACAGAATTAAGTGTAAATGCAAAAAATGAAAAGCATAACATCAAAAGTATAGAGCATAGATAAAGAAAGCGTTCAGAGGTGGGGTGTGGCCTCTCCATAAACTTAACACAGGAAAATAAATCATAGGCAGCCTTTAAGAGAGACCAATGGATAACGCAGACTAAATCAGAGTGCAGAATCTCGGGTGGTCGCAAGAGGAGAAGTGAAGGTTTTTCCAAGTTCTAAGACAGTAGTAAATAGGTAGTGCTGGCATGCCTGGTCTCATGGAAGAAGACAGAGAAGTAGAAAGAAGAGCTGGATGCTTTCAGAATTATCCAAAAACTCAAAGCAAATGAATCCACTAAGATTATCAAACATCCAAACTTGGTAACCACCGTAAAATCTACACTCAGAAATTTCTTTTTTTTTTTTTTTTTGTGAAAATCTTTATTGGATATTTACATTTCAGATGCCATCCCCTTTCCCCATTTCCCCTCCCTAGAAAACCCCTATCCCATCCCCACTTTTGCTTTTATACTATTTTTTTATTAGATATTTTATTTACACTTCAGATGCCATCCCTTTCCCCATTCCCCCCCTTAGAAAACCGCTCTCCCATGCCCCCTTTTCCTTTTTTCATTTATACATTTTTTTAAAATAATGTTAATCATAAGCGTTATAAGTTTGGAATTGTTCAATCAGAGGTGTAACCCACTGACCAACCTAGATATAACAACTATCTTTGACTGGTGGAGATACATGAATATCTGCCTCCCTGTCTCCCCCCTCTTTCTCTCTTTCATCACCTAGCTTCTCCTCTCCTTCTTCTCCTCCTCTTCTTACTCCTTTTCTTCCTCTCAGTACTCCTCCTACCTTAGCTCCTCCTACACATCACCCTTCCTGTTAAAATGAAACTTTTCTCTCAAAATACAATTAGAGCATAATTATGCCAATTTGTACCAGTGAGGTACAAGATAGTCCTAATACCCCATCCATCCTTTTGTTGACTAACCAGCACCTCTGTCATCTATCCTAACTAAAACATTTAGTTCTGAACCTGGCTTTAGGATGAATGTCAGCTGACGACCATCCACTCAAATCTTTTCTCTTAAGGTAAATAGCTATAAGTTTTCAACCCCGTCAGAAATCCAGAATGACTCAGTTAACTATAATTGTGGGAAGCACAAAGCATAGCTTCTAAAACTTAGCCAATTTATAGAGACCTCTGAACACTGAAAAGCCCCTATACTACCGAACGTTAGAGCATCAAATCTTCAGCCTTCTGGCCCAGAATCATCTGACAGACCTTGGTGATGCAGGATTATTAAGGGCTGATTTCTCTGTCTAGGCAGATATAATCAGTCGACTATTCTGCATGTGTGTCCTTTTCTGGACAGTAATTTGTCTGTAGATGGAGAGAGGCAATTCTTGACTAGTGGCTGTTACCACACAACTGGAGTAACTCCAAGGATGCTCAATTTCTTCTTCTTAGAATCCAAGACAGGAAGCTGTCAGGAGCAGACAGGTCTCTAATCAAAATGAACATTAATATATAAATATTTGTAGCGTCAGTTCTATGGACTTCTGATGTTTTGAAAACCAACTATCCACGTAAGGTAACCTGGACTGTTGTCTGTTCACTCCTCTCAGCTATTTCTAAATAAAATATGGAAAACACCCTAACAATAAACTCAAAAATATGAATTTGCTATAGTCCCTTAACTCATAGGTTAACCGTCCCAAATCAGTTAAAAAAGTTAAAAAAGGGCTGGGTCTAGGCATTGTATTCCTAAATGTGTTATACAGGCACAATGCCCATGAGAGTATCAATATTCATCTCATTTTTATATTAATAAGAGGCTGGTACCAATGAAAACCTTAAATTTGAGATCAAAGTAAATTTTGTACCATTTAAGAAATTATAACTTCATCTTGATAATAATTATACAGATTTCTACCAATAGGTTATGGCTATGCAATAAGTCCTAGCTAATCCCCCCTGTTCCAACAAAACCACTACTTGTCCCTAGAAAGACAGACCATTATTAACCACATTAGTCCCCAAGCTCAGGGAATAGGGGCGATGACTCTTCTTTAACTTCTTCATGCTGATTAAGGGCGTTGAGATTTTAGAAGAGGGGTTGGGGGGGAAGAGTAAGTTGATAAGCCTCTGATGCTGTGTCTTCACTGAATCCAGATGGAATTCCAGGACATCAGAGGTTTGGGCAGGTCTGCTCAGTATGCTTGATGAGTAGATACACCAAGGCTGTGTATTCTGCAATATACAATTCTCAGAACAAGTTTTAGTATCAAGAAAAAAAAAATTTCCACCCCCAGGGGGCTGAAATTTTTTTTTAAAGATGTTGGTTCTGAAGACTTTTTTTTTTCCGCTTGTTAAAATTGGTTGTAGTATTTACGTTTCAGATTTTATCCCCTTAGCCTACTTCCTCCCACCACCCAGAAACCTATCCCATCCCCCTCCTCATGCTTGCACTCAGAAATTTCATACTAAGATTTCTAAATGAGAAATAGCATGGGACAACTTTGAAGGCAAAGAGAGGAGAGATGAAGCATTGTCTACAAGAAGTAGGTCAATGATGGCAAACTTCTCATCAGAAGCCCGAAAGCCAACAAACAAGGGATTCTTCAAAGGGCTAAAAGGCAAAATGGGGGAAGTCAAATGGGAGGGAAGAGGGAGAGAGAGAGAGAGAGAGAGAGAGAGAGAGAGAGAGAGAGAGAGAGAGAGAGAGAGAGAAACGTCTGCCATCCCAGAATTTTGAGTCTAGATTAAATAACTTCTAAACGTGGAGGAAAAATCAATACCTTCTCACACACAAAAAGAAGAAATTACAAGGAAATCTTCTCTAGGAGTGACTCTCTAAAGAACATTTAGAGAAATGTTTTTCAGTAGAATATTAGGATGTTAGAAGAGAAGACAAGAAGAGTTAAAAACTGAAAAAAATGAAAGGAAAATCAGCAATTTTTTATAATTTAATTGCTTAGGACACTATTGTTAAGTAAAATAGCAGTGACTTAACGGGTGTTTATGAAATGCATTAAAACATATGGTAGTGGTGAAAAGATTTTAGGATGGAATTGGGAATGCACCTTTATAAAGATCATAACACTACAGCTGAAGCATATTATTTGAAGCTTTGGCCCAAATTCTTTATTGATAAATATTGCAATACCTTGGTGCTTGCTGAAAAGTACAAAGCTTTGGGTTTGATATCTAGCCTTAGGGTAGGGAAGAAGCCAAAACAAAGCAAAACCACACCCCTCAAACCAAACCAACCAAAACAAAAACTCAAACCCCAAACCAAAAAACAAACAACCAAAAAAAAAAAAAAAACTCATAACGATCACTATAATAATAATAATAATAATAATAATAATAATAATTATTATTATTATTATTATTATTATATATTTAAAAGTATGATAGTACAAGTAAGATAAAACAAAGTTGAAAAATTTAACCAAAATGAAGTCCCCAAAATGCCAAAACCAAATCAAAGCTGTGATATGTCTATTTCATTCCTGGGCATTATATTTATCCAAGGTAAATAAAAACACATGCTCACAAAATGAGTTGTATGTAAATATTCACAGCTGGCTTTTGTGTGAGCTGAAACCCCTGAGCACAAGTTGAATTTCTACCAAGAGACAAATAGGCAAGAACATTATATATATTTGGATAGTGCAAAGTTCTCAGTTGAAAGGAAGGTCCTGTAGATATAGGTAAGAGTACGGAAACATCCAAAGACAATGGTTTTGAGTGAAAGAGTGCATCAGAGAGGAATATTGTCTTTATTTGGATAAAATCCAAGAACAGAAAGACGAGTGTGGACTAATATAAAGTAGATGGATGTTGCCTAGAGACAGGGACAAAGGCGAGGAATATGTGTGTATCACATTGTAGCAGGAGAAAATGCTGGGGATTGTTTATCTTGGTGTGATGCTTCCAGGAGATTCTGTGTGCATAAGTACATATATGTGGCCTACAAATTTATGTATACACTACATTATCAAATTATAAAATATAGCTCCTGAATACATGAAGCTTGTCATGCATCATTTATCTCCCTTGATTGCCTATGTTCAAGGTGGACAATTATAGCACATTTTACTTTAAAATTAATATTAATTTCATATCTTGACCACTCTAGTATTTCTCTCTAAAACTGTGCTTTTCATTTCTTAATGCCAAATTTCACTTATGCTAGAAGAGCATCTTTCATACTTTAAAGGGTTCACATAGATTATGATGCCACTTTGTAGTATTAACCAAGTTTTACAGTCAGACTCTCTAAATCTATTGAGTGTTATTTCCCACTATCTCATCAGGGAATTATCAACACATGAAAATTGGTGTCCTCTTTTGTTTTCCCTGAGTAAACCACTAGAATACATGCCAAGTCAACCTTCGAAGTTAGATAAGGTCATGTGACTGAGTTCTAGCCAATGGCATTTAAACACAGTGTTTTCTTCTCTTTAGGCTTAGCCCTTAAGCGTTCCTTCCACATGGCACTCCTTTTGTTTCCACACTGTTCAGATGGTCAAGGATTCCTCTGAGACCATGGAAAGGCAGAGTCACAAACGATAAGTGCTTTTGTCTACAAACAGAAACATATCAAAAACTGCTTGTTAGCCAGGGATAGAGGAGCCAGATAGCTATACAACCACAAGTTAAATTTCTTAGGATAATCCATTATGATGATGCCAAAGTAGCCGTATGCTAAGGTGGGCATATCTCCACAGATAATATTTATTATTACTTTGATTAAAGCAATGGCGGTAATAAAATAATCCTTGATGGCAGTGTCTTCTACTGGATAATTTTTTTATTTTTGAAGTTTTAACACATATAAATCCCGTGTCAGATATACAATAGGTAGTAAATAAGTGCTTTTCAACTTTTCAGACTTAGTTTTGTTAAAAAAAAAAAAACCACAACGACAAATAACATATGTATGATTCTTTTAATTAGGATTTATTTATGATAAAATAAAAATGTGAATTTAAAGAGTTTTGACAAAATAGCCTTCTCTTGCTTCCTCTAATACCTTCTATTAGTGTTCTCTAATACCTTTAAGAATAAAAAAAATCAAAGAACTTCTTGATTGGAAAAATAATTTCTATTGAAATAGAGCTCGCACAAGGATTTGTAATTACTTACAGAAAGCTTATTCAAACTTCAGATTATACTTCTGATGAAAATCCCATTACACCATTCTACATTATGTTTTCCAAAGCAAATTATAAAACAAGGTATTCTTACTTGCACAGTCATCTTGTAAGAGGACTGTGTCTATCGAGAGTACTATTTCATTTTAGTTCTTAGTTGTTATTCCTGAAGAAAGCATTAAGTCATGGTATTTCTTTACAGCATTTACTAAAACAAGCCAGACTCCTCAAATGCAGAAAGAACATAGCTGTTTGGTCCTGTAGTTCAATTAGCGAGCAATTTGTTAAAAAGGCCACCCAGACAAACCTTTTGTGGAAGCTCTGTAGACCCTCTTTTAGTGACTCATTCTACCTTGCACCTGACATAAACACAGACCCCAAATTCACCACTTTCCTCAGAGCAGGAGGAAAAGAAAATGGCGTTCTAAAGAAGTTACTGTGATCATAAGGAAATCACAGTTTCTTGAAGAAATGAAGGGGGAAAAAATGAAGACATGAAGGTAGGTAGAAATCTGTGATATTTGGAGCTGGAGCCATAGAGCCTGTCACTCAGATGTAGAAAACCTTTGCCTGACAGCACAGAGTTGAATAGAACCCTTGCTTGAAAAGCACAGAGGAGCTCAGAGACAATGAGAGCAAACTAGTTTAGCCAGTGGTGTTACCAGGGGCCATGTACTTTGCACATGGACATCACAAACGCTTGGTGAACCCTGGGCTACTTGGGAGAAAGCTCCTTTCTTCTCACCGTGTTTGCTCTTCTGTCAGCACCATCTGCCCATCAGAGAGTCAGCCATGTTTTTGGCAGCATAGAGACTCACTCTACAAATGCTAAAATTGAAATCTCCATCTGAAGAATGGGGATCCGGAGAACTTTAAGTGGTTGAGAAAACCCCCCAAAGAGAGGTTGAAGAGGAAGCCTTGGGGCAGTTCAGAGGTCACAGACCCTCAGATGAATAAGGAGTCATTGAAAACCCTCTTTCATAACTTATTCAAAACATATGAAGGGCCCAAAATGTGAATAAATCAGCTTGCTTCACTATCTTGAAGAATCATAAATAGAAAAATCAAAGAGCTAAAAATCAGAGAGCCAAAAACTGATTCAGAGAAGTCACTGAGTTCACAGTTTGCCTTGAAGCATTGGGCAGCAGCTGGGTCTAACGAGGCGGACAATGAATATTTTTAATGTTTCAGGTAATTCATGCCATTCAAATGGATATCCAGCCATTGCTGTTCATTTTTAAAAACTGCATTTTCACATGTTTTTTTTTGTGTGTGTGTGTGGCAGAGCCCTTCCAACTAAGAAGTGTGGGCTGTCCAAAACTCCTAGATATCTCCCACACAGGTTCATGTTAGTGTCCCTGACCACCCATCTTGGCAGGGTGATTTAACATTTTTAGCTTTTACTGTTAGGGTGTCAAGGACAGACATCAGGGCCTTATGCCTGCTGGACAAGCACTTACATTTTCCATGATTGAAGGCACACATTTTGTTTCAAAGTAGTCTTTGAGTTTCTTCCTGTCTGCAATAGCTTTGGCTGAGCTTCAACAGTTCTTTTTTCCTTCCATCCTGTTCTTGTGCCCAGGATTTGAATTACAAGCTCCTATACTAAAGAGATATTTGCTTTACTCTCCAGTAAATAGGCTGTTTAGCAATTGACTCACTGGAAGGGATGAGGTAGGTGAGATGGTCTACCAGCCAGAGAAACTTGAGGGTAAAGTGGGACCTCTATCTATGAAAAGAAGTTTGGATGTGTGGTTTTCGGTTTTTATCTTTCTGAAAGCTCTTTTTTTCTAGGAGACTAATCAGGGAAGTAGCTAGCGAGGTCTGGTAAGGATTTAGCTGAAACTAGACATTTTTCTACAGAGAAAAATACCCAAGAGGAAAATCAGGATTTGTTGACAATGCAGCCCAACAGTGCTTGCTCTTGGCAGCACTTCTTGATGGACCATCCTGCTGCCCAGAATAACTGCCACCTCTAAGCTTTAAACCACCGTGTCTGTGGGTCTACATGTAGTTGGAGAAAGAGAGAAGGTTTTGATTCAGTCAGGAAACGGACTTACAGGGCTCTGTTGTTATGCAGAGCTATAGAACTCAGGCCTTTCCAGTCCCAGCTCCTACTCCATCCCAACCAGTGTAAGGTAGTATTTCATCTTTTGTTTCCTGTCCCATCACAACCTTAATCAACCAAAACAAGTCCCATCTGATCTCAGCGGCACTTCCTTCAAAGCTAGCTTTAGCCACAAAGTAAGTCACAATATTACAGATCTTGTCTCGGGCTGTCCCTTAATTAATGATAATGAATTAGAACAGTGCTTATTCCACATGTGAGAGTTCAAAGAGGCAAGATGAAAAGAAATTTTGGAGGCTTCATGGAACAATGAAGTGGACATCCATGCAGACTTCTTGATCTCACAGTGGGAGAAATGTTAAAAGTACCTGTCTGTTCAGTACTTGTTCTTCACCTTGTGGGCAGGTTTATCTCTAGATACAGAAGGAGTATGATAGATAAGAATGAACAGTGTCCCACCATACTGGTCTCCTACTCCTTCTGCTCCTCATTCTTTTATCTCTTCCTGAATCCAATAGCTGTTTGCATTTTTCCAAATGCAAAGAGGTTATGCCACTCTGGTTACAAGGCTGACAATAGAAATGTCAGGGTTCCCTTGTCTAAATAACAAAGAGAAATTTAAAAAGGAAATAAATAACAGAGAGGCCCACATTCTTAAGCAGAATCCTGGCTTTTCTGATTTTAGAGGAGCCACATATTATGCATGGGTTTCTGCTTTTGTGGCCACTCTAAGGTGCTCTTAGTAACAGTTTCAGTCACCTGTTAGAATAGCGATTCTCTTCCAGCTGCACTGAAGCATCGAAATCACAACTGGAAAGGAATGATCATGGCAGCTAGTCTGCACTGCTGAGCATCTGATGCAGCCAGATTTATTTCCCCTAGTTCACTTGCATAGAAAGCTCTCCACTCTTCATGGAATCACCTCTTTGTATCTTCCATAATGATGAGTCTTCAGATGGTGAGCACAGGTAATGATGGGTTTTAGAAACTTACGGAACATACTAGCTTACAGAGAAGTGGCCAGTTTAGAGCCATTTAGGGAAGGAACAGAGTGGATGGCTTAGTACTACTGTCAACTTGTTAAAATCCGGAGTTACCTGTGAGATGGGGCAGCTGGGCATGTGTGTGAATGATTATATTGAATATACCAGTTGATGTGAGATGGTCTAGTTTAACGGTGGGTGGGAGCTGTTCTGTGTTCCTGTGTGTAAAATGGGGAATAATCAGGGTACTATCATGCCTTCTGTGTTCTTTGCTCCTTCATTGTGGATGCAGTGTGATCACCTATCTTCAAGTCCTGTTGCTATGAACTCCCAGAACTATAAACCAAAAAATAAAACCTCCCTTTCTGTCTTAGGGCTTTATTGCTGTGAAGAGACACTATGACCAAGCCAAGGCAAGTCTTATAAAGGAATACATTTAATTGGGGCTGGCTTACAGGTTCAGAGGTCCATTATCATCATGGCAGGAAGCATGGCAGCCTGCAGGCACACATGAAGCTCCTGAAGCAGGAGCTGAGAGTTTTAAGTCTTAATTCAAATGGAGCTAGAAGAGGACTTTCTTCCAGGCAGCTAGGAGGAGGATCTCAAAGCCCACCTCTGCATTAACACACTTCCTCCAAAAGGCCACACCTACTCTAACAGGGCCATGCCTCCTAATAGTGCCACTCTCTAGGCCAAGCATATTCAAACCACCACACTTGCTAAAATTGCTTTTGTTGAGGTATTTTACCACAGCCACAGAAGACAAATCAAGATGCCCTGGGAAAGACACATTTTAGAAACTAACATTTGTTGTCTAAAGTCTCTTTGATGCAAACATTATTGATGTAGTTGTTTGACTGGTGCTGTATAAGAAACAAATCTTAGTGATCCTTTGAGGACAAATTATTTCCCAGAACACTGTGGTATGCCATAGATACTGGACCACAGCTCAATCCCTTAATTTTTAATATTGTGGCACATTAAAATTTACACAGCTAGCTTTCAGGACATTATATTTATTTGCAGAAATTTGACAAATTAAGTGGACTGAAAATAAACAATTATACAGTGTAACAAAGGAAGGATTATGTTTCTCAACAAAAAGTGCTGTCTCCAAAGACTTCCCACCCATTTGTACATTTCCCCCCACTTAACGTAAGAGGAAGCTGCAGCCTAATTGTCTCAACTTCCGGTAGTTCTACTTCCTGTTGGCATTCTCATTTCCGGAAGTGGATGGAGAGGCCTCAGAGTTCAGGAGCACTGTACTGTTGTTTAATTTGATATCCTGATGTTCTCAGGTCATCCATTCCCTTATTCAGTTATCTCAGATATCCTGATGCTGTTTTCCTGGAGTGGCAGTGTCAAAGGTATGCCTTGTTAAACTGCCACTCTGTCCAACTCCACCTTTGTGGTGTCATTTCAGGCTTAATCACAGTTAAAAAAAAATCAGATGTTGCAAAGATAGGAGGCATAAATTATGTAAGCATCCAATAAGGCTGGAGCTGATGTCATAGAAAAGGAGGAGCTTGGAAGGTGAAGCAAAGAAGAGAAAGAAAAAGAATGGATGAAAACCACCATAGATCATGACAGCTGGCACCTCTCCTTTCATCTTTGTGTGTGTGTGTGTGTGTGTGTGTGTGTGTTTTGTTTTTTGGTTTTTTTTAGACAGGCTCTCATGTGGTAGCCCTGGGCTATCCTTGAACTCACAGAAATCCACTTGATTTGGCCTCCAGTGTCTCCACACCAAGCCTCATCTTTTTAAGGCTAGTGATCAATTGAATGAAAAGGAAAAATAGAAATCCAATTTGTCCCCTTGCCTGTGCTATGCCTCTACTAGAAGATAAACAAACATTAGATTTGGTTCTAGAGGGGAAGCTACTTATTGGTGTTTAGGCAGCGAAGGGAAGAATACTGAGGAAACCCCTTTATTTCATATTAACCTGAAAAAAAAAACCAAAGAAATAAAGATTTGGGGTTGTAATTCCAGGTTATTGAAGTGTTTTCTGGTAGAACAATCTTTCTGACTGAAGGAGTTGGGCTGCAATTACATATATACCATAAACGCACAGTGTGTTTGTGCCTGCCTCGTAATGACTGGATTAAAGTGTTTTTCTTGTGTGATTGTATGTCTTCTGCTCTTCCGACACATGAAATTGGCCAATTTAGAAGTTCTGCTACCTGATGGCCACTGAAAGGCCATTGTCCCTAAGTGTTATTAGTCCACGCGTACCTGGCATCTGACTGCACCGGGAACCAGGTCTGTCTCTAAGAAGCCCAAACAGCCAGTTTCAAAATGTCTGCTGATGATTTTAAATGTTTTACTTGATCTGGCAAAAGCAGGAGAATCAGGAACGGGACTCACAGCTTTCGAGCTATTGCCTCTTCTCTTTTCTATCTTTTCTCATTTCTCGTACTCATTTTCTGTCTGCTTTATACCAGTCTGAGGGAAATGACTTTTCAGCAACATGGAGGCAGACTGAGCTCAAGAGAAGATGGAGCTAATAGACCGGGGTGATACTTGCCCCAAACCTTTCTTCCCTCTCTGCCTTCTCTCTGCTTACATCCTGCTCTCTTCACCTCCTCTCAGCTCTGGGACTTTCCACAGCAGTCCAGGCCTCCCTCTCTGAGAGGAGGGAAGCAGCAGATTGCTTTGCTCCAGGTTTTTGCTCATCAGTCTCTTGCATTCTCTTCCCCAATGCTTGTGACAATGTGGAAGAGTTCCCCAGCCAACCATTTCCCGGCATTCCATGTGTTCCAATGGCGGGATGGGAGGAAGCCCATCCGCCTATATGAGGCCGATAACCATCGGTGCTTCTAATTCGTGCTTCGGTATTTCTCATCACAGCATGCATCTGTTGGGGAGATAAAAGGAGAGATTTACAAATATGTAATTAGCAGAGGTGGAAAGGCTGCGAAGACAACGTTGAGGAAGAAGAAAGCGAATCTTGGGTTAAGAGTGGATAACTGCTGGCTTTTGTCTGATTAGGTCATTACTAACACCTGGAGGCTGCCTTGGTCCTTGGAGGAAAACCATGGAGAATATTTGGTAAAGAACACATTTGGTTCACAGAGGGGGTTGTTCTGAGCCAGATTGGAAAACATTTTAAAATGGAATATTGCCTGCATAAAAGCTGCAGATATTTCAGCTCTGCCACATAATGGGCACTCTCTCGTGGATCCTTCCACGTAATGGAGCCTTATGGTAGGCCTATGGAATGCCCCATACTAATGTAGGGAGAGCATACATATCCTCAGCCAAATGTTTGCACATGCATTAGAGCACATACAGTATTACTTAATCACTTTCTCTGGGCCCTTGTGTGTGAGAGCCACCATCACACTGGAGCTTCGCTTAAAACCAGCAGGGTTCCTCAATACTGCTGGAGAGCTTTCCGAACCATTCCTTTCAATATTGTACGTCTGTCTCCTGTTGGAACCTCCTTCTCCCCACCCCTTTTAAAATTTCCTATACAAAAAACTGGGGATTTTAGAACCTTGGGATGTTGAATGTCAGAATACTTTTGTATTTGAGACTTTCTATATAAAACTGATAGATTCTATTATCTCATAAAATAAAGCATATTTTATTGTCTATTTCACCAGGGTGTGTTGGAAGTCATACTTTATTTTCTTTCCTTTTAAATTATTTTATTTTTATGGGCATGGGTGTTTTGCCTACGTCTATTGTCTACATACGGTGTGAATGCAGTTGGAAGGGATACTTTTTTTTTTTTTTTTTTTTTTTTTTTTTTTTTTTTTTAAGGAGGGGAAAACAGAGAGATTGTAACCTTGTAACCGTGAAGGGGAGGGGATGAGGACCATGAAACGAATGACCTGGCTTCTGTTTCTTCACCAAAACACACAGTGCATGGGACCCAGCTTTCTCAAAAACAGCATATAACTGAGAGCAGCTCAGCGGGTTACAGGAAGCCATAGGATATTGGGTGGGTTGTACTGGGATGACACCATCTGACAGAGAGGAATTGCCAGCCCTAGCAAGAGATTAAAAATTTAATACTGCAGGAGATGTGATATCATCCCATTCTCTCTATTCTTCTCCACGTGTTCACTCATATTAACTTCTTGCTTTCTTCTTTCTTTATGTTCAAGGTAAAAAAAAAATTGACCTCTTTTACTTTTAACTATGAGAAAGTTTTCAACCCCTTTGTTTATCAAAATGATCATGTCCATGGGTTAAATTTTTTTTCCTCTCTCTATGCTGGCACTAAGGAGAACCAGTGCTGTGTACTCAGCACTATGTCTCTAAAAAGGCCAAGTGCTTGAGATCTGGGCCCACAGTTAAAGGAATCAAGTCAGTAAAATCAGTGTGGCAGGGACTTCTATAAAGGCCAGCCTCAGAACACACTGGCTTCCTAGGTTTAACATTACCTAAGCTACTTTCGAGGCACAGTTACCTGTCTTAAATGATTACAAAGTTCTTTTCATCTCCAGCATGAGACACAAAAGAAATTCTGTCTGGTTTCCTTCATTGTCTACAAGTCACAGGCATAATCTATATGATAAACATGTGGTGGGCAACTGGCACATACATAATGCAGGAATGTTGAGTAGGGATATGATACAGAATGCCATTTCCCCATCTCACCTCTCTCCAACCTTCCCAGTCTGCAGGACTCCACAACTGCCTGATGGACAGGTTCAGAAGTTGAGGGAACTTCTCAAATTACATATCCAGGAAAAACTTAAAAGAAGTTGGCTATTTTATTTTTTGAAGAACTGTACACTCCCTTGGAGAGATAGGCTTTCTGTCTCTGCTAGCTGAGGACTTTGACATCCAGAATGTGAGGGCTTGCTCTCTCTGCCCTCTTCTGCTCCGAGGAGTCTGTGAGTCCCGTTGCTTAAAGAATTCCCTTGATACTGTACCAACTTGGCTCGCTCTCAAGGAAACACTTGCTCTACTGAGTCACTGAGGTTTTACTTGTGCACTTTGCTGGCTGATGGGATGATCTTCGTGGTCCATCTTATGGCAAGTTGGTGATGAACAAACAAATGAGAATTGATGTGGGATTATCATCCTCTGTGAGTCACCAGCCACGTCTCTCCTTTTCCCAGGGTAGCACGAGTTGCAATCTTGGTGGCACCAGCACACCAAAGCTCTTTGCTTCACAGCAGAAACATAATGTTGCTGAAGAAAACAGAAGAAAATAAATCACTTTCATAGCAGAACTAGAGCCATTTTTTTCTTCAGATCTTGAGACACAAATTAGAATATCACAACAACTTGATTTTTCCTATACACAAAACAGCTAACCAGATTACGATTTTGCTCCTATGTGCCTATTTTATCTAATACTGTTCAATGCTTAATTTGAACATGTATTTTAACACTGAAAAGATAGAGGAGAGTCAAGAGCTTAAAACATTGTAATGGCTCCTCTGCACACTGCTTTGCCTCTGCATTGGTATCGGTGAGCCGACATTGACAATAACACTCGGAAAAGTTTATTATCCAATTTTGTGTGCATTCAATAGGATTATGAGTTTTTGATCATACAAATGCAAAAGAGATTTGGCACTAACAGGAAGTAACATAGTTCTAGAAGCACAATTTCCATTTTATTAATCCGAGACAGAAGTACTTGTTCCAAATTGCTACACAGCTGGAATCATCAGCGTGCCTGCCTCTGCTCATTCCTTGCACCACTAACCTCAGAATGCTGGTGCTTTGCATAAATTCACAATCCTGTGAAATCCGGGACCCTGAAAATCTTTGGATGCTACCCACAGGACTGGGTTTGATCTTAGACACGTCTTAGCTCTTGATATGGGTGGTCTCTGCTAGTTTTGCCTAGTGACCTGTGTAAACAAAGACAGTGATGCTAGAGATTTGCTTACAGTAACAAATTTTAGTAGCCTATGTATCCTTGAAGTTTTTCTAAGGTGCATGTAAAATCTGCTTTCTCCGTGGGAGACTTTCAGAGTGAGTGGCTATGTTGCTTCAGTAGCTAGATCAGTCAAAAGGGCTCATCTCATTGGGGGTGTGTGTGTGTGTCCATTTGGGTGTTTATGTTGTGTGTGGTGTGTTTCTGCATGTTCATGTGCGTGTTTCCATGCTGTGTGCATGTAGACAGAGCAGAATAAGATGTTGGATGTCTTCCTCCACTGCATTCTGTCTTACTGCCTTTGGGCCAGGGTCTCTTCCTGATCTAGAATCTCATTTCAGTTAAACTGGCTTGCCCATGAGGATCCACTCATTTCGACCCCACAGTGTTAGATCAGAAGCCAAAGAGACCCGAACTCAGGTCTTCATGCTTCCAGAAATGTATTCTTACACAGTGAGTCATGTACCAAACCCTGCCACCCTCTCCTCTCCTCTTTGATCATCTTACTTGCACATACTAGGTGACAAGTTTCCAGCCTGATGACCTTTACAATAAAGACAAAGATACAAATTCCCCCACAAAAGAGGTATTCTTGTAGAGTTCCACTTGTATCTGTCACATGCTAGCATCAGGCTCAGTCCATGGGTTTGATCTCAGCACTGCATGCGTACATGCATACACACAGCTGAAAGGGACTAAGAAGAAATAGCTTGTCACTCTCAACTCACCCACTGGAATTCCAGAGATGCAGACTTGGTAGAAGGATTCCCTGAGGGAAATTATACCAATCAACTGAGACTACGTCGATAAACATGGCAGTAAATGGGTGGAGAGCTCATCTAGTCAGGAGAGTTAAAATTTAAATTCATCCTGTGTTAGTTGATATGGGCTAGTGAGGCCAGGAAGAAATTTCCAGAGGAAGATCACCTTCCAAGTGATCACCTTCCAAGTGCAAATATGCACTGTAGTTCACAATAAGGAGCAGGCTGTATCCATCCACACAGCCATTCAACACTCGGGGGTGGGGTCGGGTGGGGGATGCAGGTCACCCAGACAGAGTAGTGGTCAGGAACCGTGTGAAACCAGAGCATCTTTTTAGTTCAAAGTCCCCTGGCCTAAGCAGTCGGCAGTTGTAACCTGTTTTTGAGACATTTTGGACAGTGTAAGAATCACATTTGTTGAGTAGAAAGCAAGTCAATTAGACTTTAGTGCTTGTTGAGATCCTAAAGCCACAGGATATAGTTAGGGCTTTGTAATGGACCCTTACTTTTTCCCACTGAAGCAGGTGAGCCTGGAATAGATGTCTGCAAACGAAGAATGAGGAATCATCCTACCAGGAGTAGGAGCAGACCAGAGACCAATAAGTGGACTTGCTGCTATAGCTCTTGTTGGAAACTCCGGGGATTGGATTGTATACTTCATTCTTCTTCCTGTACTACCTGTCATAGATAATTCCTCATATCTACTGCATGTCGATATGACTCATCATGTAACCAACCCGAAGGACAGTGTAGGGATGGGGCAGACAAAGTCACGTCCCTCTATCATCCTTGTACCAAGTGGCCATCATTGTCTTCTTGTGTAGATCTCGTAGCTCAGCACCCAGAATTCCCCAGTGTTCTGTGTGTACACTATGCCATCTTGCTTGCCCATCCCCCTCCCTCAGTCTGTGCGCATCATCAACTATCCTGAACAAAGCCCCTAGAGCTGCAAAGAAGAAAGGACTTCAGATCCCAGAAAGGAGAGCCTGAGGAGGTAACACCACAGCCAAGGCAAATTAGCGTCACCCAGTTGGAAAAGGTGGCTCACTTTCCCCTGAAAGTGATGCTCACAAGCCTGCCTCTGGAAAGCTCTGGATGCATGGCAGACTTCCTGAGGCCCTGAGGAGTAGGGAGTAAAGCTTCACTGAAAGACAAATGACCTGATAGAGTCTGACGGTCTCTGAGTAAGCAGAGGAAACGGTGATAAGCTTCCTGAAAGCAGAACACAGACTCCTCAAGGCAGCACTGAGGAAAATATGGGTAAGTCTCCACATCAGTATACTGGAGCTATCCTCCCTACATTCTTCCTTCGGCCTTTACTCTTTCTCCTTTTCTATCCTTCTTCTTGTCAATCATCATTATCAGCAGGATTGCCTACACAGCACACATGGCCCTTATTAGGATGGAAACACCACTTGTGAAAGTTTTTAAAGGCTGTAAACAGCAACTGACAAAGGAATAAGAAATGTTGAGCAGTCAGGAAAAATGTGTTAAATAAAAGCCCTAGGCTAGGTGAGTCCCCAATCCCCAGCCCCCTTCTGAAAGGGAAAAGGGATATGTTTCCAGGTTACCTGTCCTAGGCATTGAGTTAGTACCCATCAATCAGATCTTATTTAGGCATTTGCCACAATCCTAAGTATTCTGATGGCTGTTTCCTTTGTACGGGAACATTTTATCTCTAGCCTAACTCTGTGAGGAGTGTACTTATCATTATTACCCTGAGCATGAGAATAATAATAAGTCATCTGAGTAGTAGCTCACCTTAATCTCATGGCAATTAGTGGAAAACTATAATACATCTTATAATTCATAGCTAGATGATACACACACCCACACATGTTTAGGAGTGTCAAAGCTTGAAGTGTTGTCTATCAGCAGTAAAGAATCCAAAATATACCTTCACTCTACCATACATTAGCTTCCTGTGGAGTCTGTTAACCATGGGCAATCCTGGTACAAACTTATTATAATATATAGAAAAGTTCAGAAACAGATCCTGGGTTTTAAATGGCAAGTGTTCTGCAAGGGGATATAAAGTCCTATGCAGTCCTTCTCTGACTGACTGTGTGTGGAGTTAGTAGCCACTCTAAGTGTTTAGATTAACTCCAATAACATCTCAGGTTTGTGTTCACGTGAGGTTTAGTTTACTGAGTAACAGCAGGAAGTACAAGTGATGTTCTCACGTGAGGTTTAGTTTACTGAGTAACAGCAGGAAGTACAAGTGATGTTCTCAATGTAGGTATGCCAAGAACCAGCTGCAGAGGCTCACTTCCTGTCTTCTTAAAAAAGGTGGGTAGATGTTTTGAAGCAAAAAAGACAGCATATCCCTAACTTTTGTAATACTTTACTGTCAGAACTGCTGTTTTATTATCTATTATTAATCTCTTTCTGTACTTATAAGTAAAATCTTACAATGTGTGTATGTTTATATAGAAAAAAGCAACATATTGATTTTTGTATGATATATAGATTTTATACTATCTATGGTAAGAGCTTTAGGCATCTATTCTAAGTTTGGGATATATTCTCTCTGGATAAGAAAAGGTGAAGTTTCCCACCCATTCTGCATGTGCCCAAGATAGAACCTACAGCCTTACACGTTCCTGACTGCTAAGCTGCTTCTCCAGCCTATGATTTTTAGTTTTTGTTTTGAAATGGTCTCATTAGATTGTCTAAGCTGGCCTTGAACTCACTCTGTAGTCCAGGAAGATTTAGAATGTGAGATCTCCCTGCATCAGCCTTTCTAACAGCTGGGATTACAGACCTGTACCACCAGGTCTGGATTGACAGGCTATTTATCACTGATTCATGTCAGAACTCAGATGGTGGCTTTTCATACAAAATTAACTCCAAGCCCAGATTTTGGCTTTTCCAACTGAACAAACAGGAACTCCCCAAGGTTTCTGCATGTACAGTCAGGTTGTCATTTTACACACTCTTGATGTAGATGGACATATATTAACCTCTGATTGACAAGTCAGATGTGAATACTGGCATGAACAAGAAAGCCTCAGTCACAACCAGGGTATCCCACTAAACAGCTGCATCCCAAGTGCTTAGCCAGAAATGAACCTGAAATGTGTTCCATGGAATTACTGTGGTGAATGTAGTGTCAGTAACCGAAAGGTTAAGAAGTGAAAAATGCACACAGGAAGGCTTGCTAAAAGAATTAGTAATGGGATACGAGCGCAAGTTATCTTTAATTTGTGGGCATGCATCCAGGCTCAATTATTAGTAACCAAAAATCTATTGCATTTGGGAATTCTCAGAGCTCTGGTGGAATAATTTAGATCGGAATGCCCCTGTTTAATGGATCCTGGAGCACTGAGTTTTTGATTTTTTTTAAAGCAGCATTTCATATGTATGTGTATTTATTTCTTTGACTCCTACCATGTATCACTGAACAGGTATTTCTCAATGATTGCCCTCCTTACAAGTTACTAAAGATTAACTTTTTGCAGTATAGTGAAATTACACTTGAAGACTATTTGGCTTTGAAAATACTTTTCACAATTAACAGAAACCCTTTTGGGTCCCACCCAAGAGAATTTAAAGTCTAAGATCAAAACTGTCTCCCATTCCACGGAAGTTTCATCTGAAGACGTTTCAGCCATGTCTGGACTATGAGGATGGCCTCATGAGAAAGTGCCTGTGACTTTTTGTGATGCTTTGGAAAGACTGTGTGGGTGACAGTTTGATTCTTCTTATCTCAGTGTCAGAAGATTTACTACCAGTGTTAAAAGTGTCAATTCTGCTAAAAGAACCCCCCCCCCCGCCCCCGGAGAATTTGCAGAACAATAAGACAAAGTCAGGTAAAGTATTGTTGATGTGGGCCCTGCCCATACTACTAGGAACATATACTAACAAGGTTCTGTTCAGTGGCTGTTCTGCTCAGTGGCTGTCCAAGAGGCTCCATTATCCTTTAGGACCATTGGCCAAGAGGTAATGCATTAAAGAAGTGATCTGGTTATTTCTAGGCCTAGCTGATTCTGAAAAAAACAAATCATCATCACATTTACAGATAATGTCAAAAGATATGCCAGATAATGACTGAGGCTCAAGCTTTTCCACCCTAGAAGTGGAGGGTTTAGATCCAGGTAAAAGGACGGGGGTAGACTGTGGCTGAGTTTGTGATGCCATGCATGGCCCTCAGTCTGTCACACCTGTTCCTTGGTAAAATTGAGGACGGTGTTTGCAAAACCCAGCACCTTCCACCAGCACTCAATTTACTTGTTTGAAAAAGTAATCGGAAGAAAACAAAGAGATTCTTGTTCTGTATAATATTTAGAAGGAAAACTTGCCAGTGCAGTGAATGATGAGCGCTCTGTTTTCCATGTTGAAATTGCTGGCACTGTAGTTGAGATCCATAAATTAAGCAGCTGGGTTGTTGGTCTTTTCTTTCTTTCTTTCTTTCTTTCTTTTTTGTTTGCAATTAAACATGTAGTTTTTATAATATACAATAGATCCCTTAGAAGTGTGTTTAATCTGTCTACTCCCATTAAAGAAAAGGTGGATACAGGATCATAAACAAAGAGTCAGTTACAGTCCTGTACAGTCGGAGAGCTGGGTTCCAAGAGAATTTACATTGGGAAAATCCCCTAGCACTGAGAGAGACAGGCTCAAACGTGTCTGTACTACAAAGAGCCGAGCAAAGGTTGTTCTTAAGCCAATGTGCTGTTTTGGAGGGCTAGAAAACTGCTGTTAAACAAACACTGTGCCCAGAGCTGGGGGCCACTGTCTCACTTACAATTGGCGTCTCAGTGAGGAGGGACAGACAAGAACAATTTCCTATCATAAAACTCTCATTTTACATATTCATATTGCTTTGTTAGAACCATGAGTTTAAGGGCATATCAACAAGTAGGAAGTTGTTTCCCTCCACTCTAAGGAAGTCTTAAAAACAGACTCTTAACCGAACCTGTAACTCTGGTCTCCTTTCGATAACGATAGATGTTAATTCCCATATTGTTGCTTCTAATTTTAGGGGAGCCAGGATCATCACTTCTATGTTCATGTTTAACTAAGATAATTTTTTTAAATTTTATATTATTTAGAAAAGAAGTCTACAGCAGTCAGAGTCATCCAGCCTTGACTCGTGAATCTTTCCGGTTCACTCTCACAAGCATGACGGAGCATGTAGCGGGCTGGAGCATCAGCATGGATGTGTCTGTAAGTTCACACCTGCATGTACCTCTGTGCTTGGAGGTGCCAGATACTCCTTTGTCAAACACTGAGAGACCTTCTCTAACATGCGTAGCATTTCTGAGGAGGGCGGGTAGGGTTTTTCATTCCAAACTAGCTTTCATTCTCTTGCGCTGAACATTTAAACATTGAGCTGTCTATGAATAGAATTCAGACTGCCTAGAGCCAGCCATTCTGGGGTGGAACTTCTAAACCTTAGGGATAGAAATAACAACTTTACAATGGTGATCCTCTTAATCTATTACCTGAAGACAGTCCTTACTCCTGCATGTTCGCTTTCTTTCTTTTTGGCTCAGGAGTGACATGCATGTGTTAGGAGAAGCCTCTCATGCTCATCTCCAGAAGCACCAAAAACCGCCCAGCTAGCCCGACTTTTCTGTCCAGAATTTACTTTGGACCTTGAGCTCATTAGGGAAATATTTGACATCTCAACTCCAATTATTTAGTAGTCACCATGCTGCAAAGGCCACAGGGAACTGTCTGCAAGTGGTTATAATTGGAGAGGATCAGAAAAACGATAGCACAAAAATGCGTTTTTCTTAATCTCCAAAGACAACACCACCTCAGGTCATGGTTCCTTTCCAATGTACACCGAGAGCCTGGAAAACAATTCACGTTCTTTCAGACTGGAAGGAACAAAAACACTCCCACAGATGAACATCTTCTAATGGCATCCTGGGAAGGCCCAAGAAGACAAACATCTGCCTATTCCTTCTTTCTTTTCTTCTCTATGAATTATGCTTATTGTTTATTCCTGTTTCACTTTTTGTATATAAAGTATTCTGTTTTTTCCCTTAGTGTAAAAATATCCTTAATTGTGCACCTACCAAGGATTTCCTCTGCTGTCTCCTCTCTCCTTGTCTGTAACCCCATCTTCATTCTGAGTCAGCCTGCCAAGGCATTTCGTTGCCAAAGGCAGATATTTGCTTCTGAAGAATTCTTTTTTATGAAAAAGAACTCTATACTCACAATATTTCCTTTAAAGTCATTTTCCCACCCATCGTTATGTGGATGAACTATTTGTGTACAGGTACCAGCCTTTCTCGTCTTCTGAACACTGTCTCCTAACGGCTTCCTTGCTTCAAGGAGGTATTCTATAAGTTTCCAAGAGTTACGTGAAGAAGATAGCTTCTCTTGTTTGCTTTGTTTATATCTTGTTGCAAATGGTTGCCCTTCCTTTTAAATATGTGTTTTCACAAACTAAAGAAGGACGCCACCAAGATGGCTGAGAGGGTAAAACCATTTGGCGCCAAGCTGGGCAAGCTGAGGAAAACATCTGGGACCCTCAAGGTGGAAGGAGAAAAATGACTCCCGTCAGCTGTCCTCTGAATGCATACATATAAGGTAGCACACATGCGAACCTTCACAATACCACCGCCAAAAAGAAATGAAGTCAGTAACTTCATCAAAATAGTTAAAATTAAAACTCTTTAACTAAATCTTACTGTTGAGCTTTGAATATTAGCTGGTGGCGTTGCTTGGGGCAGAGGGGGTGGTGGGAAGGTTATATAATGTTTAAGAGCTACACATAATCTGCAAGGAGTGGGGCACTAGAGTGAGCCTTGTGATCTATAACCTGGCTCTGTTCATGTCTGTCCCTGTCCCTGTCCGTCTCCGTGTCTGTCTTTCTGTTTCTTTCTCTGTCTCTTCGTTCTCTTTCTTTCTCTATTTCTCTCTCTTTCTTTTCCTGCTCTTGCTTTCTCTTTCTTGTTCTCTTTTCCCATTTCTTTCTCTTTCTCTATTTCCCTGTCTCTTTTTCTTTCTGTCTGCCTCTGCCTCTGTCTATTTCTCTATCTCTTTATATGTCTCTGACTCTGTCTGTGTCTAAAGCTGCTTTCTTTCTGCAGGTTCAATTTGACCAGCCACCATACCCACTTGTTTCTTGCATCTCAGGCCACAATGGATTGTATCCTAGAACTGGGCCAATCCCAACTGTTCCTCAAGTTTCTGTGGTCTGCTATTATGCCAAGGGGAAGAAAAGAGAACTAACAATGGCCAACATTTTAACATACTTTTTTCTATAGCTTTCTTCTCCCAAGACGTTTTCATATTCCTTTAACATTGTAACTTAAGACAAAATTTTACACTTTATTTTTATTTCATGAGTGTGAGTGTTTTGTCTGCATGTAGTACATGCAGCATGTGTGTCAAAACACAGCAGAAGAGGGCATCTGTCCTGGGCACTAGACTTACAGTTGAGCTGGCATGTAGGTGCTGGGAATGGAACCAGGGTACTCTGGAAGCACAGCAGAGATCTTAACTGCTGAGCAATTTCCCCTGCCCCAAGAATACACGTGTTTTTGTTTTGTTTTTGGACAGTGTCTTGAACACATGCAGGTCTCAGTTTACTTCAAGGTTTATCCCCATTGGTTGTATCTCAGTTCAAACCCTGAGCACATTACAATATGATTATTAACATCCCTTTATGTAACTCTTGTTATTGGGTATTAGATTACTTTTGACTTTCCAATGTCATAAAAGTGCCACTAGACACTTTTATCACCTGCTGTGGCTTCTCACATTTACATAAGATTCCTGAAAGAAAATGACATTTTTTTTTCATTTTCTTGATACATTTTACTAAATTATTTTCCAAAAGCCTTGTGCTAATTTATGCCTTTGGACACATTTTAGTTTACATAATTACAGAGTTAGAGATTAAAGTTAGCTTCTCTTTATTTTACTTGATATTCTCTTTTATTAATAAAAATCCTAAATATTTTTTCATAATTTTATTCAATTTGTTTACTTTCATCTGTTATCTCCTTTTTTCCTTCCTTCCTTCCTTCCTTCCTTCCTTCCTTCCTTCCTTCCTTCCTTCCTTTCTTTCCTTCTTCCTTTCTTTCTTCCTTTCTTTGTCTCTTTCTTTTTTTTAAATATAGTTTCTGAATTCTCAGTATTTCTCAGGTCCTGTGTAAGTGAACATTAAGAATAAAGATAGTAAAGGCTTGAAAATGGTAACATTGAATGAACAAAATGTTGCAAATTGTGTGTGTGTATGTGTGTGTGTGTGTGTGTTGTGTTCCCACACACAAGTCTGTACATCTTCAGGACAGAAGGTAACCACACGTGTTATTCCTTAGGAGTGTCACCTTTCTTATTTTTATAGAAAGGGTCACTCACTGGGACCTGAAGTTCATTGGTTTTTCTTTTCAGTAAATCACTTAGAAAAGGCATTTTAAGAATTTATAATGTGATTTGATTTTGTTTGATCAGACTTGGGTAAACACAGTGGGTATTTCCAAGGGCTCAACAGTGTTGTCAGGAAGAATATCCTCTAGGACCATGTATTAATTTTAGTTTTTTGACATTGGAGTGTAGCCGTATAGGGAGCAGGGTGCTGACAAATTTAGATGAAGCTACACCGAGGAATTCACCTCCCAAACTTGAAATTGTTATTAAGATGCATTTAAAAATAATGCATTTCCAAATAACCACCTTCTACTTTTTCCATCCTGTCTTTAAATATAGGGTAGAGCTGGAGGAGTTTCCAGGGAAGAGCCTCTGATAGGGAGGTTGTGCTTCCAGGAGCTGTTGCTTTACAGGCTCAGCTATTATGCCTGGCACCTCTCCATGATCTGCCTTTGATATTGAGGTGCTTGTTTACCCACAAATATACAATTATTGTTTGCAAATGAAAAATACCTTCCACTGCCATTTCCACCTCATCTCACCCCTGATGGTTAGAAACATAATAGAGAATAAATCCCGAGGAAACAAAGGTGATAGAAAAATGTGCTCTGAAGAGCCATGCATGTAGGCACGATGTGAAACAGCCTCTCGTTTGTGCAATGTGCTGGGGGAGGAGGGCAAAGGAAAAGCTTGACTACACAAGGTGACCAGTATGGTGGGGATTAAAGAGATCTGCATGACCACCATGCTATGTGCATTCACTGGGCACTCAGTGGTCATCTTCATCAACCACAAGAGGAGCCTGGCAGAGTCAGTCACACGTGTATTTTAGGCATAGTGAGTCTAAGAGTACAATGTCTCCTTTTTTTTTATCATACAATATCAAGCTTACCTGCTTGTATTCTGGACCATCTGGTTCTGCAAGGTCCTGTTAGATGGTTCTAGTTAATTGGCTAAGTAGGATTGTAGGGTGGTATTAAGGTTTAATAGTGACTTCATGTGATACCCTGCCATGCCTTCCTAATAGCACAGTAACTTTAGCTAGAGTTTTCCGTGTTGCAACTGAAGGAAGTGTTTCCTAATGGAAACAGGGAACTGCTTCATGTGGTGTGTCCAAGGGATAGGCGCAGTGCACTCAGAATTTTGGCAAAGTGTTTATTCTGGTCTTCCAAATTTTCTCCTGAAGAAATAATTTTAGCTACAGAACAATTATTTGCTTACCTAATATGTAATATATGCAATTGTATTTATGTTATTATGTACATAACTATTCTTAATATTTAGACAGAGAGCAAGAATACAGAGATTTAAACTAAAAAGCTTATTTTATCTCTTGTATTTGAGTATATATAATTGTAAACAGATATTACTTTTAATTTATAGTCAAGCAAAAAAGTTTAAAATTAGGTCTCTCTCAGTATAGAAAAAAGTTTTTATTGACAGGGAACACTGTCATTATTTTGCCAATTTATGGAAATATGATTTTGGGTTTGCCCTTAAACTCTTGTAACCTCAATTTACCTATTCATCAAAAAGCTCAATTATTCTTACAATTCATAATTATAGTTTGTGCATATGGAGGCCAGAGGTCAACATCAGATGTCTTCCTCAATAACTCTTCATCTTTTTATTGAGACAAAATCTTACACTGAACCTGGAACTCACTATTTTGGATAGACTGCTTGGCAGAGGGTCTCTGGCATCTGTATGTCTCCTTCTTCCACTGTTGGATCACCCAGGTGTGGGACCATGCCTAGTTTATAACTGGGAACTTGAACTCTGGTTCTCATTATTGCTCAGTCAGAACTTCCATCTCCCAAGCCACAGGAATCATTTTGAGAACTACTCAGGGTAGTGCTTGTTATGTGTTGTTATACTTATATACACTTTATGAGACTGATGATAATAGTGTCGAACTGTATTTTGGAAGAGAACAAAATGGGAGACTTTGGCATAGTACGTCCTCTTCACATTGGTTAGAAATAGTTCTATTAAAGGTAGCCAACAGTACAAGATTACATTTGTTAGATATATATCTGGGATGTAGAATTTACTCAGGATGTATTTTAAAAGCTTACATCTCTCATATAGTGACCCTCTGGGACAGCAAGAGCAGCTTCTAGGGTCTTCATATCAAGAGAACCAACTTCTTAGCACATTCCCGGGGTAACTCTGGAGATAAGAGCTTACAGGAACTTCTCATTAAGTCTTGAATGGTTGAATGGGGATGTGCTGGTCTGTAGCAGAGATTTGCCCCTCAACCTCGTCCCCCTCTCAGCTCTGCATCCAAGAGGCTTTCTATTGTGAATGGTTAACCTCAACAAGTCCAAACGGAGACTTCCTCAGAAACTGTCTCTCACTTCAATTTTGATGGATGTGATATTTAGAACTGACTTTAAAATAATCATAACTTTAACAATATGATAGGACAAAATGCTTTATATGAAGGCCTATCTTTACTTTGTCAAGAAAATAAAGAAATTATTTATATCATTTTTAGCTGTATTTCCTCCACCAGGTCTTTTCTTTCGCCTTGAGGATAGAGTTATTTTTCTTATCAGAACTTAATAAAAATGCACCAGATGAGAGAACATGGACCATGTCATTTTCTTTGCTGTTGGGATGGTCTCTGTTTTATTGAACACATTGGGCATTAAAGAATCTATAAAATATTTTGTTTCATGGAGTTCACCCTCATTTGAAACAGTCTTCACAAAGGCATGCACTGGGCCTTCTGCAGCATCCATGGTTAAAATTTATACAGCTGAGTGGCTGTGGTCCCAATTCATCTCTTCAGGAAGAATTGGGACCATTCTTACCCAGAGAAAGACATTTCATCTCTCAGGCCATTTACAACTCAGCTCCTGAGGGCTGGGAGTACTCTTGAGGGTGGATGTCTTTCACACACGGGTTCTTAATCAAGTACTAAAAGTCAGCACTTTGCCTCTGGTGTGCACTGGATATCAGAGAATCCTGGTTATCATCTGCCTGAAGTTGTAGGATGCAAAGGTAGGATTGATGAGAGATGGTCCCTCATTGTCTTGGATATTGTATAGAAAGCACCATAGTTTTGAGACTGGAGTCTTTGCACTTCACAGACTTCTTGGAAAATCTTTCTGTTAGTCACAGGGCATGGACAATGGCTGATCACCATTCCCCTTTTACATTCATATTTAAAAATTGAAGCATGCTTCTTACCTTTGAGTGTTTTCAGGACTCAAGGAGTTAACAATGAAGCAGAAAGCCAGACGACATTGATATGAAATACACTGAAGTTTCACTCTCTCTATTTTTCCCTAGGTAAACTTTCCCTCTCATTTGATAATCCCTTCTCTTCCCCCCCCCCCCCCCCGCCTATTATGGACTGCTAGAAAGAATGCTATTTGGGGCATAATAGAAAATCTTTCTCAGATTTTCCTCCCACAGAGAACAAAGAATATAGCCAAAGGACCTCTATTCTTGGGCTGTTATTATTCCTGGTGTCTGGCTGACGAGGAGCAGGCACACGACCATATTTGAATGCCCCACTATTTCCTACAGTAGCAGTCAAGGTCACAATGATACTATTGACCATCAAAAGTATAATCTGTTGGATCTTGAAAGGCTTTAACTAGAAATCCTTCTCATCCTCATATTCACTATCCTGAAGGCCAGTTCTCAAAGCTTTTTCACTTTCTCTTTTGACTTTTATTCCTGGCCCTACAGACTGTTAGTGGTATGCACTACCTTGAAGTATCCGAGCCTCTTTGTTTATTTTCCTCTTCTTTGGAGTGTATTCCCTGCATGTTATTCTTAGTGGTCTTTTGTTAAACCTCTCAGTACCCTTAGGCTCTAAGACAACGATGAATTAAAATTTTATGTCTGATTATTTCTTCCTTGCTTTAGTTCCATCTTAGCGGTTGAGATCATTTTACCCAGGAGCGTCAAAGTTTTCAAACACCTGACTCAAAACCTACCACCCTTCACATTTCTGTCAGAAATCTTAGTGGGCTCTAACTTTCTCTCAGAATTTGCAGAGATCAACAGAATTATTTTCTCACTTTTGCAGAGCCTTAAATGAAGCTTTTTAACCACCCCCAAAGCCATGCTGTGTGCCACAATTCTGCATTTGGGTTGGTTATAGTGTTCTGTGATGGTCTCCACCTGCTGCAAAGAGAAGTTTCCTTAGTTAAGAGTGAAGACTCACTCACTGTGGGTCTAAGGACGGTGCTTATGGATGGTTGTTGGGGACAGGTGGCTGAGTAACGCTGGGAGATGGAGAAGTGGTCTTCCCAGGATAGAGCCCAGCAGTCAGCCCTGAAAACATACACCCAGGTAGCATAATATGCATGCAATAGCAATTAGTGAATAAAGAAACAGTGAATTAAAAGAAGTGTGGGGAGAGGTATGTGAAGAGATGGAAATGAGTAAAGGAAAAGAAAAACGTTGTAATTAAATTAAAATCTAAAAAACAAAAATGGAAAAAATACATTTAGGAATGTATTTTTAGGAGTGGTATGAACTGTTAAGATCTGTAGTATTTGTTAAGATATCAGATGAAAGGAGTAACTATTGGACACTTTGTGCTTGTAACTAACATCTTTTTAAAGTACAGCTACATACATATGTTTATCCAATGCATTTGGAAATGTACTTTAAGAAAGAGTTTACATACTGACCAATGATGGTTTCACCCCCAAAGTATATGCTATGAATAAATGAATTTCATATAACAACATTGTACATTTCAGAAAATTACTTCTTCTTGAAGAACTGTAACATGTTTACACTTTAGGAACTTTAATGTTACTGAAGGATGGTTTCTATATTACAGATAATTAATCATATGTGTTACAAAATAGCTAGAGATAGTTTTAAAATAATAAAAAAAAATGAGAGAAAAATAGGTAGAGATTCTACTGCAACTAAGACAGGTTGGAAGATTAGAACCAAAACGTGAATCCTAACTGAAACTGTTGTTTATCGTGGGCCTAAGGAAACAGCGATTGATACCTTCTCTGCTCTCGTTCAGAATGGGCTCTTTGCCCACGTACCCTTGCAGCTGTCTAGATATGATTTAAAATCTACCAGATCTTCTCTGTATTGTGTGGTCCTTAGCTAGAACCCACCATGCAGCTAAATTTCTAAGGCTCTGAAAAATCTCAACAGCCATTTATAGGCATCAGTATTCAAATATTAATTATTGATTCATGAATTGATGACCTTATATGTACTGTTCCTTGGCTTTCCTTAACTCTATCTTTAAGTCTTTCTTGGTCAGAACAAGCTAAGTGTAATGGTGCTTAAATATTAATAAAAAACAATTGCAGGCAGAGTCAGCAACTTTGAAACCATGAGTCTTATTAAAGAAGCTTGCAAATAATGCACACACACACACACACACACACACACACACAAACACACACACACACGGACAGAGGAGGGAGGAGTACCTAAGAATCTGGCGTAATCTAATGAATTTGGGACCCAGTGGTGTGATCAACTAGTTGTATGCAGAAATGCAGAAGGTGATTGATTGCACCCCTCCCCCAACTGTGGTCACATATGATACTTCATCTTATAGAAAAAATAAAATAGAGTCACATGTTGGATAGAAAGCACCTCTCTCTGCTTTTACACCCTTTGAGTCTATTTGAGGCGTTATTGGCTACCCTCGTAGTTGGTCAGTTGATATCTGCTAGGTAAGTAAACCAATTGGCTTAGTGTTGAGGTAGAAAGCTTTAGTGCAGTCCTGAAAAGAGTGAGTCTATAGAAATGACCAGAACTCACAGCACTATCAGGGAAATGGCTTACTAACATGAATTAGTGGGTTGTTCCAGATTTCATGTGGGTGTTTAACATATTCTGATCTATCCAGCTATCTATTTATCTATCTAATGTGTGTGTTTACACACAATGTATAAATGTTATGCAAAAAAGTATATTGGAGCAGATGCCTTACAAAGATTAAGTGCTATTTTTTATATGTCTCCAAAGTCTGCGTCTCATATTAATACAATAGATTGTCAGATCCCTCCATTGTTCCGCTTCAAAGCATGCAATTATATTGCCTTAATTGGAAGCACTGATGTGTTCTCACCAAGAATGCTTATTTGTATGCTGACTACTGAGATATAAATATGGGGCCATTTGCTATTTTTAGTTTCTATTAACACAAACATTTTTAAATTAAAAAAAAATCTTTATAAACAGATACATCGAGACACTTTGCAACTCAGAATTTGCAGTCAAATCTTATTAAAGACTTGTACCAGTTAGGTATTAAAATGAATCTTAATCCTGAGCCCAGTGAAGAAGCACAGTGAGGACCTGGGAGCATAGTTCAGGAATGTGGTCCAGTTAGCATTAGTGAGGCCCTGGGCTCGATATCTAACTAAAAATGAGTTCACATATTAATCAAAGTGCAACATGGAAAATAAAAATATTACATCAATTGCAACAGGCAAATGTAGAAATTGATGAGTTACTCATTACTGTAAATCCAGCTGACTTAAACCTTACCCCCCAAATATTGTTATCCTTTTGGCCAGAAGCTTCTTAAGTATTTTATTATCTCTGATCATTATTAATTGAAAAATTAAGGTTTTTGAGACAGTGTCTCAAGTAACCCAGGCTCACACTGAATGCTGGGATGCTGAGGATGACCTTGCTTTCTGGATCCTCTTGCTCTACCTTTTAACTGTGGACCATCACCCCAGTGCTGGGAGATAAAACAGGACTCTGTGCATGTTAGGTGTAATTTCCCACCAACTGAGCTATATCTTCAGCACCAAATAATGTTTTGATATTCATATGCTATTACTGAAGACAATGGAGTTTGAAGATGTAATCTCTCCATACATTTTATTGGACAACATCTTTTGACATAGTCTGAGAATTAAATCACATGAATTTCTCATCTACCTAGAGCTAATAGGCTTTTCTTTAACTTAGCATGTGTCAGCAAGCCTCTAACCTACTAAAGTTGAGGGCACTCTACCTTTTCCCCCTATCAGCAGCTTTCCAGTGTTTTACATGGGCGCTGAAGATCTGAACTCAGTCCTTGGGTTTATACAGCAAGTAGTTAATCCCTAAGCTATCTCCCCAGTCCTGGTATTTAAAATACCACTAGAAATCACACACACATCACACACACATATCACACACACATATCACACACACACATCATACACTCACATCACATACACACACACATGTATGTTCAGATACATGTGTGTATCTGAAGCTGCAATCATAACACTAGAGAGGCAGAAGCAGTGAGATCACAAGTTCAAACCCAGCCTGTTCTTCAAGGACTAAAAGATGGCAACCACAATATCAACCTTTTATTTACTTTTCCACAATGTCTTTCTTCAAGGTCCTAGTGCTTAATATAAGTAGAAATGCAACAAACTGACCCGACCCGCGGGCCTAGTAATTCGTGGGCACGAGAAGGACCGTAACCTGAAAGAAAAACGGGCGAGACAGGGAAAAGGACTCAAGGAAGCAAATGCTTGTCAAGAGTCATATATTTGGGTGCAAAGCGCTTATTTATAATACATTTTGCAAAGGGAGGGGTAAGAGGGATCCAGGTGATGGGAAAGTACAGAATCTTCTTGGCCTGTGCCCCGAAACAATGGCGTTCTAACTGCTTTCCTCAAAAGATACGGTACACTGCTTTGAGTCTATAAGTCTATCTGTAACTGTCAAGCCAGACCTTGTGGTTGCTAGGGGGATGAAGCTGCAGGGGACGTAACTATCAAGCAGGACCTTGTGGTTGCCAGGGAGAAGTAGGGGGTGAGGGTAAGAGGCAAGGGTCCTGGTTTCTGACATCTCCCCCTTCTCTGTTTAGATGGAGACTGCATCTTGTGATCAATCCCAACTACATGAGTTTAGAATTTGGAGGTCAAATTGTGGGGGGTCTTGGACAAGTTCATAACCCCAAGACACTGATGTGAGACAAGTCACGTTGATGGTCGAAGGCTTTAGGCTATCGACAATGGGTAACATCAAGGAACCCCGAGGTGGGTGAAAGGAGGGTGAGGGCCCTGTCTTAGTCTATGTAGGCTGCACCCACTCCTAGCACCACGCACTCCTTTCCGGCTGCATTGGGTGGGCCCCTGGGAAGTGGACCTACAATAATCCTGTCATTGGGCTAACTCACAGCCATCCTAATCCCTTTATGAATATCCAGGTTACCAGCCATTTGGTTACCAGCCATTTGTCAGTTTGAGGTGTAATATTGTCATAAGGGAAGACTCCCCAATATTAGAGGGCCGTATCAAAGGCAGGCCTTAATTTAGGTAAAAGCCAATTTTTGTCAGGGTGATCAAGAGGCCAGGCTCCCTAGCGAGAGAAATGAGGGCAGAGCCAGGCATACCAGGAACCCTTCTTAAGGGCATGGAAATCTAGGGGTCAGCCATAGGGGGAGGCAGGGGGTTTGGCAGCAGCACCAGTCTCTGGCAGAATCACTTCTGGATCGTTCCCAGTCTTCAGCTGATGATAATGGACTCCAACAACAAACAGTGCTTAAAAATTGAGATAGTTGTATAAAATGTGATCATGTGGCCATTCATTCCTACAAAAATACTATATTTCCAGGCAAAGTCTAGAAGTAAAAACACTACCAACAAGGGAGATCAGATCACTACAAGGTATGAAATGTGTTCAGAATAAAGTAATAGATCTTGGAGCAATGCAGAGAACTTCCTGTAGGTAGGGATAGTCACTAAATTCTCTTTGGGAGGGTGACATTATAAATGAAATATAAGGAATGTTCCATGAGCTAGGAGACCCATCTCAGTAAGAAACCATGAAGGTTCTCTAAGGTGTCCACAGGGTGTCCTAAGTTAGGGAAGGCAGGGTGTTACATGAGTGAGCCAGGATTATCTGACTGAGATGGAGATGAAGCACAGACCATGCTTTGGTTAAAAGGCGGTTTCATTCAGTGCTCTGTCGCCATTGCCGGCGTGGTAGGTCTAACAGTATAGCTCACGCCCAGGTTCTTAGAATCATCCTTGGTGATGCACATGCGGATCGAGTCTTGGGACTTGTATTCACAAATCTTACACAGTACTCTTAGAAAGAGAAGTTTTGTAGTTTCTTGTGCTCACTTGTTGCTCCAACCTTTTAAGTGAAATGTAGCTAAAAGTAGTGATGTGAAAGGGACAGAACAGACATGGTATCAGGCTCCTTTCCAAGGATACAAGACCATGAGTGGGTAACGGAGCACAAGCGTGACTACAAAGCCTAAGATCTTTCTTCTGTGTCATTTGACTTCCCTCTGAGAGTGGCTGTGGCGGGGTGCAGTGGTCGAAAGTCAGTTAGAATCCACATGCAAGCATGAGATAGAGGAGCCAGAAGGAGGTGAGGGCTCCCACCAGGGGCATGCTGGACCTTTGGGGACTTGGCTTACAGCAAGCAATCATGAGAAGCACATGCTAGGAACAAGACTCAAGAGCTACTTTAGGCCACACAGATGGGATAGGATGATTTATGTTGTGGGTCTGGGGCCGTTCTCCTTGGACAGTGTTAAACAGCAAGCATGGGCAGAAGTAGCAGGTAAAAGAGGGGTGTTATCCATGGGGCATCAATCATGGAAGCCTGGACTTGGCTCATTCTTCAGGTGGGATCTCCATCTCTGATCATGCAGAGGTCACATGAGAGTGAGGAGACCTAAGAATCTGGCATTGGTGTGTGGGTAGTGACATCCCTAATAGATTTAAAGAACCAAGAAAGGATTTCTGCTTCTTTTGGAGCTGGAAGGAGGTATGGCCTTTTTGCATTAACATAATTTCCACCCTTTTGTATTCAAGTTACATACACATGATTCTTTAAAAATTAGAGGACTATTGCTTTCTCTGTTCAGAAATTTGAGCACTGGTATCATGTTGTACTTAGTTGTTCCAGGGGACAAGATGGATTACAAGTCAGCGAATTCAAATGGTGCCTACTGCTGCTTTTTAAATCACCAGGATCCTGAATATTAATTTCACATGTGCACAGCTTAAACCCTAATTAAGTTGAACAGCGATTTGATGGAAGGTTCTCTCTAATAGTACTTAGAGCTGATTCTCAGACTCCTTGGGGACATGATAGCTCTCCTTTTCTGTTCAACATCTTTCACTTGATACACCTGTTTTGTGTTACGTGTTTCCATGAAGTTATTTTAATGTAGGGTCTTTTTAATGGAAATAATGTCTCCAGTTTGGGGACTAGTCTACTAGGTTAAAAATGGTGTAAAAGAGAAGAATAGGGTCACTCAACTTTCATTTCCTCAAATGAGATTTCAGATTGGTGAACAGTGTGAATTTACTTAGCCAATACGTGTTAACTGACTGTAGTGGATGAAACGAGGAAAGAGGCAAGCTGTCACAGTAGTCTACTCCCAGTTTCTTTCTTTCTTTCTTTCTTTCTTTCTTTCTTTCTTTCTTTCTTTCTTTCTTTCTTTCTTTCCTTCTTCCTTCCTTCCTCTCTTTTTTTCTTTCTCCCTTCTTCTTTCTTTCTTTCTTTCTTTCTTTCTTTCTTTCTTTCTTTCTTTCTTTCTTTCTTTCAAAAAAATAAGTCAGCTTCTGAATGCTATGAGGTGACCAATGTATCAGGAAACTCTAGTTTCCAGGAATTTCAACAAAAGCACACTCCCTCTCCAGTACTACCAGGTGAGTAGTGGTCTGGGATTTGAGGCAAGTACATTGTGTCCTTAGAACCTTAGTGCGGAGGCTTGGCATGAGCTACTGTGGAAAATTTTTTTTTAAAGGAACACCTAGTAACATAATGATCTGTGAAGCTTAGTTCACTCTTTCAATTTATATCCAAATTTCATATTTGATAGCAGAGGTGAAGGTTTGGGTGGGTTGGAGGAGTAGGGAGGGGAAGGCATACACACCAATGCCAGGTCTCAAAGCTCTCTTGTACACTTCTGGCATACAACATATTTGGCAATTAATGTCAAAGAACAAAGTCATCAGAAGGTGACAATTTTACTCAGTCACTAAGGCTCTTCCCCTTTTCTCCCTTAGTGTCTCCATGTAAAAGACATATGTCACAGGCCATCTCTCACAGATAAGAGCTGGTTAGGCGCCAAGGAAGGGACTCTGATGCCCAAGAAGGTGTTTTCATTTATTTCCTTTCCTCTTTATTCCCTTTTCCCTTTAAAGCTCCATATATTCATTCTATTAATTTTTAAAGATTTTTTAAAGATAGTAAATAATTCTGTTCTATGAAACATTCTAAAAATACTAGAAAATGTAGGCAAGAAATGTCATAGGTGGATCTTAATAATAGTCATCTTAAAAAACATCCAAATTCATTGTTTGGTGAGGTGTTCCTTTTATTTCCTTATTAAGTTTATTTCATGAAAGTCTATTCTGTTCGTATACTCTAGAGGGGTTAGTCAGAGTGACCCGAATCATTGTTTCCAGGTGACAGACTATTGCATACGCCTGATCTTGCTAGTCACCCTGTCTTTCTGAGGAGATCAGCACCTCTGGACCTTTCTCCTTGAAGACTACAACCTTCTGAGATACACTGTGCTCAGTCACCTTTCTTATCTTAACCCATCTGCTAACTGTGCATCTCAACAATTCTAGTGGGTGGTGCAGTGGACACTGTCTCAGAGTCTCCTACATCTTAGGCTTTCAAAGCTACTGTGCTTGTAATCCTAGCAAGTTAACTTTCATCCTCCTTCTCTTTAATGCTAGGATTACAGGCATGATTCTATGCAGCACTGGGGACAGAATCCAGGGTTATATGCACAGCAGGCAAGCACAGCTGCAGTCCTCAGGACGTGGCTCTTCTGATATTGTTCTGCCTTCTGGTTAGCCCTCCCCACTATTCTGACCAGTTTTTTGTTTGTTTGTTTGCTTGCTTGCATTTTGTTTGTTTTTCTTCATTATCATACTGTTCTTGAAATAGCTGCCATCTCTGGATGTGATTTGTTTACAAATCATTTCGTTTTTTAGTTTTCAGCCACTGGATATCTTTTCTTTATCTTATCAGGAACTTTGGGCATTACACATCTTTCAATAAGTGATTCCCAAGTTAGAAATATTAATTACACATAGTCAACTGTATAATTTGGAGACTTTAGCTGTATTTACTTCCTTTAGAAAATATTTATGGAAGGCTATTTGTGCAATGTACCATGCTGGGGCCATGAATCAAACAAGGAAACACCACTATGTGCTGGATTTAAGGTAAATTCTAGGGAGAGAAATAAAGAAATGGTGTTGGTATAAGATGGTCCATACGGTGCCATGATGGTGCACAGGTAGCTACTGAGGCCCCTCCAGCCTGTGAAGGTCATAGTAGGATTGCAGGGAGAGGATGATAGCAGGCACTAATCTTTGAAGGCATAGTGAAGATGCATGCCAGAGACATAGACAGTGCAGTGTGGACAGCACTAGCACTAGCATGTAGGTCTGAAGATGGAGGTGATGAACGGAAGTTGTGGGCCTGATGGGGTCTTCAGAAGGTGAGAGGGGGTGTTATGGAGAAGATGGTAGTTGTTTTCCTCTACAGGGTCTAACCTGTGGCTCCTCAGTAAGGGATTACTTCCACTGAAGATCTGTGGATCAGTAACTGGAATTACCTGGAGTGAGTAGACATTTGAACAGTACTTCTGAGAACAAGGAGACTACAGAAGACACAACAGTGACAATCTGGACTTTGGACTAGGACACCAGTAAGGACAGAAGTAAGGAAAGGATTTAAGACATATTTAAGAGGTGAAGTTGTAGATAGACTGCTCAGAGCTTAAATATTTATGATCCTTAAGGTTGTGAAATCAATATTCTTTGAGTTTCTGCTTGAGTGAGTTAGGGAACAGTCGCAATAACTGCTTCTGTTGATAAGAAGCGTGTCTTCTGGTGTGTGTGTGTGTGTGTGTATGTGTGTGTGTAGAATGTGTATGTGGCACCAACATGGAAGCGAGGGCAACAAGGAAGTGACAGCTGCCATAGGGCTGAGCCCAGAGATGAAAAGAGGTGGCACTACCAGATTGATAGGAAATGACCACCAAGGCGCTTGTGTTGGATTTGAATTTCTATGGCTCCCCACCCTGCCACACACACACTGCTTCCTATCCTTCAGCAAACACACCAAAGATATATTTGTTGTTTACTTGGAATTTACCTAGCAACTATGTGTGAAAGGTCATACTACTTACACGTGGGAGAGAGCAGAGTGTCCTAAGTGTGATTTCCGAGTATCATCTGGAAGGGAGTAGAACGAACACTCTGGAGGATCTCCTAGGGATTCAAATCAAGAGACACAGAGCATACAAAGAATGCCAGAGGCTCGGCACGGAAGAAAGCAATATAGGTATGTTTCCAGGCTCGCCACCTACAGCAAACGTATTATGAAGACTACAAGAAAAACAAAGCACAAAGTGACAAATGGTGGATGAGAACATTTTCAACTGATATAATCATACAGAAAATTAAACACAAGAATGGAAAGCTCCAAGCACAAAAATAAAGCAGATATCATAGAATGCAAAAAATAAAATAAAATAAAACAAAATAAAATAAAGTACCAATTACCTGCCTGGCTAACTTTTATAGCTCAAATATCTTGTGTGACAGTTATCTTTGGGCTATAGACATTGTGATCTCACCTTTCTTATGAAAACAATGGTTCATTCTTTCTATTTGATCAAATAGATTGATCAAGTAATTGATCAGAACTTATTGCTAACAATGTATTGGGCATGAAGGTAGGAAAGATATAGGAGAAGTTGGGGTTAGGAAAAAACGTAATATATTGTATGAAAAAGTGTTTTAAATAAAAATATAAACATGTCTTTGTCCCTTTTAATTTATGTTAACATGACATTACCATTTATATCTTTCTCTAATTTGAGAAAATATCTATAAAAGTTTTTTTTTAATATGTAAGCAGTAAGAGTACAGGACATTACAAATTTTCTGATTTTGATTTCTTAATTCTTTGAGAATTTTGAACTGTATTTTGAGCATATTCTTCTCCTTCCACAACTCCTCCTATACTTCCTTCTCTACCCACCCAAATCTGTTAACCAATAGAGTCCAATCTGTGCTGGCCACACTGTTGGATGTGGGGCCTCCACTGTAGGAGAGTGAACCAACTTAGTGAGAACTGACTCTCACTAAGCAGCGGTCAGTTACCAGCATCCCCTTAGTTAGGGCATGGACTTTCCTTTCCGTGCTGCGAAGATTTCTGGCTTGGGCTTGTGTGCTCACACTCTCAAAACTGCTGTGAGTTCATGTGTGTACTTGATATACTGTGTTTGGAGGAAAAATGTTCATTGTAGCGAGCCATTGCCTCTGGCTCATGGAATCTCTTTGTCTCCTCTTCTTCAGTGATCCTGAATCTTGGAAAGAAGGTATGTGACATAGTTGTTCCATTTCGTGTTGACTATTCTATTGTCTCTTGTTATCTTCACCTTGGCTAGTTGTCAATCTCTGTGTTAATTGTAATCTACTCCATAAAGAAGGTTCTCTGGTGAGGGTGGCATTCAAATCTCTGGTTAGAGATTAACCTTCAGCTGTGAGTTGCCTTCACTGTCAATGGCAACTCTCAGACAACTCACCAGTGGCTTCATTGCAGTAGAATATCTTAGGTTCTGCTACTTAATTTGATGCCAATATTAGCCTTCATCTTGGTGTGTATTTCTAAGAGAGAAGGGTTGTTTTACTTAGGCTTTGATGAGAACTGAATCTTCAAGTTGTAAATTGCTTACATTTCATATTTTACTTTGCCTTCATGCCTTTAGTGTTCTGTATCCTGCGTCCTGATCATATTGCAATGCTCTTATCCTTGTATTTTGCTTATGATGCTCTGTACGTTAACATGGAGGGGTGGTGTGGTTTAACAGAAGTCAGTGTAGCTGTGGTATAACCATACAAGGAGTGTTTACTCCATAGCTATTTCTCTGAGTCTAAACATATCCATATCAGCTTTTCCTATAAAAGTAATTATGGTCAAAAAATTGCCACTGCATGCTTTTGTTACTTAAAACTGATATCACAGTGTTCAACAGGCCAGAAGTTCGTGATAAACAAGTGTGGGGACCGGGGTGAGAAGCTACCTTTGTTCCATCCTCCAGAGTGGGCAAATGCTTTGTGCTCTTGTGGAGATAGAGTTAGAAAGGACAGTGTGCTTCTCAAGCCCCACTTCTGGTACCAATCCATTGTTGAGGGTGCAGCTCTCATGAACTTGTCACCCTAAAGTTCCTGCTTCTTAACACTGCTTTATTCAAGGTTAACTTTAGCATGAGTTGAAGGGGGTCCCAAACATTACAGCACACTCAGAGGGAGTAACAGGAGAAACAGCAAATGCAAAATCAGACTGGACATGGTGAGTGTGTATGTGTGCATTTGCATGTATGTGTGTGTGCATACTTATGTGTAGGTTAATGTAAAATGATTATTAAAATATCTTAATTTTGACATGAAATTAAAGTTTGATTGACTAGTTACCTCACTGGTCTTTGAAGATCTGCACCCTCCCCCCAAATCCTTATTTCTACACAGTGAATCTGCCTCAGCAAAGATTATCATGTACACAGCTCTAATATGTAAACATGGGCTGTTGTTCAGGTCATAAAGATATTTAGAAGTATATCAATGCTAAACAAGTGCTTTAAGCTAAATGTTTAGGTCTGGACAATAGACGGAACTTTCAGCTCAGCCACTGGTAGAAATTCTCACATTTCTAAGATGTAAACATATTAGAGACAGTCAGGTGAGTGGGGAGTTTGGAAGGAACCTTGAGGGGTTTGCTGGTTGTGAGATGGTGGCTGCTGATATTCAAGAAAAACATGAGAGGCATTCTGGGATGGGAGGAAAGCGGCTTGGGAAGACTAATGTGAGCTGCTTTAGGGTGTTCATCCTTAGTGCCACGATGTCACCTGAGCACACTGGCCCAACAGCAGCTTTCAACTGCTTCGCCCTCATTTTCTCAGTTGCTATTACAAACTTTTCCATTTTTGTTGTTATTTCTTTTGTGACTGCAAACTTATTTTGCAACCATGATCACTCTGCTTTATTAATAAACCGTTATCCTTGTTGGCATCATACTTGGCGCACTACCAAACCTAGCTACACTTCAAGTTTATTAAAAATAAAATATTAGTATTTTTGAAGTGGTTTTGAGTTAGATGTCAAGTGAGCAAGTATATAACCAAAGAGTTTATTATTTCAGATAGGTTTATGAAAAGGAAGAAGGAGGAGGAGGAGAAGGAGGAAGAAAAGGAGGAAGAGAAGTAAAAAAGAGGAAGAGAAGGAGGGAGAGGAAGAGAAGGGGAAGAAGTAGAAAGAAGAGGAAGAAGAAAGAGAAGGAGGAAGAGGAAGAGGAGGAAGAAGTGGAAGAGGAGGAAGCTGCTGTCCTCAGCTCACTGTAGAGTTAAGTTTAACCTTGAAACTCTCATCCTTTTGCCTCAGCTCCAGAGTGATTTCCAGGTTTGTGACACCATACCTGGCTCCTTTTAAAACTTAAAAAAAAAATGTTTTAAAACAATGTCTAATTGTGTAGTTGTGGCTGGTCTGTAAGTTGCTATATAGGCAGACTGCATTTGTCTTGATCTCACAGATATGTCTGCCTGTCTACCTTTGCCTCTGCTTCCTGAGAACTGTTAAGTAGAAGCCTGAATCCTCAGGAGTTCAAAATCTTCTTTTAGCTTACTTTCTCACTCCATCAGAATGACAGTAAATGGTTTAAAAATCGGATTTAATTAATATATGATTCTCTCATTTAATTACTAGCCATACCAAGTCATATAAAAGTATACAGTAACTTTAACCATGTCATCCACTCTTCTTAAAACTAGAATCTTGAAATGTTTTATTGTTGAATAATCCCTAAAACAATTATAAAGATAGATAGTGTCAAGACACTGATTAAAAACCTCATCAAAGCCCTTGGTCATATATCCAGCAACAGAGGAAAAATGCTTTGAAAAGATATATATTGATATATTTTGATAAAGGTCTAAAGCATGGCTGTGTAGCAATATGAAGTTGATCAGATTGACTTCAGATGATGGGAAGCCCTTTTATTAAGTGATATTCAAATTCTATGCTTTGTAATTATTTAAAATAGAACTGTCACGTTTAATTTTATAATGCGCTAAATAGTTAAATAAATCTAATATGAAAAATTTAATGTACCATCTTGATAATGTACCAGGATTTGAAGAAAATTAGTTTCTTTTATCTTTAATTCCCAACTCTCCAAAACGCCAACCTGGGAAATGCCATCTGTGCTTCTTCTCCTGAAAAGACAGAGAATGTAGGGTATATGACTCTTAAGAGCTAATGGAAATTTCAACTGTGGAAATGGGTGTGTTTAATCATGAGTCCCTGGTGGGTTGATGCTTCTGTTTCTGGACCTCCTTGTGCAGTTTAATCTGTTTCAGGACAGGTCATGCAGTGTGGAGCTCCTGCATTCAGATGTTCTGTCTTTGGGCTGTGTGTGTGTGTGTGTGTGTGTGTGTGTGTGTGTGTGTGTGTGTGTGCGCGCGCACGCGCATGCTTGTGAGTGGATAGCCATGGTTACCAGGGCTTTCCTTGACACTGTATTTACATCTATTCCCTAACTATCACCACAGACAAAGATCACCCCTGCTGTATTTTGTACACATCTTCCCCTCTTCCTCCCCTCAATCTGCCACCTTTGTAGCACAGGCTCTGTGCATAATTACTGGGTGGAATTATTACATATATGTTGATGTGGCTAATTATCCAGCAAATTTGGGGTTACGATGCACTCTGAAACAGCTTTGGTAAAAAAGAGGGCAGTCTTATTAGAGTTTTGAGCACAAACTTTGGAGTTAGACAGTTTAGGGTTCACTTGGCAATCTTTTCTAGTTGCATGGGCCTAAAGAAATCACCTAAAGTCTACGTGTCGATTTCTCATTTGTGAGACAGGGATAACAATACCTCGAGGTATTTCCTCCCAAGAAAGAGAACTAAAGAGCATGGGTCAAATGTTAAGCAACATACTCTGTGGAATGTCCCAAGTCATATAACATCTCATCTGTCAATCAGGGTGAAGAGCCGCACTGTTCGAAGCCCTGGGGCTCATGAGAAAGAATCCTAAGAGAGGACTTAGAGCTTTTGACTCATTTCATTAGAGTCCACTGTCTACTTACAGTGCCACCCGACTGCTGTGTTTTTCTTCTCTGTTGAATAAAACTTTCACTGTCAACTGTTGTGTGTGCCGCTTTGTTTTGGTAGATTTCCAAGAACCTGGGATCTCTACTTTTCATAGAGACTCCATGCAGCATATTCCCTCCCTGAGAAAGCTTGTGAAGTCATCCTGTTTTCCTCCACATGAAGGTAACCTTCTCTCTCCTACTTGAAGGCTCACACCTCCATAAAGACTGTGAAGTTTCCAATTTAATGTAACCTGCTTACGTATTCCCAGGCCCCAAGGGTGAGCAAACTAGGTTATCCACAGGATTATTTCCATGCCTTCCATGGTAGGTAGATTGAATTATTTATTTCTTTGAAACTTTGGAGACTCCATGTATAGAAGATATTTGTAATGCCCACCCCACCCCTTTTAACCAATGAACATTGTTTGAAAAATATGTGACTCATGTACCACATTGTCATAAAAAATTTAAATTATGCGTGTATTGGCTAACACTGTGTCACTCCTTAAATTGCCATCAAATTACACATGCTTGGTAACTCCCTTTGAAGCAAATGAGCAACATTTATTCTCAATAAAGCTTCCATTTAAACTAGGCATATTAGCTAGCATTAGCACAAACTGATTATAAATTACATTTCAGCTTTCATACAGGGTTTATTTACTCAGCGCTTGTTATATATGAAAAGTTAACTAAGATAATATTAATATTAGTTTTAGTAAATGCCCTGCAGTTAGTAAGAATCCACTTAAAATGAGAAGTAACGCTTGTTTTCCTTTGTAATATTCACAATAGACAAATAACCGATCTGTGTTTGGCTTATATGTACTAATCTTGCCATTCTACATTGATTTTTCATTCTAATGTAGCATGTAAATGTAAAAACATTATTTAGAAAGGGCAGATTTCAAATTTCAAATATCGGTGTTCCACATCATTAATTATGCTAGGAGATTCAGAAAATTCTTGTAATTATCCAGCTTATTGCTGTTTCAATGTAACATCCTCTTTTGAAAATGTAATTTTAGGTTTCTTTTGGCAATAGCCTTCAATTCATATTTTACCCAAGAATTTCAGTCTCAGATATCCCCTGCAGAGCGATCCGGTTTCTAAGGAGAGCCTTTTTGGGGACCATAGTAATAATTATAATACCGATGACAATCCCTGCCACTCTTCTCTGGCCCAGGCATATCAAGGCAGAGTGGTGCACTCCTTGATCCTGCTTAAGCCCCTGTTTAAATGTAAATTAGAGGAGACTCATTTACATTACTTATTCCAGGCATCCATATGCAATACCAGATTGCAAAAGGAAATATTTGTAAGCTATCCCTTTATTTATCTTACCGCGTTCATCACTATGGCACTTCAGTGCTTGAACAGCCAAACTAGAATCATTTCAATTATCTACCTGAGGGAAAGCCATCCGAAACAGACAGACCTTTGTCTCTCTGCACTGGCTTGAGCAGGAGAGTGTGTCTATTGTTCTTGCTCTAATAACAACTTGGTCAAAGGGGATACTTGCATCTCCACTCCCCCCCCGCCCCCCAGACCACCACCAATTAAGGAGCTTGACTGCCCTTAGCTGAATTTTGAAAGTTAGAACAGAATTTTGGGTGGTTCAACATCACCCTGTCCACCACAGATTTAATTTTTAAAACATTTCTACTCTACTTAAACGACAGTGCAGTATCACGTGTGGAAGACAAGAATTAAGCATTCAAGGATGCAAGGGGGCACAAACCAACCTCTATAGCTTGCATGTGCACAAGAGACAGTGAATGCTTGGGCTCTGCTGACCAAAGGAACACATTCTCTTCTGTAAATTTATCAAGTTTTCTACTTAAGTCTAATTTTATACAACAAAACTGTTCAGATGGCCTCAAACACCATTTTGCAAACACTGTCCTTGCACTATTGATTCTCTTGCTTTCACTTTTCAAGAGTTCACTGGTTTGTAGCTCTGGACCAGTTAATTTTTAAAACTTAGCTTTAAAATTCCTTTAAAAAAAAACAGTAAAAGTGAGATTATATCACCTAATATTTTTTTTTATCATTATCCTTTGAAAACAGAGGTAAAAAGATATTGCTCCTCCTGTTGGTATTTTAAGAAATAGATAAGTATTTCTTGATGCCCATGGTATTAGGTTCCCCCCCCCCCCAAATTACTGTGACCCAATCTCCTTTCCCACTGATCATCTGTGGAATTTTGATTCTTTATGTTTTATTCTTCTGGACTAGAATCTTGTGTTAGTATTACGTATAAGCTTCTGTTATCATATTTGCTGTGCCTTTTGCTTTTATTTTAATACTCAATAATAGGAAGATGATGTTAATGCTGTTACTACTTATTTACATTAAAAATTATTTAGTTTATTCATATGTGTATGTGTGAGACCTCATGAGTATATGGATGTCACATGCATGCCCATCCTTGGAGGATGGAAGAAGTTGACAGATCCTCTTGTCCTGGGGGTTCAGGTTGTTGTGAACTGCCATGTGAGCACAGGAAACTGAACACGGACCTACAAGAGCAGCAAATGCTCTAAACAGCTTTGCCATTCTCCAGAGTCTATTTATTTACTTTTATTGCTCACTGCATGCATGTGAAACAACTAAAGTAAATTAAGGATTATGACAATAATACGTTGTACTATTTTATTTGAAAAGACAACTTCAGGATGAGTTGGTGGTTGTCATGCATATGAGAGGAGGTACATGGTTATTTTTCTACTTCTCAAAGCTGCTTATTTGGTATGTGATTGCTATCAAGGTATGAACGAGATGTAATTAACAGTATTTTAAATGTAAGGATATATATCCATTTGTCTCAGGATTTTATTGCTGTGAAGAGACACCATGACGAAGGCAACTCTCATAAAAGAGATTTATTTGGGCCTGGCTTACAGTTTCAGAGTTTCAGTCCATTACCATCATAGCAAAAAGCATAGCAGTGTCCAGGCAGACATGGTGCTGGAAGAGCTGACAATTCTACATACATCCTGATCCAAAGGCAGCCAGAAGGAGACTGACTCTTCCACACTGCGTGAAGCTTGAGTGTGAGGAACCCACAAAGCCCACTTTCACAGCGACACACTTCCCTTCCTCCAAGGCCACACTTCCTCTTAATGCTACTTACCATGGGCCAAGCATATTCAAACCACCACACCATCTATCACGTACATAACATATACACGTGTATATATAATATATGTATGTAACATATATAAAGCATAGTTTGAGATAAAAATGCATGGTTGCTATGCCATATCCTGTTCTGCAGACTTGAGGTATGTAATACATGGTTGCTGGTTCTTTAGAGATGACTCAGAAACATTGCCACATTGTTCAGGACACTGTTAGCTTACTGATGCCCATAATGTATGTCTTTTATCTAATAAGGCATAAGTGAGGCTTTTTTCTTCCTTCTTCTGTTATAACTAACCACTATTTGTCAATTTATTTTTTCCTGGGGCTGAGGAGATGTTTCAGTTGCTAAAATGCTTGACATACAAGCGTGAGGATCTGCGTTCTATGCCCCGCTCCCACATGAAATGGCTAAGGATCATGGTATGTATCTGTAAGGCCAGAACTAGGGAGATACAGACAGGAGGGATTTTCAGGACTTGCTGTATAGCCAGTGTAGCTTAATCCATGGATTTCAAGTACAGTGAAGTGCAATGAGAGATTCCTTCTCAAAAGCTAATTTGAAGCACACACGTAATTTCCCTTGTCATTGAGTAGACTTTTATTGGAAGATAGTTAACCTTTACATAAGTATAAAGAAAATGCATTATTTCATTTATGTCCTCATTTTAGCATCTTTGAAAAATGATAAGCCTTGAGAAGGAAGTATAGAAAATATTGGTAGAAAATATATGATATATATATATATATGATGTATGTATATATATGATGTATGTATGTATGCATGTATGTAGTATGTATGTATGTATGTATGTATGTATGTATGTATGTGCTATTTCACTATAGGAATCAAGTCCCACTGGATCTTCAATGTTAGTTAATAAGACATTTGTGTTTTTCTTTGCTATTAAAGAAACCGATCAGTATTAGTTCGAGGAAACACACATAACTTTTAAAAGATCGGATTGTTGAGATGGATGTATTAAAAAACAAGTCTTTTAAAAAGCAACATTTTAAAATAGACAATTATCCTGTGGGTGATGCAGGAGGAGGCTGAAATTCACTGTGAGCTGAGCAGGTGGCCTTGATTATATACCAGCTGATCCATGAGCGTAATCTTTTACCATATAACTATTTAGGGTACAAGCTGGCAGAATGAGCCAAGTATTGGCATATTCCCTCTCTTTCTTCCTCCCTCCCTTCCCCCCCCCCCTGTGTACGTCTTCATTAGGTGAAATAAAATGGAGAGAATTCAGAGTGGCCAAGAGAGTAGATATAAGATAAAATGTCACCAGCAAAGCCCCAGTTGCAGCTCCAATCCAATGGTACACATGCTTTGTCTTTGTCTCTGCTTCTCATCGTCTTCCACAATCTTAGATCTGGTTTGAATCTGCTGGATAATAAGACAGCTCAAGTAAGCCATTTTCCCACCCCCAGTTTCATTTTAATATGAGGTCTCTGTAAGTGGAAAAATCTGTCCTGAGACAAATATCAGGACCCACAGCAAGAGAGCTATCCTGGAGATGAAGGAGTAGGGATGTCAGAGCACATTCCAGCATCCATTGCTGAAGGTTGTTGCTTAGGAAAACGTCTGTGTGTCATACAGAACAAAGCTAGCTGTCTTAGTATTAATTTGTGAAATTCTCATTAGTAATCCAAACACAAGAAATGGCCAGAATACCTTATTTTTTGTGGAGATGAAAACAGATAGAACCATTTGAGGTATTCTTATACAAATGGCTTCAAAACCTTCTTTGTTGTTTTGGGGTAAGGTCTCACTCTGAACCCCAAGCTGGCCTCTAACTGATGGCAGTTCTCATGCTTCAGCCTTTTAAGGGTCAGAATTACAAATGTTGGCACTACTCTTAGCTATAAAGATTTGATTTTTTAAAAATAAGTTTTGAGACGAAGTAGGCTGTCCTGAACTAGCGATTCTTTGGTCTCAGTCTCAGGAGATGATAGGATTACAGACATAAGCTACTATACCTAAAATGGTGTGTGTGTGTGTGTGTGTGTGTGTGTGTGTGTGTTAGGGTACACACATGTTTGTAGGTGTTATGTGTACATGTTTGTAACGATGCTTTGAGGCCAGAAAACATTATTAGATACCATTCTTTGACTACCATCCACCCTTTATCTTTTTATTTATTTATTTTTATTTTGAGACATGGGTCCTATTGACCTACAACTCAACAAGTAGGCTGAGCTGGCAGGCCAGCAAGCACTAAAGGTCTTCTTATCTTGGCTGCTCAGTGCCAGATTAACAATCCTCCAAAGTCAGACAGACTTGGCTGTTTAATGTGTAGGTACTGGGGATGGAACTCCAGTTCTTATGTCTGTACAGCTAACACTTTATAGACAGTTTTAAGTTCAGTCCCACAGTCGAAGCTTTTGTCTCTGGCTTTATTCTGAATTCAGGATACTCATCGTATTTATTTTAGAATCCAGAGAACATGTTAGAACTAAATGAACTACTTATCAAGCCACCCACGGAGTAGTAGATATTTCCCTTTTATGTTAAACTTTGACCATATTTCAGAACCTTACAGGGAAAAGGGTATTTTGTAAAATGTCAGGCTAACAGCCCTTTAGTAGATGTATTTACTAGATCATTTGCTATCACAAAAATGTCTGATGTTGTAAGTTAGCAAGATCGAAAAGTTTTGAATAAGGAGAAAACAGACTTTTCTGGAAAACTCAGCTATTTAAAAAATTATGCATTTGAAAAGGAAAAAATTAAGAGTCTTGAAATTGTCTCTGCATGATGTTTTGGGTTGGCTCCTCTAGCCGACTTCACGTCTTCTCTCCTTTCCTAAAGGCTGTGTGTCTGCCTGGAGATGCAGCTCTCTATGTTGTAGCTACCCAAACACGTGTCTTTGTACTGAGCATCCGCTAGCAGTGGAGTCATGTTTATGGGGCCCTGCAGTTCCCCAGGCACGTTTTGTTCAGTGGAGATCCAGAGAGCTTCAGTCTCAGGGTCTGAATACACTACTTTTCATCAGTCCAAAATGTATTTTAAATCAATGTCAGTCTGGATGCAAAATTGATGTTGCCAACTTCATAGTCACTGTAGCAATCTTAATGTCCCAGAAGTACCTATCCCAATCACATATGACACAACATAAATACAAAGTCAAAAATCCATTATTTAATGCCAAGTTTGAGATAAGAGCTGAAAAAGACAAAATTATAAATCCGAAGAGCTGCAAATAATCATCTTAGTCAGCACCCGGTGTGGGGTGCTCTTTCTGGATACATTATGGGACATAAAGAAAATATATAGAATAGATGTCTGTTGAAATGAAACTGGTGCATTTTGTTATCTTCCCTGGAGAACTCTGTACATTTTCTTTTGTCTACTATTTTGAAGCCATAGTCTCACATCTGAGTTTGGTTAGTTGCTATTTCAAACATTATTATAGTGAAAACGTTATTATATTGAGAACTCAAATAATATGAGTTTGCCTACAGGTCTCAGATTCCACACAGAATTCTTTAATTATTACTAAAGAAGGCTTGGTTTTTTTCAATATTGAAACCAGTCTCCCCAGTAATTCTAGGACTCAATTTTTTTGTTTTAATTTCATGATCAATAATGCATGGAGTCCTCAGAGTGTGCATATTTTATTATCCATTATTTGTCTGATTGGTGATTACCAGACTACAAGTGCTAAAGCATGCCATGAGTCATGCTTACCAGCCATTTCCCTGTATGTAGCATTGAATTACCTCATGTGATTTCATTGGTTTGACAAAGCTGAGAATGATACCCACCCTTACTTGGCCTTTTTGGGAAAATTGTTCAAGATTTTGTGATACTGGATATCAAAATATTTAAATATCAGTTACAGTAAAGAAGAAAACTATATTTTTGTGAGTGACTTCATCCTTTTCTCTTCCACATTAAGGTTCTCAGCAGCATTTCCATAATTAGAGTTGGCTTAACATGAGAAAATCATCACAAAATGTGTCTTATCGGAGTTTTACATGACGAGGGAAACATTAAACACAAGGAAGTCTAACTCAGGAAGCATTCTTTTTATGCTTCAGTGTGAAGAACAACAGCTGGGAGAAATATGGTTCAATGAATGGAGAGATCTGATGGTGGTGAATATGCTTGGATGAATGGAGAGATCTGATGGTGGTGTATATGCTTGGATGAATGGAGAGATTTGATGGTGGTGAATATGCTTGAATGAATGGAGAGATCTGATGGTGGTGTATATGCTTGGATGAATGGAGAGATCTGATGGTGGTGTATATGCTTGGATGAATGGAGAGATCTGATGGTGGTGTATGTGGTTGGGTGAATGGAGAGATCTGATGGTGGTGTATATGCTTGGATGAATGGAGAGATTTGATGGTGGTGTATGTGGTTGGATGAATGGAGAGATGAGATGGGAGTGAACACTTTTTGATGAAGGATGAGATCTGGAGGTAGTAAATCTGTTTGAATGAATGTTAATATCTGATGGTAGTTAATGTGTTTGGTGATTTGGTTGATTTAATAGATGTGATTTGGTGAGTAGTGTGGCCTGCTTCTCAGGCAATAGACGGAAGTGGCAGATGTAGCAAAGCTAGTCTTTCCAGATACATGGACTCTCCACATACTTCAACTTCTTCCTAGAAGGTGTGTGCTATCTTTTATTCAGAGGAAGAGTACCAGAGGAAGTTCTTTGTGTCTAGCTTTTATAGAGAAAGGCAAGGGAAAGTTAGATTCATATTTTTTGGTTTCCATTGCTGTCAGCTGTGGGGGCTGGCAAGGTCTTGGGGAGGGATAGAACCCAAACCTCTACCCAGTGTTTTCAGGTTCTTGTTACTGACAGAGAAAGAACTCACAGATGAAGGAAATGGGAGAGAGCACTTACTGTGCAGTAAAAAAATTGTACGTTTGAGGGTTGACTATAGGGGTTGTTGGAGTAAGTCCGCTGTCATTTTGAACAGCACATTTTAGGATCCAACTTAAAGAAGGGGAGAATTATTCATGAGTTAAGACAAGGAAGAAAAACCAACCTGGATGTTTTCTGGGGGGCAGAGTTTCCTTGTACATTCTGTTTTTCTATGAGGTTTTGGATGTGTCGTGACACCAGAAACATGATGGAAACAGTCAATTCTGCAAGGGTAGTGATACAGAGCAGCCACTGTAATGAACTTAGAGGTCATCTTGGTCTGCCTTGTTGGTCCCTGTGGGTCCTGGGAAGGCTTGTTTTTCACTGGCAGGTGTCATGTAATGTCCTGCTCTAATAGAGCTCTGCTGTTGCGTCAGACATTACCCAGCATGCCTATTCCCCTGTGTTGTCCAGCCTGCCTCCTTCAGACCTGGTTTCTAGGGCTATCTTTGAGAGAAGAATGACAGGCAGGAGACAGCAGGGCAGAAGGTCAGAGAGAGACCTTCTGAAGCCCTCACAACATCCTTCCTTGTAAATCACTGAGGAAGCCAATGTGTCATGTCGGAGCATCATTTCCTGAGACCCAGTGTTTGCAACCAGACAAGCAGATAAGGGGGGAAGGAATAAAGAAGGAAGAATAAGGAAGCCTGTCAGAGAAGAGAATGGAAGCTTGGCCAAATGGTTCAGAGAAATCGGGTGGGGGAGTACAGCGGAGAGCTTACTTAAAGCAGTGAAAAGCAACAGAGGGCAGTGGTTAAGCACATTAAATTCTCTGGCCTTTAGCTTATCTTTGATATTTCCTGCTGTCTCAGTGTTAGAATACTCTAAAGCTCCTGTTACTTAGATATGGAATGCGGCTAATTATCATACCTACCTCGTAGATCCATCCGTAGATTTCGTGAGACAGACCAGGGTCTTGATCCTTAGTCCAGGCCATGACCCTTCCTGTAAATGCTAGCTGTTATCATGTAGAAACCCTGGGAGGATGCTGAGGTCATATCTGGTGGAGTTCAGGAAAAAGCTGTAAAGCTGGAGCAATAGAGTATAAAATTAGTTTTGTAGATAAACAGGATTGGATAAGACGAACTGAACTGATGTGGCCAAGACTAGGAAGTAAGCTGGCTACAAATAGCTTTGGAAAGTGTGGAACCCCCAAATGGCCATTTTAAGTTGGAAGAAAAGTAGGGTTATTACTATCTAGGTCCAAGTAGAATTGTCTAACCAATTCCACATGTGTTATAAAACTATATGCCTGGATTACCTCCTTAGGCAGCTCCACATGGAGAAGAATCGGAGATCTAGCCCAAGGTGTCTGGGCACACTAAGCAGCCAAGGCTTTGGGTTCACCATCTCCAGGGACCCTGGTGAGACAAAGAAATACAGAAATTTCTGGAAGTGCTCACAAATTTCCATAGTGTTTTCTCAGGCCAGAAAAACCTCAAGGCCAGGGTGCTGATATACCACCAAAAAAGCTTTCCTTATGTTTGATGACTGAATTGTTTGACAGAGATAAACAAAGAGATAATAATACCCAGGTGTGCTTAGAGTAGAGACAGGGAATGGTTGCCACGTGAATCGGAGATTTCATAGATTTAAAATTGTAGTATGACGTTTTCATTGATAGGTTATGAGAAGTGAAGACAACTATTATCAAAACAAGTTCTTAATCCAGTGTTTGGTAAACAGTACTTTACTACCATGATTAACTCCTTGTCTTTCACTTGTTTATTGGTTCAGAATTTCTTACACTCTTCTTGTAATTAAGTTTCTGCTTATATTCCTATGAGAGCATGGAAGCAACATAAAAAGGCAGGAAATGTTATGGAGACATGAGACAGGTGGAAGCGTCTTGAAAGCTGGAAAGCAAGAATTTCCAGTACAGTTAACAATCGCTTAAGACCTTTCTCATTCCTTTGCTGAAATCACGCTTTCTAGCAATCTCACCAGAAGCCTCTTGTGTGACCCTGGTGGCTCCTGATTTTGCATTATCAGATTACAGTTCCATAAAAAAGCATTTATATAACCTCCCTATAATCTTACTTATTTAAAAAGGAAGGGGAAAAACAATAGGTTTCTTAGCAATCCTTTAAGATTGAACTTGAGAGTAACCAAAATAGCACATGTGGGTAAGACACTAGATACACCTCTTTCTTTAGAAACCCATTTAGCCCTTGAGTAGGTTTTTCCTGGGCATCTTTTTTTTTCTTGGCTCCCTTGGCTTAAAATCTGTGTTAAATATGTCCTCTGATAAACCACATTTCTCCTTGCAGAAGCTCACATACATCCTTGGTTGTCTCTTTCTCAGGGACTTAATTTTAACCCCTATGCCTAACATCTCTGTTAGAAAACCTTTAGCACATTTCTGACTATACCTCCTATTGGCTACTCTTGAAATTATTTCCTGCATCAAAACACAAATCCTGAGTTTTCCTCAGTTACAATCCCTAATAGAATAAGAACCCCTTCAGACTGTGTAGTGCTGTGTCTCTGTCCTGTCCTTACTGTGATAGCAGGGTGACTTGCTATGAATTTGTCTTGCCTGCTTAGTTGATTACTGGCTGCCTTCTTTTGAACTTTGTATACGTCTCTTGGCCCTGCAATGGGTTGTCATATCCCTTCTGTACTATTCTCAGTATCTTGTATCCTTCAGATGCATTTGCCCATTCTTTATACTTAATAAAATACTTTATGTGTAGTCTGATTCTTTCTGACTCCTAGAAAGCTTGTCAGTGGAGAAAGGGGGAATGCTGATAATTGTGGAATGTGTGTCTTTATTCCGTTCTTTGGGGACTACCATGTACTAGCTGCTTCAAGTTACCTGGTCCTGTCTACGTCTCCCTGCTCCCTAATTTAGATTTGGTACACCAGTTGGACCTGGTAGTGACTTCTAACTCTCACCAGTTTATGATATTTGTGAATAGATGCCCTAGATAATCTTCTGATTATCCAGTTAAACATGCTTCCGTTTGCCTGCTAGTGTCATAGACATACTTTGTATCTATACCTTTGTACCTGGTTTCTGCCTTGCTCCATCTTATTGCTCTTTGTTAACATAAGTACCCATTTTACATTTTGGAAGTTCCAAATTGAAGATAAAAATTAAACAATATATAAACTTTTTTTTTCAATATCAATTATTCTGGTTCTAGTCTCTGCTTTATATACTGGTTTTCTGAGACATCAGTTTTGCTCTGTGAATGCATTTCTTTTCCCGTTTGAGTTTGGCCTCTAATTCAAGCCAATCTTCCTTTCTGATCATCAAAATTGTAGAATTGCAGGTATACGCCACCATTCTTGACTTTGTAACTATATATATATTTTAAGTATATAATCTGGAACCAGGATAATGATGTAGCACTACTATAGAAATTGGGTTTTCTTGAAAGATTTTTTTTTTGTTTAGAAAATGGTGGCTGGTTTTCAATAACATTTATAAATGAGATGTTTACATATATAGAAATTTAGTGGATATAGAAATTTAGTGAAGTTTCAAACTCTTTGTATGCATGTATCTATCTTTATGCATGTATACATATCCATGAATGCATTAAACAGACATATATCAGTAATCGAATGTTAGATGAAGGATATGTTAGAACACTTTAAATGAAACTGCTACCATTTTAACACTTTTTATTATGTACAATTTCAAAGAGTTGAGACCCACATCGGAGCAAAAAATATTCTCAAAAGCATATAAAAACATACTAAGAATGGAGGTTTATTATAAATTAAGTGTGCTTTTTAATTAGATCTGTTTTTTACATCTGAGGAAAATCAAATGGCCTTTAGCAAATACTTTACAAGCACAGCTTTTGTGTAAAGAAAGGTAGGGGACAAGATGATCAATTACAAGGCTGACACAATGTTCTTTTATCTTTGGTTGCTCTGTTAAAATTCAAAGTGCTTCATTATACTGAGGCATATCCTTCAGGAACCCCATTAGATGTGTGTTTTTGTTTGCTAATTAGTATTGGTAGTTCTCGATTTGCAGCCAAATGGGCACTAGACACTGAAATAGAAAGATATCTGGCATGTGCTAACTGAAAGCAGACATGGATTTTATTGCACTTCTTATTTTTCTAGAGAGGCTAGAAAAAAAATTACTTTGATCCATTCATATTCCTTTGGACAAATATATGTTAAGGCTTAATTTAACAATCAGATCCAAGAAGAACTGACACTCTTACATGGATAATATCAAAGAATTTCAGTGGCATACTATGGTAGAGGTTACAAATGGTTGCCTATTTTTTTTTATGATTATAGTATTGTATATATGATATTCATGTTTATTTTAATAATTAAATTGTTTCTTGCCACAATCTTGAGAAAGTATATGTAAGGATCCAAGTACAACCATATTAGTTAACCTATCTCAGTGCTGTGACAAGAAAATTTAATTGGACAATTTTTATTTGGGTCTGTGGTTTGAAGGCAACATCTATCATGGTGGAGGAGGCATGGTGCCTCTTGGCTCTGTGAAGAAGCAGTGTGTAGGAACCACTTGTTCATTTCTCAGAGGAACAGGAAGCAGGGAACAGAGAATTACAGTGTTCATCTGCCTTTTCCCCTTTTTTGTTTTCAGTCTAGGATGCTAGTCCTCTTATATTCAGAATATGTATTCTCTGCTCAACAACCCTTTCTGGAAATGCCCTCAAGGTCCTGACCAAAGGATCTCTCAGGTAACTCCAAGTTCAGTCCAGAAGTCCCTCAAGATTAGCCCTCATGATGATGAAGATGGTCCATGTATTGGACTCCTATTTGTTGCTTCCCTTGACAAGGATTTCTTGAGAATCTCTAGTAATTCAGGCTGTAGGATTCTCTACAACAGCAGGCTCTACCCAGTATTGTCCTCAGGAAATGTCATATGACTGAGACTTTGCTTGATTTTTCCTACAGTGAACATAAGCATTTAGGATGATTTAGACTCACAAGCACATACACACACACACACACACACACACACACACACACACACACACAAATAGGACAATGAAGAAACTACTGTCAGTCATGTCCTTTGTAGGACAGTTATTTTAATGTAAAGCCTTAATGTCAAGAAGCCCTAGATTCTTTCCATTCCTGTTCAGAATCTATGATGTTCTTTCTTGTTAACAAAGTTGTACTTCCTCTCAACTATGGTTTTTAGTTTGCAACATTCAACTCAGATATAGTGGTAATGTCATTATTGCTTATTGTAATGCATTCTTTGACCTTATTTTGATATTAATAACTAATAACTTGGAGGTTGTGGTGGTTCTACTAAGAATGTCCCTCATAGTCTCATAGAGTTGAATTCTTGGTCCTCCACTAGTGTAATAGCATGGGAAGGATTAGGAACTATGGCCTTGTTCAAGAGATATGTCATTGGATGGGCTTTGGAGCAAAAGTCACTACCATCCCTCATTGTCCCTCTCTTTTCTGCTTGCAGTTTGAGATATGAGCTCGCTGTTGTTCCTGCTACCAAGCTTTTGTTCAGTCATCATGGGTTCTAACCCTCGGAACTCTAAGAACAATTAAGTAAAGGTTTCTGTTGTAAATTTCCTTGGTCATGGCTTTTATTACTGTAATGGAAAAGTAATTAACAGAGTTATGAAGATTCCTAAAAATACTTATATTTTTGCTAGGGATAAAGGGCTGTTAAAATTTCCCAGAAAACTGATCCATAATGAGAATGTCACAATTTGTTCTCTAGTTTTATATATTATGTAAAACTTACAGAATAAAGAAAAAAAGCAGTTTCTAAGTAGCTCAGCATTCACTGTTACATGTGTAAGAAATACCCAAACAGATCCCAGCAAGGGTTCCACGATGACAAGTTGGCACAGGGCAATTCAGAGACCTTGCTCTCCCCTCAAGATATGGTCCAAGATTTTGTAAATCTTATAACCTTTATAAAATGAAATGAGAAAACAATCATACAAATAACATGATTCATATTACTTGATAGAAAAAGTACTGATAATAAATAATTAATAGCACAATAAAGTGAAAAAATGGCAGAAAATGTAATAAGATGGGATCTGACACAGCCCACAGTTGTGTATTTAAAAAAGCATTAAGTTGCAACTGTTCCCAGCATGGTCTCCCAAGTTGAATATCATGAAATGCCTAATGGTTCACTTGATACTTCCTAAAGTTTAGAGAGCAGCAGGGGTAGAAAAATTCATCTGTTACTTGAGCTCTTATAAATGACTAAGAGAAATATGTGTCCCATCAATATTCATCAGGAAACCACAGGCATGGGGGAGTCTGAGGTGGAGACTTGTGATATCCACATCCAGATCTGAAGGGTGTACAGCTTCTGGAGAAGGAAGGGAATGCTGTCATGTGGTATGGGTGAAGAAACAGAAATTTCTGTAAAAGAAGGCAGGAATTCAGCAGGATGGAATTTCAGGTCACACAATGTTGAAATCCTTGATCCTGAAAATGGTGTCAAAGTCTTAAGTCTTGATAGATGCTGATCTCAGCACTAATTAACGTAGACATGGTTTTTATTCCTTCTGGGCATGTTGACAGGAATCAGAGCTCTACCCATGGAATTCCATTGTTGTCAAATATGGCTCTGCAGATTCCATCATGAATAGTTTACTGGGTAGAACTGATCAAAACAGGTAGAATTCTCATAAAGACTCTTAGAGTTAAATCATCAAAGGTCAAAGAATCCAGAATGATTTGCATTTCCCTGATGACAAAGGATGCTGAACATTTAGTTTCTCAGCCAATTGAGATTCTGTTGAGAGTTCTCTGTTTAGATCTATACTCTATTTTTTTAAGTTGGATTATTTTGTTTTGGATTAGTTTTTATATCTGGTTTCCTAAGTTCTTTATATATTTTGGATACTATTCCTCTATTGGATGTGAAGTTGATAAAAATCTTTTCTCATTCTGTAGGCTGCCACTTTGCTCAATTGATGGTGTCCTTTACTTTACAGAAGCTTTTTCAGTTTCATGAGGTCCCATTTATTGCTATTAGTGTTCTGTTCAGAAAGTCATTTCCTGTGCCAATGAGTTCAAGGCCATTCTCTCCATTCTCTTCTATCGGGTTTAGTGTATCTAGTTTTATGTTGAAATCCTTATGGGTGTGGAAACCTTACACATGGGGAACTTAACTGAAATATATTAAGGCGATCCTATGAGGACTCATTAATGGAGATTATGGAGTCTGAACTGGTCATTTCCTGTAGCCAGCCAAGGCTCTCAGGACAGGGACTGTGTTGCATTTGGTTGAGTTGTTAGCTTGGGCATCCCATGGTGATCCCTAAACAACCCAGACTGATGCTAGGACAGAGGATTGCTCTCTACAAACTGATAGTGGACCCTATTACTGCAACAATATCCATACAGATAATTGGACATGGAAAGGTCAAGTTGGTGCCTTCATGTAGTGTTTATCCCTATGTTCGAGTCTCTTTGATATGGGAAGGTACTCAGCAGGTTACTGAAAGACAAAGGTAAACACCAACCCAGCCACAAAACGTTTGACCTACAATCTGCCCTGCTTGCAAAATATGCTAGAGAAGTGGTGGCATAGAACTTAGGCAGATAGCCAACCAATGTCTGATAAGACTTAAGTCCCATTCCTCCAGAAAGAACACATATCCAACAGTGCTGGGATAACCAAGAACCAGAGACTAGCTCAAAGACCTAGGAAAAAACCAAACGGGAAACATGACAGGTTAAGACAAACAAGCCCCAAGACACTGATTTCTAAGGATGTTCTGCTGACTCACATCCAAGCATCATCAAAGAGATTGCCCCTCCTCCCCCGCAGCAGACGGAGAAGATGCAGAGACACACAGCCAGACACTGAGTCTTGGAGATGAAGCCTAAATTAAAGGTCTCCATGGAGTCTTTCCCCTCAGAGGTTGGGGAATTCTGAGTGAGAGGCGTCAGCAAGATTGTAGGAGTCAGAGGGATGGAGGACACCAGCAGAACCCAGACAACTGAATCAACTAAGCTGAGAGCATAGGAGATCACAGAGACTAAAGAAGTAAGCATAGTGCTTGCAGGGGTCGGCACTAGCTCCTCTGCATATGTGTGTGACTATGAGCTTGGTGTTTTGTGGGAGTGGGTATGTCCTTGGCACTTTTGTCTGTTCTGAGGACTCTTCCTTTTGTTGCACTGCCTTGCCCAGTCTTGGTGTGAGGGCTTTTTACCTTGTCTTCCGTGTCTTATTTTGTCCTATGTATTTGTTGCCACTTGGAGTCCCTCTATTCTGACAGGAGGCAGAATCATGGTGGATCTGGGAGAGAGAGGAGGGGTGCATGGGAAAAGTGGAAGGAGAGCAAACTGTGGTTGAGGTGTATTATATAAGAATCAGGTTTCAGTTACAAGTAAATAAAACTGAAAAAAAAAAAAAACCAAAAATAATACTACTGAGGACTAGCAGCCTTTATAGATGGAAATGCTGGGGGAGAAGTCTGAGTGCAGGCTGTTCTCCATGTGATGGAGGTGAGCAGACACCATGAGGGCTGTAGTAGAACAGAACTGTAGGTATGATCTGCAGACAGAGATGAGGAACTGTGAACACTGCCAGCTCTGTAACATAAGACTGCTTCGGAATTCCCAAGATACAATCACAGACCGCATGAAGCTCAAGAAGGAAGACGAAAGTGTGGATGCTTCAGTCCATTTTTAGAAAGGGGAACAAAATACTGAAGGGAAGAAATACAGAGACAAAGTGTGAAGCAGAGACTGAAGGAAAGGTCATCCAGATACTGCTGACCTGGGGATCAATTCCATATACATACACTAAACCCAGACACTATTGTGGATGCCAAGAAGTACATGCTGACAGGACCCTGATATAGCTGTTTCCTGAGAGGCTCTGCCAGAGTCTCACAAATACAGAGGCAGATGCTCACAGCCAACCTTTGGACTGAGCACAAGGACCCCAATGGAGGAGTTAGAGAGACGACTAAAGGAGCTGAAGGGGTTTGCAACCCCATAGAAAGAATAATATCAAGGAACCAGACCCCCATAGCTCCCAGGGACTAAACCACCAACTAAAGAGTAGACATGGAGGGACCCATGGCTCCAGCCACATATGTAGCAGAGATTGGCCTTGTTTGGCATCAATGAGAGGGGAGGCCCTTGGTCCTGGGAAGGCTTGATGACCCAGTGTAGGGGAATGCCAGGGCAGGGAGGCAGGAGTGGGTGAATGGGGGGGGGAGCACCCTCATAGAAGCAGGGGGAGAGAGAATGGGATGGGGGTTTCTGGAGGGGAAAATGGGAAAGGGGGCAATATTTGAAATGTAAATAAATAAAATATCCAATAAAAAATAAATAAAAAATTTTTCAAAAGACTTCTTACACTGAGGATTGGCAACAGCCTAGAACCCAATTTCCTATTAAAAGAATATTTTTGAAGTTCTTAAAAACGGGCATTTAAAACCTTCGAAGGCAGATGCTCACAGGTAAGATTGATTTTAGTGCTTGCTACTCTCAGTAGTTCTCATATTCAATATCAAGTAGTCAGTGACCAAGAAAGTTCTATAAAGTTTGTGAGGTGCAGAAATTCTTAGAGGGTCTTTTACTTAAAGCTTTAGAGGCAGTATAGAAAGCACTGGTAAAGAGAAATTTTAAAAATGATAACAGTTACTTTCTCAACTTTAAAATGAGTTATCTGTGCATTAAATGCTGATGGTCCAAGTTAAAATACTCAGGGAAAGTTTAAATATATGTTTTGGGCACAGATTACATACCCTTATTTCCATTTTCTTTGGCTACTTTTAAGCCTAATGCAGTTTAATTAATTTTCTAATCCATTAAGAACGATGGTTTCTCACTGGAGTATAAGCCCATGGATACATAGAACTGTTTCAACTCAAACTACACTGGGCTATGAGAATTCACCTCAGATAAAAGGTTGAATTTATTGTCTGAACCAAATTCAGTTGATGAACTAAATCACATCGTGAAAAGGAATGACCCTTGCGTACTTTATTCAAGACTATAAACTCTGTGTCTTGGTGAAAAAAAAAAAAGAGTTTTTGGGCATGATATGCCTTGTGAGATAGGAGATTTATCCAGAGAATTAGAAGTAAGAAAACCATGAATTTCTAAACACCTAAAGAAGAGGCAGCAAGAATGCCTCTGTGCCAGGATATGGAAGCTCTACTTGTGAGTCTACCCCACCCTGTGTTGCACACGCTCAAGCTATTTTCTGCGAATAAACAGCTGTAAATGTACCAAAACCATAAGATCTTCAAATAAAATTGGACATTTCTGCCAGAAATTACAGGAGAAACAATAGCGTTTGAAATTATCAGAGAATCCTGGAAAACGTAAGCAAATTATCAAAAGAGAGACACGTGGTCTGGGAGTGGAAAACCTAGACACAAATACTTTCTTGAGATTTAAGTTTGGAAGCTGGGTCTTGTCAGCTTTTATTGGTTAATAAGCTTGAGAAAAAAGATGGCAAAGGCATACAAGGTGACTGTATTCCAGATGCAGCTCGAGCAGCCTGCCAAGGGTAGATCTTTCCCATGATTCTTTTCTAGAATGCCCTTACTCTTTCCTGACACTCTCCCAGGGGATTGTGCCACTGTTTCAACTTAAATTTCCTTCCACACACATCCTGCTGAAGTCGACATATCTCCAATCCTAGCATCTCTTAGAAAACCCAGATCTGACTTTCCCAACATTAACTACCTGTATGCACCAATGTTTCATGGGCTTTGAAATCGGTCTGCTTGTTGCTTTCTCACCTGTTTTGTTTCAGAGCATCTGTATTCTTGATGTTAATGCACTCTTGCTATATTTTACTTACTGCCCAAGGTATCAAACTCATGCCTGGGTGCTCTCACCCCACACCTCCCTAAATCCATCTCATGCTTAGGTGCTGAGGCACAGATTTGTAATCCTAACACCTAGGATATGTTTGTGTGCTCATGGGTTTGCACCCCTACACATGGTCTCCTTCTCCTCTCCTCAGCCTTTGCTAAACATTGCTTTATTCCCAACTTCTGCGAGATCAGTGCTTTTAAATTCCATATGAATGAGCTCCCATGGTGCTATACTTTCATCGGGCTAATTTCACCAAACATGTTGATCTCTAATTTTCTGAAGTTGCAAATGACAGCTTTTATGGGTGAATTCTGGACACTCAGGTAATTTCCAGTTCTTATCTGTTGTGAATATTACTGCAAATACTGACATACTGACTAGGCCCATTTTTCTAGATGGGTCTTACTCAGCAATGGCCTTGGGACCTTCTAAACACCTTCCTCAACCCAACCACAAAACACATGATCTTTTAGTCGAATTTGATGACATCACAGAACCTTAGTTTTACTTCCTTATGGCACAATGCCATGCCATCCCAGATCTGCAGCAAAAGACCTTACAAAACCACTAGCAGAATGGTGATCAACCTACTGCATTCTTGAACAATGCTTCCTCCCTACACAAAATACTAACCTATATCTCTGTCTACTCTCCAAAATAAAAGTGTCTCCCTTTTCCCCTTCTTCTTCCTGTTTTCTCCCCCTCCCTTTCTCCTCCTTCCTTTCCTCCACTTCTACCACCTGTTCTTTCTTTCCTCTCCCTACTCCTCTTCCTTCTCGGTATTGGAAATGACTTGGGGCCTCTTGCATTTTAGCCAAGTGATTTACTACTGAACTATACCACTCGTTTCTACTCATTCCTATGTTACTTACCTGCATAATTTCTCATTAATCTGTAACTCCTGGTTAAACTTCACATCAGCTGTCACACTTTCATACGGTTATTCTTCTGTGGATCCTTATTACTTTTACTGCCTTTATTAAATACTAATTAAATTATATCAGGAATTATTTTTTCAGCTGTTTGAGTCTCTAATTCACTCATTTTTAAACTTGCTGTAGAGTAATTTTAATCCACCAAGAAGACTTTCTTTGGCAAGGAATCACATCTAAAGATGGGTCTAGGTCTGTGTGATCCAGCTGGAATGCGGGTAAACAATATACCTTTCATCCTGCTGGCTGGAACAGAGACATGTTCTTAGTACACATTTTCAACCCCAAACAATGACATATAATTGAGAGACTAAGTGATGAATCCAAGAGAGAAATGGCAGGATAAGTGAGAGATAAGATATGCCCATCTCTCACTAAATCAGACAGGAAATTGAGACGACTTAATAGCACTGTAGGGAGAGTCACCTCAGTGCAGTGGAGCTGAGTTCATGCCCTTCAGTGCAGGTTAGCAGAGACAGTTAAAACTAGAGAATAAGAAGGAGCCAGAAGATTAGAACAAATTGCCAGAGTTTGTTTGCAGCCAAATGGAGCAATCCAGTGAGAGGCTGAGAGAAGCAAGATTGAATCAGTCAGCTTGGAGAGCAGTTTGAGCCAGCCATCCAGAGTTTAGAAAGAGCTAGACAGGGTTAGCTTATTCTGCAGTAAGTCTTTGAGATGATAATTACATCTGACGAATACAAGTTTCTTTTACAGTTTATTATTTTTTTTTAGGTCTCATTCTTTTCATTTTGGAAAACGAGGGTATCTGTGAACATGTGGACATCTGTGTAATTAGCATCAGGAAGACTGAGAGCTTACTGTTGAATGCTTGATGAGTGAATCAGATAACTTTAAAATAAGAGAGAGATGTGAACATAGTAACTGGAAAGACATGAGTGCCAACCATGGCTTATGGACACTGTTATTAAATGGAAATACATAGAGTGACCCCAACGGTGGGGGTGAGATGGGGATTGGATCTTCATGATGGCTCCAACCAGCATGTGTTGAGTTAGGGTGAAAAACCTCAGAAACACAAAGTGAAAGACAAATTAAACTTGTCATCATAATAATTCAGTTGACATGACTGTTGCAGTGGACCCACGGCAATTGAGTAATTTAAGATTGAAGAGTTATTCAGTGTGAGCCTGAGGTCATGACAGGCATGTGTACTTTTTATTTGTTTGTTTCAGAATAGTACTCTACTGGAGACTGGGTATAAAGTGAACCCCAGAGACAATGTTCTAGAATGGAAATCATTTGCATGTCCTTAAACTTTCTTGTCAAAGAAGTGGGATTGGTGATAACTTAATGTCAGAAAAGCTAGAGTAAACCTTGCTTTCAATTTTTTTCCTTATAATTTTTTTTCTCCAAAATTTTTAATTGCTTTTTCCTTAGTTGTCTATCTCTGACCCTAGTTTTTTTTTCTTGTATGTACAACAAACTCTGAAAAACTGAAATCATTTTCTCCTTCCTCTTTCACATCATTGGTATCCTGGTCTTACTTCCATGATACTGCTGAGACTCAGCATATTAACCACACTAGTGGTCTGTAATACCTTAACATCCACATCCTCTCCTGTTACTACCTTAATATCTGCATCCTCTTGTTAACTGATCTCTTCTTATCAGTTAACAAAGTTTGTCATTTTGCTATTCTTTAAAAATGCTTTTGCACTTGCTTCCCCAAATATTTCATTACCTTGACTTCTTTTTGGCTTCCTTCACACCTCCTTCCTTGACTCCTGAAATAGTGGGTGTTTCCCCCCTGGGGATCAACCTGCTGATATTTGTGCACCCTCATTTCCTCATTTCTACCTCTTACATACACACACACACACACACACACAACACACACACACACACACACACACACACACAGACACACACAGACACACACACACACACACACACACACACACACACACAACTGATTTCTCTTGGTTATCCTCCTCCTGTGGTTCTAAGTGCTGTTTATAACAGATAATTCCCAGCGGCATGTTTTCAGATGGAATAGCCTTTTCAAAGTCAGACTCCACTGTGTACTTCACATCACAACTTGAACGTGCAATTGGCATCTCACAGTTAATTCATCTAAAGCCACATTCCTCAAGTTGCTCGTCAGAATTCTCATGTCACCTAATTGGCTTTTTAATATTAAGATTAATGTTGTTAAATAACACTTGACCTCTCTCTCTCTCTCTCTCTCTCTCTCTCTCTCTCTCTCTCTCTCTCTCTCTCTCTGGCACCTCACATCTTCTTTGACATCAAAACCTGTAGGCATTGCTGCCTGAGTATATCTGAAATGACACTCTTTGTTTTTCTCTTATCTTTCTCCTTCTCCTCCTGCTCTTCTTCTTCCTCCTCCTTCCCCATCTTCTAATTCCCCCCCTCTTCTTTTTGTTTGGTTCTTTGTTTTTTCCCTCTTTACATGCTCTTTCTGGCCAAAGCCTTACAAAGTGAATACCTGGCATTTTCGGTGGTTTTGGGCTTCAAACTGTCTGTGGTATAGGAGACAGAGGAATCTGTGTGACAGTCAAAATGTCCAATGTTCCAATGCTCCTAATTCTCAATAACACTTCACTGTGTATCTCCTATCCTTGTTTGCTTCTGTCTGACATGGTTGTCATACTCAGTGCACCTTAACCCAGCCATTTTCACTCCTGTCCCATGGAGTTTGATAAGTACAACTTGTGTTTCTATCTAGAGTATTTTTCCTTAAGAAACCAAAATATTTATGCATTAACAGACTACCTTCAACTCTCTACTCAAGTGTTACCTTCCCAGTGAAATTCCATAGCTACCTGATGTAAAATTCCAGAACTATATCTTCTCTGTTTCATGGTGCCCTTCAATATGTATCTGCTTTAAAAGAGCCTACATGATACTTGATACTTGCTATTAACAATAAGTTACTATATAGGCATTGAAAACATGCTAACATAGTTAGTTGTCATAATAATATTTTTACCCACACTGTGAATTCTACCATATTATGGATTCTACAGGTTAAGTGACTATAAATCAAGAATGATTTACTTATTCTTCTAGCTTTTTCAGCTGTGCATTTAACACCATGCCCAGTGAGTCCCTCACATGCAAACACTGCATCACATGCTATGATTGTCTTTTGGATCCACTGTTTCTCTGACTAGACTGTAAGTTCCCCAAGGGCAGGATTTGTGCCAATTTTATTCTGTTCCATGTACTTTCTGGCCTATGCCAAACAATAAATAACATTTCCATGAGTAAATGAGCATGGATCCTCTGTTGGAGAAACAGGTGGTATTGAACTTGGAAGTTATGAATCTCTTGAAGTATTTAGATTAAAGTGGCTTAGTGCTTCATTCCAGCAAACTGTGTGTACAGGGCTCCTCATCACAAGGTCATGTTGCAGCCATTGTGTGACTGTGGTACTTAACAAGGAGATCTGGAGTTGTGGCAGAGTTCTGACTGTGACTGGATTCTAAGGGAGGAGTGACTTTCATGAGGCCTCATTCATTTGATTGTCACCAGTACTAGATCAGGGCTTCCTCCTCATGACACAGGTCTTGAATAATATTGTATGTTGCCTCCAGGTTCTTGCCTCCCACTTCTCTTCCGTGCTTTTTCCCTGCAGTTACTACATTGTTCACTGGAAATGGCAAGAACAATGGTATTTTAAAAGACCACTGTTATTTTTTTAACTCTCAAATCTAACTCACACTCTGAATTTCACATTTCACTTAATTTTCCTGTGATATTTGAATTCTGAAATCTGTTCCATCCTATCCCTGTGTAATTCTCTGACCACTTGGAAGTAGCTGACCCTGTGGCCATGTGATAGTGTGGGCATGGGAGAGATAACCTCATCTCTCACCTGGGCATCGTGGGGCAGCTGGTCTCAAGGCCATGAGAGTAGCGGGGCTGGCCCCACTTCTAGCTGGCTATAGGCCTCTGGAAAGCAGTTTTGCACCTGGTAGGGCTACCCTGGTAGCAGGTGCCAAGATGATCCAGCCCCGAGGGTGTGAGTGCAGGAGAGCTGTCTGGGTCCCTCATCAGGGCAGTGCCAGAGACCTAGCCCTGGTGGCATCTATGCAGAAGAACTCTGAAAAATTCAGCTACCACTCAGGCCAAACCTAGGGCTTTGAGTTGGCTCATCCAAACATCCACCCCCACCCATGAACTGCTGGAACATATGAGGTGGCTAGTCCTGCAGATACAGAACTATGGGACTTTTATCACACAGGGTAACAACAGAGTATCCAAGAAGAGTCCCAGTGAGGATCCAGTATTGATAGTGTAGCAGAAGCCAGAGGCCTCGAACCAGACCAATGAACTGCAATGAACGTTTTTGAGTAAAGCAGTTCGGGCAAAAAGGTATGACCAACTATGACATACCGCAGCTTCCATATTGATATTTGTTTGTTCGTTTTCTTTTGGGGTTGGAGATCAAAAGGGCAGAGGGAATGAGCAGAGGAACAGGCAGATGAGTGACATTGCAATACATGACGTGAAACTCACAATAAATCAATAAAAAGATAAAAAATAAGTGGCTATTATGTATTTGAGTCTTATGTGAGTATTTTTCATATCTGGGTATTCTTATTTTATTTGTTCAAGAGATTTCTCCTTGGACATTACTCATCCAGCCTGTGTAAGATTTTGACAGAGTGTGTCCAGAATCCACCTCGTTACCATTGCCTCTGCAGCACCTCTCATTATTTGCTAAGTTTATATGTTTTTAAGTTATTTACATGTTTGGACACACCCTGAAAGCTGTACATATGAGGTTACTCAGAGTCCTTCATTAACCTCTGAGAGTGTGTGTGGCTACTCATGATGCTTTGCCATTTTTTTTGTTTGTTTGTTTCTACAAACAGCACACCCCTCTTTTCCACTGTACAGGCCTGGGGGACGCTACCTCTGCAGGCTTTTCTTAATTTCTACTTAATACTTGTTTCTCCTCTTTATAATATGAGTTAGCCAGTTCAAATCCCTTTCACTACTCACTTTAATTTTCTAGACCAGATCACTTATTTCTTAACGTGTTCATCAGTTCCTCATCGCCTTTAGGGTCAAGAATAATACAGTAGGGTGTGACATACAAGGCTGCTCATGGTCTGGCCTCGCCTTATCTCTCTAGAGTCATTTAGTTTCTCTTTCCTCTTTGAGCTGGGTGTTTAATGTGTTAGGAACAGTAGTGATTCATTGACAGGAACACTTGTTTTTCATATCTACACCTGAACCCACTGCTTCTGGAGCTGTCCATACAATTTTGTCCTAGGTGCATCAAGGATCCGTCCCTAGATTTTCTCCATCTATGCAAGGACACTTGGATTTGATAAAGCATATGAATCTATAATCAAGTCAACCTTGGGAGTGTTGAGTTGGAAGTAAATATGAGAAAGTCATACCTAGGCACCCAATAGGACCATAAATCAAGAACATGCAGGTCACAGCTAGTAAAGGAATAGATGGCTATAAAGTCATCAGAATTAATTTCATGTTTTGTTTGATATATCTCCACTTTATGAAGCAACACTGATTCTAGGTAAGTGTAATAATAATAATAGATTATAGTCAGTTTAGCATACATTCAGAATGACAATGACCAACTCCCAGGCTGTATTTTAAAAGAAAATGAAAACAAAACAAAACAAAAAAACCATATTGGCTAATCGTTTTTACCCCTTTCCTCCTTATCACCTACTGTGCATTACCTGAAGGGTCATACTGCCCGCAAGGATTAACTGGCAGTAGAACAGTCTTCTACTTCCACGAGGACAATTGACAAGAAACAGCTGGGTTCTCACCAAAATTGTACAAAAAAAAAAATTCCAAATTTCGAGGTTGGACTTTTGTGAATAACACAGAACACCTGTACACAAATGGAATGGTTGAAGACAAGATTTATGTTATTGGAAGACTCAAAGAAATATGCAGTGAGGAACTAAGGAAGGGCAGGTCCTAAGAAATGTGCAGAGGAAAGGCTGTCCGAACAGAGAAAAGCAGAAATGATTTTAATATAGTTCATCCTCACAGAAGCCACCGCAGAGAAGAATCTCAGAAAAGGAATGGGTCAGATCAGTCAGAAAATGACATTTAGAATTACCAGAAAGGGGTTATTTCTAAATTAACTGAGCACAGTTGGTAAAAGTTATTTAAAAGTAGGAGTAACTGAGTTCTTCTGAAGATGGACATGTAAGAGCCAATATGGAAAGGTTAATTGAGGAAGCTAAGGAGAGACCTGTGGGATTAAATTATCATAGAAAGTGGGAAAGGAGGTGGTTTTAAAATGCAAGAAAACGGTGTACATTAAGACAGGTAGAGAGCCGGTTCTGATGGTGTGGATGGAGAACAGCAGGTCATGTGGGCTCAGGGCATGTTCTGTTTTATCTCTTCAAAAGGAAAAGAAAGTAAATGAGGGGGCCACACTCAGCCCAAACTCAGGACTGCAAAACGACCTGCAGATGGGTTATAATGAACAGGGGCTGTGCTGTGCAGGGATCACAAGAGGATTCTAAATTCTTCTTGGTGTGACTGATGGCACTTTCCAGTTCCAATCTGGCATGTGGAGTCAGGGGCACGTGCATTTCTAAATTGTGACTTCTAAACTGAGAATAGATGCTTACTTCCCAGCTCTAAGAACACAGCTGAGTATTTGTGATATCATAGTTTATTATCAAATGCATTATCTGACAACAGTCAATGGTAACCTCCATACCACGCGCACGCACACACACACACACACACACACACACACACTGGTCATTTTGTTTTCTTGTTGAGAGGAACTTTTGATAGATTGAAAGTTTCACAGAATGATATATTTGGTAAAAGAATACAGTTATGCCAGTCTCTTTGGGTATTATCACCAAGGTCCACCCAAATTATAAACTATTCTGTAGCTTGAGAAGTACAGATGTTTTAGAAAACTCCATGGAGCAAAAATAGGTAAACAAATGACTCATAGTTGACAGAGTAAAAGACAAAAAACTCCCCAAAAACCAACCAACCAAACCAAACCAAAACAAAACAAAAAAACCCAAACAACAAAAACAGAAATAAAATGACAAACCAAACCAAGACAAACTTGAATAAGATAAGCACATTAGTTGGCATTGTCCAATCCCTTCTTTGTCTTACCAAGACCTAAAGATTGCTGCTTTTACATTTCAAAATGCCCATCCAATATAGATTCTGAAAGTCTCATTACCCATTTTTTTTCTGACAAGTATAGGACATCATGTATGAAAATACAGAGAGGACAGAAACACATTCTTGGCTGAAAGACACAGAGTGGGGGCTGAAGAGATGGCTCAGTGGTTGAGAGCACTGGTGGTTCTTCCAGGGGATCTGGGTTCAATTCCCAGCATCCACAGGGCAGACCATTTCTGTCTGTAAGTCCAGATCCTGGGCAAGTGACACCTTCATGCAGAAAGAAATTCAGGCAAAACACCAATGAACAGAAAATGAAAATAAATGATAAAACCCAAAAATCGTTCAACCAAATAAAACAGCAACAACAGAAGCAACAATAACAACAACAACAACAACAACAAAGAGTGAAATAATAAATGTTCACCTGATGGTTTTCCAGGTTTTATCGACACTGCTGTACATGATTTATTTATGTTCAAACATGAGAACTTAAAAGCATTTGTATTCATACCATAGCAGAGCATCTATTTGGATTTAAATAGAATTTCTAGTGATTTTTGTTGCTATTGCTGTGTGTTGTTTGTGCATGAGTATGTGTGTGTGCATGTATGTGTGTGTGCCTGTGTGTGGTGTTTGTGTGTCTGTGTGTGTGTTTGTGTGTGTGTGAACATGCGAGACCCAGAACTTGAATCCAGGTGTCTTCCTGTATAGCTCTCTACTTGCTTTGTTTTGAGACAAAGTCTTTTATTGAAACAAAGCTTGTCAATTCAGCTGGAGTGGGTGGTCTGTAAGACTAATGTCAGGCTCGTCTCCATCCCTGAGCAGTAGAGTTGGAGCCCTGGACTTAGAGTCATGCTCTGCCAAATATGGACTTCACACAGGTCCAGAGAATCAGCATCCGGGTCTTCATGCAGTTAGCATCTTATTCACAAGTCATCTTCCCAGTGTTCACTCAAATTTGAGCCCCTCTCCCTTTTTTTCTGTTTCGTAGACTGCCAATTCTGTGTCTCTGGTGTCTGTTGATTCTGAGGCCATAGAATCAGCAGAAGCTACAAGGCTAACTGTAATCCGTACATATAAGGTTTGTGGTAATTTTAAGGAAAAAATTTTGCTTAACCTAAACAAAGGAGCTTTTTGCTATGCATTTCTATAGCAATTAGCAGTAGTAACCTGTTATTTATTAAACAGAATTCTTACATGATTTGGCTTAAGGATAAAAAAGTGTGTCAAGTCAGAGGAGGCTACAGAGGGGACGACTTCAGCCTTGATCACCTTGTTTTATTCTTTTTGTGGTTTTGAGAAAATGAAACAAACCACAGTAGGGAACAGATAAAAAGGTCAGAGGAAGAGATAGCATCTCCCTTCTCCTGATTAGTCCAGGAGGGTAATTAAGCAAAAGCTCAAGAGCAGATTTCTTCCTTTTCTCTCTTATTTTTACAGGAAACTACAGCATCTTATATAATCACAAGCCTTCTGAATGCCATCTTCCACACTGAGATGTCTAAGTTCTATTGCTAACTGGAATACCTTCACATGGGGCCTGTGTTGGGATGACATGTCTGCCCGAGGGGACCATACTGGGTAGAAGACAGAGAGAAACTTTTTACACTTTTATAGTTTCTTTGTGCATTTTAAGTTTTGCATAGCTCAATTAACTCTTTCATTCATTATTAATCTTTGGCTAGATCTCTCTTAATATTTAATTGTGCTTCTCATCTCACAGTGAAGATTCTATGCAAGGTATGTCTGCCTGCCTGATTCATGATTATTTAAAAAAAAAAAAAAAAAAAACTTGGTATTTTTGTGGCCGAGTATAAGTTTCACCTGGACAAAACCAAGACATTTTTGTTCAGAGAACATTTTCCTACGTCAGTCAGTAGAAAAGGAACACCCCTGTTTTAAAAGGGTGTTTAGATTGATTCTGAGTGGTTCTTTTTCAAGTTTATAAACTGGAAAAAATATTCTTTTTGACCTAGAAGACATAGGTTCAAATCTCAGTTCTCCTGTGTAAAAGCAAGATAAGCCTCTGTTTTAGTCTGCTACTGTCTATATAATAAAATATCTTAGGAATAACGAATACTAAAGAATATCAATTCATTTTTTCATATTCTGGAAGCTAGGAAATTCAAGGCCAGATTCTTGGTAGATTAGGTATCTTGTGAGAGAACTCTGACATTGAATTGTTACCCTAGTGTTTGCCCTCCCAAGATGAAAAGACAAAAGAGACAAATATATTGCCCTCTCATGCCTTTCATAAGGACAATCCCATCTGTGAAAACAAGGACATGATGTCACAATTATTAATATTTCCTAAGAGCCTTACTTCTTCATATTGCTGTACTGATTTCCAGTAATATTTTCACATTGTACATGCTGTACAACTTTCAGCATGCCTTTTGTCAGGACATCATTATTGAAAGTACAGTAGTCATTCAATCTGTCTCTGTCTGCTTGGTTTGTATGTAAAGTGTTCTCCAGAGGTCTCTGTGTTTGAATACTTGGCTTTCGTTTAGTGGTGCTGATTTGAGAGAATGCTGACCCTCTGGAGGGTAAGGCTTTTGTGGAAGAATCTTTAGGAACAATCCTTGAGGTTTGTAGTCTCTCTCTTTCCCGTTCTCTTTGATTCCTGGCCCACATAGATGTGAACAAACATGTAGACTCATCCACCTTAGCGATGGCCATTCCTGTAGCCATGTCTTTCCTTACAAGATGGATTGCACTTTCCAACGGAGGCCCCAAAGAACCTTTCCTCTGCTAAGGGTTTCTTGTCAGCAATGAGAAAAGAATCAAAACCAGAAAATTATTTCCAAGAAGTTAGTTTGTCATTGTGATAAAATTATGCAGGTTTTCTGAACAAGTTTGTAGGAAGAATGTGAAAGTATTTAGTATCGAGGGCAAGAGATCTCCCAGAATGCAGTAAACACAGCTTAATGGATTATTCTTGTTAGAGCAGAGAATACCAGAATGTCCAGGGAAATTCAGCAAAGGCGGGCATGTGAAAAGAACAAGGATGGTATGGAAAATTGGACTTGGGGCCATTGTGTTAATTTCTGTCAAAGGCTCTGCCTATAGTTTGCTCAGGCCCTGAAAACTTGAGTGAGAATGAATTCAAGACTAATGATCTAACCATGGATTTAGCATGGAAAGAAAATAGGATAAATATCTTTAGGCCAGACTCTACTCATGGAGACCTCCAGGGTGTAACAATACAATTCATTTGAAAGGAGAGTTGCTGAAAGCACAGAGCCTTCAGGGTATGTTGTTACAAAAAGACTGCCCAGGGAAGTGCCTTCCCCAATTCAGCTTGAAGGCACACAGAGGTGCATGCAGATAGAGTTGGATGACAGACAGTCTACATATGAAGCTGGCTACAAAGCTAGGCATCATGTATGTGGTGCTGCTTTGTAAGCATACTAGAAAGAAGACGTCATGGAAACTTGCACCAAGGTAGAAGAAAGTCACTGAAGCCAGAGATGCGTAGCAGGTTGTATTTCTCTTGAGTAGCTATATATAGGAAAATGTGGCGGTAAAGCCTTGAATTCAGTGGAAATTCAGGATATTAGAGATGTCCGAAGTTAGGCACATTTGCCAAGGAATGCTGTAGGTATTAAGCAGAATCAGCCCCAAGCAATGAACTTGTCTCATAGTCAACAGATTGGACCCTTAGTGCTACCAAAGTCTTGCGTATCCAGATAATAAATCATGAGCCCAGATAGCAGACATGAAACTGTGGGGTTTGTTATTTGCTTTGTTGGCATTTCAGTCTGGCATCAATTTGTCTTTCCTTGCCATGTCCCTATACTTCCTGTCTGCAGTGGGAATGATTTGAGTGGTTCTTTTTTTGTGTGTGCTGGACTCATGCAAATTGCTCAAGATTTCAGAGATTTTTATAGGTAAGATATTGGCTGTATATTAGAAGACACTTTTGATGGATTTTTGAGGAGAAGTGAGGCTTGTTCAAGCTACAGGGGATGCTTGAGTTTGGGCTGAATGTTGTCTATCATTATGAGACGGTAAGAAGGCTCCTATGTCCCAGGGTGGAATATTGCAGTTTGGATATAAAATGTCTTCCACAGTCCCAGATATTTGAGTAATTGATTGCAAGGTTTTTTAAAAAATATTTATTTATTTATTTATTTATTTATTTACTTGAGTACACTATAGCTATCTTTAGGCACATCAGAAGAGGATATCAGATCCCACTACAGATGGTTATGAGCCACCATGTGGTTTGCTGGGAATTGAACTCAGGACCTCTGGAAGAGCAGCTACTGCTCTTAACCACTGAGCCATCTCTCCAGCCCCGATTGCAAGTTTTTTGTTCACTTTGGTGTGGTGTTTTTTTTTTTTTTTTTTGGCTGTGGAACTTTGGGGATGTTGGAACCTAGTTGGAGAAGGTGGGGTACTAGGATGAAGTGATTAAACTTCAAAACCTGTCTCCCTTCCACTATTCTCTTTGTATCTTGGTCCATTGACATATAAGCAAGTGGCTCTATGCTCTACCACCACAGCCCTGAATGAACCGTGCTATCATACCATCCCTGCCATGAGTGTATGCTTTCTCTGACAATGTATCAAAGTATATCATTCCTCCCTATGCTCTTGGTCTGTACTTAGGTATGATGAAAATGCATACGATTTATCACCTTTATTTTCTCTTCTTTAGTAAGAAAATGAATGGATAGAAATCACTAGGGTCTAATGCATATTTAAGAAGGAAATGGAAATAGACTCCAAATATTCCCACACAGAAGATGCTTGGTGTGAACCCCAAGTTGCACAGACTTAAAAAGCCATTTGCCAAGGAATGTGGAAAGATTGGTTCTTTTGGGACTAAGATGGACAGTGGACCAACTGGGCAGCAGTTTAGATGTGTTCTCTGGGGAGTAGAGTAGAAAGACTGAGGCTACAGTGGAAGCCACAGGAAGACTTAGGAGGCCAACAAGTATAATGATGCTATTAGCATAAGAGAAAATAAGAATTGGACTAGTATTGCAACTACTCATGACCAGTAGTATCCATCAGACTATTCTGGCTTTGACCAGTTTTGTTATTGAAAAAGTTAAAGATTTAAAGATTTAAGATGCAGCAGAAGGACAGGCAGAGATTTGGTCTGACATTACAGATAAGAGCAATATAAGATCCTGGGGGCATTTCGCTAGTTTAGCAGTCTCAGTTTAACTCAATCATTTCTGAGTGATCTTTAGAAGTTTAGAATTAGAAATAAATAAATCTGAATTAGAGGGAAGTGGCTCTGGGACTTGTAAAGAACATATTCATGCTCCTGTTTGTAAGTAATGGTTGGCCACATCTCAAACAATAGTTTGACACAAAGCAGTATATGCATATATGTATGTATGTATGTATGTATGTATGTATCTATATCTATGTCTATAGCTACATCTACATCTACCTATATATTTATATTTATATATCTATATCATCATCGATATCTACATCTATCTATATCTGTATCTGTATCTATATCTATATATGTGTGTGTATTCTTTATCGTTAATAAGTTTTAATTCAAATTCAGAACCTACCACATGTTAGCTATGATCGTGCACAATGGATTTGGCTATTGACCATTATCTATCTCAAGCATTGTTTGTGATATTTCTGACACTGTACACATAAATGTTTTACAACTAAGGCTTGGGACACTGGACAATAAGAGAAAGTAGGAGCCCATTTTAGTGTGTTCTCTTCGTATGATAGAATGCAGACATTCTAAGAGATTGGATGTATTTTGTCAGCAACTCACTGCTTCTCCTAGAGTGGTACTAAGTTTACAATTATTGCTGGTTACTCTGTGTATCCAGTGTAAATTTATCGGTTGAGCCTCAGACAACAGCTAAAGATGAGTTTATATAATCAAGATCGCAATCAAGGTCTCAGGTAGCCTGTGCTGGACTCAAACTTGCTATGTGTCTGTCTCAAGCTCATTATGACTCCCAAGTGCAGGGATTGTAGGGTGTGCACCCACACACAACTGCAACCAGCACTTACTAATAAAGATTTGGGTGGGTAATGATCAAAGGTGGTTGCCCTCATGCATTTGCGTTTCAGTTTTCTCCCTGAAGAAGTCTCTCCTGCATTCCTATCAGCACAAAACATGCAGACCTCCCACCAGGCAAAGGGTAATCCTGGTAGACAAATAATTCATATCCAGAAAATCTGTTGATTTATCATCTAGTGACAGCTGCCCACCTGCCTTTCCTCCTACTGTGGAGAATCACTGGCTGAATCATCAGGAGTTGATTAGTGCAAAAAAAAGGCAGACATTTTTTAGGGTGTAGACAGTCAGTACTTGCACATACTAAGGAGTTGAGAATGAAATTGGTAAAGTTTTGAAAGAAAGTAACAATTTAACATATGGTGACATTTTGGTCATGTAATCACTTAACTGTGAAATAATTCTGAAGAAATAATTAGTAAACCTGCAGAATAAAGGTACAAAGATGTTCACTGAAGAGTGTTTATAGAGTAAAAAATAATAACTTTCCAGTCATAGAAATGTGCTTACTGCTCATGAGATGAAACAGGAGGATTGTACGTATCAGATCAGCATGGTGTGTGTAGTATGACATCATATGAAAAAGAAAGAGGAGGAAGAAGAGAAAGAAAAGAAGAAATGAAAAGAATGAAAAGGAAAAAGAAAACACTAGGCTACAGCAATGGTTCATTGTGAGAGGTACTCACTTCACAGTCATGAAGGCTTCAGCTTGATCTGGAAAACGTGGGAGAAGATGCTGGCTCCCCTATCATTGAGCAGAGACAGCAGGATCCCTGGAGCTTGAGCAAGCCAGTATGGATAGCTCCAGGGCAGTGACTGACCACTGACCTTCTTTCAGAGGAAGTGAACAATGTTCCTGAGAAAACACACACACACACACACACACACACACACACACACACACACACACACACACACTTAAAAATGTGTAGAATGTTAAGAAAATAGGGGAAAAGTATCTTCTACTTCATGAACCTATCGTAGTAAATACTTTGATTTTGTAATGATTCAAATATAATTGTGAAATAGGAACCATTCTTTGTGCTGACAGAGAGGACATGTGATCTTATCTCTGGTTCTGTGCTGTATTTCCAAAACTCACAGTGATGCCTAGCCACAGAAAGGGCTTAACATCTACCCACTCAATGAAGTTTACTCACTCTTTTCTATATTCTCAAACATTTCAAGGACCCGGCACTCTCCTGGTACTGTTACATTGACATGAGTGATCAGCTCCCCACAGGAGTCTTCAGGTACTAAACATCCCCAAGGAAGCAGGAGTCCTTACTTTAATCAGTATGTACCCAGTGTTTGCAGGGTTTAAAGTGGAGACTAGGTGTGAACTGGCTGTGTCTAAACATGTTATTTGCTCAATTCTTTTTCTGTCTACTCAGCAAACATTTATTGCGTCTTATTCTTTAGCTGTATATGAGGAAAAGGTTGGGAATATGACAGCAAACAGATAAAGACTATATTCATTCTCAAGCTGCCCAGCATGTCTTTTATTTTGTTCTTATGCTTACCCACATCTCATGTAGGTGACCCTGTCTCTAAGGTCTATCTCAGAAACACCTTTTCCAATGTCCTGTACAAACAGGGCCTAGCATATGACTTAGGTTTCATCTATCAGACATGCCTCGGTAACATTTCACTTGGGAAATATACACTGGGGAGGGGGCACAATACAGAAACTTTTTTTTTTTCTGGGAGGAATGATAAACAGCTGGTTCTGATTGCTTGGGTTTTAACAGCTGTAACCTGGGAATTCATTGAGGTTCAAAGGGTTCTGATGAACCAGGCAACACTGAAGTACTGTTATCTTTCAGAGTTGCCTATCTGGCTTGTGGTAGTTACATTTCCTACTGCTGTAATTTCAGTTTTTGACAGGAAACAATATAAGGAGATAAAAAATTTGTTTTGGCTCAAAGTGCATCATGGTAGGGGAAGATATAGTCACAAAAAATGAGGAAACTGGTCACATTGTATCCATATTCAGGAAGCAAAGAGAGATCAATTCTAGGGTTCAGTTACTTTATCTGTTTATTTGGTATAAGAACCCCTAATCGGGTCATACAACAGACATTCAGAGTGGATCTCTGTGCCTCACGTAAACTTTTTAGAAAACATCTTCATGTTCAGAAAAGGTATGTTTCCATAATGAGTGTAAAACAACTCAAGATGAGAAGATTAATCATCAGGAGGTCTAACATATTACTGTCAGTCCACTGTGTTTTGTTTCTCTGAGATGACTTAAGACACTTGCATTCTGTAGACTTAGATTTTCAAAGCCTACTTTGATAAGGGTTCTAAAATACTTCAAACCCATTTCTAGTCCAATGTCCAACGGTAAGGGAGAACAGATGGTTAACAGAAGAAGGGAATGTAGGCATGTTTAGAAGTACTTCTTTGGAGTGGTTCCAGTCTCCTTTTGTCAGGATACCAGCAGTCCAGTGCAGTAGTGTCAGGGTATCAACAGTCCAGTTCAAAAGTGTCACCAAACATGAATCAGCAACATTGGCAAGACCCAGCAGAAACCCAGGCCTCCACCAAATTGGCACAAGTCAGCAGGAGTGACCAGAACCAGCCAGAATGTCAGGAGCTCTCTGTTATAACTCTTTTAACAAAGCAAAGACCAGCAAAGACAAAAGACCAACGAAGCATTGCACAACTATGCAAGCACCCCATCACTGACTGTTAAGTCCTATTTATACTCTCTCCAAATCATCACATGTCCTCTCACAGGCCTTACCTCAGCACAACATCACGTAAGTCTGCCTCAGCAAAACACTACATGAGTCTGCATCACATGACACAACCAGAAGCTTCCACTTCAGCCTTTAGCTGAAGAGATAGCTCAGTAGTTTAAAAGTACTTGAGGCTCAATCATGAGGATGAGAGTTCAGATCCAAGCACCTGCATTGGGTATCTCACAACCTCCTATAACCCTGTGATGCTCTCTCTTCCGGCATTTGTGGTCATCTGTATACATATACAGATACACACAGATGTACACATAATAAACTTTTTTAAAAATTCAAAAAACAGCAGCTGGGTTACTTACTTTTGTATTATTGTGACGAATACCGACAAGCAATTTAAGGGATGGGGGGAGGTTTATTCTGGTTCAAAAATTTAAGGATCATTTCTTCATGATGGGGAAAGACATATCAGGAAAAGCAAGAGGTCAAGTCCTTGTATTATATCTGCAGTCAGGACTTGTGAGTTGGCTCTACAGCCCCAGAATATTTCCCTAGTGACAAACTCCCTCAGTGAAGCTCCACCCTGTAAAGGTGTCACAATCTTCCCAAACAGTGCTCTCAGCTGAGCACCAAGTACTTAAACACTTGAGCCCAGGGGCACATTGTACATGCGACCCACACTGCCAGTTTTCTTCTTGTTTGCTCCGGCCATTGGATTCAAGGCACTGGATCTCTTGACTCAATTGCCTTACTTGTACATTGGTCTTGTCTCTCCTTGTCCAGTAGTCAGTAGTTTAGCCATTGCTTGTCTGCAGATGCCAGGTCTGGTTTCATCTCCTGCATTTGAACCTTTATCATCACCTTACAAAGGCATGACAGTTGGCCTCTTTCCATCCAGCATTCTCTGGATTTCAACTGGCCTATTCCCACCAGTGTAATATGCTGTCACGAACCCTAAGCATGATTTTTCTTTGAACCTTCTCCTACAACAATTAAGCCATTTTCTTCTCTCTTCTCCAGCTCAATCCCTCAAAAGATGTCTGTCTACACTCCTTGTTTACTCTTCTGATGCCTGAAGTCACCTCAAACTACATGATGATTCTGCATACTGCACTGACTCTGTTCTTGGCCTCCCTGGGTGTTTAGTGCCAAGTCTATGTGAGCCACTCTGAGCAGCTAAAGGGGGCTTGGAGAAATTTCAGTAAGACCCGGTCATTCCTTGCTTAGAATTTCCCAATGCTTTCATTACACCCAAATAAGAGCCAAGAGCCCTTGCCAGAGCATACAAGAGCTTGAGTTGGCAGCAGCTCCATTTCTGACCTCATCAGCTACTTCTCTCCTGCCCCCACTACCTCCATTCTCCTTCACTCCTCTTCCAGCATTCCAAGTGTGTTCGTGTATCCAACTTTCTTCCTTGAATAGGCTTTTCCTAAGCGGATACCAGCCTCCCTCCCTCCCATCTGGATTGTGATCAAATGCTCCTCTCACCTGGAGGACTTCTCTCTGCCTCTGCACTTGTAGCTGACCCTTTTTCTTTTTCTCCTCTGAGGCTGTATAACCACTGCCGTATATCATGTGCTCACTTATTTATAATCTGCCTGCTCCTACTAGATTATTATTTCCATGGGAGAGCGCATTGTTTTGATCACTGATGCACCCTCAGTGCTTAGAGGCACTGAATAAATATTCGTAAGGATTGAAAAATATTTGTTAAAAGAGTGCCTGTGGTTGTGTGAGAAAACAGCAGGGAGTACCCTGCTCTTCTGAGGAGACTCTTCTCCAGGGATGATAGTGTTGGAAATAGGAAAAGATGCCAGGCAACCAGAGAAAGGAGAATGGAGAGACTGCAGTAGCAGGGCCAGTCATGTGTTCAGAAGCATAGACCATGGATCCTGGAGGGAAAATTGCACCCCTTATTAAGTAGCACCTATTAGTAGGCAAAATACAGAATGAAGGTGGGCTCTCAGTGAGACCCAGGATGTTAGACCTTGTAAGAGTGGTTGATTAATCTACGGTTCTGAGTTTCATTGTATGAACACTAACATGCCAGAGTTCTTTTTTTTTCTGAGTTTTTCTGATGCTTATTTTATTGAGTCTCAGAAAGAAAATTAAGCCAATCTATATTGCTCTGAATGAATTGGGGCAGAGCTGAAAATCCAGTCATCCAACTTAAGTCCACCTCTCTGAGCAAGATCCCAATGTTTCTAGCATTTTTCAGCTTGCACTAAGTTGGACAGTTTGTGTTTCAAGTGTGCCCATGAGCTGGGTCTATATGAAATGAGAAATATGAGTTCAAATTTTTCTTTATTAATAAATGGTATTGGCTTATGTCATTGTGACTAAAAAATAGTAAAAAAAAAAAAAAAAAAAAAAAAAAAAGACTGACCTTACACAATGATTTTTAATTTAGTGAGTCTCAGAAAAAACTGTGAATGATCTACCGGAAAAATACATAGAAATTCATATATGGCACTTTGAAAAGTTTCAGAAGGTGTTAGACGCCATCCCAATATCTTGCATGCTTCCCCTGTGTTTCCTTTAGCTGGATTACTGTTAGTGTTAGTTTCTCTATATCTCTGTCTATTCTGTCTGTCTGTCTGTCTGTCTGTCTGTCTGTCTGTCTCTCTCTCTCTCTCTCTCTCTCTCTTTTCCTCCCCCCTTCCTCCCCTTCCTTCCTTTCATCCCTCCTTTCTTCCTTTCTTCTGTATGTGTAACTACAAAGAAGTATAAGTGCACTTTGTGTATGAATGTACCTGCCGCAGGGCAGTGGACCACGTGGATACCAGCCTTGCTAGAGACAGAGTCTTTTGCCTTATCTCTGCTGCATATATCAGCTCCCAGAACAGTGAGCTTCTAGAATTTTTTTTTTTTGTCTCTGCTTCCCATCTCCTCAATCTTTGTGTGCAGCTTTAAAATTGGGTTTGGAGATTTGAACTCAGGTCCTGAAACTCGTGTGGCAAATATTTATTTTTATTTTAATGTTTTTTATTGGATATTATATTTACATTTCAGATTTTATCCCCTTACCCCATTCCCCCCACCACCCAGGAACCCCCATCCTGATCCCCCCTCCTCCTGCTTCTATGAGGATGTGCTCCCACCACCCCCCCACTCCCACCTTCCCACCCTTGAATTCCTCCCCCCCCCCCCAACTCGGTGTCCAGCCTTCATGGGACCAAGGTTCTCCTCTCCCACCTATGCCTGACAAGGCCATCCTCCCCTGCATATATAGCTGGAGTCATGGGTCCCTCCCTATGTGCTCCCAGGCTGGTGGTTTAGACCCTGGGGAGCTCTGGTTGGTTGGTATTGTTGCTCTCCTCATGGGGCCACAAACCCTTTTAGCTCCTTCAGTCTTCTCTTTAACTTCTCCATTGGGAAACCCTTGATCAGATCAATGGTTAGCTGTGACCATCTACCTCTGAATATGTCAGACTCTGGCAGACCTCTAAGGAGACAGCTATATCAGGCTTCTGCCAGCATGCACTTTCTGATATCCACATTAGCATCTACCTTTGATGAATGTACATGGGATGGATGCCCAGGTAGAATGACCTCCAGATAGCCCCTTCCTCAGTTTCTGTCCCACACTTTGTCTCCATATTTACTCCCTTGAGTATTTTGTTACTCCTTCTAAGTAGGATTGAGGCACCCACACTTGGTCTTCCTTCTTCATGAGCTTCGTGTGGTCTGTGAGTTGAATCTTGGCTATTTCAGGCTTTTGGGCTAAAGTCCAAATGGATAAAGGACCTTCACATAAAACCAGACACACTGAAACTAATAGAAGAGAAGGTGGGGAAGACCCTCGAATACCTAGGCACAGGGGAAAAGTTCTTGAACAGAACACCAATGTCTTATGTTCTAAGATCAAGAATGGACAAACGGTACCTCATAAAATTGAAAAGCATCTGTAAGGCAAAGGACACTGTCAATAGGGACAAAACTACAACCAACAGATTGGGAGAAGATCATTACCAATCCTACATCCGATAGAGGGCTAATATCCAATATATACAAAGAACTCAAGAAATTAGATTCCAGACAACCAAATAGCCCTATTAAAAATGGGGTACAGAGCTAAACAAAGAATTCTCAACTGAGGGAACTTGAATGGCTGAGAAGCACTTTAAGAAATGCTCAACATCCTTAGTCAGCAGGGAAATGCAAATCAAAACAACCCTAAGATACCACCTCACACCAGTCAGAATGGCTAAGATCAAAATCTCAGGTGATAGTAGATGCTGTTGAGGATGTGGAGAAAGAGGAACAGGCCTCCATTGTTGGTGGGATTGCAAGCTGGTACAATTACTCTGGAAATCAATCTGGCAGTTGCTCAGAAAACTGAACATATCATTACCTGAGGACCCAGCTATACCACTCCTGGGCATATACCCAGAAGATGCTCCAACATATAACAAGGACATATGCTCCACTATGTTCATAGCAGCCTTATTTATAATAGCCAGAAGCTGGAAAGAATCCAGATGTTCTTCAACAGAGAAATGGATACAAAAATGTGATACATTTACACAATAAAGTATTACTCAGCTATTAAAAATAATGAATTTGAGAAATTCTTAGGTAAATGGATGGAACTAGAAATTATCATCCTGAGTGAGGTAACCCAGTCAGAAAAGAACACACATGATATTTACTCACTGCTAAGTGGCAAGAGACCTGTGTCTCTCAGATAAAACACTCTGGAAGGAATATGCTACCTTCAAAATTAAATACTCATGAAAATTTTAATATGAAAAATTTAAATATATACAGCTATCCAATGTTTTTGAATTGCTTAATCAAAAATATTGGACTTTCTAAAGATATGAAAAGTTTCGTAAATTGTACCTCAATGAAAAAGGATCTTGGTATTTAAACAAGAAACTAAATTTTTAAAAAGCAAAGATCAAACTACACCGTTCCTAATTACTACAATATGGTAAAAAAAGAAAAAAGTAGATAAGAGAATTCTTAAACCATTGAGTTTCAAAACTTTTATTTATAAGCCGAATGTTGTAGCAATTTTGAACTGATTAGAATATAATTTACTATAATTATTAAGATACATAACTCCAGATGCTTATATTGAGAAAATTCTGTGCCACATAATAATAGTTCTGATATTAGATGCACTAATATCAGCAATCATGATCCTCTCAACCTTTTTAATGCAATAATTTATGAAAACTTCTAGGCCTCTACTTGTCAATGTGCTCCATCTTGAATTTACCCTTAAATCGCTCTTGACAGCTGTGGGGGTTTGAATGAGAAAGGGCTCTATAGGCTAATATATTTTAATGCTTTTTTCTCAGTTGGTGGAACTGTCTGGGAAGAATCAAGATATTTGGCTTTGTTAGAAGAGACTTGCCGCCAGCAGAGGGCTTTGAAATTTCAGAACCCATGCCATTCCTACTGTGTTCATTCTGTTTCTTGCCTGTGATCAAAATGGAGACTCTTCACTACTGCACCATCACCAGTCGTGCATGGGCCTGGCTGCTGCTGTGTTCTCTGCCACAAGGGTCATGGGTTCTATCCCTTTGAAATTGTAAGCCCAAAATAAACCTTCTTCTATAAGTTGGTCATTGCATATTATCAAGGCTGTAGAAAAGTTCATGCTAAGATACTGCCCATCCCTCTCTCTTCCAGACATTATTTTCTGTAACTCTTTCCAGGATCTACATTTTGACCTCCAGGCAGGGTATTGCGATATCACTACATAGTAACCCCATCTTCTTTCTATCCTTAATAAGCAATGTGTCAACTCAACTCATGGTTTCTGCCCTCACAGATTGTGCCTTAGTTATTGAGTAATAATTTTTTATTTAGACAACTGCAGTATACCCTTCGACATTTATCTCTCCATGTTCTCTTCAAATTGGTACTTAGTGCTACAAGACAGAGATATTCTGGGAGCCTTGTAACACAGAATTCTTCAATAAATGTTTTCACAATAGAATTAAATCTAAGACGATCTTAGCAACAAAGAACACCATCTTTATGATCTGATTCCACAAACTTTTCCTATTATAGTGTCTGATCTCTCCTTTAAACTTATTTTCAGTAGCATGTTCCCAGACCATCTACTCTGATTTCTGACTCTTTATCACGGTCTCTATCTGAACTACTGGTAAGCCCCCTCATTCGCTTCCTAGCTCTGATTTGTCCTTGGTAAATCCATTTTTTATTTTTGCAATCTACCAGAACCATATGTTCTGCTTTAGTTTCTGTAATGTCTAGTTTCATATGCCACTTTGACTAGGCTGAAGCCTGAATGAAGAACTGGGAAAAGAATACATTTCTGGGTATAGGGTATAAGTGTTTCAGAAGCAATTACCATTTGAATTAGTAGAGCCACCAAAGAAGATTCACTTTTATCCATGTAGAATGTTTTTTTCCCTTTATATTAAAGACCCAATATAATAGAAAAAGTGGCAGAAGGGAAAACTCACTGTTTCTTCTTGGAGGTATCTTCTTCACATACTGGGTTTTTTTATTCTCATGCTTTAAGACTCTAAATTATACCACTGATCTTGTTGGTGCTTTATCTTGTAGGTGGTGCAATATAGGACTCCTTGTCCATCATAATTGCATAAGAAAGTTTTCATAAATCACTTCACATGAATGAATTTGTGATTTCTTGGTATGTTATTGTTATAATTATTATCATGCATCAACAGTGTGTATGTGTGCATGCACACACGTATGTGTACACACACACACACACACACACACACACACACACACACAAACACACACACATTGCTCTGTAGTATTCTGATTTCGGGCAAGGTTCATCTCTGAACCTTAATCTGTTGCAGTGACTTAAAGGAACCTTGGGGCATTTGGGATTTCTACATGAGGACTGAACAACATATCTCTGGGTATCTACACTGGCACCTTCTAATCACTGATCCAGTGTTGCAGTGCTCAGTCTTGGCCGTTTATTGCACGTACTTAACACAGTTATAATTGACTCTGCACAAATGATACATCATTTGGAACTCACACTGAATAGCTGCTTTGTGCCAGATATGGAGGCAACAAGTGAATGACTTATGTATTGTTCTTCATCGTTTCACAAGCTTCGGTACATTGTTAAAATATTCATATTGTTCTGATAGCAATAATGATTTCTATAAAACATTTGTTTTAGAAACTCACCTGTGGTGATGAAGGATTGCAGTGCTTTGAAATCACAATGCGTTGATCAATTTGAAGGGATTGTGAACTGCAATATAAGTTTTCTTTGTGGTGGAAAACAAGTCTCCAGTGATCTTTGTAAGAGCGTCAACAGTGCTTCCATGAAATTTGAAAACAGTTCTGGCATTTCTAAGATGTACCAACTGTCATTAAAATGGATGATATTATCTTGGATCATGAACAAGGCTTACTGAGACTTAGGAGTAACGTGTGACAAATTCATGAAAATCATAGGTGCACAAAAGCAGAAATGGCTGCTCAGATGAAGTGAGAGTTCGGGTGGCCTCAGGAGAGTGTTCCTGCCTAGCTCGGAAAGCAGGGATGCCATAATGCAGCTGAAGAGGCTGTGCTAAAGTCACTCTCTTGGGGATGCAGTGAACACAAAACAGTTTGCACAGGAGGGGCCGGGCTGTCTACGTTTCCAAGGGATGCATTGCCTTCCTATGAAAGAAAGAAAGCCAGTCATGAAGCTCATTTGAGATGAGGACCAGGAGTCTGAGCGTGATCCAGTTTATGTTACAACATCACAAGTATCCACAAGAGAAAACTTTCATACAGGACCTAGGGGAACGGAGCAAAAAGTAAGAGGGCGAATGAATAGAGAAAGTCGCACTGTAGATCTACTGTTGAAGGAAGGAGAGAAGAATCCATTCCTGTCTGCCACCTGGAAACGAGCTGCTTAGAAGCTGGGTGATAGCAAGGACACCACCGACACGGTGATTTCCAGATGATACAACTTAAGATGTATTGCTCTGGACTGATGCTCTGTCAGAGCAAGATTGAATAGATAACCTATTTGGTTTTTCCCTGCTCTTAACTCTCTTTCATTTATACCTCCATTATTCTGTGATTATACAAGAGAGGGACATATAATACTGTTCCGGATCAAGTATGATTTATTGACTTGCTGTAATTTTAAGATAACACATGTACTTTGTGTTGTTAGACTTGATGGCTTATTTTCTCATGAACACTTGTGAATAGGGCAAACAGACTCACAGAGCCTGTCTAAAGTGTCAGAACATAGCTTACTGCCAGTGGTGGCTTGGGGCTGCATTAAACGGGTACATGTCATTTTTCTTCCTTCCTGTTCTCTCTCTCCTCCCCTTTGTAATTAATAGATTTTCACACTCTCGAGCACTTAGCATTGCCTTGTTTGTTTGATGCAGCCCCCTTCGGGGTTTCCCCTGTGGTTATGGTAGAGCAATGTGGGGGAAATCGTTTGATGAATCACAATTTGTTGAAGGCAGTTATGGTAGCGGCAATAGAGAAATGGAATATTTGCAAAATGCCAGAGGTGAAGGAATAGGACACACATGATTAAAGTTGCCATAAAATCTAAGCTGTCAAAGCAACAAAAGCCATAAAAAAGAAATATTCTGGCAACGTCAGTCTCCCACACATCCAAGGGTGCCGTGAAGCATATTACCGAAGACAGTCCATTAGGAGTACAGGGAGATTTTTTTCCCATTGACTATGAAAACATGTGCAGAACTATAAATGTTCTTTGCCCCAGGAATTCAAACAGAGACACCTGGGGATTGAAACATCAACACAAAGAAACCAGCATCTACGAGTACTTGTAGCTCTGCTGTGAACAACTATAGGGGCGGGAGGAGCCTCAAAAGCAGAGGCTGATGGGGGTGAGTTTACATGAGAATATTGATGTAGGAACATCTCTGTGCTTCTTTCAGAGGTTATGGTGAACCTTGGCAGCAGTTATGAACACATGGAAATATGGACATGCCCCCATATGAGAACATGCCCCTGTGGTTTCCTAGAGACCACAGCTATGGTGCAGATGGGTGTGAAGTGGTATGTAAAGAGTGTCTTGAAAAATGAAAGTATTTCTTATCTGGTGACAGGCAAGCTTTTCTAGCAGAAGTAGCTGGTTATTAAAGAAAACTATTTGGACACTCCACAAAGGATCTTAAATATCAGCAAGGTAACAGGTAAGGATGACAATGTTGACTTCTGCTACCCTGATGGCATCTCATGAATACTTTGGAGACATTCCTGGGATATCATACAACTCCCGAGGGGGTGATCCAAGTCTGGGTAGGTCAGAGAAAACTGTAGCTACAAGGAAACAGGTTGTAATACAGCTTGAGTGGAAGAAACAATGGTATACTTTCCTGTTTGGATAAACATATAAAACAAAACAAAAGCAAAAGCAAAAAGAACTATTGATTCTGTCTGGCTACAAATAGCACAGTTAATAATGCTTGAATAAGTAGACAAACATATTGATGGATATTTGTTGGATTTTATTGCTTTCAAATTACCTTTGACCCATGAATCTGGGATGCTCTGTGAGTAGGAACTCTTCTTTCAAACTGCTCTGGGATTGCCAATAACTGTGGTAACAGAATTACAAGAGTAAGATGAAAATTTGGTGAAATAAAAAATCCTGCTTGCTGAAAAATACCTCCACTCTACCCTCTCCACATCAGGATACATTTCTGAAAGCAGCAGAGAACCAAACTTAGAGTTGCAACTAAGTCACAGGAATAGCAGACACCAACCCCAAATTCTGTTCAAGTTTTCATTCTTCATTAAATTTGCTTAATAAATTGTTAAGTAAATAATTATTAAAACTTGTTCCCCAAGTTTTTAAGAAAAGCTTCTTTTGGAACTATGGGAACATAAGATTATTTTCAATTCTTGTTTTATAAATTGGGCTTAGAATAGTCAACAAGCCTTTCCTCAGCTTCATCCTCAGGAAGGGATGAGTGCATGAGAAGACTTCATCTATCACACCACATCCTTGTTAAAGTTAATATTTAAATTGGCAGCAATTGATTTGTCCTGTTGTTATGGTGCCGCCATCTTCCTGACTAGGCAAGGCCTGAGGCTTGAAGGCCTGAAGCATGCAGCTGCTCAGCTCAGGCTGTAGGCTCAGGCCAGAAGCACCAGCCCTGTCACCCATGAGTCGTCAGCATGGGAGATGGCTCTGCCAATCTACCACGCCGTCTTCACAATGCTTGGTTGAGCCCAAACGATGCCACCATCCAAGCAGTACCCGGTAGAAATGAGACTCTAATGCTTAAAGATTATCCAAAGGCTTTATATGTTTGGTAATGCTCAATTAACAAGATGCCCACACAATTAGAGGTGTTACCCAATTAACTAACCTAGATATAAGTTGTTACTCAGGATGGTACTGGACACATGGTTCTCCATGGCTCCTTCATCCTGCCTCTCCCCTTAGCTCCTCCTCTTTCTCTCCTTACTCTTCTCACATTGGCTCTTCCCAAAATACCAAGTTTATAAATATACTGCTACACATTCTCTGCAGAGTGGGTAGGTAGCCAGAGTTTGCTACTTATCGGAGATTTGATCTTAGGAGAATCTCCTGTATCAGTCCTCCGTTTTGAGGACCACCAAACTGGAACTAGAAACCTGAATGAGATGTCCTAACAGAAGAGCTTTGTAATGCTCAGGAAATGGGAATAATATTGTCAATCACTCTTTCTCTGCTGCATTGTTGCTAACCAGTCGTTTATTGCCAACTTTACGCTGTAATGTAGTTATAAGACATTTTTCATCATCATCATCAACAACATCATCATCAACATCTCTACCATCTCTATCATCATCGCCATCATCATAATCTTTTGATTTTAACATTCTTCTTTAAACATAAAAAGTTCCACTCAGGAACCTGTTTACTTTCTTTGAATGGATAGAAAGCCACACAATTAACTTCAGACTCTATCTTGTAAGTATTGTTTTGAATCTTTTTCTTTGTAAATCTAGGAGCTTCTCCTGTAACATAATATGTGCCATAGCTGTGTGACTGAGATCATCTTTACAATTGTAGAATGTGGGGAAGGCATCATAAAAACCGTCTAAGACTCGACTGTAGGTTCAAACAGCAGGAGAAACTAGTTTGGGATCAAATAAGCTCTTATTCAAGTAAAAGTGTTGAGAAACACTACCAAGGGAACACAGAAAATAACTGGGGAAGGAAATTGCTTTTGGAATAAATGTTCTGTTTCTTCAGGTTTGCTCCTGTGGAAAGTACCCCTTTGAAGAGACTTAATAGAACCATTGGAGGGACAAAACATGAAATATCTCATGAAATCTTGAAAGGTTTATTTTATAACCATTTCTTCTGAAGGTACATGTGGAGAAAAGAGAAAACGAGGAGGTGGAATTTGTACTCTTGATCACAAATCACAAGACAAAGTTGATACAGAACTATTACTTGAACTAAGTCTGTTCCAACTACCTTCCTGTTCCCTTCTCTGCCATGAAAACTATTCTTGTGTGTGTGTGTGTGTGTGTGTGTGTGTGTGTCTGTGTGTGTGTGTCCTGTGACATCCTGATGCCTGGATATTAAGCCAAATTACTTTGTGTTCCCAGGATATGCTTTTGTGCTAAATTTTGGCAGTAACTCAAAGTTCTTTCACTAGAATCTATTGAGATTCCCTCATGATTTTTGTTGAAATAATTTCATATAGGTTTTCTATCTTCTGTTTATCAGTTTCTGACCATATACTATAGACTAGGTAACCATTCATTACTTTTTTTAAAAAATGAAACTTGGCCACCTGTGCCAAGAATGGAAGCACATGTAAGACATTTTCTACCTCCAGTAATTCTGAGCAGAAGGGATTCCTGTAGACCATTCATAGACAATGATAAGAGGCTCTGGTACCTGTCATCTATGAGGATGGTAAGATGCACTGATATTTTAGTAGAAGAATCAAACATCCCTAGAAATGAATCTTCACATGGGGAATGAGAAGTTGATTAAGAAAGCAGAGAGAAGACCATCTTTAGTCTCAGAATGGTAGGAGTATGATGGCCATCATGGAGATGCTTATGGGCTGGGGCATGAGAATTTGTTTTTCTATAGTTATAGAATTTCAAGATCAAAATACTGACAGGGCTGGCTTTCAAATGGCTGCCTGCATCATTATGACTTCTGGTATTTCATTCTTTTCTTATAAAGACATCAGATATATGTTGATGACCTCATTTGACCCCAGCTACCTTCTTAATGGCCCTGTTTGTGGCTACAGTCACATCAGAGTTTAAAGCTACACTACATATATTTGAGGGGCACAATTCAACCCAGACCAAAAAGCGATGGCTTACTTCAGCAGTTCAGTATCACTAATGATTAGTCAGTGAACAAAGCAGTGGGGGAGGTTATCAAAGGCAGGATTGTTAGATGACAGACCTGTAGTGAAATACTGGAGTGCTAATGAGACATTGAGGGTTCTCTGCTTAGCAGAGTAATCAGGCTTGATCTTTGATTAAGTTATTTTAGTGGAAGGTTGGAGAAAATAAGGAGGTAAAGTAAGTATGGCTGCAAGATGACACAGAGACTGTGTGATGGAGAGTTGGATGTAGACTAGGCTAGGAACAGGGATGGTAACCTTAGATGAGCATATATATACTAAGGAGAATTTTGGGAGGTAGAAGCAGTAGGAATTGATAGTGGATAAAGTATGGGAAAGGGAAGTTCCTGATGTGGCACTGTACCATTTGAAGGGACAAAGCAGGCAAGGACAAAAAACAAACAAACAAACACAAACAAAAAACAAACAAAAAACCGGGGAAATTCCATGGGATTTAGATAGAGTGGTGAAATATATAATCTACTTAACTGTGGAGATTCCATGGGTTATAGAGTACCAAATAAAGAAGTCTACACAGATTGACAGGCAGGGTTGATTCTTGGAAAGCAAAACTTAGATTTGTTCAGTTTAAAATATTTAGAACATGGACAAGGCCAGTTTCAGGTAGAGAGTACATGAAAATGCCAAAATTAAGATAAAATGAGAAGATGAAAAGTACCAACAAATAGAAATCCAAGTAAGTATTGACATCTCAGGTGGAAATACAATGAAGTAATTCTTGACTTTCCATTGGTAGATGTTTAAAATATAGTTCGAATATTACTCTTAATTGTTCTTGAGCCAATGCCCAAATAAATAGCAAATTAAATTTATCTTGTGATTTACAATGGCTTGTTTCTGCCTTTATTAAACATTTTAATTTTCTCTAATTTAAACTTAACCTATAATTTGATTTTTCACATTTATGTTTTTTAACAGCTCATTTTTATTTTGGCTGTGTTAATTTTCCAAGTGTTCAGTTACTCTAAGATTAAAGCCTTGAATCTCTAATAACTAGTAATGAATTGTAAAATTTGAATGATTCCATTAGGACTTTGCAATTTGGGGAAAATTGGCTTTCTAAAAATTATATTATTCTTGCCTTTAATCTCATACAGAATAGCTTCAGTCACTCTGTTAAATTTATCATAGTCACCACATACAGGCACACATGCGAGGAAATCCACCTAATGATATCTATTATGATTGATATGACTGTCAAAGGAATGAAAGAACCCCAACATAGTGTCATGGGTAGCATGAATTGTCAACTTACTGGGATCTGAAATCACCTAGGAGACCAACCTCAAAACACCCATGTGAGAGATTATCTAGTTTACATTAATTAATGTGGGAAGGTCTATCTTTGTTGTGCATACAGTAATTGCTTTCTAGGGTATATTCAACTGTTTGGGTGGAGAAAGCAAACCGTGCAGCAAAATGAATGTTCTCTCTACTTTCAATCATGGATGAGATGTAACCCATCTTTCCTGAAGTTATTCTTGTCAGATATTTTACCACCTCGATGGAAGAGAACTGAAGACACAGTGAGTCATGTGTTCTGATACTCTCATTCTCAGAGCTTGTATCTGTTGTTTTAGGCATTGTGCTAAGGGCAATGAAGACATTGATGGAAGGGAACAGATCACAGTTGGGCCCCAGCCTTCTAGTATTTGTAATCTCTCTACTCTGTCTAGACTGTTCACAAGCTCTGTTGAAGCATGGTTGGCAGTTTGATATGGTATATAGACCCTTCCTCTCAACCTGCCTTCCTCTCTCTCTTCCTTTTCTTTTTTCTCTCCTTCCTTCTTTTCCTTTTCCTTAACAATTTGCTATTGTGTGCACAAATGTGTGTGTGTGTGTGCGCGCGCGCGTGCGCGCTTGCACGCGCCATGGCTTATGTGTATGGGAATGGGCTCTCTCATTACCACCTTGAGTTCTGAAGATAGAACTCAGAAATTCAGCTTTGTAAAGCAAGCACTTTTACCTATTGAGTTGTCTCAATGGCCCACTCCCTTCTTTCTTGTATGATGGCAAAAGCACTTCAGTTCTTTCCCTAGTAAGCTTTCATTCTGAAGAACATTGTCACTGACTACATATGGTCAACCAGGCTGCATATTGGAACTCTGACAATCACTCATAACTGCCAGCTGTATCCTTTAACAGATTTTTCCCCCTCTATGTTGCCCAGGAAACTCATATGACTCTTCTTGCCTTTATGTTTCTCTCTTTTAGACTCAACATACTCTCTTGTAGAGATGAGCTTCATCTGTTTGACTGTTTCTGGCTTTCTTCACTTGGCATAATGTCTACAATGTTAATTCATGCCATGGATGGCAATCTCCTTTTAAACACCTGAATAAGCATCTATTGCATTCGACATTTATTTCTTTATCCATTTATGCATTCACTGGTAGTTAGGTTGTTTCTGTACCTTGCCTGTTGTGAATATAATTACTTCAGTAAATGTGAACTTGTGAATACAGGTTGGGATACTCATGCTCCTTTGGGGAACCTTGTCAACACAGCTACTTTAAAATTCGGCCTGAACATTCATTTATATTTCTTCACTGCAGTCTAAGGATAGATGGCCTAGCCCTTTGGCTAGAAGCTGTCAGCGTAACTTAACATTTTAATCCCTGTGTGAAGGCTCATTGAAACCCTCTCTTCCTTGGCTCAAATCATGTTTCAAAATGGCCTCAAAATCATTTGTTAGTGAGCCTAGCAGGGTAGAAGTAAAAGGCATCCTGGGGGTCTCCGAATTGCTTCCAAACCTGTGCTCATGGGTCTACCTTTCCACTGTTGAATATTCCAGAATGGGCAGAAGCAGGAGGAAGGCAGATGTAAGGTGATTTCAGCTAACTAGAGAATGACTGAACTCTGACCCCTATAAACTGCACTCAGAATTCCCTGTCATTCACGGCTCCTTGAATGTTGATTTCCACTGACGTTTCAAAGATTAGAACGAAGGTGAACAACACTGTGGCTCGTTATCAACATTAAAAACTTATATTCATGGAAATGTACAGAGTCCACAGAGAGAAAGAAAGGGGTATTAAAAATTCACATTTGACATTTTGTCTGTTCTATTACATAATATTGATTGTGCCTCCCATTACATCACTGGAAAATTAAAGACCTCTAAAGATTTTCATACTGGCTTTTCTTTGTTAAAACACACACACACACACACACACACACACACACACACACAGAGAGAGAGAGAGAGACAGAGACAGAGAGACAGAGAAAAAGAAAGACAGAGACAGAGAGACAGAGACAGTGACAGAGAGAGAGGAAAGGAGAGAGAGAGAGAGAGAGAGAGAGAGAGAGAGAGAGAGAGAGAGAACATCCAGGCAAACAGGCTACCATTTTCATCAGAAATACCACTAATTATCAAATGAATATTTGTGTTACTCATTATATTTTTTTCTATTTGCTATGTAGTGGATCAGGAAAAAAACCACATTAGATTGTTTTTAAATGCTCAAACTTGGAAATATATACTATTCATTAAATAGTATATATTCATTAAATATATACTATTCATAAAATTCATTAAAAAATCAGGGTGTTTCCTCAGGGGCAGGGTTACACACCAGTGTCTTCATAGAACATAGACACCAGGTTGTTTTTCAAATGCTGACAGAAAGCCTGTTGATTTAAAAGTTTCTTTAGGAATTCTATCTATATTTTCTGTTCACATTTGACAGAATCTCATGACATTAGAAGCACCATGTTCATTGAAATTCTACATTGCCAGAGATCCTTGCATGCATTTCTCATTTAGAGTTTTATTCCTGACACAGATTCAAATGAGAATCTCAGGAGAGAGAAAAACAAAACAAAACAAAAACTTAAACATAACAAAACAAAAACAAAAAAATAAAAACCAACCCTCACTCTACCGCCAGCCAACCTCATTTCAAAATAAAAATAAGCACACCAGAGTAAGTACCACTTTTTAAGTGGGGAGAAAGGAGCGGATCTAATTGATGGAAAACAGACTTTGTTTCTCAAGTTCAGACAACTCATCTTGTCTGTCTTGTCAAGACGGTATGAGATAAATTTGAAAAGTAAATAGTAATAACTCCGATTGCCCTAAGGCAGCTTTGTCAACCTCTCTTGTTCTGGGAAGCATGATTAATACTATAGTCTTCTCACACATTCTTGACTTTCAAAAGCTTTGCCAACTTCTCTTCAGAAATGCATGCCCCAGAAATTTCCAGTCTTTTGACTTTCCTCCAATTTACCCCATTGTGGTTTCATCTATGTAATAGCTACTTGGAGGTAAAAATGGACAGATTGACTCGATTTTATGCACATTTGGTATATGGCTGAAAGCAGTACAAGCAGAAAGCCTCTCTTGCTCTCAGCTGCTTTTCAGTGTGTGCTGGTGAATTCGGTGAAACTCTAGCAGGTGATACACATTCCCCATGGAGCCTGTGTTGAGAAGACAATACACACACCCATTAGACCGATATGAGGTAGGCAATGTATTTGCTGTGTTGTAGAAATTGCATTTTGCCAAAGAAAGATGGGCAATATTTTTATTCAAACTAGGCAAACATTGTGAAGCTTATGAGAGATGAAACATTGATGGGTAGATCAAACCCTCCTCAAGAAAGCTGACTTATTATAGTTTCTTAGAAACTGCAACACATTTAAATTGGCAGCATTATTCTCATGCTCCTAAAAGATAACAGAGTTCCTCTGTTGGAGCAATATTAACCTTGATACAATGAATATGTATGGCGTGTTTAGCATGTATCAGGTGGTGTGCAGTGTTTTTTTTTTTGTTTGTTTGTTTTTTTAAAGAAATAAATGCTGGATGCAGGCTGACAATGAATCTTGGCCCAGTTGCCACGATCTTGCTTTTTCTTGTGTGTCATGTGTCATCTCTAACAATGCCAAAATGAATGACAAGTTAAATTTCGGCTTATAGCTATATTCTGAATGTCAGAAATGGAACTTTCTGAAGGCAGTCATAGCTGAACTTCTGTGGTCAGAAGGATAGACTATTCTTAGTTGTGATATTCCTGCATGAGCATACATTTATAGACATCGTTCCTATGAGTTCCAAGGAATAGTGGCATATAGATATGCATAAGTGTGCCTATGCATGTGCATGTGCGTGTGTGCATGTGTGTGTGTGTTTGTGTGTGTGTATGTGTGTGTGTGTGTGTGTGCCTGGATGTATGTACACCTTCACAAACATCAACATTCAAATAAAAAAAAGTTGTGTGGCACCTTAGAAGAATGATCCGGATCAGAGAGCTCAGGTTCTGGTTTCCCTCTTGCAAATCTGTTTTCTAACTCTTCTGCAATGTCTTTCCTGAAATAGGTATACCACTACTGCAGCTTTAACTGTGCCTTTCTTGGAATTTTATTTCTGAGTAGTTGTCACCTACTTGGAAGCCCTCTGTGCACTTTGAAAGTGAAAGCAAACTTAATAAAATATGCTGATTCAAGTTAAAGACAGTTTGTTATATGAGTAAGGATATTGAAGGTTAACCTTGACCTCAGAGGAAAATCGATGTTCTCAGTTTCCGTTAAGTGTGTGCACTGCCATACTTCTTTCAGCTAACAGAGGCATGTAATTTCAGGGTGAAGGGAGCTGTTTTCTGGAGAGTTCTTTAACATGAGTTGGTTGCAAAGGCTACAAAAATAACCCCCGAGTGGTGATATTGATATTAGGACAGAATGTCGTGTGTTATCAAGAGTGATGCTACTAACAGGCGACTGGTCCTCCTGTTTGCTTTTCTCTGGCTGAGAAAATGATGTCCCCTGTGGAAATAACTTGAGGTGTTTCTTTATATAGCTGGAAATATTCAACAGTAGAGACTGTGATATGCTGCCCAGGTACCCCTGGAAGACTCCTTCCAGGGGGTCTTTTTGTTGGCACAAATATTGGGGTACTAGGCTTGAAGTACCTCAGCCTGCACCTGCTGTCAAGCTTGCCTCAGATGTAGAGTGGTCTTAACCAGGGACCTACTCTTCCTATATTAGAGACTGGTTAGGGATGGAGGAGGCACCAAGGCATGGATGTTCATCCCAACTTGAAGGAATTTTAAGGGAAATCTAATTTTAGGGTGGCCTAGGGCAGAGGAAAGGAAAATTTCAGGAGCCCTCATCTAGTCTTCTTAAAGATTCATTAGTTTCTCATATCTGTATCTCCTCTTACTTGAGAACTTACAGGATCAGAAGTGTCGGGCATCTTGGAGAATCACCTCCAAATCCTTGCTGATTTGTATTTTAAGCAACAAAACATTCTGCTGCAGAGTCCTCCAAATGCCGTCACTCTCAAGAACCAACACTGACATGTATCTTACAACCCATGTTTTACTATTCCTAGCTGCCCACGAACACTTACTTCAGCTCTTTCCTTTCACTGCAATTCACAGAGGGCCAAATACGGCATTTAGTTGCCTCCTTCATCTCCTTTCCTGATTTTAGAAAGATTCATTTTTTAATTTTATGTGTGCGGGAGTTTTGCTTGCATGTACGTGTGTGTGCCACATGTGTTTGTGGACGCTGCTGAAGTTACAGATGATTATGAGCCATCATGTGGGTGCTGGGAATTGAACCTAGGTTCTCTCGAAGAGCTGTAGCTGCCGCCACTCTGGCCTCTATTCATCTTTAGTATTTCAATGTTAAACTGTTTTTTTTTTTTTTTTAAAGTGTGTGATACTGGCATTTCCAAATACATTTCAGCATAGTTGTTCTCTATGAATGCCACGCAGTTTGGGTTTGATTGTTTCCTCATGATGAAGCTCACAGTCTGTCTACACAATGGATATACTTCAGTCTCTCTACGATACTGCTCTTCAGTATACTCAACCAGGGTGTAAGGATCTCTCTCTCTCTCTCTCTCTCTCTCTCTCTCTCTCTCTCTCTCTCTCTCTCTCCAAGGTTTCTTGAATTTCATGTCCTGTCTTTCCAACTTAAAAGTGTGTGTGCGTATGTATGTATGCATTTGTATGTGTGTATTCGCATGTGTGTATGTGTGTATGTGCATGTGTGCATCTGTGTGTGAATGTCCTGTGTATACCTACCATAGTCCTTCTGTAGAGGTAGAGGACAGTTATCAATGTTGGCTCTTGTCTTCTGTTGTACTTGAGACAGGATCTTTTGTGAATTGCAGGTGTGTACACCAGAGGAGCCGACCTGTGTGCTTTAAGTATTCTACCACTGCCCCCTATCTCATAGTAGGAGCACTGGGACAATAGATGCATACCACTACTGCTAAATTTGCCTGGATTCTGGGGATCTGAACTCACATCCTGGCAAGCTCTTTATCTGCAAAGCCATGAAGAGCTTTAGCTCCCCATCCATGTCTTCTCAGTTTTTATGAATTCTTTATAAATCGCTATTATTTTATCTTCTCTCTGTAGAAAATGTTATTCCTTTCTGATCATTTCCCTTCTAAAGTTGCATATAGTACCCCCTTATTCATGTAAAATATTGTGATCAGAATTATTCATGTTGTACTTCAATTTCATTTAGAGTTTGAGTCTAGCCAAATACAATAACATCTTCCTCAACCATGTCTGTGGTTTCAAGATTGTGACATCCTTTTACAATGTAAGGACTTTACCTCCTGTATCAATATGGTTGGGCTGTGGTACTCAGAGATGTGAACAGGCCTTTTTTTCTGGTTGTTTCTTCAAAGGTAGTTTTCGGATGAGATTAACATTTAGTTTACTGGATTCTGAATAAAGATGGTCTTCCATAGTATTAGTGGTTTTGCACTTAATTATTCCATAGCTTGAAGAGAACAAAGACTGACCTTCCTCTAGCAAGAAGTAACTCTGCCTGCATTCTGCCTTTTGACTCAACCTTCTACTCTTTGGCATCTTCATGCCTCTCTTACCGAAGTTTGGATTTGCCAAGTCTCCACAATTGAAGGAGCCAATTCCTTAAGAAAGAAATCATTAATCAATAATAAATATATCAATCTTGTTCTCTCGTTCTCACTCTCTCATCTATCAATATCTATCAATTATCTGTCTATCTATTATCTATTGATCTATCTACCATCTTCTGTCTGTTAATGTATCATCTGCCTATATATCTATCATCTATCTACCATCTGTCTATCTATCCTCTATCATCTATTTGTCTATCTATCTATCTATCTATCTATCTATCTATCTATCTATCTATCTATCTATCAACTACCTATCTTCACTTTGTTTTTCTTGCCTTTCTGTAGCACCCTAACTGTGTCTTGTTACCCAATTTGAATATACTATGTAGTATGGATCCATTTACCTGCTATACAAGTAGATATCCAAAATGTCAACACCCTGTATAAGGTAGCTATCACTTGTCAGTGGTCTGAAAAGTCATTTTATCATATGTAAACCATATGCTAAATGTGCCTGAGTACTTGAGTTTATCTCTAGACATTCCCTGCTATCTCTGGCTTTCCCCAAACCAAATAATCTTTCAAATAGATACAGCCTTTTTTTTCTCGATTAATTTTAGGGGTACAATAATATATTTTGATCTCTGCTTTCACATCTTTCTTCTATGCAAACACTGTAATACGGCAAAATGTCAAATATTTAAAAATTCTGAAACAATCTTAAAGTGACTAAATAAGTACTGTTCCCCATCATGTTATAAACTTTGTTCTCAACTTAATTGATCCACCTGTCGGTTCAATTTTTATTTGATCAAGATTTCTCTATCCCCCTGTCAGTCCCTCTTACTTTTTAATGTGTTTCACCTCACCAATTACTTCAGCATCTATAACCTTGAGCCAAAGTGAGTATTTCTGAGGGTCCCAGGTTTGTTCCTTATCTTGTATTACCTTGTTTGGGAGACAGTCTCATTCAGCTCAGCACTTAGCTAAGCATGCCACACCTGATCTTTCCTCCTCCACATTCTAACTGTTGGGTTCCCAGGCACATGCAACTTAGAATAGGGTCTTACTTTATCATATTTTAAAATAAATTTGTATATAATGAAACCCACAAATCATAAATGCAGCACCAGTGGCAAACATAGTATGGTTTTCTTCTTCTATTCCATTATCCTTCCCATACACTTTGCCCAGAGATACTTTCCATCATTACTTGGTTGGACTTCTCCCCAGGTTGCATGTGTGTGGGCTTACACCAGGATACATCTATGTAAGTTTTCTTTGATTCTGTAGTGTGCTCTGTGAATGGATTTACAACAGGACATGTCTGTGTAAGTTTTGTTTTGTTTTCTTTTTCTTTCTTTCTTTTCTTTTTTCTTTCTTTCTTTCTTTCTTTCTTTTTTTTTTGATTCTGCAGTATGCTATGTCAGCCATTCTTGCTGTGTGTTCACCATTAACTTGGTTTAGCTAAGTAGCATTCTGTGCTATATAAACCCAGAATATTTAAAACAAATCTATTAAACAAGTCTTAGTGAATGGATGATATAACTGAAATAAAAAATTTATTTTTTTAAAAAACATAAGCATTGAATTTTAGACTTTATTTACAGTTTTAAGGTCATAATCTGAAGTGAATGTTGTCAATACAACAAAAATATTTCAGTAAAAATGAAAATAGATAAAATTTAATTTAGATAAAATTTTCTTATTAATGAACAGTTTCCATTTGGGGCTATTATGCATTTATATAACCACAAACACACTTCCAATATTTTGGGGACATGTTTTCCAGGTCTGTGGAGGATGGACTAGGTGAATGTTTAGTTGAGGGGCCTGGGACTCTTGTGGATGAGGCTTCCAGTGACAGTGTTCATCTTTTTAGTTGCAGTCACAGTAGGGGTCTTTACTTAGGTTTCATTTCTCTCTCTCTCTCTCTCTCTCTCTCTCTCTCTCTCTCTCTCTCTCTCTCTCTCTCTCTCTCTCCCTCTTTTGTTTTTCAAGAGAGGGTTTCTGTATAGCCCTGGCTGTCTTGGAATTCACTCTGTTGACCAGGCTGGCCTTGAACTCAGAAATTCACCTGCCTCTGCCTCCCAAGTGCTGGGATTAAAGGGTTGCGCCACCACTGCCCAGCATGGTTTTCTAATTGTGTAAACTTTAGACTTTCCAGCACTAACAAAATACCTAAAAAAATATGTTGTCCCTCAGGGAACCCAGAAACATATTTTTAACTTTTATTTATATTCCCTTGCACTGCTTAGCCTTGCAGCCTAAGCAAGAATTCAGATCGCTAGTCAGAGGGGGTTCTGGGTGGCCCCTCTCTGCTTGGTCTAGGGGCGGAAGTACCCTCTTTTAGGTTGGGTGGAGATGGCATTTGGGAACACCCTGGATAGAGTAACAACCTCATCTTGAGTCTCATGGTCCTCTATATCTAACTTATGGTAATGTTTCTGAATAGATTTTGCTATCAGATTATCTATCTGTTGTTTCACAAATTTAGTCAGCCTATTTAAGGCCCAGGGACCCAAAGAAATAAGCAAAAATAACCCAATTAATGTTTCTGGGTTCCCTGAGGGACAAGCCTGATTGCATACGGGTTGATGTCAAAAGTATCCCCTCTACAGGAAAAAGACATCGGGATGGGTATGGCATTCATGCCTCACTGGACAATGACAGGAGAACCGGAGCCATTACAAGATCCCCTTTAATTACTGGAGGTCAGGCCTCTATCCCCGCTTTGGCAAAATTAAAATCACCATGGCCCTTCTATACTTGGAGAAGGAGGAGATGTCAGGGGCAGCCCTGCTTATATACTAAAGGCCTAAAATCAGCAATAGGCCTGACATACATGCCTGCTAACACAAAGTCTTGGGTCTCTGTGGAAAAACACTGAAACAGATGACTATAAGCTATTGTAAACAGGCTTTTGTGGAAATTTACCATTCTGAGTAGTCATAGACCTTGTAAATAGGCAGCCTTGGTGGAGAGTACCAAGTTAGATAAGGACAAGTGAATCATAGGCAGAGTCATAGTGACCTGTCCCCTGAGCCTTCACCCAGCAGATACCCTGTTCTGAAAGATATCTGTACTCCCCCTGTACACCTATACTCCTGTGTCATCCCCTTCCCCACATCCTGCATTTTTGTGTTTATAACCCCTATGTTAAAAAGTAAAAATTATGATTTGATAATTTAAAAAAAAAAAAGGAAAAAGAAATATGTTGTCTCCTCTAACCTACATATTAATATTTGTTAGGGCAATAACCTTGAAAATAAGTTTTTGTAATGATAGAGGATATTTATTTGCTTAATCTACATCTGTGATTATAGGACTCATAACAATTTTATGATTTTTTTACATTTTAAATTTATTCTTCACATTCATTTTTGAGTTGCTATTATAACTGGCTTTTCTCATTTGACACATTTCCTATTGGTTATTTTGTTGTCTACTTGTAGATTTATATGTTAAGATAGTAATAATTTTGATTTTTATTTTAATTGAATTTTAGTTTATCTATTTTCATTTATATGAACACATTTTTCTTGTATTAACAATGTTGACTTCAGATTATTACTTTAATACTTCAGATTATTACTTTAAGGTAATATAAATGAATTCTAAAACTATGAATAAACTATGAATGAATTCCAAAATTTAGTACTTTCACTTTTAAAAGAGAAATTATGTATTTTAGTTATATCATCCACTCAGGATTTGTTTAATAGATTTCTTTAAATTTTCTGTTACAAAAGCCATTGTATTTTATAAAAGTTTTGTTCCTTTCCAGTAATTTGAATTTTTATAATTTAAAATTTAAACTTGTTGTTCTTTGTTGCCTCATGGCCAGCAAAACCTGTGTGTGTGTGTGTGTGTCTATGCATGTCTGTCTACATATGTGTATGTTGATTGTGTGTGTGTATGTGTGTGTGTATATGATTTGAATTTAATTTATACTGTTAAATATTCTACATCATTATAAAGCATCATTAACTAATATCATTTATTTGTCTATTGCAACAGCATACAAATTTGTGGTTTTACCTTTATAAACTCTACTTTGTTTCTTTTAACCTTCTTCTAACCAATAGTTATTTTTCCAGTAATCACCAGACTATATCTTTTTTTTTTTTTAAACGAATCATTTATTGTGACCAGGTTTTCTGGTATGTTTGCCATTTTTGTGAAAGTTCAAGGGAACCCTGACCTTCTGGGTATTCCTGCTTACCTTTTCATTGAAATCTTTTATGTACTTTATGACCAGAGTCACGCCTGTGTGATTTTAAGTTTCTCACTCTCCTCTCCTTTCCATGGTGACTCTTCTGTGTGCATTTCTCTACCTTCTTACTTCCAGTGATCTTAAAATGCATTATTTTAGACCTGAGCCCTAGTGCACAGGTGGCTTTTGCCTAACCTGAAGCTGTTTTTTTTTTTTTTTTTTTTTTTTTTTTTTTTTAACAGGCATATGCTAAGCCGGCCTGTATTTATTGGACTGATCTGTTTGTTTACTCATAGTTCTTTCACTGAATTTTATATTATGCTATCAGTGTGCATGGGTTCTTTTTAATTTTTTCTTGGTATTTATTTTTTCTCTCTGTTTTGTCTTGTCTGTAGGTTCTTCTCATAATTTCAGCATGTGTGGGAGCAAAGGTATGAGTATTCATGCATTTGTATAGGCACATGTAGAGGCCAGAAGAGAAGGTTAGATATTTTTCTATCACTCTCACTCAGCCTTATTCACTTGACAGCGTCTCTGATTTTGGAGTTCACAGTGCATCGGTTAGGCTGGCAAACAGCATACGTCAGCAGTCCTCCCATCTTTAGCCCCTGCCATTGGGGTTGCAGGCACACCAGACTTGTCATGTGTGTGCTAGGTATCCAAACTTGGGGCATCATGCTTATGCCTTACCTATTAAGCCACTTCTTCACCTGTCACTTTTCTCAATTTTGATTTTAATCCACTGGTTTTGTCCTTCAGCAGGGTTTATTTGAACTCTGTCAAATAAATCAACAATAACTGTGTTATTAAAAGCGTGTTTATCCCTGAACTTTTCCAACTTCTGTACTCTATCATTGTTAAACCCTACAACTTCTGTATTTTCTTTGAAGTCTGTGATTATTTTAATAATTAGTACAAATCAAAATGGTACGTTTGACAGTGGGGTGGTTTTTGTGGTTGTCTTTTCTACCCTCTTCTCTGTTACTTTGGAGTACTTTGGCGAAGATCACATTGGTTAAGGAACCTGATTGTTTAAGTAGGATGAGGTCTTCAAAGACTGGATTTGTGCAAGAGATTTGAATGAGAAAGATACAATCAAGCCTGGAAGACCAGTAAGACTTCACTTTTGCCTGTAGCCAACTCAAGGTGCCACACCTGGTATGTGAAATAGATTTAAAAACAAAACAAAATGTGACTTTCCTATAGTTAGGTGTAGGAGGCTTCACAATTCTGAGCTTCCATCTTCCAGTCAGTCTCTGGTTATATCAAGTATGTCTGTGCTTCCTTGTGGAAGCCCTGGTGGATCACGGCAGCATATGACATCCAGAGGAGCTTTCCGAATTCACTCAGGGTGTTCTGCTTCTTTTAGCTATACAGACGTCATCGTCATCTCTCACACAGCCACTTTTACTTTGCTCTGGACATAGAAGCCTCTTGTAAGGGTGAGTGTGCTGAGGTTTTCCCTCAGATCTGTAGGTTTTTCTCACTGCTACCTGCATCTGTCCACTTCTGGCCATCTTCAGTGATTCCTTATCAAGCAGGGAGGCTGGGGCAAGAGTGCTGCCATTTTGGGGAAAGGAAGTTGTATTTCCATTTCTTCTGTTATCCATATTTTGAGGGAAAGATTTAGAAGAGTAGGAAGTTTTGGTGCTTGTACTCTGTTTGCAACTTCTTTAACTTCTAGATTTCTTTCTCCCAAGGAAATAAGCAACTCAGGGGACAACAATATTCAGTGTCAGCTGGACAAATGCCTAATCCTTGTTTCTTTAAATGCTACCATGTTAGTTCTTTTTCAGTGGTAATATTCCCAAGAGAAGCTATTTAAAATGAGAACTAGTTCATTTGTCTCATGATTTTAAAGCTTTCTGTCCACAGTCTCTTAAATATGCTGTTTTGATATAGGAATCTATGTGGGGACATGTGGTGTACGAAGTCTGTTCACAATATGGCCACTAAGCAGCAAGAAGAGAAAGAGGAAGGAACTAGGCTCTCAATATCACCTTCAAGGTCATGTTCCCGATGACTTAACTTCCATTTCCTAAAGTCCCATTGCTTCTCACTAGTATAATTTAGTGGCTCAGCCCTTAACGTATAAGCATTGTTAAAGGCCCTATCATGGCATTGACTATTTCATGATAAAATAGGCTAACCAGCATTTTCTAAGCTGATTTACTGACAAGGAGCATGAGGATACTATTGATTATTAGTACGGATCAATCAAGACACACTTACTTCCTTAGTGTGGCCCCAGTTTGCAGAGCTAACTGAGATCAGTTGGTGGCTGAAAGTGGCAGATCTCAACTTGTCCTGACTGGGAAAATGGCAGAGCAAGAATGATCGTGTATGCAAGTTGACAAGTCCTTTTTACAACTGAAGTCTTTCCCAGCTTATTTTCTGTTCAATAGTTAAAATCTAAGTGTTAAATGCCACATTAACACTCCCTTGTTAATTAGCAAGAACAACACTGTGTCAACTGATTCCTTCTGATTAACACATTCTGCTCTCCCTTTGATTTTTAAAGAGCCAAAGCCTGTGGTTTTAATGCTACAGTTGTGTAAAACATCTTCAGTATTTGCCACAGTTTTGCCTTTTGTACTTCTGGAACTAATGGACATGTTTTATAAGCATATAATATGTTCTGAAATAAATTGGAGAATGAGTGTCACTAAATAAAATTGTGAGTTGCTTTGATTTGTTGTTGCTCTGGATATCAGTGTTATATTTGCTCACAGTTAATTATAATAGTCTTTCCTCTCAAGTCTACTTTGACCTGTTTGCTTTATGATAACAGAGCGGAGAGCATTGTGATAGAACTCAACATGTAGCAAGTGTGTGTTAATTAACTTCTTATGAATAATTTTATTTTTTGGTTATGTGTATATGTGTTTTGTGTGTGAGTTCAGTGCCTACAGACTTCAAAAGGATACAATAGACCCCGGGAGTGATACATACAGCACAATAGTGAGACATCCTACATCGGTGCTGGGAATTGAACTCAGGTTCTAATCAAGGGCAGTATGGATTCTTACCATTGTGATGTTTAGCATAGTTGAAGTGAACACATGCCCATGTAATTGTCATTCAGATCAGTAAACTAAACATTATATGTACCCTAATTTCCTTTACACACCTTCTGTAACATCTCCTTCTCTTCCGGAACCCAGACAGGTGTGTTAAGATTTAATAAAACAATCACATAGTAACAATTTTGGTCATGTTTTTTTTTTTGTATGTTTATTCGTGAAGTCACCCTCATTGTTTTAGGCAGTGGCAATGGAATCACTTTATATGATAAATATTTTGTGAAAGTTATGCTAGCTTTCATACCATGGCAATGTGTAGAATTTCTAATTTCTATTGCCAGGTCTATTGTGTGTATGTGAAACTAATTTTGATTTTCATCTGTTTCTCTTGACAAAGGCAGGAGTTTTTCATCTCATGTACTTCTTTTAATGAAGGTAAGGCGATTAAAATTGCTGAGGCTTTTGTTTTAATAAGTTGTACTTATTATGAGTTTTAATAAGTTGTACTTTTGTAATTATTTGGATTTTATTCAAAATTCCTGCTTATGTATAACTACCCCCTAGATACTTATATTAGCCACTTATCCCTGGGACATGATATCTGACAATGGCAATTTTAGAGATGAAGTATTCGCATTGATCCATGGTCTCAGAGAGATTCTAGTTTATTATGATGAGGAGACATGGTGGCACCAGCCTCTCGCTCTATCCATGGCAGTTGGGAGCATGGAGTGTCTGCCTTTTACAGTGCAGCAACCCAGAAACAGGGAGCTTGGGCTGAAGCTGGAAGCAGGAACACTTTCAAAACTGACTCCTCGTCACCTGCTTCTGCCAACCAGACTTCCTTAAAGCTCAGTGGACTTTAACATAGGACCTTAGTTGAGGTCTAAGTGGTGACATTCTGAGTCTGTGCAAGACATTTTCAATTCAAATTGTCACCTGAGCATGTGTATATTTTACTTCTTTAATTTGGGTCAGATTTTGCTTTGTGATCAATGCAAATGAATAGTTTCTTTTATCTTCCCAATGTCACCTTGTGTTATTAAGAACCCCCATTACTGCTTTTCCAATAAGAATTTGCATTCTGTGTACCAAATAATTAGGCTATAAAAACCTTCATGATATGCAACTTGGGCAACATCGTACAATTTTCAAGTATCATACTATAAATGTAAAGCTAAATTTCAGGTTTCTAAAGGAGACTTATTGTTTGCTGGCCATTTTCACTGCAGAGGAACTTCTGTGTAATTTAGTAAAACATTTGTGTTGACTACTTACCTTTGAGACCTTCCGTTTCTAATCGCACCTGTCACGTAACTAGCACCTGCTTCAGTCTTTCTGAGCTGCAGTCATGCAAAACTGTAGACAAAGAGACTTTAGTAAACAAACCCTCTCCTGCTTTGAAAGCTGGAAGTGCAAGGTCAAGCATTTGTGTTGTTTCTCCAGAGGCTTCTGCCCTTGGTCTGTAGACAGAGACTTTCTTACCATGCCCTCCTCCCATGGTCTTTTCCTTTGTGTCTCTGGCTCCCTGCTCTCACCTTGAGTGTCCATATTTTCTTTTCTTGTAACAGGACACTTAGACAAGGTAAAGTCTCAACCTACACACTCATCTTGGTTTGGCCAAGCATTTAAAGGCTCTATTTACAAATAGTGACAGCAGGAAGTATCTCTCAGGCTGCAGTGTAGGGCAAGGGGCACAATTCATGCCATAGAAACATCTCTACTAGGGAAATTGCTGGAAAATGATTTGAGTCTATATTTTCTTATTTGGTACATTTCTTATAAATTTGTGTACATGCATTTTTTGGTTATTCTTTTTTTTTTACTTTAAAAGGATTTCTTTTATTTTATACACATTTAAATGTTATAATATCTTATAGATAAATACCTATAATACCTTATCTTTAGGATTTACACACAGTATTCTTTCGGTAATAAATTTAGTATTCACAAAGGGAGTATGGTCATTTCAAACGGCTGCATATACAGCATCTAAGTATTGAGGTAATTGTATCAATATGTTCAGTCAGACCTAGATAAATTCAATATATTTTTTAAAATTATAGATTCTTTATATTCCCCAAGCTCACTCATCTTGATTTATGCCTGCTTGATTAAAAAATGAAAACTTATGTTTTATTATGAGCTTGACAAATTAATTATAAATGTGAACAGCACTGTGATTAATCACAGAGCCAGCAGCTCTTACCTTTTCTTGCTCTTCAGTTATTCATCAAAAAGTGAGTGCTGTAACTTGCAGTACGGATGGACATACATCTCAGATGACATGGCAGACACCTATAGATCATTAAAAAATACCATAATTTCCATTGTCTTTAGCCTCTACTTCAAGTCTGTGAGGTCCATTTGATTGAGTTTGGAAACATCTTTAGGACTTGAACAACTACAACCATCTACAAACTTTTCTGTTTTCTTTCCTTTACCTTCTGCTCAGCAGAGTGAGCTATGGATTTAGAGGGGGCTGCGGCTGCAGCATAGACAGAGTTTAGATCCATGTGTGATGTTATAGAAACTGTTTCTAGACCATGAATCTCATATTATTAGAATGAAAAATAATCTTTTATTATAAAAAACTATCAAGACCCATGTTCCTACCTCTCATAGAAGTAACCAGTTCTTTAACTATAAAGATGGAATAGGACAATATACGTTGTGTAATACACAGTGATGGACAACTTTCTTTCTGGTTATGTTATCACAAAGCCCTTCAGCTCTCTTTTCTTTCATTTTTTACGTATTAAAATGTCATGCATAGTCATACTATGTTCATAAAAACTTGAAGTTTCTACAGCTGCTATTTGCATCTTTAATTTTACAATTTTGTATTCCATGAATGGACCTGGTTTAGCTAACTTCCTATGAATCACTGTTTAAACATTCAAATACTTTTCTTCCCTCTGCATTTTTTCTTCTTTCTCCCATATATTCACTGAAGAGTCATACTTATTAATGAATGCGTGGTTATTTTCTCAGTGAATTCTTATGATTTTTATTTTCTCAACCATCATTTTTATCTTTATTTTATGTTAGGAGAAAGGGTTGTGACCTTTGTTGAGTTCTCCCCACACCCAATGATGTATCTTAATTGTGTTTAGTGGAAAAACTGCCAACTGAGGACTCAGAATGTATAGGTCTGGCCCATTTAATTCATTGAATTGTTTTATGAGATAGCTGATATTTTAATCCTATTTTGTCGAGGAAGAAACCAAAGGTTTAAGAAATTGAATGGACTTATAACTCCATGAAGCTTGACTTTGAAGATCAAACATTCCATACCATACCAAGCACACCTCGTTTTCCCAGAATTGTTCTTCCTTGATTTCTAAAGTCAAAAGTCATGTCCAGCACTACACTTATTCAACAATACCTTGGAATTAATATCTACATCTGTGTTCCTTATTTCAGGGAAAGAAACTTAAATTTTAAGATTTTTGAGTTTTTGAACATTGACTTTGATAAAAATTTATACAAGTATTTGCATTTGCAACACTGATTTTGATTTTGATTGGGAACTTTGCAAATACAAATAGAAATATGCATTTCCTATAATCTAATTCTACAGAAATCATATAAAAACACATATTCCTAGGCTATTCTATTTTTAAAGGAAAAGGGTTGGTATGCTCAGAAAATAAGTTTAGACCCAAGCTGTTTTGCTGATGTCTGTTGAAGGTCAAAGTTCATATGCTTATCTGCAAGACTCCATCTTGATATTTCTATAAAGTAATAAGCACTCACAGGTTTTATCTGGTTCATCTTTTAGCTTCATTTCTAATCTATGTTTCTTTGTGGTAGAGAATTAGGAGGTGTTTAAAAGAAGATCAAAATGAGGAGGAGGTAATTAGGGCTGTATTTGAGTGCAATCTTAATTCCCTTATTTAATAGTATTTGAAAATTCATCTTGTGTATTTAAAAATACATGAAAAATAGCAATGTGTTTCAGGCTTTCTTGAGTTTTGTGTATATTTATTATTTTATGACAATTTATATATTTTATGCATTCCCATTTTCAGCAGAAAAACAGGCAGTAAATATGGTAGGATAATTGCTAATATATATTCCATGACTTTAATGGCCTTTTCTTCCCAGTGGACTATTATTAGTTTTCTCCTAAAATCCCCTTTAATTAATCAAAAGAAAATGGGAGATTTTCATTAATATCTGAGCATCTTTTCCCCTTAATTTGTTCTGAAGTATGTATGTGTCATGAATTGTGAGTCTTTGGACAGATAGAAGAAGAAAGAGGACCACCAGGGTTCTAACATGAGATTTTTAAAAAGCCACTTCCTAATCTCATATGGACTCTTCTCCTCCCACTTGTATCTCTGAAAATCAGGTTATTCAGGCTCATTGGCCTCCCGGTTTGGTAGGTCTTGGGAAGAAGGTACTGATTAATGTGCAAGAATCACGTTCATTCACAGATTCTTCTGATTATGTCAGTCAAATTTGTATGACTTGAATATAAGATATAAAGTATGCACATGGCATCAAGTACTGCAGTCTACAGTGAGTACCTGCCTGGCCGGTCAAATGGAACTCTAAGAAGAGTTAAATGCTACCAACTTATCAGTTATCAGAAGAAAGAAAACAGTTAGTACTTCTGGGGGATGCTTTATTTAGAAATTAAATTAATCATCAATGTCAGATACCACTTAAAGGTATAAGGGACCTGTTGAGATAGGCAGGAATATTAGGAAAATTTAAAAACCAGTAAACACACACACACACACACACACACACACACACACCTCTACACATGTACACCACATACCACACACACCATTCACTTACACACATACACACCACACACCACACACACACACACACACACACACACACACACACACTCACTCTCTCACTACTGAAGTATCTATCTGTTTATCTATCTATCTATCATCTATCTATCTATCTATTCCGATTTCATAAAAGATGAGGGAGCGCTTGTCACTTAACAACATATGTGTACAGGTGGAACAAATCCTAAGCGTGAGGGAGTTGTGGTCCCACCAGGAGAGCAGCATCCGTTGTCACGGGCACTGTGCAACCCACAAATGAAATTACTAGAAACGTATCATATATCCCTAACTGAATTCAGTGGAATAGCAGAAGACAAGTGATAGTCTTTGTGATTTCCTGCCTGGAAAGATGAGTGTGAGTCAGTACCTGGAATCTAATTACAGGCAAGCCACTAATAAAACCACCAGACACTTGACAATGTGAGAGGGGAAATTGTACAAACAAAATTTATGACAGAGATCCACAGCACTGCTGCAATAAAAGAGTCTCGTTTGAGTGACACTTCCTGAATAGTAATAAAAAATTAGAAGCCCATTCACCCCCCAGGGATATTACCAATATTTACAGCTCCCTTCGTTGTCAGTTGCATGTCATGACCCCAAACCTCCTTTAAGGGAAGAAAAGAAATGTAGCTTCCCTGATCCAAGTACATTTAAAGCAAAGTCTTTAGCCTTAAGGACCTTTTGTTTTTATCCAGGTATAGGTAAGACATTACCTTTTGTAACTCTCCAGAAAAGAGAAAGTTGTTTTGTGAATTAGGTGTGTGTGGACAGCCAACGATGCGCGCGCACGCGCGCGCGCACACACACACACACACACACACACACACACACACACACACACCATTATGAGGTTTTGATTAAAGTCTCTGGTACTGAAGTAATTTTTCAGACAATACAGGCCAAGCACAATACAAAAGAGCAAGCCTTTTTAGGACAGAAGTAAAAAAGCAACCACTAACTTTCTGAAAAGTTAAACTTAATTACTTCTTCTGTGTAGGATTTTAATTGGCCACTGACTTACATAACTCCAACCTCATTACTGAAGATTGACCTTTGCTTTTTATTATTTGATGAGGTTACTAAGAAGGTTCCTGAACACTCATGTAAAATGAAACAGTAGAATACATTGGATGGAATATTCAATAACATTTTTATCCAACTAATATTTCTACAAGTGCAGTTAATCACTGGTTGATATATGTTCTTCAATTCCAAGTAATGATATTTTTTCTACATTAGACTTATAAATTGTGCTTTCATTCTTGGCCATTCTGGTTGAATGGAAACCACAGTATCAAAAAAATGCACAGTTCAGAAACATTCTTATCATTTGTGGTTTAGGTAGAGTTCAGAACCTTTTAATGACTGGGTCTTCATTCTTTGGGGCTAATATCACTTTTAATTGATTTCAGAATGCATTACTAAGAGGTAAGTTCACAGAGTGGAAGACTGTTCTTTTTATCTCTGGCTAACATCAAAAGCTTAGAACATTCAAAGGTAGTCTAATTCTTCCAACTGATGCAAAGACACTCCCTGATATAATGACACTTAGCACCAAAAGGGAAGACAAACAAATCCCCATGGTCATTGGGTACCAGGTTCCATGTAAAGACAAAGGCCTTCCTTAAGAACTTTCATATGACAAGACAGGTATATACAAACAGACCATCAAAAAATAAGCAGACATGAATTTTCTTCTTCCATATTTATCATTTTGACTATGGGGAGGAAAGAGATCTGGAGAACCCTTAAAAGAACAACATCAAAAATTCATGATCCCACTCTTATGCTTTAGCATCTGTCCTGGAGGATAGGGGCCACTGTAAGATCTAACATTCAAGGACTCCAGCCAAGGGCAGCATTAGTTCTCAGCTGTCAGTTATAAAACTGTGTCTCTAGAGCAGTGTTTTCCTCAGCACGAGCCTTCATCCTGCTTGTTCATAAGAAACTTCCCAGCAGCAGGGAAAATACAAACAGCAAGCCATGTCTTAGTTTTTGTGCCAAGAGACTTGAAATTGTGTATGTTTCTACTCCTGAGGCAGCAGGGCTGCTTACTAGAAAAGTAAGATTTACCAAAATTCAATATTAATCAAAGCACAACATGGAAGACTGTGTGCCATATTCTTGCAAGAGTTATGGTCGTCACATGGCTCTCATTAGGCTGCAATGCCCCTGTCTTGCATATGTGTATGCAACTCCGTTAGCATTTGGGATAGATGTTTCAGTATCATAATTTTATTATCATTTTCTTCACTTTTTTCTGCAGCAATTGTATCAGGAGAATTACGATTATGATAGTCTTTATTCTTTTACTTTTTCTATGCTTTTCAAAGTTCCTTTCTTGCCCCCTCTTCCCAGTTCATTAAGCTGCACAGAAATATGAGCAAAATGGATCATTAATATTTGATCGACAAGAAATTTGTTACTGGGATTCAGAGACAGTAGTTAGACTCTGATGATGTTTATTCAAAAGTTTCTTCAGAGGTGGGCATGGTGGCACACTCTTTAATCCCAGCCCCCAGGAGGCAGAGACAGGAACTTGGTCTACAAAGTAAGTTCCAGAATAATCAGGGCTACAGAGAAACTCTGTCTTAAAAAAAAGCAGAACTCCATCCCTGAAAAATAAATAATTAATTAAAAAAAAAAACCAAACTTCTTTAGGTGCCTTCACACACACACACACACACACACACACACACACACACACACACACACACCAGAAATATCATATACATGATCCTGCTGTTCCAGTCTTAGGTACACATCCAAACGAAATGAACTCACCATAGAAGACAGAGTCCAGTGCCAGTGTTTGCTGGGATGCTAGCCACCAATCAGCAGATAAGTAAGAATGCATGGCCTGTTATTCATTCACAAACATGAACAGAAACCTATCATTTGCAGCAAACCAAAGATGGGTTTGGAGGACTTCATATACTTTGATTGGGTGTGAACTATTCCCCCACAGATTCATATGTCTGACATACATGTTTCTGAGAGCACACATGTGTATAGTGTAATAATACAATCATGGAAGTAGTAAAACTAAACATACATGCTAGAAAACAGCAGAATCTTAGTTTTTTTCAATTAGTTATCCATCAGGTAGTATTTGAAGTTGCTAAGCCAAAGCAGTGGGAGATGGGAGCAGGTATGTCCCAGGTCCAAAGGTGAGCAGCTTAGTGTTTATAAGGAAAGCTCTCTGACACAGCAAGCAGGAAACTCATTTAAGCTAACCTAACCGAGTCAAACAATTCCAGATGTGCAGTGATGAAAGGAAAGGTGCTTGGTGTTGGTGTAAGGTTCAGCATAAATAAAGCCTATAACTCTGCACTCCTCCCAATGACTTTCAAGAACGTTGCCTTTGAAGGGCACAAGCTGCTTAGTTGAGGGTTTCTATACCTCACAAGAGGTGACTTGAGAAAAAATAGAGAAGAAATGGACTGAGCACTGGGGATTCTCCTGGGGACACTGCCTGGTTGAAGCCCTGGGCAGGACCTAGGGGAATCTCAGAGTGTGAGGCTGATGAATGCAATCCACTCAATCACACCTTAATCCTCCACTGCTGGGCTGGACCTGAAGCAGCATAGATTTTTCTGTACCCCCTGCCAAGACTCTAATATTCTACATCCTTTCTTCTGAAGGGGAACTGTCTCCAAGGGATTGGAAACAAGTCCTGGAAAGCAGGCCAGCAGTTTCATTATACTAACAAACCAGCCCTGCTCACAGGAATCCTCCTTTCCCTACCCTTGCTGATTCTTCTTTTTATCCCAAATATTTACCTTAATCCCTTTACAACAAGGCCACCAAGGAATGTGTGTGTCTTCCCTATCTGTGGTCTCTCCCCTCTTTGGAAATCCTTTGGTCTCTGGGTTAGCTTATTTTTTCTCCCAGAGGTTTTGTTACCTCCTTACCTTCTGGTTCTCCAATATACTTCTGTTTTAAGCTGTTGACCAGAACTCATTTTTCTCTTCCATGAGGTATGCAAGAAGGATATTTACCTGGACCAGTGACTTAAGGATGTAGATTGTGGTCAGACTCAGAGACATAAATTTCTCATCCTGGCTTTTCTGCTTAAAGCAGTTTTGAGTCACAGTCAGAGCTACATCCACCCCAATGTCAATCAAGTAGAACTGATTCTAGATTCAGTGTAGACTGATCCTAACAAATCTAGACTGCACTTCTCTGCAGATGGAATGGATTCTGGCATTTTCTATCCAACTCCTGTTTATTGAGTTAAGTGGATGCTTGTCCCATCCATGCTGGACAATGAGACTTGACTGAGAAGGCACCACTAGCTAAATTTCAGAGATGCTAGCAAGGAATCCCAGCCTTCCTAATGATATTCTGATATATTCATAGACAAGAGCCTAATATAATTGTCATCAGAGAGGCTTTATCCAGCCCAATGCGGCTCAACACAACACCGAGAAACGAAATATAAGACTAATATTCTGAGAGTAGGGTTACAAATTCCTGGGACCCTGTGAGAGAAGCAGGAATAAGTTGTAGCTTCTTTGTAATGTGGACTTATATTCCTAGTGAGCATCCCCTGGGCTTGTGACCTGTGGCTCAGCACTGTGTTTCTACAACGAATCTATGTTTTCATTTGTACTTGGGATTCTATGTAAAGTTGAAAGGCCCATGAATAAGTTGGTTTCACAATGGTCAGAGAAAGTCTTTGTCTCTCAGCATGACTTGATGATTGATTTCTGACTCAAATCACTTCTTTTGTACATGGCAAAGTTAGGAATGGGTTCTTCATGCAACAAGATAATTGACCATTAGAACAAGGCTGGATGAGTTGTGAGACAGGCTGGTTATCACCAACTGGAAAGCAGTAGGGCAAATCCTTGGATCTGGACTCAGGGCCTGGGAAGGATCCTTTCTTATGACAGTTGTGTGACTTAAGGGTGTTTTTGGAGCTTTGGGGCTTTTGTCTTTCAGTGATATGATTATTTTGGATGTTCTCTGTTTCCCATCTTTCAAGACCATGGTTCTAAGCAACATCTTTCTGGTAACACAGTGGCTACCCTTCCTTTGTGTCCTTACCAGTTCATGCTTTCTAGATGTTCCTTTTGCATACCTTATCTTTAACTAAGAAACTTTTGGGTGTCTATGTATGTATGTATGTATGTATGTATCTATATATCATCTACTGTATCATCTATGTCATCTATATTTTTACCTACACCTACATTTACACATACATCTGTATGATATATCTGTAAGTTATCTTGAATGATCATTTGTAGAGTGAGGGCAAGATCAGAATTGTAAGCAGTAGGAAGTTGAGGAATTACATTTGATTGTAAGTTTTTTGATACAGTGTTACTGACAGTTACAATTTTCACATGCCCTACTCTCTTGATTAAAGGTAATAGTTTGCTGAATTGTGTATATTTTGTATAAGTATATATACATATAAATATATACATATATATGAAGATATTTAAAAATATAGGTACATATATATAATACAATGTGTAATACATATTTTTGGTGGAAACAGGTTTCACAGTCTACTATGTGAGTAAATAAAGTATAGTTCGGATTAAACATATTGCAATCAAAGTCTGGAGGAGAACACTACCTTTCTTCATTCCTCAAATGTGTCCGGTGTTTTATAAGTCATTGTTGGTGTCCCTTTCCTTTCATCTTTTGTCGAAAAAGATCCTGCTCAAGCTTGACGATTTCAACCAAACAGGGTCTGCATTCATTCTATAAGAAGTTTATCAAAGTTAACAGTGTCCTATAACACATTGTATGCTGGGAAAATCATGTACTACATCATCCTTACTGAAAATAGTCTAGAGAAGACTAGTACCATAATGCACATGACATATGTATAGTATAGCAGAACAGGATCACTCTTCAAATAATTGAATTATGCTACTTTATAGAATACACAGAACGCTACTATACAATAGATTTGTATGTGATATGTGAGAAGGAACTCAAAGAGTTTCAGCCTATTTCAGGCTCTAAAGGAGTTAGTGTTAACTAGGACATGGTGAGGCTTAGTCTTGCTTGACTATTTGATGGAATAGGCCTATAGTCTGGGGCATGAGTATATTTCCAAACAGGAGTAACTAGGGGGAAAGACTCTCCCTCAAAATAAGAAGGCTCCTCCGGCAGCAGCCAGATGTAAAGATGTCCAGGAAAGGTCAGTGCTTCTTGCTTCTTTCTATGTTTATTCTACTGTAGCTGCTGCCACCACATGGACTGGACTGCAGATTCCTCACCCTTCCAAAGGGTACTGAAGACCAACAGCTCTTGAGGAATCCTCTAAGTCTAACGCACATTGTGACTGCTGAAGCACATATCCTGGAGGGCATTATGGCATCTTTCGATTCTAAATCTATCCAGTTTTTATATGGTCAGTGTTGAACTCTCTAGACCGTAGTGTGTCAGCCAATCTAATAAATCCCTTTTCATGATCTATAGCCATTCAATTTACCCATACAGGTCCTAGATAGATACTAATGGAGAAGAGGAGGTTTATAAGCAAAAATATCAGTGAGAGGCTTGGGATTTTCCAATCAGAAGGGCAGGGTGTATGAGAGAGAGAGAGCTTAGAATTTAAGAGGATGTTGAGCCACTTTCTCTTCTTTGGTTGGTGTTTTTCCTTCCCATAGTGTTACCTGAAAGGCAGTTTTCATGAGCTCAGTGCACTTTGTTTGTCTGGTGATTTCTCATTCTCATGACAAACTGAGAACAATGCCTTGTCTTTGTACATATGTCTCTTTTAAGCACACGTATAGTGGATGTGTTTTGGTTGGCATATCTAAGTCAAACAAAACAACCAAACCAAACCAAAATGATCCACCCACACACACACACACCCTGCCGCCTTTCCTGGAGCATGTCTCTCAGACAGAAGTGTGTAGCTACAGGTAAACTACAGAAAAAGAAATGTGGTGGTCTTGATATTTATTCTTTGATTTTTTTTGTTTTCTTTTTTTTGTTTTGTTTTTTTTGTAAACAAAAGGGCAGATCAGAATCATCTGTGGATTTGTGCATGGAACTTGGTTTTTCCAGATAGAAAATTTAAAAGTTATACACAGTGGGTTTACTGACTGGAAGGAGAATGAAACAGTGAGGCTTTTCTGAAATGTGAAAAATGTCAACCAAATCTCTATCACAGGGATGCTATAACCTTATGATTCTGAAATAAATGTTAGGGAATTAATCAGAAGGCCGCTTGTGCTTCTTGCTGTTGTGCCGGTTGCTACTGAACTGTATGTAGTCAATCTTTGGAGAGCTCAGCTCACAGAGTCCGCTGTGCATGTATGGAGGTGAGCCACAGCCCTGCTGACACATTACTGCTTTAAGTGTTGGAGGGCTTATTTTCAGAATGGCAGAATTTGGTGAATAATCACAAAACTTGACTTTCGGCTGTATTCCCCATTTCCCCCACTCTGCAAGCAAGCCGCCTTCCTCTCCAGCACAGCTTGCAAGTGTGTGAAGCTGCTGCCATCTTCGACCATCTCTATGAAGTCTACTTTTTACAGACTCAGGACAATCTAATCTCCATTGCTTCACTTTGCTCCAGCAAGTAGTTACATTTTCCTCTCAATTTGTTTCAACCTCTTCAAAAGGAGCTGTCTAAACAAGGGTTTACATTGTTTCTGAATCCATTTCAACATCTTTGTACCTGAATCTGGTTTCTCAACAGAACACTCTTGAAGATAATACCACTATCCTTGAAATCAAAGCTGGAAAACAGCGATTATATTCTGGGCTGTAGAAGTGCCTCTCCACTTCCCATGATGTTCAGCCCTATCTCACGTTTTCATGTTCTTTGCCATGTCTTGGTTGAACTGCCTGGAGTCTGCTCACCGGGGACTCTGTATACTCTCCCGGGTTCTTCTTTCTCTTCTTCAATTTACCACTTGCATTTTCTTTTCTTAAAGATTTACTTTGATTATTTAATTATGTGTAGATGTCTGCATGTGGGCATGTGAATGTGAATTCAGGTGTCTTTGGAGGCCAGAGGCATTGGAACACATGGAGTTGGACTCAGAGATGGCTGTACATCACCTGACATGGTTGCTTGGAACCGAGCTGGCTCCTCTGGAAGAGCATCAAGCGCTTTTAACCAGCGAGTCCTGTCTCCAGCCTCTGCCTGTTCTTCTTATTCTGATTTCTCAATGCACACCGACTTTAGCATCCTCTCTGAGTACTCCACACTCCTTAGCAGCAAGATATTTCTCAAAAGATTGGAACTGCTTTTCCAGGAATACAATTTCCAAGTGTTGCTATTATCTGGGTTTTTTCTAAGTCAGAGTTTCTTGAATCCAGGTACCTAAAATGGTCATAAACTCCTGATCTTCGTGTCATGCCCCCAGTACAGGAGTTACAGATATGTGCTACAATTTCTGGCTTGCAATGTCAAGCATACTATGGTTTTAGCTCTTCTTCCAGGATGATGTAAACACCAAGGGGTGGCCTCAGTAGAGCCAGCAGGTTCCATCTTTATCTTTTCCTCTTAATGTGTGAGAAACATGAATAAGTTGTTCCAACTACAAATCCACAAACCCATTTATGAGTAAGGCTAATGTGTAAGAGAAATATAAAAACAGAATACAATTCTACGCATTGTAAACTGAGGCAGTTTCATCATCTATACATGAACCCAAGTCACTAATGCTATGGCTTAATACTGACTTCAAGTCTTGGAGCAGAGCATGAACTTCAGAGGTATGTGCTGCTTGTAAGAGCATGTGGGTTCTGCTTCCTGCAGCAACTTATAAAGCTGTTTATTTCTTTTTAAGATATCACCCACATATTTTATGCTCTGTATTTACAGTTAATCAGAAGTTCACTCTATTGGATTTTTGATTGTTCATTAAAAATCGCTCTTCTGAGGCATAATTAGAAGCAGCGAGGACACATTTGTCAGGTTGACGCTCATCTCATTTGTATTCCAAGTCTACACACACTCTGATTTGCCGCCATCACTGTTTGCCTCCTGCACCAGGATAAGTTGTCAAGTCACCGCCATCTGTTGTGCTCCAATTGCTATTCTCCCAAACTCTCTGCTGATCCAAGACTTAAGTGTAAAGCACAGTGAGCAGCTGGAGAAGGGTCCTCCGTGCTCTACTCCCAGCACTGAACCACTCAGCTCTAACTGTTCAAGTTCCCTGCATGCGCAACTCAAAATGGCATTTCCATTTGTATTCTGTTACAGAAGTATTACTGATAATATTGGCATATGCGTGTCAATAATATGCACAACTGTGAATGGAATTCAAAATAATTCAGAATCTTATTTCCTCCTCCTCCTCCTCCTCCTCCTCCTCCTCCTCCTCCTCTTCCTCCTCCTCCTCCTCCTCCTCTTCTCTCTTCTTCTTCTTCCTCTCCTCCTCCTCCTCCTCTTCTCTCTTCTTCTTCTTCCTCTCCTCCTCCTCCTCCTCTTCTTTCTTCTTCTTCTTCCTCTTCTCCTCCTCCTCCTCCTCCTCTTGTTTCTCCTCCTCCTCCTCCTCCTCCTCCTCCTCCTCCTCCTCCTCCTCCTCCTCCTCCTCCTTCTTCTTCTTCTTCTTCAATAATCTATGCCAAAATGAGTAAAAACTTTAAGGGGCCTGTAAAGTAAAATTATGACAGTTAAGGAGAACAGACTTTGTTATTTTTGCAGTAGTAATGATAATCTCAATAATCAAACAGGTATGAATGTTTCCCCAGAATCTGCAACAATTTCATATAGTGAATAATGTCTCCCCCTATTCTAGAAACATCTTAGCCTGGAAGGTTAGTGGCTTACAATTCCATTGTGTTGATCTGTGCCAAGGTTTCAGCTGACTTTCCCTTTCCCCTGATTTCATGTTTCTACCTGTATCACAGTTTGTTAAAAAGATAAAGCAAAGGAGAGAGAGAGAGACAGAGAGAGAGAGAGACAGAGAGAGAGAGAGAGAGAGAGAGAGAGAGAACTCAGAAGTAAGGCTTGGTGCCACCAAAGTGATCTGTGAGAAAGGGACTAGATGAATATTTTTCCCCTTTTTTGTTGTTTGAGACGGTGTCTCACGTAGCTGGGCTAGCCTTGAATTTATTATGTAGCCAAGGATGAGTATGAACTCCTGATCTCCCTGCCTTTGCCTCCTGCATGCTGGAATCACAGGCTTGTTCCACACTACACATTGGTAACAAATGGACAGATCCTTTAACCATTACTCTCTTGTTTATTTATTTTTTATCTTCTCTCTTTTTAGACTATTTAATAGTTCCAAATACACAAAAACAAAACCAACAACTCTAGCAGCAGAGCTTTGCAAACAGGAAACTCAGAAACAGTAGTGATTTGCTACACATATGGCAAGATAAACTCTCTCCCCAGGCTATGAACCAGCATTACAAAAAGGAACAAGTAAGTTTTTAAAATCATGATCATAAAAGCATACCCCTGGAGCGAGTATAAAATATTGAATTAAGTAGGTTTTGCAGTATGAGAAAAAATGAAAATAATAGATACCAGTGTAATCCATAGGAGATTAAAACATCTATGTACTAAAAGTTGCATAATGAGATAAATTTTCCCTTTTGAGTCAAGGTGTTCAAATCCTAAGGCTATATAGTCATCACGAGTAAGGTTCTGCACAAAGTGAAATAAATATTCCTTTAAAATTAAATTAAAAGCCATTTGCTCTTTTAGTTCTAATTCCATCATTTGGGGGGGGAGAAAGGGGGAGGTTTGGTGGGAGAAAAGCACATAAACCATAACAAATACTGAATATGTAAGAGTTAATGGAAACTCTAGAACTTCTGACCCAAATTCCTACTCTGACTGTTCACTGAGTTGTGTAGACTTTGCATCTGGTTCATTTTGATGTACGCTGTTTTTTTTTTTTTTTTTTTATTTTTAACATTTTAATAATAAAATTTTATTTAAAAAACATTATAATTAAATCATTTTTATTAATAAAAGCAAATGATACTAGAAAAATTAAGAAGGGGATTGATTCTAAATTTCCTGACTTAGAACTGAATTTAAGGAAACATACCCCAAAGACCTTATCACCAAATCAGGTCTTCAAAGTCAGGGTCAAGGCTTTGAGAGCGTAAACTTAGGATATCACAATTTGTCTGTATCAAATTGTTTTCCTAAGCAGAATTTTTATTCTTCCTTTTGGGACCAGGAAGAAGAACTTCCTTGCACACTCAGAAAATGATGTCAGCTGTGCTCACTGGCAATGGTCTTGAGAAAAAAGGAGACAAGGTGTCCCCATATGGACAACAGTGGCTAATGGAGAAACGGGGAATTCCAAAAGCTGGAGAAAATAAAGTAAATGCTCACTTTTGAGAGCATACTTTGAAACGAGGAAAATAATGGCTGGTATCACATGAGAACAATCTGTTTGGGTAATATTTTACAAATTGAACTTAAAAGTGCCCCCACAATCTATAAGATAAGGGAAAAAATCGATCATAAGCTACTGAATTCCAAATCTTCTGCTTCCTGTGAGTATCTGCTTGGAAATGGTTAAAACAAAACCATTTTTTCTTCAGCTCTGTTTTCTTTCTTATATAGGACACAGAAAATTCAATCATTTTATTTTGTATTTTTCCTTTCCTTTGGCAGGACAGTACAGGAATTTGCCCTTAAACACCCCCCCCCCATTCCATCCTCACATTTCTATTCTCACATCTGTCCTGACTGTATCACAATGCCCAGTGACAGTATGTACTTTGGGAATACAGACTGGATGAATTAACAATTGACAGATACTTACCACATGTCTGTCTGTTCTAGCTACTAAGATGAAAGTGGGAAAAGTCACTGGCCCCAAACAGCTAAATGTGTACTCTGGAAAATAGAAGGAGAAGCCACAAAACAGTATAATAAGCAATGAGAGTTATTCACTGGTTTTAATGGTAGGAAGAGGTGCTACAACCCCCGTGGGAGAGACCATTTGATTCCTCTGGGTTTGACGAAGTCTTCAAGGTCATATAAAAGAGAGTCAAAGGAAGAAATAAACAAACAAGCCTGTCAGGTAGAGACAAACTAGAAGAGAGTGGTTTTGTGTCATGGGCCTAAGTTTAACTGATAAATGTCCAGACATGCATTAGAAAGGTAGTCAGTAGTTAGGTCATGAAAGAGCTAATGTGCTATGCCTTCACAAAGGAATTTTGATTTCATTATTGTCTGTTTAAGTGATAAAAAAAAATAAAAGGTGTAAACTCAGGGGTTATAACCAGATTCATGTTGTATATAGTTTATATGAGTTCAAGATTGGAGAGAGGGAGATCGTGCTTGACATGGACTTAGAGGGGGATGGGGGGGGGACAATCACTTTGGTCTTCTAAACTAAACTATTTCAAGAGAGAAATAGGGAATGGTAGCTTGTCTCCCTAAGAGGAAAGTAGAAGTCTTTATTACCAGTTACCGAGATTCCAGGGCCATTTCTCAGTTTAAATCAGCACATCCTGAATGTTACAGAAATCCCTATGAGGACTCTGGTGGACAGAAGTTCCATGAGTCACTAGAACTGGAAATCATTTGCATGTATGAGAGAATGTGACACTGCAGAGTTGAATATACAATCCCTAGGGTGTGGTGAGCCAAGCTTAAAAGTAAGCTACATTGTTGCTTGAGAGAACCAGGAAGAAATTGAATTCTGAGTTTGTAGCTATAAGGGAAGGAGTCAGATATGGGAAGGCTAGCTGATATATGGACAGCTTTTGGTACTTGGAAAGGTAGTGATAAGAAATGGAAGCGCCGCCTTTCCGCCGCTCGCCCCTCCTGCAGTCTGAGGCCTGCGGGTAAGTGCACCCAGGAGCCCCCCAGACACATTCTGGGGGATCCATAGACCCATAGCCAGCGCTAGCACGCCCCTTCCGCCGCTCGCCCCTCCTGCAGTCTGAGGCCTGAGAGTGAGTGCACCTAGGAGCCCCCCAGACACATTCTGGGGGATCCATAGAACCCATAGCCGGTGCTAGCACGCTCCTTCTGCTGCTCGCCCCCCCTCCGGCCTGAGGCCTGCAGGGTCTGAGCCCCAGACCAGACCTCTACCAGGTCTGCAGTTGTGTGGACCCCGGATTCCACCTGAAACATACTGGAAGGTCCGATCAACCCAGAGCCACAGAGGAACAACTGAGCTCAGAGTGTCAGACAACATACCCTGAGATATCCAAGAGGAGACACTGCACCCAGAACAGCAGACATCTAGCTGGACTGCTACCTTGGAGGCACCATATCCTGAGGCATCCTAGAGATACCACTGTAATCAGGGCAGCTGGAAAAAAATCACAAAGACATCTGGACTCCTAGAAGACCAAACAAAAGCGAGACAACTGGAAAGACAGGCTTCAATCAGAGACAGAAGTACAGGTAACACTAGAATTAATCAGATGGCAAAAGGCAGGCGCAAGAACGTAAGCAACAGAAACCAAAGTTACATGGCATCATCAGAACCCAGTTCCCCCATCATAGCAAGCCCTGAACACCCCATCACACCAGAAAGGCAGGATTCAGAATTAAAATCACTTCTCATGATGATGATAGAGGACTTTAAGAAAGACATAAATAACACTCTCAAAGAACAGATAGAAACCCTTAGAGAGGAAACACAAAAATCCCTTAAGGAATTACAAGAAAATGCAACCAAACGGGAGAAGGAATTAAACAAAACCATGCAGGATCTAAAAACGGAAGTAGAAACAATAAAGAAATCACAAAGGGAGAACACCCTGGAGATAGAAAACTTAAAAAAACGACCAGGAGTCATAGATACAAGTATTACCAACAGAATACAAGAGATGGAAGAGAGAATCTCATGTGCAGAAGATACCATGGAAAACATTGACACAACTGTCAAAGAAAATGCAAAATACAAAAAGCTACTAACCCAAAATATACAAGAAATCCAAGACACAATGAGAAGGCCAAACCTAAGGATAATAGGAATAGATGAGGGGGAAGACTCCCAACTTAAAGGACCAGTAAATATTCTCAACAAAATTATAGAGGAAAACTTCCCTCACCTAAAGAAAGAGATGTCCATAAATATACAAGAAGCCTACAGAACTCCAAATAGTTTAGACCAGAAAAGAAATACTTCCCGCCACATAATAGTCAAAACATCAAATGTACAAAACAAAGAAAAAATACTAAAAGCAGTAAGGGAAAAAGGCAAAGTAACATATAAAGGCAGACCTATAAGAATTACACCAGACTTTTCACCAGAGACCATAAAAGCCAGAAGATCCTGGACTGATATCATACAGACCCTAAAAGAACATAAATGTCAGCCCAGACTACTATACCCAGCAAAACTCTCAATCATTATTGATGGAGAAACCAAAATATTCCATGACAAATCCAAATTTACACAGTATCTCAACACAAACCCAGCACTTCAACGGATAATTGGTGGAAAACTCCATCACAAGGAGGGAAACTACAACCTGGAAAAAGCAGGAAAGTAATCCTCCAAAAACCGTAAAAGAAGGTAGTTACACAAACATATCTCCATTGCCAATAACAAAAATAACAGGAAACAACACTCATTTTTCCTTAATATCTCTTAATATCAATGGACTCAATTCTCCAGTAAAAAGACATAGACTATCAGACTGGATACGTAAACAGGACCCAACATTTTGCTGCATTCAGGAAACGCACCTCTGTGGAAAGGACAGACACTACCTCAGAGTAAAAGGTTGGAAAACAATCTACCAAGCAAATGGTCCCAAGAAACAAGCTGGAGTAGCGATTCTAATATCAAATAAAATCAGTTTTCAACCAGAAGTAATCAAAAAAGATAAAGAAGGACACTTCATATTCATGAAAGTAAAAATGTACCAAGAGGAACTTGCAATTCTCAACATCTATGCCCCAAATGTAAGGGCACCCACATACATAAAAGACACATTACTAAAACTTAAAGCATACATTGCACCCTACACAATAATAGTGGGAGATTTCAACACCCCACTCTCAGCTATGGACAGATCATGGAAACAGAAACTAAATCGAGACACAATGAAACTAACAGAAGTTATGAACCAATTGGACTTAACTGACATCTATAGAACATTTCATCCTAAAACAAAAGAATACACCTTCTTCTCAGCACCTCATGGTACCTTCTCGAAAATAGACCATATAATTGGTCACAAAACAGGCCTCAACAGATACAAAAAGATTGAAATAATCCCCAGCACCTTATCAGACCACCATGGATTAAGACTTGTCTTTGACATGGACAAAAATATCAGAAAACCGACATACACTTGGCAACTGAACAATGCTCTACTCAATGATAACTTGGTCAAGGAAGAAATTAAGAAAGAAATTAAAGACTTTTTAGATTTAAATGAAAATGAGGACACATCATATCAAAACATGTGGGACTCATTGAAAGCAGTACTAAGAGGAAAAATCATAGCTCTAAGTGCTCACAAAAAGAAAGTGGAAAGAGCATACATCAACAACTTGACAGCAAACCTGAAAGCATTAGAACAAAAAGAAGCTAGTATACCCAAGAGGAGTAGACGGCAGGAAATAGTCAAACTCAGGGCTGAAATCAACCAAGTCGAAACAAAAAGAACTATACAAAATATCAACAAAACCAGGAGCTGGTTCTTTGAGAAAATCAACAAGATAGACAAACCCTTAGCCAGACTAACCAAAGGGCGCAGAGACAGCATTCAAATTAATAAAATCAGAACTGAAAAGGGAGACATAACAACAGAAACAGAGGAAATTAAAAAAATTATCAGATCCTACTACAAAGGCCTATACTCAACAAAATTGGAAAATCTGGAGGAAATGGACAATTTTCTAGATAGATACCAGGTACCAAAGTTAAATGAGGAGCAGATAAACCACCTAAACAGTCCCATAACGCCTAAAGAAATAGACACAATCATTAAAAATCTTCCCACCAAAAAAATGTCCGGGGCCAGATGGTTTCAGTGCAGAATTCTTTCAGACCTTCAAGGAAGACCTAATACCAATCCTCTTCAAGTTATTCCATCGAATAGAAACAGAAGGAACACTACCCAATTCATTCTATGAAGCTACCATTACACTCATACCTAAACCACAGAAAGACCCAACAAAGAAAGAGAACTACAGACCAATCTCTCTTATGAATATTGATGCAAAAATACTCAATAAAATTCTTGCAAACCGAATCCAACAACACATCAAAACAATTATCCATCAAGATCAAGTAGGCTTTATCCCAGGAATGCAGGGATGGTTCAATATTCGGAAATCCATCAATGTAATCCACTACATAAATAAACTCAAAGAGAAAAACCACATGGTCATATCACTAGATGCTGAGAAAGCATTTGACAAAATTCAACATCCCTTCATGTTAAAAGTCTTGGAAAGATCAGGAATTCAAGGCCCATATCTAAACATAGTAAAAGCAATATACAGCAAGCCAGTAGCCAACATCAAACTAAATGGAGAGAAACTTGAAGCAATCCCACTAAGATCAGGGACTAGGCAAGGCTGCCCACTCTCACCTTACCTATTCAATATAGTACTGGAAGTCTTAGCTAGAGCAATTAGACAACAAAAGGAAGTCAAAGGTATACAGATAGGAAAGGAAGAAGTCAAAATTTCACTATTTGCAGATGATATGATAGTATACTTAAGTGAACCTAAAACTTCCACCAGAGAACTCCTAAACCTAATAAACAACTTTAGCAATGTGGCTGGATATAAAATCAACTCAAACAAATCAGTAGCCTTCCTCTACTCAAAGGATAAACAGGCAGAGAAAGAAATCAGGGAAATGACACCCTTTACAATAGCCACGAATAAAATAAATTATCTTGGAGTGAATCTAACAAAGCAAGTGAAAGATCTGTATGACAAGAACTTCAAGTCTCTCAAGAAAGAAATTGAAGAACATCTCAGAAGATGGAAAGATCTCCCATGCTCCTGGATTGGCAGGATTAACTTAGTAAAAATGGCTATCCTGCCAAAAGCAATCTATAGATTCAATGCAATACCCATCAAAATTCCAAATCAATTCTTCATAGAGATAGAAAGAGCAATTTACAAATTCATTTGGAATAACAAAAAACCTAGGATAGCGAGAACTATTCTCAACAATAAAAGAACCTCTGGGGGAATCACCATCCCGGACCTCAAACTGTACTACAGAGCAGTAGTGATAAAAACTGCTTGGTATTGGTACAGAGACAGAAAGGACGATCAATGGAACAGAATTGAAGACCCAGAAATGAACCCGCATACCTATGGTCACTTGATATTTGACAAGGGAGCTAAATTCATCCAGTGGAAAAAGGACAGCATTTTCAACAAGTGGTGCTGGCTCAACTGGAGGTCAACATGTAGAAGAATCCAAATTAATCCATTCTTATCCCCTTGCACAAAGCTCAACTCCAAGTGGATAAAGGACCTTCACATAAAGCCAGGTACACTGAAAATATTAGAAGAGAAGTTGGGGAAGACCCTCGAATACCTAGGCACAGGGGAAAAGTTCCTGAACAGAACACCAATGGCTTATGCTCTAAGATCAAGAATCGACAAATGGGACCTCATCAAATTGCAAAGCTTCTGTAAGGCAAAGGACACTGTCAACAAGACAAAACGGCAACCAACAGATTGGGAAAAGATCATTACCAATCCTACATCTGATAGGGGGCTAATATCTAATATTTACAAAGAACTCAAGAAATTAGATGCCAAACAACAAAATAACCCCATTAAAAAATGGGGTACAGAGCTAAACAAAGAATTCTCAACTGAGGAAACTCGAATGGCCGAGAAGCACCTTAAGAAATGCTCAACATCCTTAGTCATCAGGGAAATGCAAATCAAAACAACACTGAGATACCACCTCACACCAGTCAGAATGGCTAAGATCAAAAACTCAGGTGATAGTAGATGTTGGCGAGGATGTGAAGAAAGAGGATCACTCCTGCATTGTTGGTGGGGTTGCAAGCTGGTACAACCACTTTGGAAGTCAGTCTGGCGGTTCCTCAGAAAATTGGACATAGCACTACCTGAGGACCCAGCTATACCACTCCTGGGTATATACCCAGAAAATGCCTCAACAAATAACAAAGACATATGCTCCACTATGTTCATAGCAGCCCTATTTATAATAGCCAGAAGCTGGAAAGAACCCAGATGCCCTTCAACAGAGGAATGGATACAAAAAATGTGGTACATTTATACAATGGAATATTACTCAGCTATTAAAAATAATGAATTCGAGAAATTCTTAGGTAAATGGATGGATCTAGAAAATATCATCCTGAGTGAGGTAACCCAATCACAAAAGAACACACATGGTATTTACTCACTGATAAGCGGAGATTAGCCCAAAAGTTTGAAACAACAAAGATTCAACTACCAGACGACATGAAGCTCATGAAGAAGAAAGAACAAGTGAGGATGCCTAGGTCTTTCTTAGAAGGAGTAACTAAATAACCAAGGGAGCAAATATGGAGACAAAGTGTGGGTCAGAATCTGAAGGGGGGGTTGTAGGGAGACCATTGTGTCTGGGTATTCATTCCATAGGCAATCATCAAAAATAGACGCTGATAGGGATGTCAGGATGGGAAAGCTGACAGCAGCCTGATAAGGCTGTCTCCTTAGAGGTCTCTCAGAGTCGGACATACCCAGAGACAGGTACCCACAGCTATCCATTAATATGATCAAAGTTCCCAATGGAGGAGTCAGAGAGTAAATTGAAGGAACCGTGAACCATAAGGGCTGGTGGCCCTGTGAGGAGAGCAAGAATACCAACCAGCCAGAGCTCCCCAGGGTCTAAACCACCAGCCCAGGAGCACATAGGGAGAGACACATGACTCCAGCTGTATATGTAGGGGAGGATGGCCCTGTTGGGCATAGGTGGGAGACAAGATCATTGGTACCCTGAAGGCTGAGCACTGAGGGGGGGGAATCTGAGGGTGGGGAGGGAGGCTGGGGGTAGGTGGGTAAACACCTTCATAGAGGCAGGAGGAGGGAGGATGGGATAAGGGGTTCCTGGGTGGTGGGGGAAATATGGTAAGGGGATAAAATTTGAAATGTAAATATTATATCCAATAAAAGGGGAAAAATAGAAAAGCGGTTAGAACCAACATTCTTAATAAAATGTCAGCCCTCTTTAAAAAAAAAAAAAAACCTATCTTGATACTAAAATTTGTTTTGAGAATTGTATATTGCAGAATGATCAACCTTGGTGTATCTACTCAACAAGCAAGCTGGGCAGACCTGCTCAAACCTCTGAGGTCCATGAATTCTATCTGGAGGCAGCGAAGACACAGCATCAGAGGATTGTCAACTTGCACTCCCCCCCACCCCTCTTCTAATATCTCAACGCCCATAATCAGCTTGAAGAAGCTAATGATGAGTCAGCGCCCCTATTCCCTGGGCATGGGGACTAAGGTGGTAAATGTTGGGCTGTCTCCCTAGGAAAAAGTAGTGGTTTTGTCGGAATAGAGAGGATTAGCTAGGGTTTATTGCATAGCCATAACCTATTAGTAGAAATCTGTATAATTAATATCAAGATGAAGATATAAATTCTTAAATGGCACCAATTTACTTTGTTTACAAATTTTAAGGTTTTCAGTGGCATGAGCTTTTTAGTGATATAAGAGTGAGATGAATATTGTTACTCTCATAGGCATTGTACCAGTATAACACACTTAGGAATACAAAACTTAGACCCAGTCCTTCTTTAACTTTTTTAACTGATTTGAGATGGTCAGCCTGTGAGTTAAGGGACTATAGCAAATTCATGACTTGGAGTTTATTATAAGGGTGTTCTCTATGTTTTATTTAGAAATAGCTGAGTGGAGTTAACAGGCAACACTCCAGATTACCTTACATGGATAGCTGGTTTTCAAAACATCAGAAATCCTTAGAATTGACATGACAAACATTTCAGTATTAATGTTCATTTTCATTAGAGACCTGTCTGCTCCGGACAGCTTCCTATGTTAAACTCTAAGAAGAAATTGAGCATCCTTGGAGTTACTCCAGTTGTGGTGAGACAGCCACTAGGCAAGAATTGCCACTTTCCTTCTACAGACAAATTACTGTCCAGAAAAGGACACACTTGCAGAATAGTCGACTGATTATATCTGCCTAGACAGAGTAATCAGCCCTTAATAATTCTGCAGCACTAAGGTCTGTCAGATGATCCTGGGCCAGAAGGCAGAAGAACAGATGCTCCAACGTTTCGAAGTAGAGCGAGTGTCCAGGTGTTCAGAGGTCTCTATAAATTGGCTAAGTTTTAGAAGCTATGCTTGGTGCTTCCCACAATTATAGTCAACTCAGTCATTCTGGATTTCTGATGGGGTTGAAAACTTATAGCTATTTACTTTGAGAGAAAAGATCTGAGTGTATGGTCATCAGCTGACATTCATCCTAAAGCCAAGGAAAAAGCCAGGTTCAGAACTAAGTGTTTTAATTAGGATAGATGACAGAGGTGCTGGTTAGTCAACAAAAGGATGGACTGGGTATTAGGACTATCTTGTACCTCACTGGTACAAATAGGCACAATTATGCTCTAATTGTATTTTGAGAGAAAAGTTTCCTTTTAACAGGAAGGGTGATATGTAGGAGGAGCTAAGGTGGGAGGAGTACTGAGAGGAAGAAAAGGAGTAAGAAGAGGAGAAGAAGAAGGAGAGGAGAAGCTAGGTGATGAAAGAGAGATAGAGGGGGGAAACAGGGAAGCAGATGTTTATGTATCTCCACCAGTCAAAGATAGTTGATATATCTAGGTTGGGTAGTGGGTTACACCTCTGATTGAACAATACCAAACTTATAAAGCCTATGATTAACATTTCTTAAAAAAATGTATAAATGCAAAAAGGAAAAGGGGGCATGGGATAGGGGTTTTCTAAGGGGGGGGGGGAATGGGGAAACGGGATGGTATCTGAAGTGTAAATGAAAGATCTAATAAAAAAAAAAAAAAAAAAAAAGAAAGGGAAGCGCCTGGAAAAAATTAGTTCTCAAGCAGAAAAAAAAAGGTCTTTAGGAAGAATCCAGAAATCAGAGAGAGACTCTTCCAGAACCAACCCCTCAATAGTTAAAATTGAGACATATTTTAACCTAACAAAATCAATCCTAAAACTAAGGACACCATTCTAGTATTGATTATCAACACTTCTAAACTAAGGGGTAACTAGTAGGTGAATAGATAATCTCCAGTTGAAAGGGAAATTTCCCATGGGTTGGAGTATAAGGTTGCCTCTCCACTGAAGCCATGTTTCCTCCAGATATGCGTGGAGGCGCAAACCACAGACAATATCTTAAAGGGGTTTTGTTGCAGCTTTGGATACACAAAGCTATTGAAGAAAAACACACCAAACCAGAAATGAAGAAGGAAATTGACTTTGACAGATTGTGTGGCTGCTTGATGCCTAAGGTCAGCTGAGGACCTCCAGTCTTCCTCTGGCTGAGCAGACTGAAGAAGCTGGTCAGTTTCCCATGGTGAGCACCTTAAATATATCCTCACTTTAAGAGGACTAGCTGTTATGATCAGATGTTAGGACATGGAGAACACTCACCAGATTCCTCCCCAGGGATGGGATTCTCTTAGAGAAACAACTGCTACTCTGGAGAAGTACTGTACACCTTTCCAACTTTCTATTTATGAGTGATTAGTGGTTGTTTTGTTCCTATTATAACATTTATTTATGTTTCAGAAAGGAGCAAATATCATACTTTAAATTTGTTATTCCCTAGATAAAGACTCCACCTGCAAATATAACACCCATGCTGCTGCAAATAACCAGGATGTTATTTTTAACTCCCATGAGCCCAGAGCTTGATGCCAAGGTCACATGAAGGCTTGGAATTTTTTTGTATGTATTGAGATGAGGATACAATTTAATATAGAACTGAGGGTGAGATAAATATTAAGTGATATTGAAGGGTAGATCCTATTGGAAGGTGTGACTACTGCCAAATACTTGAGGTTCTCTTTTTTTTTTTTTTTTTTTTTTTTAATACTTTGGACTTCCTCTTGTTTGTATCAGACCTTGTGACTAACCTTGATCAATGAACTGTAATTAGTGATTTATCATAAACATGAGACTTTGACAGTAAATAGAGATGTTCAAGGTTGTGCATACTTATCCTGGATCCTTGTGTAGAGAGAGAGAGAGAACCCTGTTACAGATAAACTTTAGAACAACTGTGAAACAAAGCTTGCTATTTCTAAGTGTTAAGAGTTAGAGGTCTTTGGTGCTACAGCACAGCTTTTGCTAACAGAGTTAGCCACCAATACAAACTCTCATGACTGTTTCTTGTTTGCAGAAGAAAACCATCCCACCAACATCTACTTGAATTAGTGAATGATCACAGACAGTTACTCTAGAGGTTATATTAATTAAAGGATTCAACTCTTCCCACTGAATTAAATTTAGAATCACACAGAGTTTTCTTTTTTGACAAAGGGTATTGACTATTTTTTACAGGGCACTGCTAATTGTATAAGAAGAGACTAATGACTAAATTGAAAAAATATGCAATGTTAATGAGCACATGAAATGTAAAAAAAAAAAGGAACTGGATTATTACCATGAGAAAAGATGACTTATGACAATTTAAAAATGAAAATTGATACTGTAACTAAATTCCATTTTTATTAAAGTGAGAAAGATAAAACATGATTATCACATTATTGATTAGAGAGCAGAAAAACAGATGCCCTTATACAAAAGGCAGTAGAGGAAAATTTACTAGTATCATTCTGCTAAATGGACATATTATTAAAATGACACATCATGACTTATTGGTATACTCATAGATCAGTATGCCTCTAAACCCTCATCAGAAAAGCTGACACTTGCAATAGATAGCAGGTGACATAGAGATCTCGAACTGGTCAGCATGCAGGGAATGAGACTGGAGTTTGCATCCCTGACTGAAATAAGCATACTGTACTCCTCCTAAGGAGGTTCAGAGAGCTTTGCAAATAAGAGGTGGGAAGGTTGTAAGAGTCAGAGGCACTGGATGACTTCAGGAAAGCTGTTTTCTCGACAAAGCAGAGCAGATGCATATATGAACTCAACAAGACTGTCACCACACACACAAGGCTCCTGAAAGGTCAACCACATGACAGGACAGTCCCAAATCCCTAGTATTGGGCAACACAAATTGGATTTAACTGAGGAGGCAGGACTCAAAGTGGGGTCAGTAGATAAGAGGTAGATATGAGAAGAGTTGGGGGAGGGGAATTAAATATTATCTAAACAGATAGTATACAAATTTCAAAGAAATGTATTTAAATGACATTGCTATATCAGGGAAGGATTTGTGAAATTATAAACAAATGGTAATTACGAATACAGGCAAAAGCAAAATGTAGTTTAAGAACTGGATTGCAAACCTCAAGTTTGTGTATTTGAAGAATAGTATACTTACAGGATAAATTTTATCAATAAAAAGTTTAATCAAAGATGTTTTCATTTAAAGAACTTTAACAATTTTCTTTCTTTTGAAACTAATGTTAATTTGGTTTGGGTAATTCCTCTTTAAACAAAGGAATCATCAAAAACATGTATTCAGCCCTATATTACATGAGGTTGTCTGAGTGAATGAAAAACTGGCTTTACTTTTCTTCTTTTCTTCATTTTCTAGGACATCTGATTGATGGAGCCCATACTTCTCAGAGAACCCAGGATGTGTGCAAAATAGGAAATGCAACCTAGCAGTGGTGGTACATACCTTGAATCCCAGCACTTGGTAGGCAGAGGCAGATGGATGTCTGAGTTCAAGGCCAGTCTCATCTACAAATGGAATTCTAAGACAGCCAGGGCTAAAGAGAGAAACTCCGTCTCAAAACAAACAAACAAACAAACAAACACCCCCAAAACCAACAACAAACAAAACAAAACTACACAACTCCCAACAAACCACCATCATCGACAAGAAAAGTCTAAAAGGAAACTCAGTTTTTGCTTTCTGGAATACTGATAGACAAGGGATAGCCTTCGGGGAGGTTACAGCAGAGCCCAGGATGACAAAAAGTTGCATCCAGGACTCTGAGAAGACATAATGTGTTCTGAAAATAGGATGGCTCCAGATGAGAACAAAGAGAACTCGAAGGAAACCAGTAAGCAACTTCACTGAGGGCTATGGACTTTCCTAGCTGTTGGAGGACTCTGCAGGTAGGAGTGTGTTTTGCTTCAGATTTTAGAGAGAGGTTGTGTTTACAACTCTTGCATATTTATTACCACCTCTGCCTTCCATGCCCCGCCTCACCATGTCTATTTCACACTGTTGTATAAAATGAAACTTCCAAAGAAGTAGAAATGATTTCCTGAATCTTCCTCAGATGTCATGTCCATTAACGGGCACTATAGTAATCTCTCAGCTTGTATGCTGTCAACATCATGTACCGATTCAAGTTCATAGTTCAAAACTTGAGGTTTTATTCTTTTCTCTAATTTGCAGGAAGACAAACCATTTCAGGTCTCCATGGCTCACTCTTAGAAGCAAAATTTCATCTTTATTTTCTGCAGCTCTATTGCTGATTCTAACATGCAAATTCTGGCTTACCTGGACCCTAAGATTGACGGTTAAAGATGCCCAACAAGGGGTGGCTTTCTTAGTATCTTATAATGTGCGTGCTCACTTCAAATCTTACCATTTTGGAACGATGTTAGTACGGGTCATTTAGGCATTTAAATTTCAAGTTTATAGTTCACTTTCTACAAAAATATAAAATTTGCCGGAGACCTCTTCTTATGCCAAACCAATGTGACAAACACATTCATAAAGCGGCTGGTCGAATGCTCACTAAGGCATCTGCAGATTTGTTCACAGACGTGAAATGGACTCAGAATGCCATCAGTCAATTTGGATTCTTGGCGTATGGAAATGTTGGCTCAGTGCCTTTTCCTAAATCCAGACAAAATAAAATCAGCTTCTCATTCTCACTGAAGGATAATTCAGTGCCTTAAAACTCTCCTATCCCTTGAATCATTTTACTGTGAACAAAATGTAGACGTGCAATTTCGTTTCTTGCATGCATCAGTATGAGGAAATAAAGGAAGAAATGCAAATGGATTCTCTGCATTCCTGGTATGGATAACACAAGGATAAATGTTCTTTGTGCTGGAATGAAGGTGAATTTGAAAGAGGCAAAAAAAAAAAAAAAAAAAAAAAAAAGGGGGGAATTTGGGAGACTGGAATCAACTAGTTGGAGAAAAAGGTTGTGTGATCTGTTGATAATGGAAATTGTTCAGTAAAGACAATATTCAATCTTTACCAGCTAGCACTGGAGAATTTCCTAGTAAACTGTTATGGAATTGCTGGGAAAGTTGAAGAAAACCTTCTGTGTTCGGTTAAAGTATGGAGCTATATTTTGGGCCTGTTTCACAGCGGCCTTGGATGAAGAGAAGAGACTTATGTTTGATTCTCATCTCTGCTTATAGCACAGCTTAAAGCAGCCAATACTTCAAGATACCTCCGAGCCTCTCCCTGTGTTTGCTCTCCTGTTACCTATTTTTTTTGTTGTTGTTTTTATTTTGAGTAGGAACTATGCAAGATGCCCAGTTGGTGGAGGCTGAGAGGAGAGGGCTAGACAAATGGTCTCTTTTCTTCTGATGATTAGAACTGTGACCTTAGGGACATTGCCTGCATATATTTCCATCCATAGATTGGCAGGTGCTCAGCTGACAACAAGGCAGCTTATGATACTTTATTCTGTCTTTCTTGTTTGCCTCACATTGGTGGTGCCACTGTGCAGGCTCCACTGTTCCTTGCACAGTTGCTGGCCAGCTCAGCACAGAGTAGTGTAAAGCTGCAGCTCTGCTCTGCTCCAAGTAACCAGGGTTTCATTAGCTCCTTGCAGTAACATGGAAACACAGAAGACAGCGCTGCTGAGGGTATACACATTGCTAAGGGTATATACTTCTCATAAAAGCCGTTTCTTCTAGAGAGACACTCTCTGGTGCCAGTGTTTACTTGGCCAGCTCTCTCTCTACAGATGAAGTTTACTTCATTCTGTTTCCATATCAGACACAGTCTGATTATCTGTCTCTATTCGATGTGACCCTTCTTCAGCCTTTTTGGGCTTTTCTTCTGTCTGTGAACAGGTGTTTCAACTTTCTTTTGCTACAGTTTGTTTTTAATTAAAAATATATTCTTCTCTCATACAACATATCCCTATCCCTCCCTCACTGTCCTCTCCTCCACTCCTCCCAGCTGCCTCCTCCCTCCCCTCTCCCTCAAATGCACTTCCCCTTAGTTTCCTCTTCAGAAAAGAGCAGTCCTCCAAGAGACAGTCAAACAGGACAAAACAAGCTCTCCTCTCTTGGTTTTGATTTTTTTTTTCCTGATGGAGAGATGGATACCATCTACTAATTTCTTTTAGTGGCTTAAAAGCACAAAATACACAAGATGGATAAAATAATTTCTTCACGAAAACTTAAACCATATACATGTTACATGTGGATATTCTACCCCAGCCAATATTTAAAAGAAGGAAATAAAGTTCAGAGCAGAACACTTGGGTGTGGGTGAGTAATTTCATATCCATTGCTTATACAGAGAAGTGCCTTGAAAACTGCATTTTATGAATAACACTGAGCTGCAGGACACCTCTCTTCTCTCTCCCTACCTCATTCCTATATACGTGAGCATTAATGGAGGGTAAAGGAACTTCATTACATGTTGTGCTCTGTCCTAAGTACTTAGAGAGATCACTTAATCCTTTGGGATCTCAGTTTCCTAATTTGTAAAAAGATAAATTTAGGGGTCAATCATTTCTGATTAAAGAGCACTTTGTTATCCTGTGGAATCTGGGGTGTCAAAGCAATGTTCTGACCTTACACTTCATTTACCTTGGAAAGCCCCAGTCCAGTATGACAGGCAGGATCCGCGAGCTACAGCCCTGATGTCAAAGCCATCCTCCTGCAGCAGATGCTGGGCACGCAAGGTCTCAACTTGATGTGAATTCTGTAGTTCACTAAACTGTGTCCTAACCAGTGCTTGGATTGTTTTATACTTCTTCCCCCTAAACACAACAACAGACTCAAAGTAAATTTTACATTATTTGACTTTCTCTCACAGTAATTTATCACACTGGGGAAAACTACATTCAGCCCCAACAAATTAAAGCCATATTTGATTTAATCATTTTCCCTTTAACAGGAAGCCATTAGCATGGGAGGATTAAGAATAAATTCTGGGTTTTGATTATTTGTGTTGATAAAATTTATTGGACTCCTCACCAAATTACTCTTTCTACTCTCTCACTGCTCTCTCCTGATTTGTTTATTAATGATTGAGGTCAAAGACTGATTTATGAACAAAAGCATCTGTCCTACTTACAATACCCTCATGAAAATTCCTGGTATTTACTGCCGTGCATTGAAAGCATTGACGGTGATTAGTGTCAAGCAAGGCTCTAAATATTTATAGATTTGATTCACAAAATTATCCAAAGTATGGATTTTGTGAAATTTGATCTGGGTAGGGGCATGAGCTCTATTTCTCCATCATAACTAATTTCTATTACCCAGAATTCACTTCGGGCATACTGACAGCTAGACTCTGCCTAGAGAAGGATATCATAATTAACATTTATGGAACACTTATGTTCCAGCCATTGCCCTAAGCCTCACAGGTAGTCCTATGAATTTTAGTCTCATCCTGTCTTCTATATTTGCTCAGTTGGAAAATAATGTTTGCAATATCCCTCTAACTCTTGGCATAGGTCAGTTAAACATCACAGGTTCCAGAGACATTCAGCGTAACATCCCCTATGAGAGAATTACTGATACCATTGTACAGATGAGGAGAGGAGGCACATGAAGGTTCATTAGCTTGGCAAGAAGGACCCAGACTCAGAGGCAGCTAGTGCTTCTAAACCAGCACATTTCAACCTGCGGGGAGCCACATTTTTGAGGTCAAACAACTCTTTCACAGGGTCTCCAAAGACCATCAGAAAACACATATATTTATATTACAATTTATAATAGTAGAACAGTCATAAAATTGGCAACAAAAATAGTTTTATGGTTGGTGGTCACCACAACATTAAAGGGTCGCGGAAATAGGAAGGTTGAGAACTGCTGGTTAATCTCACAAACCCTTGACCTTACAAACTCATTTCTTCAATTTTTTTTTTTTTTTTTTTTTTTAGCATTGAAGTGTTTTGTGAGTTGTATATAATCTTGAAAAATATTTCTCATATTTTAATGACTATAAACTATTTCAAAAGACAGCTGGTTAGATTAAATCTGGACATTCATATTAAAGGATTTGGGGAAGTACAGAATCCCAGCATAGTCTTTGATTTTCTTTGACTGCAAAAACTGTTTCTTATCCACAGTTAGTCACCATTTGCATTTACTGCTATACAAATAACAAAAAGGAAGCTTGTTAATTTAAAAGCTTTATCTATGAATGAGTGAGTGCAAGTGTTGACGACCACTTGTTGGGCCCCTCTGGATCAGCTCTAGGAGATTTTAGTCTCTGCAGTAAGCCCTTTTAAAACTGATTTTCCTGCCAATGTATTAAATTATTATGATGTGAAACTCTGAAGTGATATGGTATTTGATGAATGATATATGGTGTAAAGACATGGGTAACGGTCTGTATCGAGGTTGCTTATCTTACTGTGAGCTGGTGTTTTCAATGTCTTCTGTTTACTTATCATTCTGCTCTCAGCTGCTGGCTTTGGCGTAGCCAAGAGGATCAGACATGACTTCCTTCTATGCATCTCTCTGGGTCTTCTCAAGATCTCAGAGTTTTAAATAATGTAAGTTCAGTAACATCTTTTATTGACTGGCTTTTTATTTCCCTTTAATTCCAAAGCTTATCCCCATCCATGATTCAGCATCTCTGCTTGGTTACTTAATGATCATTTCAAATGTAATATTTCTAATGCTGAAGTCAAAGACCGAACAATGTCCTGATCTGCCTAATGTGTGAGTAAGAAGGTAACTTCTTTGCATAAGAATCCCAAAGGCCAGGGTTTGCAGCAGCAAGTCTGGCTGAATGCACAGAATTCAAGCTGCAGAGCTCAGGCAAGAGAGTGAAGAGCAGAGAGGGAGGTCTCCAGACTCTGTGTGTGCGCTGAAGGCAAGGAGAAGAGAATGTGTCCATCAGAATCCAGACATGAGGGGAAAGGCGTAGCCAGAAGAGGCTTTCTAGGGATGTGTCTAGAACAATTAAATAAGCAGAAGTGTTTTCTATGGGGAAAAAAGAGTGAATGTCAGATGATGGGATGGATGGCTAGTGGGTAGTGAATAGACACATTGATTGGGATTATTCCATGTCACATCCTCATAGCGAGTGCAGAAACTTTCTGTGAGCTATCTAGGGAAAATTGCTCCTAGTTGTCCCATCTGCCAGCCTTGATTCTTCCATCCACAGGTTTTCCATAGTCTGTCTCCATTCTCAGTTCTAACGAATACTCCTTGCTTCATTCAGTTCAAGGGTTGGCTATTTTCTTTATTTATAAACCCTGGCTTTGTTTTCTGGTTTCCACTCTCATGCATACACCCATGCATGATACCTACATGACGGAGAGACACTCCCTGCTAAATATGGCCTCAGATCTCTTACCTGGGCTACTGATTGCACTGAAAGGCAGTTCCTGCCAAGGAGGGCTAAATCTTTGAATGGCGATACCTAGTGCTCATTAAACTCCACCTCTTATTCCCTCTATGATAGCTGATCCTCAATCCTGTTTTATGCTATTGCATGCATTGACTAAGGAAGCCTATGCACATTATTGAAATGAACACCAAGGTTCAGCCTTCACTCCCATTTTCTATTCCTACTTTTAATTATCATTTAAGCCTACTGGCAAAGCAAGATTTACTAGATCCTTGTCATCCATCTGTCCTGGCTAGGTAGTTAAACCTCGCTCAGGGATCTTTATCTAGTCATTGATATCTTTTACAAATTCAACTGTCCTGAGCTGCCTGACAACTTAGCAAGCATTTCTTTTGGCCTTAGACCCTTTTTTTGACTGTTCTCAAAAGACCAAGCTCACAGGGCATTGTTCCCTTGGTTCGTTCTGATGAGAGCTAAACTTTGAACTTGCTGGTTTTGAAAAAAATGTCCTCCCCCAGTGCTCTCGCCGTAGCCACGGGGAAAAAAATTCATATATCAAGCTCTTTATGGTGCCAGTGAAGACCGGCATGCCACGGGCTATCAAATAAAGCTGAGCAGAAGTTACACCAGTAACCACAGGAGTTTTACATTTTAATGAACTTATTATTTCCCCATTATTTGTTTCCTTGTTTCATATCATTTTTGTTTAAATGTTCACATTGATTTGAGAATACATTTTGTCCAGGTAAGTTGAAAGAAAGCTGTACTAATGTATTCACTTTGAATAAAACACTTAAGATAATTACTTGAGTAATTCACCCATTATAAAATTCCTTTGTTTTAATTGCATTAATTATACACTCTCTTTACTGGAGAAGAATTGAGGGGCTAAACCCAACCCCAGGCTGCCTGATTTCAGCTTTGTTTTGTTTCTCCAAATAACTGAACTATTTAAAAAATATGTCACTCTTAGTTACATACAAACCTTATGATAGTCAGCCTGTAGAAAGAGCCGAGGATTATACGTATGATTATGAAACTGCAGTGTTTCCACATAAACAAAAAGTTAACACTCCTACCAAGCGCTTATTTCTTGGGGGGGTGGGTAATGGATTTGGCCACTTTGGGGTAGAGCATAGAAACATAGCTTAAACAAATAAAAAGCAAACAAAATAAAACAACTAACTTTTCTCTTCTCTCTCATCCTGCTTCGCTTCCTCTTACTCTGATTCCCAACCTTTCCCTTCCTCTGTCTCTGCTGCCTTGACTCTGTCTCCTCTGTTGTCACTTACCTAGCACACACTGCTATTGAAGACAGTCCCATAAATTGCTTAAAAGAAACCAATATGTCTCCCAGAAAAAAAAAGAGTGGTCATTACCTGTTTTTCTGCATTTAAATACTCAATTTTGTCGTTTTATTATTTACTCGAGTTGATTGTAACAACAGGACCCAGTTTTGTGGAATGATTTGAAACCAAACAAAACAAAGCAAAAACCAAAATGAAACAAAACATCTTAATCTTGGCAAAGCAGTTATAGGAAATTCCTTAAAGTAGTATGAACATTTCCCATTTCTCAGGCTTGATGGATTGTGACATTAACCTCCCTGTTGCTACTTTCAAAGGATAAGTACACATGTTTTGAGTAGAATATCACTGTACACTCTGATTTGGTAAATTCAGAAATGAAGCTGCTTTTAAAAACAGAAAAAAAAAATCCTTGCTATACAGGCACCATTAGAGTTAACCACCAAACAAAAGCAACATATTACAACAAAAGTAATTATTTGTTGTTTTATAAAAAGAACATTATAGGCACCTTAAATATATTATTTAACTTTGCTCTTAAAAGTCTTGTGGGAAAAACAAAACGTACAGTTAGAAGTTCTTCCGAGACAGTGCTGTCTGTGTCTTGTGAGGGAGCCAACATACAGACTTGTGGCAGTCTAATGAATAATTAGCTTCCTGTAATTATAAAAATTATAATCTCCCTGAATGTCTCTTTCCTTTGACCAAGCTTTTTCTAACCACTCCCTTTCATGAGTAGATTAGCGTTTGTCTTCCTAATGATCTGCAGATTATTTTCTTCTTACATCATGCCTTTCGTCTGAACATCTTTAAAGTCTGTTTAATTATCCCACTTTAGATATGGAGTGTCACAACTCTGAAACTTTAAATGACTTAGCTCATCTCCCAGCCACAGTGAGATAGTCAGCTGGAGAATCCAGGATGGCTGGAAGTTTCTAGAATTGTCCAGACAGAAGATATACCCGTCATTCCTTATAGGCTTGAACCCCATATTCTATACTTAATGGACAAGGGGACCGATTGTGTGTGGTGAACTGCATCGTGTATACAATCTGAATTCATTTACAAGAATTATTTGGCTGTCAATGGACTGCTAGTCTGTTTACTTCTGCCAAGGCCACAGCTGTAACATATGTGTGCAGTAATTAAACTTGAATCAAGCTCTATGTCCAAGCATTACAAAACCCTATCATTTAGATGGGCAAAGAAGCAGAAAACTGAATACACTTTGTAGGGCTGAAAGACCCCCATTTTGTACAGTGAAAATTTTCTGAATCAGTTAAAAGAGGATTCTCGGGCAAATTGGCAACTCTTATTTCCTTTTTCTTCGCTAAGGAGAATTTTCTAACTATTAATATTACCTCAGACCAATCACTCTTTGGTGGCAAGTTTTTAGGCTTTGAGCTGATTTTGGTGAGAAGGCAAAAATATTTGCTTTAAGATTTTTAATACAAATCTCAAATAATAATAGCTAGAAGAGAGCAAGGATGACAATACATTCAATACATCTGACATATAAAAATGTAATAATTTAAATCACACAATTATAAAATCTAATAATTTGTTCTCCTCACCAAGCCCTGTGCCACATTTCAGGCACATAGTGTTTCTGCTCTTCCACGGTGGGCTTCTCAGGGGTAAGCATTCACAACACTCCAGTTATCTTTCCTGCCTTTTATGTCTCACACAACCTTTAATAATTGCTATGTGGTACTGGGGTTGTGCTGATCAGAGCTGTATTTCCCAGAATTCTTTGCTTCTTCATTAACAAAGGTCTGTCTGTGATAAACTAGAAGAAGACAAAAGAAGTTAATGTGCTTCTTTCCATTCATTTTTCATTCTCTCTTCTCTTCTCTTCTCTTCTCTTCTCTTCTCTTCTCTCTCTTCCCTCTCTGGCTTTGTTTCTGGAAATAGATGAATTTTTTGTAGAATCTGAGCTTTGAGGCAGTAGTCCCCTCCTCTTCTCCACTTACTTTAGATCTCTTGCACAAAATGACCTTATTAATGGGAACCTCCAGTATCTATAGAATTGACTGTGGACTTCTCTACTGCTAAGGAAGTCACTGCTTCTGCTCTAGTAAAGGCAAGGGCTTTTTGCATACTTGGGATTCCAGGACTCAGTTTTCCTCAGGGGGGATATGTTACTCCACTGTCTTTCATGAGACTGGTACCTCTTCACATGACTTAAGTAGAACAGGATTCTGGCTATGGTGCTGTATTGATTGGCTGTCTCTCCGCTGCCTCCACCAGCATCCATGAATTGGTGGGATGTTTGCACATTGTCATAGATCCCACTTGACAGTAATCACACTGAGGAAATTACTTCATTTCTTAGAAATAACCATAAGTCATTTGTCAATGAAAGAAAATGAACAAGATAGCAAAATTATTTGTGTCAAAGTAAGTAAGAAATATTCACAAGTGTTCTAGCCTCATGTCTGGTACTTAGATCTATGAATCTGAATTCTGAAAGCAGGAGCATCACTTTGGGTTATTGATTCAGGGTATCTGCAACATGCTCCAGGGCATTGCCCTCACTCTGCAAGGTGGTGTCATCCATTTGGTGCCGTGACTAATACTCCAAGTGGCCAATCCATCATTGTGTCAGGCTGGCTGCTCCAGGGTGGTGGGAAACATGACAAGCCCAGTAACTTCCATGAACACAAGCCCATTTCCACACTTCATTTGCTGTAAAATGAGTTTCCTGTTGAGAAGTAATGCTGAGTAGGATACCCAGATGGTGAATGAAGGAGCCTGGGAGTCCACTGGGCTTTGGCAAAAGTATCACAGGCAAGGGAGATAAATCCATACCCAGAGGAAGGAATGATCCAGTGGGAACAAAGAGCTGCCCCTTCCATGATGGAATTAGTCAGAAGTTATCACCCTGCCTTTACCAGGTGATAAATCTACCATATGGGGTCTCCATGTTGGTCTCTGCTGTTGGCTGTGTAGATACTTGGCAGTGACTGTTCCTAAGTTGGCCCTGAGAAATACAAGTTCATGCTTTTGTAATAAGGAGCCATTGTTGTGACTGTGTTGCTTTGCCCATGAGCCTATTGGTCAAGAACAGAGACAGATGACGAATTACAATTAATTCTCAGATAGTGAATCTTGCTTTCCCAAAAATTAAGCCTTCACATAAAGTGTAAGTTTTGTTTTTTGTTCTTTGTTTTTTGTTTTGTTTTGGTTTTTGTTGTGTGTGTGTGTGCCTTTAAACAAAGAGGATGACATGTTTCTCACAGATTTTCTTGTCACCAAGTTCTCAGTGGTATCTCTTCACAATTCCTGACCACCCACCTACTATTCATGAATCAGTGACTTCCACCAACACCCCTAACTGTCTATGCTTCCAATTAAATTAGGGATCAGGATGCTCCTTGGCATTCTGAGAGCCTGCAGATGCTTCAATGTGTTTCTTCCAAACTACTTTTGAGTAGGACTTTGAAGGTTGGCTGGTTTGCTTAAAAGAAGTGTCTACCCCATGTGAAGCCACCAGTAAGACAGGATTCTCCTTTCTTTTCCAGCTTTGTGATAAGATACTCTCTGTGACATCATAAGTGTGTTGTGAGAGTGAGGGGTCAATGCTTCTAAGGACCATGGAAGTCAGAGCCATTTGTGAAACCTTTTCATGCTCCTAGAATATACAAAGGCAGGGGAGGCAAGGAGCTTGCTCAACGGGTTCCATAGGAAACATTGCACAGAGGTCAACAGGAAAAGAAGTTTATATTGTAACTTGAAATTCATAGTCAAAATCCAAGTTTCTCCCAGAATTCTGTAGGAAAGCAAAAGCTGTTTTTCCACGAAGAATAAATATCTTACAGAGCGTGATATTGCTCTAAAACATTCCATTTGTGAATCACAATCCCCCTATGGAATCATAGGAAAGGTTTGACGGGGTACTGCTGTCTGCTACAGACATTTCATATGCCAGTAGTTCTGCTACATTCCATGTGAAAATCAGAGGACATTCAAGATCCCAAAGGTCTTCATGGAGATAGACATGCTAGAAGGGAGGTAGGGCAGGAAGAGGCATCATTCATTCATGCTTCCCAAGATATGTACTTATCATAAGGGCATTTGTATATTTTATCACAGTTTCAATGGAAACCTAATGACTGGCTCCAGCTAGTTCACCATGGAGCTTTAAAGCTAGGTAGTAGAAGACCTGTCTGAAGTCAGCCCATAGAATTATGGGAAAATTAAGGATTGCTACTTAAAGTTCCTGAATAATAGTAGGTTAATAGTGAAGATTTTAATTATGGGGTTTATATCAGGTTATGTGTCTATGGAGCATACATCCATCCGTATCACAGAATCTTCATTTATGATCTGTTACGAATAGTGTTGTATTCAATCCTGGCTTTTTCTATGTAGAGTTTCTTTCATTTGTTCTCCATTATTGTGGAATAAGTCAGCCTGTTTTAGTATTTATTTCAGAACATATGCTATGCTTTATATCTAGTTGGAATAACTTAATAAGGTAGCATAATATACATTAAAACATAAGGAATTAGTAAAAGACTCTAAAATTGATATTGCTTAAAATAAAAGCGAGTATGGAATCACATCATTTAAAATGTGATTACTGATTACTTTTTAAATACCTAGGAGAAACTGCTCAAATTCCTTCTCTTTCAGCCAAGCCTGTCTCTGAAAGTTCAAAGGAATTCTTCTCAGCTCTGCACAAGCACTGACTTGTCTGTGTCCAGTCCAGTCAGCTCCCCTGGTCACTCTAAATGGACATTATTGTTTGTAGTAAGACAACTGAAGGACGCTTCACCTGAGCAGGCTACACCTTAGAAAGAATATCTTCACTCAAAGCAAAATAGGACAGAATGGTCCAAGGTGGACCTGTCTACAGTACTTTGTCTACAGTACTTTGGTATGGTATTATTGCACCTGGGGCACAAGCAAACCACCTTCTTTACTGTACTTTTAGAGTCCAATCATTTTTTAAAGCAAAAAAGAATTACATGGATTTGTTTTTCTATTAAACTATATTTGTTTATGGTCACTAATAAATAAATATTGAACAAACAGTTAAAATCACTTAGTTCTAGCTATAGAGTGTTAATATCTGTGAGTGCCTACACACTTCCCTCAAGTCTCTCTTCACAATTTACTTAGAAAGTTTTCAAATGAATCCTACTCCAGTGAACATTGATATGAGCAAAAATAAATACATGCAAATAAATTAAAGTAATACAATATTTATTGCCTTATCATTTTAATATGTATTTAATATGTATTTATACATGTTTAATATATATATTATCATTTGGAATGTATTTAAGGAAAGAATGTTGTTGGTTCTAGACATTTAAACATTAATACATTTAAATACATAACATCCTGACATGGGCCAAGGACAAGGAAATGGGCTGCTTGGCAGGAATTTGACATTGGCCAAGGACAAGGAAGTGGGCTTCAGGCAGGAATCTAAATCTTAGGCTAGAACAAGGAAGTAGGCTTTAGACATGAAAATGACTTTGGGTCAAGACAGGGAAGTAGGTTCAGATATTTAGGTCATTCTGATAAGCCCTTAAAAGCAGTGATCATGGCAGTGTTCATGGAATTTTGTTTATTGTCTTGCTTGTTCCTTGACTATTGCATCTATTGTATTGCTAGTTTGTCAACCCAGAACTGACCTTAATATTTACATGTAATTAAAATGGTATAGAAGCAAAAAGGAGGAGAAATGGGATGGGTTTCTAGGGAGGTGAAATGGGGAACGTAAATAAATAAAATATTCAAAAAGAAAAAAAATGAAAAATGTGTCAACAATTATAGCAAATAATAATAGTAACAAAATAACTGTTATTTATAGAATAGTGGTGATAAGGACAAATATTCCTCTGGCTAACATGTTTCTCTGAAAACACATTAAACATAAATGAGTGCTAAAATAAAATTGTCTATGAGAATATTGGTTTTTTTAATGAAATGTATTATTTTAATGACAAGATTGAAAACTTTAAAAACCCTTTAAAAGCTTTAATTTTCAACTTCCTTCTGTTATTAAGACTTTGTTTTATATGTGTGAAGACGCTAATTATGTCTTACATGGCTCTGAGAGGCAGCAATGGCTGATTCGCAGTAAGTTTATGTGCTTTATATTTTCTAATTTTTTGACACCATATAAGGGATTAACAAAACTTTTTTTTTATATAATTGCTAAGTTTCTTTTCTTGGAGAAAGAATTATACTCTGATTTTCTGGTAAATATCTGCGGCTTATCCATCTAGTCCACATCATTCAGTAATGCTCAGAGGTACTCTTATCCACAGATATGATGGAATTGGATTTCTAAGTCAGCACAGTCAACTTGTGAGATAAACTTCTTCTAGGGATAAAACTTGAAAAAAATGCTCTCAGTTGTAGAGGTCTATATGGACTATGGGAGGAAACACAAATGCACACACACATACAAACACACAAATATAGAGAGGTGTGTTGTATGTATATGTGTATGTATGTATGTATGTATGCATGCATGCATGCATACAAGTAGAGAGGGGCAGGGTATAAGAAAACAGAATCCCCCATTAAGAGTAAATAACAAGTAAAGCCTGAAGAAAAGCCCTTTTTCAAGCTAACCCATACTGTTTCCACAGTAATGCAGGGTTAAAGGTAATGGCTTCATATTTTCAAATTCTCATCAAGCTCTTTCATGATTTGGTTGTCAAAAACACTTGACCGGTTCTTATTTTAGCAATTCCCATGATGTTTTCTTCCTTTGTCTCATAATTTTGCAGAATGATACTACTATTGCCCAAACCACCTGGCATTTAAGCCTTTGAATATTGCACATAGCTTAAAAGATCCCTGTTTTGACAGGACTATTTATATTGGCAAACACGTTCCCATTGTGCCCTGGTCTTGACAGACTGTCAAAGTCTTAATTCCATTGGCTTCTTCTGGTCTATGTGCTATTTTTTTGAAAGTGCAGCTTTCTTTCTACATCCACTAAAGACAACCCTGAGGCTGGGCTTTTATGGTGAGATAAAATGTGGTTCTATAATCTCTGTCTTAGACAATCAGGTCTTCTACTTTCTGGAAGAATGTCATGACAAATGATGTACATTTTGAGATACTGAAATGTGAGGAAAGAGAATGTTCAGAAGTAGGAAGCGGGCCTACTGTGCCTTGACTGAGGGGCTTCTTGGGTCTGCCTTTCTCTAGCATTCTCTGCATTCTCTTTATGGTAGCTTGAGCTTCTGTTCTCTTCTGTTATATGTATCTGCCCTTCCCAGACTCACTCACTTCCCCAGTTCTGACTTGATTTGACCTTTTGGCTGTAGAGTTCACAGCAGCATGTTGCCAGTATCTTCAGCTCCACATTCATTTTTCTTAAGAGAAGAATCTGATTGAATCGGGCTGAATTCCAAGGTGGAATCTTGGTTGTTGTCTCTGAAAGAATTCAAGCAGAGACATGTTGGTCATCAGTCAATGTGGTAGAGAGAGCTCTAGTTCGGGCATGAAGATATGACCCCCTGGTTTCTTTCAGCTCTGTGATTCATGTAATCTGTCTTTGCTCAAACTCCTCTTCCTAGAAAGTATCTTCCAAAACAAACATCGACATCATTACTCTTTCTTCATTCTCTGTCAGAAGATCTGTTACTGTCATCTCTGAAAAATGATGTAAAACATTCCAGCAATTTTAATTCTTCAAAATGTCAGATATTGTGTTATTAATCACAAGTTCATATATACATAAGTGGATCTGTATTTATATTTATGTATTATGAGATATGCACGCTCTGGAGCACCAGCTTGTTTTAGAGAATGGGCTCTCCATGAGGACCAGTTCCTTGATAAATTAGTGAATTTCTACATGCAGTCCAGGAATTCTAATCCCCTGATTTACTGCTCAGTCCTGGTGTGACTTCCATCACACACTTGAGTGCTTAGCACACACATATGATTTGGCACTTTAAGATAGTATGTATTGAAGAGAGGATTAACAAGAAACATGATTTCAAAAACTCAAATGGAAACAAACCTTCCAAGGGCTTGCACTCCCAAACTGCTCCCCTTTAAATTGTTATGGATCAATGCTAACATTTAAACCAAAACCCAAGGAGACTGCTTGGGCTTGGCAGGCTTCTGTTCTTTCAGCTGCAATCAGCACAGATGGATTAGAGTAGATCTGTTTTGTTTCAGAGAAAAGCAGTTCTACCATGTTAACCCCAGTCTCTATGTCTCGAGAGTAAAGAAGTGATGTCAAGCGTCCTCCAGCTGTTATCTCAAGGGGAAAGTGGGGTCCTTTTTCAGTCTCAATCTCTCTGTCTCTTTCTAACCCAAGTCTCTGGAATCTGCTTCCTCTAGACATTTCTTCAAGGAGCTGTTTCTTTCTTTCTATCTTTCTTTCTTTCTTTCTTTCTTTCTTTCTTTCTTTCTTACTTTTTTCTTTTTTTTTTTTTTTACCTTTTTTTCATTAAGCAATAATTCAGAAACAATGAAATGAAAAAAACTGTAGAAAAGTTCAGGGTCAGGTTGATACATTTGATAATTGTGTATCTTTTTTTTTTTTTTTTTTTTTTAAACTGACACCCTAAACTAAACAGAATATTGCAGGCCTGTGCCTTGTAACTGAGGAATCCTTACATGTGACTTGGGCTTCAGTGTACTTCAGTATGTATTCTTTCCATATACTTGATTAACATCTTTTTGAGGTTCACACAATTGCATGCATCACTCGTTCACTGTTTTATGTTTCACGGTCATTTTTTTATATTGCAATGTATAGCCCCAATTATTTTTCATTCTCTAAAGATGGGCATTTGGCACTTTCTAGTTATTGGTTATTCTAAATAAGGCTGACGTGGTTGTTTGTATACAAATCTTTTATGGGACGAATATTTTAATTTCTTTTGGGAATAGATTTGCTAGTTCCTAGGCTTTCTAGTCTTTCAAGTGACTCTAGAATCCTTCACTCCCACCAGTAATGAAAGAACTCCACTCACTCACATGCCTACTAACTTTGATTTTAATTTTGTTATCCTTTTGATGCTACACTATACTATACCATTTACTACTGTATCATGCCATACCATACCACTACATCATAACATAGTTTTCTTTTGTTTTTTTTCTCTGAAATCAAATGATGTGGAGAATCATTTTGTTCAAAATCTTACTGATGAACACAGTACCAGGATGCTTCAGAGAATTTTATGTTATATATTGATCAACTTGGGGTATTTAGATTATGCAACCCCTCAAGCCTTTGCTATTCCTTTGTGACAAGAATATAGGGAATGTTTCTTTTGTACTATTTAGAAATCTGAGATGGGTTATTAACTATGATGTCCCTCTGTATATCAAAATGCCCAAACTCATTGATCCTTCTGCCTGTTGCTGTGCACCCAATCAGTCAATCTCTTCCCCTTTTCTTCCCTCTGGAATGACATGGTTTGTATATGTCTTACTTGCATCTCTCTAAAAACATGTCTCTGTGGCTTTGTCAGTTTTTTTTTTTTCCTTTCTTTTTTGTTCACCTTTTTTTTTTTTTTTTTTTTTTTTTTTTTTTTTTTTTTTTTTTCAGAGAAATGAGCCATGGTAGCATGATGTATCCCAGAGCAACTTTAAACTTGCTGTGTGGCTCAGGATGGCTTGAAACTTCTGGCTTGCCTGCATCTACCTCCTAAGTGTTAGGTATAAAATCCTGACCCATCATGCCTATTTTTTTTTTTATTTAAAGTAATTTTTATGTATTTTACCTTTCTTTATATGTTCTTAATAAACTCTATATCAGAAAAAAACTTTGATGACCTGTTTCTTTTGCTTCCCATTTGGGGTCCATGCTGGTTAATTTTACAAAGCTACAGCACTGTTATTTAATCAAATATTAACCCAGGTGTTTGTACTTGTTCATACAGATGAACACAGATGTTTATATCTTCATTACACTTTTTGCAGATAGGGTTAAAATGTAGAGGCATTTGACATTTAAATAAAAGAATTATTCTATCCTCCAGCTGAAGATCAAAAATGCACAGTTCAAAGTTTCCAGGGGGTAGGGAACACACTTTTACTATGACAACACAGAGGCCATGCCTTCTTTTTTGGCTTGCCAGTGTGCCTCACAAAAATGTTTAGCTTTTACATTTTGAAACTTTATGGTTAGTGCTTTTGTGACTCATCTAATCAATCTTTGTCTGCCCTGTGCTTACAAAGCCATTCTCTTCTTCGTTTTGCTAAAAAACATGTCTTTGTAACTTGGGGACACCTCGTTGTACTAAATCATGTGCATAATTTATAGATTTATTACTAAAAATGATATTTTCATATGCTTTAATCATTTAAAGATTTTTAAAAATAGTTTTACTTATGGTGTGCAGTTGAATGCCATGAAGCACATGTAGACGTCTGAGTAGCATGTACAGAAGTTGCTTCTTTCCTTCCACCATATGGATACTAGGAATGGTACTCAGGTCTTCAGATTGGGTGGCAAATGCCATTATCCACTGAGCCAACTCTCTTTTCCAATCTAAAAGACACTTTTGACTGATCATTGCTGGTATGTGGAAATAACATTTATTTATAGTACAGGTGCCTACCTTGCATTCAGAGACTTTGCTGAATTGGATCTCGACTGATTATTCCCTTTAATTATGAGATCATCAATCTTAAAATGGGTTTCCAGTCTTCCGTGAAAGCTCTGTGAGAGGATATCTTTAAAAAAGATCTCTAGCTTCTAGAGACCGCCTGTCTCCCATGGCCTTTGGAAGCCATAGTCTTCATCCATAAGTGTAAAAACAGAATTTCCTCTGTCATATCAATTCCCAAGTGCCTTTATTCTCCCCCTGACCTCCCGTGATTGTCTCCCATTGCTCTTTTATTCTTTTCACTTTAAGATTCTGTCATCTTTCTGCAGAATCACAGGTGTCATGGTTAAACTGTGGACAGTTTGTATAGTGAGACAATGTATTATCTACCACACTTGCTGGGCTCTAAGATGTGCAGCGTTCCCAGCATTCCTAAGAAAGTACATACATGATACATGGGGCATCTGTCCTTACTCGTCATTGACCTATTTTTGTTTCGATATTTAATATGATAATATGTGCCTTTATTATTTCCCTTTAAAAGAAAAGTATCTAAAAGTCCCTGCCATTTAATTAAATTATCTATTTTTTTATACTTACTGTACTTACAGTTGTAGGTAGTCTTCAGTCTAATCTACTAACATTTACTTTCTATTACTTTCACCTGTTATTGGTCTTTTAAACCTGTTACATTTAATTCCTTCATTGATAGACCTTTTAGCATTTAAATGTTGTGTTCAGATTTTTTACACTAAATTCTGGTGCATTCATTTATTTCTTTTTATAAAAATTTATTTAATATAATTATTGTTGATACATTCAAGGTCACAGTCTTCACAGATTATTTCTTATCATATATTTATCCCAGTATGTGCATATCACATTTGTATGCAATGTTAATGTTCAGAGGTTCCTGATGAAATGTTTTAGTTCTTCCAACTTCCACTGGATCATTGACACTGATTCCATAATATGGAGGCTCTGTATGGCCTCAGATTTCCCATGAAACCTTGCTGCTTATACTATGAGTCACAATGAGAAAGAATATTAGAATTCTGCCAATAGTGATAGTGTATACTTTTAATCCTATCATTAGGGAGACAGAGGTAATTGGATATTTGTGAGTTTGAGGCTAGCCCAGTCCCCATGACAAGTTCTAGGACATCCATGGATACAAACAAAGAAATCTTGTCTCAAAAAAAAAAAAAAAATCCTGCTCTGCATCAGCCTTTGGCATATTACGTGTGTGTGTGTGCACATGTATGTGTATCCTGAAGTGTCATTTCATGGACATGAATCAGTAGAGATATGAACACCCTTTCTGTACTTTGTTGAGATTATATTCCATCACCTTGGCTCTCTAGTGCTCATTGCAAATTAAAATTTTGTTTCACCCATTACAACTTTTTTTATAAAATTATTTTTTGGTGTCATAATTTAATTACAAACTCTCTCACTCTCCTTTCCTCCCTCCAAGTTCTCCCGTATCTCCTGCCCTGACATCCTTCAAATTCATTATCTTTTGATCACTAATCATTATTATATGCAGATGTGTATATACGAATATATTCGTAAATATAACCCATTTAGTCTGTATAATGATACATGTATGTATATTTTCATGGCTGACCATTCATCATTAGACAGTCTGTGTGCTCTTCTCTGGCTAAGGCCACCTCTACAGCTCTGTTTTCCTAGGTTGCCCAATGTTAGTTCTTCGTGGTCTCATGGGTTTCTCCCTATCCAGTTTGGCATGTCTACTGTGTCATCCGTATTTAGCACACATTTGACCAATCATTTTGATGAGATTTTATAAATTAATAACTATTCCTTGAGAGTAGACTCGTGGTTATTGAGGAATCTGCAGCTACTAATTTGAGAAACCAGTAGTGTAGTACTTAACAAGTTATAACCAGTAGTGTAGTATTTAACAAGTTATAACCAGTAGTGTAGTACTTAACAAGTTATAACCAGTAGTGTAGCACTTAACAAGTTATAACCAGTAGTGTAGCACTTAACAAGTTATAACCAGTAGTGTAGTACTTAACAAGTTATAACCAGTAGTGTAGTACTTAACAAGTTATAACCAGTAGTGTAGTACTTAACAAGTTATAACCAGTAGTGTAGTACTTAACAAGTTATAAGCATTTGTCCTTACTGTCATGGATAAGTGTAGTCTTCACCACTCAACCAGAAAACTTCTCTGTGCAACAAGTCAAGATCACTCTCAAAAAAACCCACAGTTAATTAAAATATAGAGTTGTAGAGTCCAATCTCAGTTGATTCTTCTACAAAACACTTCTATACCTAAGGCTCAGGGAACATTGAGGAAGAGAAGTCAGGAAGATTGTGAGAAGCAGAGGATAAGAGAATTTTCTTTGAGATTGTGTATCCTGGTATTATCAGAAGCTACAGCTATGAAGTCTCACCAATGTCTTTACCAGTCTACAGAGAAAGTGTTTCTAGTTTTCATTGAGAAGTTCATCAGTTTTTGTAGTTTAGTTTTTGTTTCTTATATTGTTGTTGGTTGGGTTAAGATCCATGAACTTTTAGTTTAAAAAGGTCATTGTTAGAGTAGGAAGATTTCTACCCTGAAAGTTTCTATATCAGAACCCCAATTGACAGCATCTATTGGTCTTTTTAAATGTCATTTAAAACATTACAGTGTTTTAATTTATCACACAAATACATACTCTAGGCCATATGTAATCATGATCATTGCTAAGTAACTATTTACTTCCTTCATTCCCTAGCTACAGGTATTAAGAATGATCTAAAGTAAACATTACACACAGTTAAGAGATCGGACATCATCAGTGGTTTATGGACTTATGGTGAATGTTCACTATGTCAAAGTCTATTTCTATACACTGTCCTAAAACACAAATGCACCCCAAACAATAAAATTGCCTAATGAGCATGGAACAGTTCCTAGACAAGCAAAGGAAAATGTGGGTGTGCAGTTCTGGTCCCCAGGAATCCCTGTACATGGTCAGATTTTGCCAGCTGCACTGTAATACACAGAACAAGATATGAGATATTCTTACTTGAATGGTAAAACCTGCCTTCCTACAAGCAGTCACATTATGCATTAAGATGTCATGACAACTATAGAATGGAGGAGCAGCTTTATTTTATGTGAAATAGGAGAAACTGAAAACTGGGGTGAATGATGATATTTTTTGGTGTACAGCTTTTATGTTGGTTATAGCTCAAGAAAAAGAAGACATCGAAATTATGGTGTAGACACCCTGGCTACTTAAGGTTGAAGTAACAGCTATCTGTGGGCATGTGTGTGTGTGAGAAAGGAATGTATGTGCATGCATTTATTGAGAACAAGGGATCTCTCAAGTATCAAACATTTCTTTTTTGAGACAAAGTGCCTTTTGGGGATTGCTTAGACTAGGATGTCTAAGCAATAAGACAAAGGATTCATCTGTCTCCACCTTCTCAGGGCTGGTATTACAAGAATTACTATTTCTGTAATTTGTATGAGAGTTCTGAAGAACAAACTCGTGTTCTCAGGCTTTCACATCAAGAACCTCACCAACCAAGCCATCTTGCCGTTCCCTCTACTACATTTTTAAATGACATTCAAGAAGAGCCAACAGACTCTTCCAATTTCTGTAAGGATACAGAAACTAAAAGAAAACAGAAAACCAAGAATGTCTATTGTGGTCTTAAAAACTAGGTACGCAGAAGGAAAAGTCAGCTCACAAGCAACCATTGTGTTGATAGGAATAAAATAAGAACATGGATGTTTGCCAGGTTCTAAAGAGACTCCAGAGTTTGGCACATGTAGAACAATGCATAGAGCTTGTACATTCAGAGACATCAGTGTTCTTAAGGACAGGAGTTAAATTTTCCAACAGCTTGAGGCTGAACCCAGAAGCACAATCTGTGTAAGGAGCCTTGGCAGTAAGATGTGGCGCAAGCTAGAATCAAATGAGCTGCTTGTGTACTTCTAACTGGTACAGAGTTAGGCAGCCTCTCTAATACTTAACCCATAAAACAGATTATAACAATATCCTTAAGATTACCACACAAGTAATAGTGCTGTATAAAACTCATAAAATCAAAATGTATTGCTACAATCACCATATTAAAACAAGTACACTTTCCCCTTAAGTAGCCAGATAACCCATGCTTAGAGAATTTTATTGTATTTAGTGATTAAGTTTAGGAAATGATGTTTTCTACCCATCTGAGGCTGGAGAATGAACTGAAAGGCCAGTTTGTTCTTTGCCCTAGGTACAGGTGACAATGATCTCCCACTGGGGAATGCTAGGAGTGGAGAGAGGGAACTGAGTCCAGGGCAGGATAAAGAAGCCCTTTCTTATGGAAATGTGGCAGTTCCTATGCATGGAGATCATTAATATTCATAACAATCTTATGAACAAGAAAATGTACCCTAAATTATACAGGAAGAACCTGCAGCCAAAACGTTAGTGATTTGCCAAGATTTAAAGAGCCTTGTGAAGAACTTAGGCTTCCGTTTATGGTCTCGAAAAGCTGTTGTTTTTAACTTGACCTCAGAGAAATCGTGTGTCCTCATGATCTTCACTGCAGTTTCTAGAAACTCTTAATTCTTACCTCTAAAGAGTCCCTTTCTTCCCACTTTTATAAGTTAGCCTTTAGCCTTATGGGAAACTGTTGGTTGTACACAGTAGGTCAAGTTGAAATGTTATATGGCAGTCACAGATTTGTGGAATTTGACTGTTAGCTAGTGTTCAGAAGTGAAATAGTTTGTTCACCTGATAATTTGTTAATAAAAACCATGGCCTACAAGATTAAAGTAATAAACACTAAAATGACCAGTTTCTGTGAGTAGGACCAGTCTGTCTACAGAATCACTGGGGAGGGAAGAAAAGGGGAGAAGATCGACTTCTATTCAATGCACAGTTCCAAAGAGGACTAAAAGGGAGTGCGGCTAGGCTTGTCAGCTGGATTCGTTAACCTCATCAAGAAAGCACTTTCCATCTCCTCCTCCCTTGGGTAGAGTGAGGAAGAGAATTAAGAGCCCACCACTTTTACATCAGAGGACTTTGAGCAAGGAAGAGGACATGGCTCTCACACAGCAGGTCCACGCTCAGTGAACATTGGTGACTTGGCAAGTTGTCTTTCTTAATTTCTGTGTGCCAGGTTTCTTCTCACATAACCTGCCATGGTTATGTTCTATGAATTGCTTTGTACTCTTAAAATCCCAGATCTCATCACACCCTCCTTGTGGCATCTTGTATTTACAACTGTGTTGTTGTCACTTACAAACTAGTTATATGTCAAACATTTGCCAGGGACTCATGAATAGTGGACAAAAAATACCTTTCTAACTATGGATTTTACATTCTACTGACAGGTGGACAAATGGAATGAATATATGTGTATATACATATATTATATATCATATATGAAGTATAAATTAATGACAGGATTTAAGAAGGGAATGTGCACTTTAAATGAGATTAAAACACAAATCCAAAAACCACCAGGGGCAATGAAAATTGCAAAAAGGAGGAAACACTTGAGAAGGAAGGCTAAGGTAAGCTTTACCCAAGACTTAACATGTACGTCATCTTCCTGGGGATACTGTAAAGAATGAGAGCAGAACAGGTGATTTGCAAATACAGAAATCTGTTCTTTCTCAGCCCTCAGCCCTGAGACTGGAAGTCTATAACTGAGATCCAGAGCAAAATGACATTCTCTCCAGAGCTCTGGGAAATGTCCACCCGAGCCTTTGCCTTTTAGTTTCTGATGGCTCTAGGCATCTCTTGGCTTAATTTCACAGTACCTCAATATCTATACCTTTTCACATAGCTTGCTTGCTCTCAGTCTCTCTCTCTCTCTCTCTCTCTCTCTCTCTCTCTCTCTCTCTCTCTCTCTTTCTCTCTCTCAGGGGCATTCCTTTTGAGGTCCCATCGTTTTAGCTATGACTATATGTGAGAAGAATATTGGAGCAGGCAAGAGCTGTGAAGTGGTTATTTGATAAAAGAATGAAGAACGAAATAGGGAGACCAGTGTCAGATCTTTAAGTCACAAGTGTGGAAAGAGTGGCTGGCAGAGAGATATGGTTGGTGCTCAGGGAGAGTGAGAGAAGGAAACAGGACACACAGCAGCTGGGATGCAGGCAAAAACATGGCTGCCGCCTGAACATTAAGTGAAGAAAATGTGAGAAGAAATCATCATCAGAATGATTTAAGAAAGGTAGAGCTTAGCCGGGCAGTGGTGGCTCACGCCTTTAATCCCAGCACTTGGGAGGCAGAGGCAGGAGCATTTCTGAGTTCGAGGCTAGCCTGGTCTACAGAGTGAGTTCCAGGACAGCCAAGGATACACAGAGAAACCCTGTCTCGAAAAAACCAAACCAAACCAAAAACAAAAAACAACAAAACAAAACAAAACAAAAAAAGAAAAGAAAGGTGGAGCCTGGTAAATGTGTAAGCCTTGAGAAAGTTGTTGGAAAGAAAGGGAGTCCCCTGGGTAATCCCAGACAGAAACAGAGGAACAAGTCAATAAACAAAGCAGTGAAGTACCAAGGAAATGCTTTCCTGCCCCACCCCCACTCCCGTTTCAGCTTCTAAAGATCTAGAGAGGTGATTTTACACTGAGACCTTCCAACCTCCCTCAGACTTCCACCCGGAGATCTGACTTAGCAAATGTCAGTTTAACATGGGACTGGTGGCATCTTTAGATATGTGTATATGCCTGTGCTTGCATGTGTGTGTGTATGTGTGTGTGTGTGTGTGTGTGTGTACACATGTGGGCACATGAATGCCCTGGTAGACGTGTGCAGTCCGAGGAATACTTTGGTGTCCAACTTTGACCTCAGCCTAATTTTTCTTTCATTGGATATTTTATTTACATTTCAGATGTTATCCCCTTTTCCCATTTCCCCTCCACACAGAAACCCCATAAACCATCCCCCCTCCTCCTGCTTCTATGAGGATGTGACCCCACTCACCCCACCCATTCCCTTCCCACCCTCAAATTTCCCTTCAACCTTATTTGAATCAGTGCTTCTTTATTGTTTTTCTACTGACTATACCAGGATAGCTGGCCCATGGGCTTCCTGGGATTCTCTAGTCTCTACCTCCCATCTCTCTGGAGGAAGGCTGGGGTCACAGGCACATGTTCCACATGTCCAATTTTTATGCATGTTTGGGGAATTTGAACTCAGGTCCTCATGCTTATGTGGCCAACACATCGCCCTTACCCCCCTGCTTAGATCCAAAGTATTCTTGGATGTCATTCTGCCCTTCTGCCCTTAAGAAGTTCCAACTGTCTGAATCTACTCAGGGATTATAATGGCAACCATATCCCCATTCCAACCACCAAATACGTGTTCTCACTTAGAGTCCTGAATTTTGTCTTTAAGGTAAATTTGTGTGACTGATGGGAGTCAGTTTTTATTTTTTATTTCTCTGAAATGGAGGAATTTCCAGTCAGACCCATTCTACAAGGCAGAGTTCACTGTATACCTCATGATTTAATACTGTCTAAATAATGAATTTAAACATATTAACATTTGCCTTTCCATTTCCTATTAAAGGTATCTGTAAGCTTATCCCACCTCTTAGCATGTTGCAAACTGATCAGGAGAGTGTTTGGTTTTGAGTCCCTTTTGTGGCCTCTTGGGATTCAAAACACACTAAGTGCTGATTGTTAAATATCCCTTTGAAAACGATGGAGCCCTAATTATGGTCATATTACCTTATTTCCACCCGAAGGAATACTGCAATTTAGGAACAGGCCGTGGCTAAACTGGAGCAGTCTTCCTATTCTAATTCCTCCACTGTGAGAAAATGTTGAGGAGTTCACTTCAGCAATATACTCAACAGAGAACTATGGAAAGAAATTTAAGTAGTTATTTAGACTGTATAAAAAAAAAGAGACCAGTCTTTCTCTTTTAGTTCTAGCTCTTGGAATTTTATCCTTCTAAAGTCATAGCTGCAAGGCCATTTTTACCATGTTTTGTTCCCATCAGAAAGGATGGCATAGCGCCTGGAATGTCAAGGTTGCCTTAAAGAATAAAATTGCGGTAGTTTAACTCATATTGTGCATTCACTGTAATAAGAAACATTTGCTTGTAGTGCCATTATTTATGGTTTGTTCTTGAAGAAAAGCAGCCTGTAATGCAGATGAAGTCATCAGAAGGGTGTGCTACAAGGGACATATCTGAACCTACAACAATACAATCACTGTCTGCAAAGCCAAGAAGGGCAAGATTATTTCTGGCAGACACAATGGTAGTGGTGTCTGGAAGGCTCTAAGCAAGAGAGAGTTGGCATAATTCCCATATAACTTAGTTGTTATATCATAAAGTATAAATTATTTGGGGGCTGTGTCCTCAATCATTTTCAATAACTAAATCTTGCTTATTATGTTAATTTTTCTGTCCTATCAGAATAGAAACGTTTATTGGCAGAGGCAGGTCTTTTTATTCCCGTGCCTATGTATTATCTCAGAGCTCAACTTGAAAGATACTACCGACGAGTTGGCACCGTACCTTTGCTCCTGTGTTGACATTAGCTGATGTCTAAATGGTGTCGTGAGTCAAAGCCGTCTTCTATGTTGGGCAACAGTGGGAGAATAAGTGTCTCTTTGTATTTCTGTGTCTGTACTTTGTACATCACTCTGGGTCAGGGAATCCCACACCTCAAACCTCTGCTTTGTAGAGGGGTGGGCTGTTCTCATACTCTCTAGAAACCCACTTTTTAATGTTATCTCTTTACAGTTTTTCAAGAATATGTCAGAGAGGAGGAAAGGCTATGACTTCTCAAAGATTGGTCTCCTGGGCATGGTGGTATCTCAGTGACTTCAACTTAGTGTGGCCGATTCTCAGACTCCTTTATGAGGTCTAGTTGTTCCAAGATTGCTGTGTCTCTCAGCCTCCTCTGTGAGGCCAAGTCTCTATCACTGTCTGTGTACCAGAGGCCAAGGTTGAGTGATGGTCTCTCCCTTGCTGCAGATGCAGGACTCCAGCCTCCTCCTAACACAGACCTCAGTAACCTGATTCTCACTTTGTTCATCTATCTTGACCCCCTACATCTTCCTCTGTCTCCCTTGTGCCATAGACAGATGAATCTACTTCATCAACACTTGGCTCTGGGTTTGTTGAGGTCAAAACATGCATACAAACCTGCCCTCAGTGTGAGGACTGTTCAGGTAGTCAAGGCACATCAAGAAATCAAGGCAACTTTTCCTCACACAGACCTAGGAGGTCCAGAAATACTGCTTAAGAGGAAACAAAATCTCAGCTAAAACTGACTGGGCTTTTTTGCTCCTCATGACTCCCACAGCAGAAACTTATCTAAAAGTTCCAGATTTAAATTTTTCTAAAGTATCTCTGGAATACGATCTGTTTTTATATGATTTTATATGTAAATACATTTGCCAAAACAAAGACAGCCCCATCCCTGGAATCGTCCTAATGAAAGGAATACCCGTCTCTCTCTCTCTCTCTCTCTCTCTCTCTCTCTCTCTCTCTCTCTCTCTCTCTCAGTCTCTCTCTCCTTCAGTCTCTCTCTCTCAGTCTCTCTCTCTTTCTCTCTCTCTCAGTCTCTCTCTTTCAGTCTCTCTCTCTCTCTCTCTCTCTCTCTCTCTCTCTCTCTCTCTCTCTCTCCTCTCTCCCCCCTGTGCCCCTGTGCAGTTTTGGAGAATTACTACACAGTGCCCAAATGTCTGTCTTTGACTTATTGCAAGCAATTCAACTTGGAGCCAAGGAAACCCCGAACACGAAAGCCTCCAGGTTCATTTAGTGTCAGCGCACTCCTGCTCAGGCGTGTTCCTGTAAGCATAAAGATCCTCACTACACTCTGAACACTGCCACGTCAGCTCATTTACAACGAGCATAAATAACAATGGTCCACGGATTGATCCCCAAGGAACCCCCATAATGACATCCATTAAATCTGACATGGCACTGTTTAACAACACAAGTGGTGTGTGCCCTCTTAAGTAGCTAGCACACCAATTAATTAAGGATGATGCCATACCTAGTCTGTTCCATTTATCCAGCAAAGAAGTATGTGCTACCAATTAGGAAATAAAACGACGTTTGAAGCAACAGTGCATTATTTATCTAAGGGAAGATCTCTTGAGTGGAGCTGTAACCCCCTGCTGTGCTTGCACACTCTTCCCTCCTCGGAGATGTTGATATATGGGCATTTTCATTTATGAACGGAGAGACTTGAACATGACCCTTAGCTATCACCACCAGGATCTTTTCAGTGAAGGCATACTTAGCAATAATTACAGTAGGTGGGCCTTTGAAGGAATAATCTTCTATGCTCACTTAAATAGTTAATAGGACAATCTAGTGCATGGGCATTGGACAGGAAGCAATTTCTACATAGTTATGCCATAGCGAGATGGAAACCATTGTCCAACATTGTCCAATGCCAGTTTTCCTTGCCAGCTCATTTTCAGTTGAGGAGCAGTAACCGATCACCAGTAAAGGAATGTAGGGAAGAAGCAAGAAAAGGAACTTTGGTGACCCATGGTGCTAGGGAACAGGGCAGGAGGGTGGGACAGATCAGAAAGAGAATGTAAACTTTTATATTCACACATAGGGAAAAGGGAATAGTGAGGTGGCAGACTCCTCTTAGCTTGGAAAGAAAGAAAGAGGGAGAGAGAGAAAGAGAAAGAGAGAGAGGAGAGAGAGAGATAGGTTTAGCATCTGGGCCACCCAAGATAATGAAGATAATCCAGCATGATTGCACTTAATAACGCTGAATCAATTTATGATTGAGGGTGACGAGCCTCAACTTGAACCATGTGATGCCCCTTTGGTAGGAGGAACACACCCCAAAAGAATAAAGGGATGGGAATGAACAGGTGGGTGAGGAAAGAGGGAAGGGCACTAGTATCAGTTACCTTACACTCTCCTTACTGTATAATTGAACCTCCTTAAAGCATCTGCCAGAGAAGATAATTTCTTTAGGAACTAATGAGAACTCACTGCATCTATTTGGGAGCAGAGAAGCAAAACAAGTAATTTCTTTATCCATTTGATTTTTCAATAGGCAGGAAACAGGTCAGATTGGATACGAAAACGTCTCCGGCAGATACAGGGTCAAATGTTTTCCCTCCTGCAGAAAAAGCCAACTGAACAAATGACTCTTAGCCCCCGAAGGTCAATTCAAACCTGGTCTGACTAAATCCCTTTTCTAATACCAGAGCGCTGGCACCCTCGGCCACAGCTGCAGCATCCTCTCTATCTGAGGAGGAGGCTCTGGTGAGTGCTTGACATTTGAAGCTGCTTATTTCCTCAAAAACTTCAGCCTTTACAAATAGAAGAGTCATAAGTTTTCTATAATTACTATCTGGGGCAAGTGTGAATTGACTATAGATTGCGGAGCGGCTTCTGCCGGATTTGGTCGGTATCACATGGGTTTTAAAAAGCAGGAGGACACTGGTGTGAAGCTCTTTGCGAATTAGGACTTCAAAGGGTTGAAAGTTTTAATTGTGTAATTAGAGGGGCCTCACCCACAGTGATGAGTATGTGTCATTAAAAAAAAAAACACGCTGGAAAATTAAGGCTCCGTTAAAACCACTTGAAGAGAAACTGAGATTGGAAGGGGCAATCAAGATTGGTGAGAGATAGCTCAGCAAAGTGTTGTTTGTGACAATCTGAGCTTGAAGGAAGGCAACTGAAATGGCTATATACTTCAGATTGGTGCCAGGCAGAATGGGTCACAGACCAGCAGCGTCAGCACCACGGGAGAGATGGGTATCAGGCAAGGTGAAAGGCTCCACCCCGGAGTGGGATTCCTTAGGAGTAGAGCCCAGACATCTCTGGGCTCTGTGTGGCTTCGACTCTCATGGGATGGCTACAGGCAGAAGATTTCTGAACAGACTGATTATTTGCTTGCCTTTTCCACTCTGTTGTTCCTGGTGTAGACGCCATGGTTTTCAGCTCACTAGTTGGGCATTTCTCATTCTAAATGGTTCGTTCTGTATTTGGGAGTTTTAGGAAAATGTCTTCAGTACAGGCTCATTTAGATGTGTTTCTGATAGGGCTTTCAGCTTTGCTTACTTACTCTATTTTGTGATGCTTGATCATCGTATGTGGCTCCCGACCTGGCACAGTGGTGTTCTGCTTGCTCAGCAGATCTACTCTGCCCGCTACTGTTTTTCCTACCCCATCTTTCATTTTCCATTCTTTAGCTGTGCTGTTCCCTTCTCTTTCATAAGCAGTGAGCCTGCTCCTGCCTCCCTGCCGCTGAGATGCCTTCAGAGAAGCTGCCTCTAAGTGCTTAGTAATCTTTGTTTTGCCAGTATCTCAATGGATGCCAGCCCATTACTGTCTTTGATTTTGAGGAAGAGGAGGAGATCCTGCGGGCCATAGCTTCATTTCTCCCCAGACCCGGACACCATATCCATAAGCAATTATCGGGCTCCCACAGGGTTTCAGAACCAGGCATCTAACTTTTGAGCCCTTAGAACATTACCCCGCCCCTGATAGATCTTTCTAATGTTTACACAAATGTTCCTTGCCTTAGATTTCCTGGAGCACTCTGAAGCCAGGAGGGTTTGCTTGCAGGGGTGACAAAAACTCCAGCTGAAGCTTTGGTCATGAGTGACCCTTCTGTGGGAAGCCTGTGACCTTCCTTTGGACTGTCAGGGTTGTGGGGCGGCAATATGTCTCTCTGTGGAGATTTTCTTTAGTCGCTTTCAAAGATTCACATGGCAGCCTGGAATTGTCCCTGCTCAATAGAGATTGATTGTGAACACCGATTCTCAGAGGCAGGTACGGAGCTGGACCCCCTACTGGGAAAGCTCCATCCCGCTGTGTGGAGGCGTGTCTCCTGCTATGATATCTGATCGGTTTCCGTTCTGTTTTTTTTTGATTTCACAGAGGCAAATCCCTAGGCTTCTACTGTGGCTTTTAAATTTCTCCCTTCCTGGGACTTTTATCAGTCAGCTCACCTTCCGCTAGCTTTACATGTATCAGAGTTAACACTCCTCCCGTTTCCCGTTTGCTTTTTATGCAGCCTCTAGATTTTTTCTTTTATCCCTTCGATTTTTACTGGGGTAAATTGAATGGCAAATATTTACAGTCGCTTTCTCTTGTATCTTTTAAGGAAATTGGTTCTAGAGAAAGGGCCAACGATTTGTTGAGCTGGTGCGTGAGAATTTGTGTGGAAGATGTCAACAGAAGGATGAACTACTCTCCAGAGGGAAAATTAAGAGCTTAAATGAGCAGGGACTGTAGCCCAAAGGGGCAGGACCAGAGAGAAGTGGTGTTGTTAAGTGGCCTGGAAAAAGTACAGGGAAGGAAGTGTGGGAAGGTGACCAGGATAGGAGGAAAAGAAATGGTGAACTTCCATGGAAAATATTCGGGAAATATCGAAATTATCTCGCAATTCAATAAAAGATGCTCCTTTTTTTTTTACTCTGTTGTACAGGAAACTTCAAGCACTCTTTAAGTTGATCTTTCGTGCTTGAGAATTAAGTCCAGTTATGTAAGGGACTACTGAGACTTTGATACAGCTACATTTGAATTTAAAATTACACTTACATAGGAGGAAAAAACACATGCAATTAAAAATGCACTCATTATATAATTGAATTGTGCTGCTTATAGGGAATGCTTTTCTTCTTTATCATCCTGAAGTCTTTCCCAGGAGACTGAGTGCTCCTAGGGACAGGTTTAGATTGAGAAATCTGTAACACACACAATCAAACCTTAGGAGGCTGGGGAGAGGGTTCTATAAGTAAGTAGCTGCCATGCTAGAGTTCCAAGGACCCACATAAGAAGCCAAGCACAGCAGACAGGGGTCTGTAACACCAGTGCTGGGGCAGACAGATATTTGGAGTTCACTGGCTATTCAGCTTAGGCAAACTGCCAACTTGATCTTCAGTGAAAGATCGGTGTCTCAGAACAATAGAGTTTCAAGATAGAGAAGGACCCCCAACATGCAGTCCACCTGCTCCCACATGAACACCCCTCCTGAGCAGAAATTTAATCTGAGAACATTATTTTTGCACAAGCTGAATAAACAATCTTCCTGACCCCTGGGCCACAGAATGTCCTCAGTGTCTATCTGAATGTTGTGACATTATACTTGTGAAATGGTACCACAGCTTGGGAAGGTCTATCGATGTTGATAAGAAGATGTGTCACAACCCTATGACAGTTTGGCTCCAGAAGTAATTCTAGTCGTGCATGAACACAGCACAGTTTGGAAGAAGGGTGGATGAGATGGAGAAGAAACAGAATTTTGAGGGTTTTATTGTTGCTGTTTAAGACAGGTTCAATTTGGAGGTATAATCATTGATTTCAAATTATCTTAACTACGAATTCTATGTTAAATTTAATTTCCCATTAAAGCTTGTTCCTAACAAATGATTTTGAAGCATACAGAATCCACCAGCATCTTGGTCACTTTTAGCAAATAGTTGTCTATAATATTTCAGGATCATTTGTTTCCATGGTGACATTCATGTCAATTTGCTCCAAAATATTTGACTTTGCCTTGGTTGAACTTCCAGGTCTTAAAAGTTATTTACCTTATGTAAGGTTATTAAGATAAATTCTATTCTAATTGGAAGGGAAGTTTTATGGTAGTCCTTAATCCTCTTTACATACTCTTTTGCCAGTTCGGCTCTGGTGATAGCCAATAACAACATATGTTGCCATTAGTCACTAACCATCAGTAATTGATGATTCAGTGGCCAGAGTGTAAGGGTGTAGAAGTCATCCAGGTAAAAAGGAAAACAATGACAACATCTGGGTTGCTTAAACATTATTGGAATTATACTGGCTACGTGCTGAAGGCAAAGGGTGCCTGTTTCTCCAGGTCTGCAAGTTGTCTGTGTCTTGGCTCTGCCTCCACAGCTCACTAAATAACCTTGTCAAAGTCACTTAACCTCTGAGTGTTTGTTTGCTCATCTGTAAAATTAGTATGATTATCCTTACCTATCTCACACAGGAACGGGGCTCAGATGAACTAATTAAAGATTAGAAACTGCTACAAAAACACTCAGTATTATTAAGGAAAACTGAAGCTTTTCCAGTGCCCTTGGGTAGAAGAGCTAGTTAGCTACAGTGACTTCCAACAAGGGTTTGATAGTATGATAAGGTGCTGGGTCTTCCCTGAGGACTCACACTTGTTGAGGGACTTTGCCCTTCTTGCTATTTTGGTTAGTGAGGACTGAGGCCACCCATAGCACAGACAGTACTGTGATCAATAATACATTTTCTACCTCTGACAATCTGAAGTGCTTACAGATGATATCCAGAAATGCCACTTCAAATTGAAGAGCCTGTCTCTACCAATCCAGAACGCAGCTATCCTTGGGGGAATGTGGCTCCCTTGACTGCAGCTTGCAATGTAGCCTTGCACAAAATGACAGCAGTTGCAGATTTTCTTCCAGGTTAGGAAGCATCCATTTAGACCATCGGATTCTCTCCTTTCCCTGGCACACTCATTGAGGATGTCTTAGACTGGCCTGGCTTGGCTTGCATGTGCATTTTCAGCACACTGGACCAGTCTGGTCCTTCTGCATTATCTCCATTGCCACCTCTCTTGGCACCAGACAATGAGAGCCATTGCTTTGGGGCCCCTGGGTTCTTCTTTTGATATAAAGAAGTTCTTGGAGTTTATATGACTCCTTCCTTCATCCTATCCCATTGAACCGTTCAACTCCCCAGCTCTCTTTCTTCCCTAAGCCAAGGTCACTAGTCCGTTTTCTACGTTGTCCTAGGTTGTCTGAAAAGACATTTTTTTCGTTGTGGGGTACTGAGTACTGACCACAAGGCCTCAAACTTGAGGCAACTGTTCTACCCCTGAGCTGTATCTCAACCCCTTTTCTTTCTTTCTTTCTTTTTTTTTTTTCATTGTGAAATAGGATCCTTATAATAGACAGGTTAGTCTTGATTCCACCTGTGGCTTAGGTAGAATTTGCCTATAATCCTCCTGCCTCAGAACTGCCCCCTTCCCCCACACCAGTAGTAGTTGCAATTCCAGGATCTACACTACTAAGTCTGGCTTATTTCTTTTTTGAAGAGTAAAATAAAGTCTTTAAGAATGAAAGTATTTGAAAAAAAGGTGTTTCTTAAATAGTTTGTCTGAATTTTTGAGAAGAAGGCCAAACCACACAAGATGGCAGGTGCTCACCCTCAGAAACAGCCTATAACCTCTCTTCCAGAATCTGTGTCTACTGTTGAAAAGTTACTGTAGCCGCCTGTCTCTCTACTTATTGTCATCTTAATTGATGACAGTCAATTGATGGTGCTAGGGATAATACTTTACCCATGAAATAGTTTCGTTATCAGAATGAAATGAAATGAAGTAATACATCTGCAAAGACCTGCAGCTTGATAAATGCCTTACCAACTTAAGTTGGTGCAATGGTGTTTATCATATTGTATTATGGTTAGTTGGTTAGATGGTTTCTTTGTTTTAGTCTGGGCTTGCTTGCTTTCTTATGAGATTTTTTTTGTCTGTTCTATATTTTGTTAGTGTCTAGTGTGTGTGTGTGTGTGTGTGTGTGTGTGTGTGTGTGTGTGTGTGTGTTTGCATGTGCTGGGGACATATGTGTGTATAGGGATACATATATGTGATGGAGGCACAAGAGTGAGATTAAAGCCATTAAGCGTTTTCTGGATCACTTTCCATTCGATGTACTGAGACAAGGGGCCTCATCTGAGCCCACAATTTGCCAATACAGCCATTCTTGCTAACCAGCTTTTAATGGAGACCACTATCGCTGTCTCCTGAATGCTGCTGTGACAGGCAAGGTGCCCCATCTATCCAGCAGTAACATGGATGCTTAGGACTCAAACGCCTATCTTTCCACTTACATGATAGGCACTGTACCCCTCCATAGATGACATCTTTTCATTGTTTTCATACACACCGAAACTGGAGGATGCAGACACTTTACATTAAATCTACACTACCAAGATTCTGCACACATCTCAGGTAAAGTGGTTTCTTAGTTAAATACTAGCTACTTGCACAAGAACGATACAAAAACTCTCAGAAAACCCCCAAACTGCAAGTGTGCTGATGAACAGAAGGCCGAATTCATGATTGTGGAGAGTTGGAATGTTGTAAATCCCGAGTCAAAATAGTACAAGCTATTTTTAATCCCTCTGAGGGCCATTCTGTAGCCACCCTCATGTCTGAGGTAACTTCCCTGTGATGCAGTGGGAAACCATCCATCTTTGAGTACAATGGCAGGTGCATGCTCACTTAAGCAAGCAATCACTTTGGGAGTTGAAGTGTCAGACAACAACTGACCAGAAGATACTCTGGAACAGTGGCTTCTGGATCTTCTGTCACTTGGACTCAGAGAATGAATTTCATGGACGATGGGGGGATTAAATTCAGAAAGGAGTCTGTGAGAGTCTAAGAGAAAGGAAAGGGGCCAAGTGCCAATATGGCTAGAAAGATCCAAGAAAAGCTTGTCACCAAGGTTCCCACTAAGAATTACTAGAGCTTTATTGGGCAGAAGGAAAGAGAGGTGGTTGAAGTGGTGAGTGTAGCTTTCTCAACTTTTAAGTATCCAGGGCCCCTCCATCCTGGATTCTGGACGGTCCTTTTTGTTACTTCCTCCTTTATCGCTCCCTGGCAGCTATGCTCATTAAGGTTCCTATGCAAAAACAGAAGGGTAAGAGCAAGAAATGAGAATTACCAATGCCCCAAAGCATCTCCGGCATTTCTGATCTCTGGATGAAGGGACAAAGGTACAGGCACAGACAGGGCATTTTCTGTTTCTGGCCAAGACAGAAGGAGCTGTCAAAGACCAGAGGCAGAATGGTTTGCTTTGGAGGACCACACCCTGAGTCTGACTCATTGCTTTTTTCTTCTCTCTCCTCTTGTGACTATCTAAATCTTTAAATGTCCTAGCTTCCACCAAAAGGTAGATTTTTAAAAGCTTATTGGAGAAATTGCCCTGCTTAGCTGTTAGCTTCCTACTAGGAGTCTCTACCGACACATCTGGTAGGTGCCTTGATTTGTTAGTTGCATTTGCAACTAAAAAATTCTCCTCAAAGCAGATCTACAGTGGAACATAACTTTGGATGCCACCTAAATTCTCGTCCCTAGGCCACAATCGCTTAAACTTTTCTCAGGATTAAACTCTCTCATTTCCTTCAAGGTGAGGACTACGTTTTATGTGAACAAAGAACAAAGAAACAACTTTTAAAAAGAAGTACACCAAGTCTGTGTCCAGTTGAATGGAGGTTCCTTCCTTTCCACCCAATTCTCTGTTATTCTCCATATCGAGCCACTGATGTACTCAGAGCCATCATTTACAAACAGAACACTGTAGCATATCATACTTTCTCATATCTCTCAGAATCATGAGACATATTTTACTTCTACTAGATTTTTTTCTACTAGTAGGATATAATTAACCTACGAAAATTACTTGATCAAAAATACTACTTGGATTGATGAGAAAATATTCATTCAGCACACATACAGTCAGCTGAACATGTCTTAACTGTGTGGTGAGTAAGATTGTTCAGCATCTTACAAGAAGTGTTGAAGTTGTTCCAATTATGAGTGGGCACAAAAACAAATTCTCTTGGCAAATACAATTTTCAAATTACCGGCAGACGCTACAGAAGAAAATGACATCGAACTGAGAAGGACTTTTCCTCTCTTGCTTCTGTTTCTAAGCTTAGACACAACCATTTGAACTTCAGGTTACAGCAACTGGAAAAATAATTAGCAGATCCTGTTCATGTTACTGGTGTTCTTTACTGTTCTTTTTGCTTTATATTCAGTATTAGAAAATATTCACTACTTTCAACAAAATAGTTTATATCTTTAACACTAAATCTTACAAAACTCCCAGACTTAAAGTGTCTGATATAAAACTGTCTTTTTAGGGAAAATCAGAAAAAAAAGGGTCTAACACAACAGAGAAAGCTACTTGAAACTGTGTGTTAGAACTTTAAGAATTATATTTTCCGTAACCATAAATGAGACCCGGTTCATCATTTGAAAGGCTACTGACAGAGCGTTTTCCCCAAGATGATAGAGTAATTTAAACTTTTCATTAAAAGCCTTTTCAGTCCAACTGAATAAAGCCAGCTGTTCCTTTCTCTCCCTGCTCCACAGCAGCACGTCGTAAACATTCAGACCACAGCTCTGGATGACACCAAAACTGCTTATCTACAACCACCTCCGTCCCAGAAGCATGACACAAGATAGGAGCTGGCAGCAGATGAAAAAAAACAAGATATCTTAATTAGAGCTCTGCCCATTACTCCATCTGGAGGAGGGTGCCACCTGAGAATACAAAGAGGTATTGTTTTAAAGGCAGTGGCTTCCAGGTGGAGGGGGAAAAGGCACACGGGGGAGTTGTTGCTCAAGGATGCTTCTTTATTGCTCCAGAGCTTCCCTGAAGCTGAGACCAAGTCTCAAGCCTAAAATTACCACTCCTTAGAGGCCAAAAAATATCCAACTTGCTGTCAGGTGTCAAGTTCTCCTCCAAGTAGTACGACTCCCTTGTCTTGTATCTGGCCTTTCCTCTGCTGGACTTGGCAAAGAAAAAACTTGAAGGTTCTACCTCTGCCCCTAGTCAGGAAGTGTTCTTATCAACCTTGCAACTATGATCCATAAAGATTCGAGGCCACAGATTTTCATTCTCCTGTCTTGATTTTGCTTTTGAGCTCAATCTTTGTATAATTCAGTCTTCTGGATCTTTCTTCAATGTTATCCAATCTAATCTATCAGACTCCCTGCTGTTAGATACAATCACCCCTGCTACATCTTGGATAATGCCACTTCTTAACTCAAAACCTCAATGTCTTTTTGTTATTTATAGAAGAGACATAAACTCTGAAATGAGAATCACGGTGCATTCCCATCTGCCATCTGTCTTCTGCCTTTTCCCTTCTCATCCTTCCCCCCTTTTAATCTTTTGTTTTTACTTAATACAGCCCAGTACTAATAAAACATAAGCCAGATGTGTAAGTTTAAATTTTTATTATTTGCCTTAACAGAAAAGCAAACCATAATAAGAGAAAAATATTCAGCAACATTTAATGTTCTACATTATTTATATGTGTGTAAAATTATTATATTGATGTTTTTGATATTTGTACTTGTTAATACTTACATTTAAATACCTCCAAAAATTGGTAATAATGACAAATAACCCAGAAGTATAAAAATCATTAATTAGATATTTATGGGATAACCTGTCCCCCACAAGAATATTTCACAATGTCTTACAGTGTGTAATATTCTCCCATGATCTGTCAAGACTGCTTGCTATAGCCAATATAATATTTCAGGTAGCATGTTCCTGATTAGGCTACCTTATTCAAAAAACATGGATGGGGCAGGAGACAAAGTTCATTGATTGAAAGTTTGTATTGGCAAATGGCTGAGTTTGCTTCTCAGCACCTATGCTAGGTGGTCTACAATAACCTTTAACTCCAGATCCAGGGATTCAATTATTTTTTCTGGTCTTGTCAGGTTATTGTATTCACACACACACACACACACACACACACACACACACACACACACACACATAATACACACATATACACACATATACATGAATGAATGAATGAATGAATGAATGAATGAAAATAATTAAAAATAATGTCCTGTGGCTTCTGTCTTTCTCTCTCTTGCATCACATATTGTGCAGAAGCCTGTCACTTGGAGTGAAACCCTGTGCAGAGAGAATGGGGGACTTTTTGTAAAGAACCAGGCAGGAAGTGATGTCTCCAGATCACAGTAGCAGAAGTAATTCCATCATGGAGCAAACTGTCTATCCACAGACATTAACCCTGGGTGACAGCTTCATAGCACACTCATAAGGCAACAGGACCCAAAACAACATAGACAACTTGCTTCTTTTCTTCCTGGCCTGCAGAAATCACACTTTTAAGAGATTTTGGTCTTCTAAGATTCCCAATTTTAACATAAATTGTTAAAAACCAACAATAAACCAATGTAAAATTATACAATTGGCAGCCAATTGTGTCTGCAACCAGCACCCCAAATATGGGAATGGCATTAGAACCAGGTTATAGGTACAGGGTAGAAGCTAAAAGGTCTTAAGAAAGAGCCTTGTAAAAAGGTTTCCTGAAACATGATACTCTTTGAAGAGCTGTAAATGAAGTATTAAGAGACACTGGGGAAAGCCTGGGTATGCAATGACAAAATGTTCAGCAGGTTATTGGCTGCACTAACCTGGAAAGTAGAAGATGTTCCTAATAAACTCCCTGATCTAGCTAAGATTTTCTGGACAAAGTCCTATAAAGTCTAACTGGTTTCTTCATGCTGTTTATGGTAATATGAGAGAGGAAAGGAACAAATTATTAGGAGTGGTTAATTAACAGGAAGGAATCAGACTTGATGTTATCAAAAAAACCCTCAACTTTTTTATATTGAGAAAAATAGTAGAAAATGAAGCACTGTCATTGAGCAAGTTAAAGTCAATGTCAGAAAAATGATTTTAAAATGAAATTTATGAATGGGATTGTAGATTTCTTGTTAAGGTTTCAGGAAGATCACAGAAGTCTCCTGTGCAGAATGCTTTGTGGTCCATACAGACCTACCAGAAGATCTCTATGTGTGGCTATGGAGCTTCGTCATTCTACCACTAAACCTCATTAAGTTATAAAAACAAACAGCCAAAAATACCCAACCTTCTTGTGTGTATGTGGCAGTAGAGGGAACATATTCCACAATACCTTTGTAGAAGTCAGATGACACTGTTTTGGAGTCAGTTCTTCTTCTAACTTAACATGGGCTCTCAGGGTAGAAATCACGCCACAAGCATACATAGCAAGTACCTCCACTTGGTGAGCCATCTACTCTGCCTTACAGTGAGACTGCACAGCACAGACTAAATGTGCCTTAGACATTTCAGGAGAAGTATAAAGTAGGGACAGCTCTTAAAACCAGATCTGTCCTTCTCTATTGGAGTGGGGCACAATGAGATTTACAGAAGGTTCACAGTCTGTTGTCTGTTGCCACAGAGACACTGCACACAGCTTAAAGAGCTGGTGTAAGGACAGAACTTGGATCCTTCAAAATCTGTAGATGGGAAGGGGGCTAAGAAATCCCCCCAGTTGCATATGCTGTCTCCTTCACAAGGTAATGTGAGCCAGCCAAGAGGGAAACGTGAAGCCATGGAGAGTTATTTAAAGGAGCCAACAAGAGCAGATCAAGGAACTTTATAATGTATGGGGGCCACTGTCACTCAAGTTGTGAAGTAGTGACTCCTTTGTGCTTCATGTCTTCCCTCTTTAGAAGGAAGATTTCTTCTTTTCTTCTTCAATGACTAGACTTAATGAAAAGGATAGCTTACAGCTAACCTGATGGGTTTGGGCTAGCATGGTAATACTGAGCATTAAGATGTTTGCCACCAAGCCTGAAGATACGAGGCAGGTTCAAGGGATCTGCATGGCTGAACGAGAAGTTCAATTCCTGCAAGTTGCCTTCTGATAGCCACATATGTACCATGGCATATGTGTATCCACATACATGGATGGCATGGCATCCCCTTCCTACAAATATATCAATAAATGGAAAAGATGGGTATGACGTAGAGTCTAAGTCATTAAAGATGCTTAACCATGTAGTACATCCTGAATTACCCTTTCTATAGGAAGCCTGAAGCCAAATTGTGAAGACTTCAGTCTGAAGGGATAGAGACAATAGAAAGGAACAGTGACCAATATCCCACCAGATTGAGCTTCCGTCTCAGGAAATGTGGTATGTTACCATGGAAGCAAACCTCTAGATTCATCCTCTAGCTAAATTCAACCATACAAGTGTCTGTAACCCCAATAGTATCTTTACTGAAGTCCTTGAATTACCCTCCAATGACATAATACTAAAAATGGTGATAATAAATGCTGATAATTTGAAACTGCTAACTCTTTAGGATGATTTATTATAAGATATTAGATTACCAATTCATGTTTCACTTTGAAAATACTGAATCACTTAAATCTAGTGTGTGTTCTGTTTACGTGTCTCTTTCAAATTTGATTAACCTTTCCTCAAAGTGTTCAATAACTATATTTGATTGGTGGCTAGATTATAGTTCTAGAAAGCAAATTATGTCTGTTTATGAATTTAATTCTCCCAGACTTTCTATGTTCTCAAATGTGTGAGCATTTTGTTTGCTTTCCTGGGTGTCTTTTGTCCTTATCCATCTCTCCAGCCCTCCATGTTTCTAAACGACCTTTTGTTTGGTCACCTTCTTGTTGGCATGCTTTTTTCTTGTCACATGGCTACATTCTTCTCTTTGATTTTAGACTATGAGACTAAAAGGCTAAGACTTACCAATCTGGTACAGAGTCGTTGAATGTGCATAGCTTATCGTTCAAATTTCAATGCTCAGGAAGTATTGAAGGCATAAGTGGTAGTCAAGGAGACATCTCTCTAGCAGGGATTGCTGGGAAAGAAATTCTTGCATCGCATGAAATATTGATCTGTGAGATTCCTGAAAATTGTCAGCATCCTAGAAAGTGTGTCATTGAGAACATATTTCCTGAAAGCATCCAAAGTCATGTGAGAATGTTCCATGCCCTGAATGCTTCTGTGAATATTTGTTATGCAGAACGCTAATGACAGAGCAGAATGTTGCCATTATAGACTGAACAGCACTTTAGTAAAGAAAGGCCTATTTTATAATTCCCCTTTTCTGTGTCTGGGAAATGCTGCTTTTATCAGCTTGGAAATGGCCCTTCAGTCGGCGTTCTCTGAGCCAAGGTTTACTAAGCATTTTTACGTCTTCACTGATAGACTCTTGAGGCAGATGTCAAACACCATCAGCCCTAGGTCCAAAAATGAGTCACTTCTTTTCTTTAGATGAAGGTTGGGGAAAACTCTTTTTTTTTTCTTTCTGTTGGTGAGCACTTAACAAATGCAAGCCTCATTTTCAGATGGATATAATGAGAAGGCACAATGTTTGACTTATGGCATTATTAGCTCAACATAAACATCATGATTGTCTCAGGGACATGTCCGGTGGAAAAAGAATCTTTCCCTTTTTGGTTTTTCAGATGCAGGAGGGAGAGATGTAAAAGTGGTAGGTTGGCTTCACAACCATGTGACCATCTTTATCTGAGCACTTTAGCCCTCAGCTGCTCCTCGGCATCGTAGGTTGACCAGGTACTGAACACTCTTCCCTTACCCTCACCTGTTTCCCAGAACAGACCCGAAACTTGTTACTCCAGCACGACAGTGTAGCCTGGGGACCTTCGGATAAACTGCTTTTCTTGGCATCATTTTTAATTAGTCAAATATAGTTCTCAGATTTTCTTTTCTCTTCTGTTACCACCAAAGAAAGAATGCCAGGAGAGACACATCATGTTCTTGTTGTGTTACTGAACTGAAGAGATATTAGTATCCTGGTGAGAAAACCACAGAAGCCAGTGGGCAAAAAGTAGAGCCATCCATTTGGTTTCCACAGTGAACTCTTAGGCAGGGCTCTTGGGCTGTGATAGCCTGAGCGAATAAGAAAATACAGGGGATCCCACATAAAACAGAACCACATGAAAATTCTTGCGTGTGAAATCAGAGTGTGGCCTGCTGTTTGGAGTTAATTTCCTTTGTTCACAGTGCCCTTAAAGTTGTTAGCCAATCACTCCCGAAGTAAGTCTGCACAGACCCACATGGGCACCCCCACAGGAAGGCAAACCAAGAGGTATTTCCGCACCTACCTCATATTAATTTGTACAGGGGAAATTACTGTGGGCTAATGCAGGACCCTCTACATTTGTGGCTTCTATTTTAGTTTTCAACAGGGAAAGTGTTAGACAGGAAATTTGCATTGTGAAAACCACCTAAGGTTTTTCATGGTGCACTTAACTCCTACTTTTAAAAAAAAAAAAAAAAAGGAAGAGGAAAAGAAAGAAAAAATCAAAATTGACTTCCTGTAAAAGTCCATGCTAGTTTGTTTCAAAGAATGGTTGGGGATTTGTTGTCTCACATGTCTTTAACCGTGGGCATAATACTCAACACAGCCACTCTGTGTCCATGGGAGTAGGTGAGATTGGGCTTCATGTTCCTATGATCTCTGTAATGAAGTGTTCAGATTCCTGTCGTTCAGATGGGAATTCACAGCTGTAGCAACTGGATTGTTCTATAAATGTAAGCCTATCTATAGTATGTGTATAAATCATACATAGTATATGATGTTATATACATATATTTATACATCATATATGTACATTATACATACAATATACAATAACTACACACACACATAGACACACATATATCCTCTGCTTACTTATGAGGATTAGTTTTTCCTTTGCATTTCTATTTATTCTTGGAGAACTTTATATATTTATACAGTGTATTTTTATCATATTATCCCCTAACTTTTCTTACATCCCCCCCCCAACCAGGTTACCTACATAACTTCACATGTTTATTTCTGTAAATAAGTCACTGAATTCACTTAGTGCTGGCTGTGTATATGTGGATATGGGGCCATCCACTAAAGCACAGAGCAACCTACCTGAGGCCTTGAAGAAAACTGGCATTCCGTCGAGGCAGCCAATAGCTCCTGAAGTTAGTTGTATGTGAACATTCTCTGCTAACCATGAGATGTAATAAAATAAAGACTTTTCATGTTAATATGGACTTAGACTTTTAGAATTACAGGTGTTATATGAACTTAATCAATTTCATAGACATCCTATATGCCCATAATTTTTCATCAGACAGTAGCTTTTATTTTCTTTCCCATATGTGGCCTTGTTTTTATTTAAAACAGAGGCGAGTTAGGAGGATAAAGCAAAGCTGTTAGAACAATTAATGGGTTGATGATAATGACCCATATTCACCAATTTAAAATGCAATTAAATTAGACTAGAGATTTTATTAAGGTATCCCATTTTGTCTGCTAGATTTGACTTCAAATAATTTTAAGTTGTTAGACGTATGTGACCCCGTGTGCCTTCTGGACAGGTAATTATTCATAATCATTCTTACACATGTAAACAGTTTAAGTCTCTCTTAATTCTCACATAAACATCAACGAGAAAGTGTATCATCACATGATTATGCACTCAGATTGATGTCTTGGAAACTCTTTTTAATCTGCACAAGTTGATCAACGTTTAAGCACAATAGGTTCACCTCTGTAGTTTGAGGTTCCTAACCTCAATTGTAGAATAAGCCTCTGAGGGTTTTTTTGTTTTGTTTTGTTTTTCAGAAAAGTTTAACTTGCAAAGAATGAAAGGAAAAACACACTTTTCTCTCTTTGCTTTTTATTTATATTGAGGACAGTTTCATTATGTAGTCCAGGTTAGCCCAGGCTTTAAGAACCCTCTGCCTCAGCCCCTTGAGTGTCAGTCATCATGACATGGGTCATATATTGCAGGCTGTAAGTAGATAACCAATGCAGATACTACTCCACCCACATAGCTCTAATCTACCTCCATAGTTTACAGCAGATGTGACAATGGCAGCAGATGGGAGAGACGTGTTTATAAACAATGAATGTGTGTTTTCTGAGTCAATGCAAAGAACTCCAGGCATTCATTATATGCTTAATATCACACTGACAACTGATGGTAAAAATATAAACACTAGTAAACCCTTTCATGTATATCTCAACAAACACCGAAAAGAGGTTAGATTTCAGTATAGGAAAGAAAATAAATAAATAATGCAAGCTAAGCGTTCTCACTTTCCCTGTTCCTTTAAGGGTAGCTGGTCTTGGCAATATCTCCAGAGATATTTGGTATGGTGTGAGACCAAAGAAATTGAACTGTAGAACACCGAACTGCATAGAGTAGTAAAGTTAGCAATGCTTATCTCTATGCAAGTGTTCCATTTCCTGTTGACAATGTCAAGCTAAATGTTTAATTGATATAATTAAACATGTTCAAGTATTTTTACATCATAGTCTGTGGATTTAAAATGAGAATATATTGATTAAGAGAAGCCTCAGAAATAAATATTCTTCTCACCCTGCCATGCTGTCTATCACCCTTGATTAACAGTTTAGAAGTTAGCCCTGATGACTGTAAACACAGAAATACTAAGCATTTTAAACCAAGATATTAATAAGAGCTCATAGGTGGGCCAGGCAGGAAATAGATATTGAGCTCCTGTAAAAAAACAAGGAGGCTTTCATCCTACAGTGGATATAAGGAAGACCAATCCCATCATTCACTTCATGTTTTCATAGACTTTCTGGTAGTTTCTACCTTGGATTATACCAGTACTCATTCAAAGCTAGCCTGATTAATGACAGAATTCTTGGTTCCTTGGTGTAAAGATTTGTTACTATCAATGTCTAAGAAGCCACTTTGAATATTTCAGAATTGTCTTCATTCTGAACAGTAGGGATGACTTTCTGAATTCTTGGAGACTTATCCCTGATGCTCCTGTATACAAAGAAAACTACACTCTATATTCCCATATGGACCCTTTCTTGACCTCTTGATAACATGGCAGAAGCTGGTTTTTCTCTCAGATCCAAGACACGTCTCATGCTATTTGCCCATGCTTTGAACACTATTGAATTTCTAAGTGCAGGCTAGTGGCACCCAAAACTTGCACTTGAAAAACAGAAACCTTATTAAAACTTATACTAGATTCTTTGCCCTAAGCTCTGCTGGTTACCTTAATGTAATAATCTCACTTCTGCAGAGACATGTCATCATTACACTGTAGCTCAGATGGGCACAGTTATGTTCTTGTGTCAATTTTCTGAATAACAAACATTAAGCAAAGAAAAAGAATCACCCATATTTTATGAGGTACTGGGAGCCAGTGATAGATAAGATGAGGAAAGGCTTTGCTTAGCCTATATTATTTCAGTTATTAATTAATCTGTAATAAACTAGCAGTGGAGATACACCAACAAGAGGGAAAACAGTGAACTAAATATATGTAATGATCTTCTGGTGGAAATGGAAGAGATAATTCCTCCAAAGATACACACACACACACACACACACACACACGCACACACACTCACACACACAAACACACACACACACACACACACACGCACACACACTCACACACACACACACACACACGCACACACACTCACACACACACAAACACACACACACACACAGGTATATACACACACACACATGTGTGAGTGTGTGTGCGTGCATTGCAGGGAAAGTGGGGAAACGATTGGAAAAGAGAGGAAATATAATTGGGCAGAAATGGGGTTTTCTGAAGATGTGAGGTTTGGGTTAATCTCAGAAAGTTAAATAAGGGTGAGACAGGAAGGAGCCATAGTGAAGGGACCAAGAAGGCTTCCCAGAGAGAGAGGCAAGTCACTGAGGCAAGAAGGTATGTGTTGACTCTGAGTAAAAGTTGGAGAGGAAAAGTTCTTGTGAGGAAAAGTAGGAGATTTTACTGGTGTGCTAAATGGGACTGAGATTGCTCAAGGGACCACTATGTCAGATCAGGAGAACACACAGAAACAGTTTTAGAAAAAAATTTTACCTCCCAGATCATTCTAGTTTTGAAAGAATGGACTGGAAGGACTAGGCAGTCGGGTTGGCAAATGAAAAGCTGAGAGACCATGGCTTTGTCTGGTTTGATTTCATAGTAGCTTCAGCATCATTGATGCCCATGGAGGAAAAGAAAAATTCAGAGATGCAAAAGTTATTTAGAAGGAAGACATTACCAGTGTCAGGAGATGGTGGAGACAGAGTGTGGCACCAGAGCATGCTGGGTCAGGACCTCATTCATTCTCATGCCTCCATTGTTCTCCAGAAGAGGAGAACAAACTCATATCTTGTAGCAAGTGAGTGTGGGTCTGAAGACACTGTCTTTTCACTGGAAGAAGACTTTATATCAAAGGACCACACTGTAGCACATAGACACACAAAGGCCGTGATGCCTCAATTTACCTGGAAAATGAATATTTATTCACTAAATTTATTTACCCACCAAACTTTTATTTAACATGACTGAAAATATAAAGACTCTTTATCAGGCCAATGAGAATACAAATGTTTTTCCTCACCTAGAGACAGGGAGATATGATAACCATGGCTTTGTCTGGGTGACATATGCTGCAATAGTTATTTTTACATTCTCCAGGTAATATTTGTATGAGATTGAGGAGTTGTGTGAGCACCAGGGTTGACCTACTGTAGGTCAGAGGATAATTTTCAAGTTCATTCAGCCAGAAAGTGTGTAGTTGGGCTTTGGATTTCATTTTACTGGGATTATATTCCTGTTCTGTTATTATTATGCTTTCTCAGTATAATGATTTCTAAAATTAGTTGTTGAACTACCCACTTAATGGGTTGTACTGTTTTTCTTTATCTCATATAATAGGCACAGAGAAGACATACTATCCTTTAAATTATTATCCATATCTAAACTTTGGAAAGTGCATATAAAACCATGAGTTTCATTTACATCATATTTATGTTGGGGAGAGTTAAATGTATATATTTTCAAACTGCTGACCAAAAAGAAAAACCTATCTCATATTCCCATGGGACCAAGAGCTGAAAATCACGATGAGAAAATGGGAACTTTTGAATGTCCTTGTCAATTTGGCATGTAAGGAGATGCTAATAAAATGTCTCCCATCCGAGGATGTCTTCCTCTATGGGCTTAATCTAAGCACTGCTAAGCAGTTTTCAAAATGAGTGTCACATTGATGAATCTAACAGTGACAAACTCAGTTTACAGGTCTTGTTTCCCCATATCATCTGCTACAGCTATTATTTTTATCAATGTGTTTGTTGCTTGTATTTCTTGTGTCAGTAAGTAACTTTTCCAAAGCATGTTAATTCCTTGTATTTTCATAGAATCAATTTGCTACAAACTTTGTAATTTGGGGAATCCACATATAAATTCTTGCTTATATATTTTATTGCACTCTTACTCAGATTGTATACTTATGCATGTACAAGATATTATTTTATAGTTTTCTTTACAGATTTCATAACACATTTTTTTCAATGTGAAACCTAGTACCCCAAGACAATAAAAGATGAGATATTTGGGAGCACATGGGATAGTTCCAGTACAAAGCCTTCCCTTTGTGATGAAAAAAAAAAAAGGCTAAGAAATTGTGTTTCTTTCCCTTTTAACTCTAGAGGATGCTTTAAGAAGGCATTGCCTTTAAAAGAGAGAGACAGCCTGGGAAGACACCAAACATATTCATCTGGGACCTCCAAGCTCCTTGGACATCCAGTTATAACTATTGAGTTGACAAAACATCAAACTAAATGGAGAGAAATTAGAAGCAATTCCACTAAGATCAGGGACTAGACAAGGCTGCCCACTCTCACCCTACCTATTCAATACAGTACTGGAAGTCCTAGCCAGAGCAATTAGACAACAAAAGGAAGTCAAAGGGATACATATAGGAAAGGAAGAAGTCAAAATTTCACTATTTGCAGATGATATGATAGTATACTTAAGTGACCTTAAAACTTCCACCAGAGAACTCCTAAACCTGATAAACAACTTCAGCAAAGTGGCTGGATATAAAATCAACTCAAACAAATCAGTAGCCTTCCTCTACTCAAAGGATAAACAGGCTGAGAAAGAAGGTAGGGAAATGACACCCTTCACAATAGTCACAAATAAAATAAAATATCTTGGAGTGAATATAACCAAGCAAGTGAAAGATCTGTACGACAAGAACTTCAAGTCTCTGAAGAAAGAAATCAAAGAAAATCTCAGAAGATGGAAAGATCTCCCATGCTCCTGGATTGGCAGGATTAATTTAGTAAAAATGGCCATCTTGCCAAAAGCAATCTACAAATTCATTGCAATCCCCATAAAAATTACAAATCAATTCTTCATAGAGATAGAAAGATCAGTTTGCAAATTCATTTGGAATAGCAAAAAAACCCAGGATAGTGAGAACTATCCTCAACAATAAAAGACCTTCTGGGGGAATCACCATCCCTGACCTCAAACTGTACTACAGAGCAATAGTGATAAAAACTGCATGGTATTGGTTCAAAGACAGGCAGAAAGATCAATGGAATAGAATTGAAGATCCAGAAATGAACCCACACACCTATGGTCACTTAATCTTTGACAAAAGAGCTAAAGGCATCCAGTGGAAAAAGGACATCATTTTCAATAAATGATGCTGGTTCGTCTGGAGGTCAGCATGTAGAAGGATGCAAATCAATCCATTCTTATCTTCTTGTACAAAGCTCAAGTCCAAGTGGATAAAGGATCTTCACATAAAACCAGATACACTGAAACTAATAGAAGAGAAGTTGGGGAAGACCCTTAAATTCCTAGGCCAAGGAGAATAGTTCCTCAACAGAACACCAATGGCTTATGCTCTAAGATCAAGAATTGACAAATGAGACCTCATAAAATTGCAAAGCTTTTGTAAGGCAAAGGACACTATCAATAAGACAAAATAGCAACCGACAGATTGGGAAAAGATCTTTACCAATCCTACATCTGATAGAGGGCTAATATTTAATATATATAAAGAACTCAAAAAATTAGACTCCAGACAACTAAATAACCCTATTAAAAATGGGATACAGAGCTAAACAAAGATTTCTCAACTGAGGAAACTTGAATGGCTGAGAAGCACCTTAAGAAATGTTCAAATTCCTTAGTCATAAAGGAAATGGAAATCAAAACAACCCTGAGATACTACCTCACACCAGTCAGAATGATTAAGATCAAAAACTCAGGTGCTAGTAGATGCTGGCAAGGGTGTGGAGAAAGAGGAACACTACTCCTTCATTGTTGGTGGGATTGCAAGCTGGTACAACCACTCTGGAAATCAGTCTGGTAGTTTCTCAGAAATTGGACATAGCATTACCTGAGGATCCAGCTATACCACTCCTGGGCATATACCCAGAAGATGCTCCAACATATAACAAGGACATATGCTCCACTATGTTCATAGCAGCCTTATTTATAATAGCCAGAAGCTGGAAAGAACCCAGATGTCCTTCAACTGAAGAATGGATACAAAAAATGTGGTACATTTACACAATGGAGTATTACACAGCTATTAAAAATAATGAATTTGAGAAATTCTTAGGTAAATGAATGGAACTAGAAAATATCATCCTGAGTGAGGTATCCCAATCAGAAAGGAAGACACATGGTATCTACTCACTGATAAGTGGCTATTAGCCTAAAAGCTTGAAATAGCCAAGACTCAACTCACAGACCACATGAAGCTCATGAAGAAGGAAGACCAAGTAGGATGCCTTGTTCCTACTTAGAAGGAGTAACAAAATACTCAAGGGAGCAAATATGGAGACAAAGTGTGGGACAGAAACTGAAGAAGGGGCCATCTAGAGACCATTCCACCTGGGTATCCATTCCATGTGCAGTCACCAAAGGGAGACACTGATGTGGATGTCAGGAAATACATGCTGACAAGAGACTGATATAGCTGTATCCTTAAGGTCTGCCAGAGTCTGACCAGTCAGAGGCAGATGCTCACAGGTAACCACTGATCTGATCAAGGGGTTCTCAATGGAGAAGTTATAGAGAAGACTGAAGGAGCTGAAAGGGTTTGTGGCTCCATGAGGAGAGCAATAATACCAACCAACCAGAGCTCCCCAGGGTCTAAACCACCAGCCTGGGAGCACATAGGGAGGGACCCATGACTCTATCTGTACATATAGGGGAGGATGGCCTTGTTGGACATAGGTGGGAGAGGAGATCCTTGGTCCCATGAAGGCTGAACACCGAGTGGGGGTGGAATTCAATGGTGGGGAGGTGGGAGTGGGGGTGAGGTGGGGGCACATCCTCATAGAAGCATGAGGAGGGGGGATGGGATAGGAGGTTCCTGCGTGGTGGTGGGAATGGGGTAAGGGGATAAAATCTGAAATGTAAATATAATATCCAATAAAAAAAGAACCAAAAAGAAACCTTTATGGTATTTTGTTATAGAAATTGAAATGTACTATTAGAATTATTAAACATGATTTTGTTTTTATGTTTTTGAGAATTTTATATGTATTATATTTATATCATTTCTATATTCCTTCTCCATAATTTAACTCATTCAGTCCCTTCGACAGATTCCCTCTCATTCATTGATATAGTGTGTGTGTGTATGTGTGTATGTGTGTGTTGCTTGTATGTTAATGTGTTTTGAGTTGACCCATTGTGAGTAGGTAATCTAGCAAGGAACACATTGCTGGAGAAAACAGATTCTGGCATGCCACTTGAATTGTTTTTATGTAAACATGATTTAGGCTGCCATATTGTTGCTATTTCAAGGGTTCAGCTTCCCTGTCATATCTATAAGACTCTTTCTAGGAGCAAGCTCCCTGGTCTTGTGACTTTTAAATACTTTCCACCCTGTTGCCTGTGATTTTCCCCCTAAGCCTTTGTTTCAGAAGCTTGTGTTTTTGTAGATTCTATAATTACCTACTGAATTTCTTCTATATCTAGCTGCTCTCTTTGCATTAGCCATTCTCAGGGAATCATGACCCATTTTTTACATTCAAAGCATTTGCTCCCTTGTATTCTTGGTCTTTAGTGCTGAGTTCATCATGACACCTTCATCTGTACAGTCAGAGATCTTAATTGGAAAAAAAATGTTTTCATCTGCATTTTTTTTTTAAGATAAGGCAGTTTGGTGGTTTGAGTAAGAATGGTCTCCACATCCTCATATATTTGAATTCTTACTCACTAGGGTGTGGAACTGTTTGAGAAGAACAGGAAAGATTAGGAGGCGTAGCCTTGTTGGAATGGATGTGGTCTTGTTGGAGGAAATGTTTGCTAGGTATAAGCTCTAAGGTTTGAAAGCCCCTGAGAGTCTCAGTGTTTCTCTGCTAGTTTCCTGTGTATCAGGATGTAAAGGTCTTAGCTCCAGCTCCAGTTGTGTGTCTATAATAATCACAGACTAACCACCATCTCAAGCTGTAAGTAAGCCCCAGCTAAATGATTCCTGTCATAAACTGCCATAGTCATCCTGCTTTCTCACCACACAGGACACAGGGAATCCAGAAAGGAAGCATGCATTCATTACATCTTGGATATTTTTACAAAATCTGAATTGATTTTTTTTATGTAGATGTGAAGTCACTGAGTGTAATATAAATATTTCTGAAGTAAATGGAAATGTGGTTACTACATGTTAGCTAAGACCATGGAACACCAGCAAATATATTCTTTTTATTTTTAAAACTTTTGTTGCAGACCAGTTTTTCAAACTAATTTTTTGCTGTCATAAAACATACTATATTTTCCTTTATGTCTCTATGTCTTCCTATATTTATCATCTATCTATCTATCTATCTATCTATCTATCTATCTATCTATCATCTACCTACCTACCTATCATCTACCTATATCTAGTATCTTTCATCTACAAATACATCATATATCATATGCATCAATCTATCATATACCATATATCTATAATCTATTGCCTATCTCCCTGACTTGCTCATATCCATCCACTGTAACCCTTCATTTGAAGGAATCAGTGTCATTTTATAAAAGAAATCATGCCATACTTAGAGTAGGAATCTTCATAAGAAATATTTTGGAGTGAAGACAAAAGCCATGCCTGCTGATCACATATTAGTATGACCACTTATTTGGTACTCAGCGTTTTCTGTATACACAGGAAGTTTTGGAACTCATGATGCAGCCCATGTTGATTTTAGGTTTATAGCAATCTCTGACAAGCTACAGTCACCACCTGAAGTTATATTTTAAAACTGTAAATTTGAGAATATGTAGCAGAAAATGACCTCAAAGGTCTAGATGTGGGGTCCAAGTTTGATTTTTTTAGCAAGTGGCTTTTATTGGCTCAATTCATCAAAAAGCTTTCAGAAACAATTTAGAGGTATTTTCTGTTATTAGGAGTATGCTCTGGAAGACCAGGCAAATCTCTTGTTTAAATGCCCTCCTTCTCAGAGGAGAACACTGGAGTGTAGCAGATTCTATTTAATCTGGGTTCACCTGTCAACATTTCTGGTTTATAGATTAGTTCAAATAGCTCTCTCTGTTATGACCTGTATGTCCCGGTACATGTTGGTATCTTTGCGTTAATCACATGTGAGTCTAATTATGATGCCCAGTCCACAGGACCCCCAAGTAGATGGGATAATATTAAATGATCAAGTTCAAAGGCAAAAAAGAAAAAAAAGTAAAGATAACATTAAGGTAGAGTTCAGGAGGCTAAAGTTGCATAAAAATCAAAGCAAACAGATAAAACCAGCTCAACTAGAAAATTATTCATCTGGTGCCAAGGTTATCTGTTATATGTATTAAATGATCACACTAGTGAATTGATACAGATCTTTAGAAGTGGAGAGTGTCAATTATTAAGAGACTGAAAGACATATTTCTGGACAAGCACTATGGAGTGATTTAAATGAAACTATATGTTAGAAAGGAATGCTATAAATTTAATTAAGAAAGTCAGTGCACAAACACCCTCATTGCTTTATACACGTGAATCTTACCATTGAAAAATGTCCGTATAGCCGAGGCCAAGAGGGGTACAAGCAGAATAAAATCAATCCAAATTTGAACAACACACACACACACACACACACACACACACACACACACACCAAACAAGGGCAACAAGATGGTATCTGTTGAGGTGAGAATAAAATAAATTATTTGCTTGGGTATTCTCCAAAGAAGAGAAAGGTGGTATTCTAGAAAATGCATTCATTCTCCTTAGGGGAAAGCAAGATGTTAAAAGGCTTTACCATCACACTAGAGCAGATAATTAGGCAATTACGACTATTAAATTTGACAGAGCATTAGTTTAAATGTGTTATTCACTGGAATTCTGCAGGAAGTAACAAATAGCTCCATTTTAGTGAATACTTTTGAAAATTCATTGAGGACAGCATATCACCAGAGGACTAAAGAGCGAGAGTGGTAATATATTCCCACATTTGACAAAGACCTTCTCCCCCCACCCCCACCCCCCACACACAAACAAGGCTGTGGAAAGATTCCTCAGGAAAGCATGAGGCTTCTGAAGTTTTTCTCCTGTTTGATATGCAATTACTGCAATGTTCATACAGCTATTAACCCACTAATCATCAGAAGACCTTTCGTAAGTAGACAGTAAGTATCATCTCAGCAGCTCCTACTTTGATTTATAGGTATTAAAACAGAAACAAAAAGAAGTCACCTTGAAAGTGGGTGAAAAGACCAAGCCTGAGATTGAAGTAATTGACAATTAGAAAACATTTAGTAATGCATAATTTAGTGATGCCAGAGTCAACACAGAATGCAGTCCTTATCACCTTGCTAGAAAATTTTTAAATAGATTACTGCTGCATTTTTAAAAAGCATGAAATATAATGATGCTGAATAATAATTTAATGTAGTAATCACACAATGTTCATCACTTAATCTGCACAGTCTACAAACTTCCCTGGTCTCACCTTAGTCAGCTCCTATACACATGAATTATCGAGGCTTAGAATAAAGAGCTCCATTAAAAAGTAGTCATGTCCGTGTTCACACCCAAAGTCCCAAAATTATTTCAGAAGATCATCTGTTGCTAAACCAACCATCCTCGTTGGTAGACTTGCCATCCAGATCCGTTATGTTTTGTAATGGGAGTAGGGAATGGTGGTCTAGATGCAGGCTAGCAAGCTATACATAGAGCAGATTCTAACGCATTAAGTCTCGTCCAGAACTTTCTTTTAGACTCTGTGGTAACTATGGAGTGAAACTTCATTTGAGTGTTCCACCTTGTTTATCCATATAGTTCATCCAATGCTGATACATACACACACACACACACACACACACACACACACACACACACACACACACTACTTTAGTTCGTTATTGTTTGAAGGCGTGGATGAACAAAGGGTTCTTCTATTATGCTTCTTCTAGAAACTCCATGATGAGTTAGATATTCCTGCTAAATAATTCCAAATTGGCACCGAAGGAAGTATTTGCAATTTCAACCTTAGAAGTCTGCTAATCCCAGTGCTAAGTAATCTAACTCTGGCTTAGACCTGCAATTCTACTAACTGAATATTCAACATCTCACACACAGTAGGTGCATAGTAAACATTTGTCCAATGAATATACACATATGTTGCTCCATAGCATGTTTGGTAAGATATTTATTCACAAACATTTAGAAAAAATGTTTATGCTCATATTTTAAATTTTTTCTTTAAAAATATCACCTTTATATAGTGAATAGTGTTGCATCTGAATGGTATTTGTAATTTTATTTCTCATATCTGATAACAGTTTTTTTTTCTGTGAGTACCTGTGTGACATTGGTGTGAGCATGAGGTAGCAGGCACAACAATCTGGCTTCCCAGAAGAACAGGCATAAATTTACATTATTCAGAAACCAGTATTCTTGTCATTGCTGTGGAGAAAGGAATTAGTCCCTTGAGCTGAACATTGACATCTGTAAAATAGTGAGTTTTTAGAACAGGTGGTACTTAAAATACTTTTACCCTTTTCATATTAATAAGAGTTATTCTTGAGCAAGTAAAGAGGGGAAATACCTACTGATCTCAATGTAATAACAGGAAGAGAGGAAAGAGAGAGAAACAAAAATAATTGAGGGAGGCCAAATACTCTTGGTCAACACATTGGTGATGACAGAAGTTCTGTCGATCTTCAGTGCCCAGGACAAGAGACAGTGAGGCAGAAGCCCACACACTCTTGAAGCATCAAAAGCCCTCTTGAAGTTAGTATAATTGAAATTCTTAATTAACTTAAATTTTATCAATTCTAATTTAATAACCGCATATGGGTGATGGATTTTGTATTGGACGGTTTGGGTTTAAACTTCTATAACAGACCGTATAAAGACTGGAGGATGCCTGTGAAAAAACATGTGGTCATGTGCTTTCATGATAGAAAAGATGTGATCTGAATTTTGTGGAGGATACAGGGCTACTGCAGTTAAGATGTATCATGGCTTTTTTTTTTCCCCCAACCTCTCATCTCTTGACCTTCTGGCTCTGAACCACTGTTTTAAGCTTCTGTACTAAAGGAATATTCATTTCAGAAGTTAATGTTTAGGTGAAAATAGTGAGCTTAGTGGTTACATTTATATTTTTGAATTATACTCATCTAGAATTTAATGGTAATTAATTGTTGGTTTTGTTGAGGCTGACATTTCATTTCCTTTTTTTCAAAGATGTAGGGTTTGAGAGGAAGCTCATTGGCATGTCACAGCAAAACCAATAAAGATGCTGGATTTACACAGCACTTGCCAGTATTCAGACCCACTCCTGACTTCTTTCACAGCCTCATTGAAACATGTGTGTTAGAGGTTGAGTCCCTCCCTCCCTCCCTCCCTCCCTCCCTCCCTCCCTCCCTCCCTCCCTCCCTCCCTTCCTTTCTCCCTCCCTCCCTTCCTTCCCCTTTCTCTCTCTATCTCTCTCCTTCTCTCCCTCTGTTTCTCTTTATCTCTGTCCCTCTTCAAATGCCTTTCTTTGTGTACTTGAGCGAATAACGATAAAAAGCAGCCATTAGAAGTACTCCATGCAGTTAAGGCCACATAAGCACCAGGTGAATTTATTTGAAGATGACTGTATTTAAAAAGTCACTCCAGTGTAAATTAAGTGATCTACAGGTGAGAACTGTGGAGTAGTCTGACACACTTATCCTGCTTAAAAATATACTGCAACAGACAAGAAGAATTCTATGGCATTTAGAAAATGGTCATGGAGACCAAATTTTAAAAAATTAAATAAAGATGATTGAAACTCTATTTGAAGAGTCAAGTACATAAACGCTATGATGGATGCTACAAGCGAGGTGGTATGTAAAAGAGTATATATTAATTGCTAGCTGATTTGTTGACTGAATAACTTCCACAATTTAATATTCTCTCTGTTTCTAAGAGATATTTGTAACAGTCCAGCTGCCCTGACTTGGTTTCTGAGAACTTTGCAGTGTGCAGGTATGAGAACAACTATCTTGTTCTATGACAGTTCTTTTAGCTCTTTCAAATGAAATAGAACCTGAAGGAGCTCTTACTTCTGATCTAGTTAATTTTGGTCTCCTCGGATGAAAAAGGCAGGACTTGAAAACAAATTTCAGATTGCTCTGTACAGAGAAACAACATTTTGAAAACTTACTGATTTGTTTGGGACTATTCATTTGATATCTTTGAAAATCCAACCACAGACATTCCAACAGAAGGCAGGGAAGAAAAAAATTATTAGATTCCAGTTTAAACAAAGTCATTTTCTTTCAGTTATAATCACTTGTCAGTTGTTCACAAACTCTCTTAAATAAAGAGAACTCAGAAATAATTTAATATCCCTAACTCAAAATGTGTTTAAGTAATAACTAGATTTCCTGACACAGTGGGGAACCTAGGGTCTAGGAGGCCAGATCCCAGGCTCAGACTTTTTGGGACAGATGAGTCACTGGACTCTCTGGATTTTTTCTTGTCCGTCTGTCACAGGCTGAAAGCTCTGCTTTATTTCTTAGTAAATGGCATAAATAAACATTTCCTGGATTCTTCAAAGGACTGTTTGCTCCAAATGCCATTGAAACCAAGTGTGATAAGACAGGAGAGGGGGACTTCAGCTTCCTGACAGCTGGAAAACACAAAACATTGAAATGATGTTTGTCCCGGAGGCAGTGTTAAATATTGTAAGTTGTTTTCATTCACTGACTTGATGCTTTTACTAGCTTGTGTGAGACAAAACAACAATGCTTTTAGTGTTGTTGTTTTGCACATTAAAATTGCAAGTGGGATGCTGACATGGGTGCCTCCTACCTGCTCTGGTGATGTATTTGCATGGAGCTGATGAACAGTCCAGAGACTCAGCTCATCTCCATTCTCACTGACGTTTCTGAGACAGCTGGTAAGGATTACTGGAGGCACAAAATGTGTCTGATGAACAGATGTCTTCTTCGTTTGAAGTTAACTGGTCTGTTTAGGTCTCAACCTTTGACCTTCTCTCCTTATGAGTACGCTGAGTAATTCAGACTAAATGGTCCCATTTTCTTCCTCCATAACTACTGAGGAGGAGTATTCTTATGGAAAGAATTAAAGGCAGCAGATGTTGTGATCTCTACTTAGAGGCCACTGGCTACCTCGAACCCACCTTTTCTAAGTTAGAGCTGTAGTGTGTCAGTTATCTTCACTGAGGGTTTACCTGGGTACCGTTGTTGTCTTCTAAGCTTTCTATAGATGGCTGATGCATCCTTATAATTTGACTCTGCTTAAACCTTCTGTTGCATTTTGTTAGCAGCTGAAAAGAAAATGGCATAAAGTCTTTAATATACTTATTGAACACCCAGGTCGTATAGTTGTGGAGAAATATCCCTCCACTCTAAAGTTACGATGAGATGCAATTGGAAAGGCTGGTGTCCTGATTCTGAATTAATGTAAGAGCCAATATGGAAACTGACTTAATAAAGTCCATTTACATGGCAACTATGTTCTGATATTAGACTTCATATTAGGTTATTCCTTCTTAAGAGTGGATGCAGGAGAGATGAACTCTGTATGAGGCTATATCTAAGAGATAAAGAGGTTGAGAGATGTGTGGTTCATAGAGTTTCTGCTACTTTCATATTAATTTAGGAAGAACAAGCTGACAGAAGATGCTGTGAAGAGAATACATAGAAGAAATTATCTTCCCTAGTTGCCCTGAAAGGTTGAGGTTATGTGAGAAAAAGGAAAAGGACTTTACTATATTGCTTAGTCTTTCACAGGAAGGTTGCTTTTGATTTATACTAAAATAAGAAATTTGGCCTATCTGGGGCTGGGTATGTTTGCTCACTATGTTTCTCAGTATTTTCAAATGAAAGTGTGTGTAAACTCACTGCGTAGTACAGCTTCTATTAAACTGTAATGAAGTAACAACTATAATCAACAGTGAGCATCGCTTCCAGCTGACATTGATTCAAACTCTTATGTTTCATTTTGATCAAAAGTTAGTACTTTAATAAGTTAATGTATTTTCTTTTATGACAATTCGTTACCTAGGTGTTCCATGCATTTAACTTTCTTAGACACCTATAGTCTATTTCAAGTATTAATTCTAGCCATTTTTATTCTCTTGAGCGAATGGGGGACTTAGTCTTCTTAATATGTCCATCTTGTTTCTCACTTAGACTTGCTGCCTTCAAGTAAATTTACCTTAATCATCGTAGGTTTTAGCACTAAAGGAAATAATCTTTATTCTGGTTTTGCTACGAAAACTAAATGTTACTTGAAATTTATAAGTTTAGGAATCTAACTTGCTATGTATATGTCTATCAAAAATTTAATATTACTTTAGAATATAGTGTGAACAAAATCTATGCTTCTAAAAACGTCACGGAATAAATGCTGTTTAGTAAAAACATAAAAGAAAGTAAATTTAAAACTTAACTATTTTCAAAACATTGTTATTCATTTAATTGTATGTATATCTATTTGTTGTTTATGTTGTTTTGCCTTTTCAATAAATATAAAAAGGCGTTTAAAAATAAGAAAAATGAAGATTATTAGTTTACAATGCATATGAGAATTATTGAGAAGAATCATCAGGTTCTAGACAAGAAAGATTCACATTCTGACATTATTCCTAGTTGTGTGATCTAATAAGTTTAGATAATACTGCCTCCAAAATTGAGATGTTTGAGAGCTAAAACAAAAAAAATGTATTTTTCGAAGTGGTTAATGAAATTTTCATTACATCTCTAGTTACTCTCTGTCCCTCCCTCTCTTGTGCTTAGAGGTTGAACCAAGTTTTGTCCCAGGAAGGAAAACACACTACCCTTGAGCTTCTGACCCAGTCTTCCATCCACTTTAATATTGGTTTTTCTTCTTTCTAAGAGTGATTTCATAAATAGCTCTCATCTTTTGGAAACAAATCAAGTTACTTAAAGGCATAAACAGAGAGTGATAATGCCTAAATCTCATCAATAGGGAAATCATACAAAACGAAACAATGCACTACCCAGCAGCCTTTATAGAAATGTAGTCCCGTCCAACCAGGTTCAGTGAAAGCATTGACGCTGAGCACTGGAACCTATGTGGGTGAATCCCAGGACACATCTTCTGGCCTCTGTTTTCTTGTGTTTGCCTTTCTCCAGGTACAGGCATGCATTGGTATGTGGGAGACAGAAAGGAGAAAGGAGACTTGGATGATAAGAACAATCTTTTAACCTTGTCTACCTTGCTCTTATTTTCCTCCCTTGGGGAAATTAGGCCAAATAAAAGAAAATAAGCTTTATATAAAAGCCAGAAGGCCAGAGTGTTACTAATTGGGTAAATAAACAGAGTGCTGTAAAACCCTGTTAATTTGATATTAGGATCATTCAGTATAGCATGAAATTTGAAGTAACTGCTATTCCCCAGCCTTATTAGATAAGATTCCTCCCATTAAGATCAGTCATTTAATCCAAAGTACAAAAATATGTATAATTTGAGGTGGAAATTGGGTCCCAAGAGTATCCTGGGTTGTTAAATTGGTTAGATAACTTGAAGTGAATGTCACTAAGCAGTTAGCCATAAAGGAAGAATGATCTGGATCCACGGTGATTACCTGCCAACAGGGGAAGAAGGGGGAGCCTGGACTAGAACAGAAGTAACCTTTGTACTTGACACCCCCCTATTGATAAGTCACATGGGTAATTTACTGGTTTTCTTTGAAGGGTCCTATATGCTCAGCTCTCCTGCAGGTTTAATGAGATATGAATATCTGAGAGTCAAACCCCTGTGCCTCAGAATTGCCTCTGTCATCTAATTAACTAGGTTTATGGTATTTTTTTTTTATTTGTTTTCTGGTATCCTTTTACCCTTAATTAAAAGAGACAGTATGATAAAATGGTTGTTTTCCTTGTGCATTCACATTGACTGGGGCTTCTGGATAAGAGCTTGCTACATTGGGTGGAACATGCGTTAGCTTGCAGATATCAAAGTTAGCTCTAGTTTGACTTTGTGAGACTCTGAAAGCAGTAGGCTTTGTTGCCGTGGCTCAGATCCCATCAGTGATGAGGTTCTGAGGATTATATATTTGTCTCGTCCGTGTCAAAAGTCCCATCCCTTGTGACTGTACAACTCTGTTTTTGTATTTAATGTAAAGGCATGATAGCTTCGCACTGGTGATTGTCAGCAGTTGCTATTTATCCTCCGTCAAGAGTTTCCCTCCTAGGAAAGTAGAAAATCAAATGGATTATGGCTGTTTTTCTAGTCACTTCAAGGAATCTTACATGACACAGAAAAAAAAAAATAAAGAGCAACAGTGAAATGAGTTCTTGACAAGTGACTTAGCATTCCGGTAAATTTGTGATTTTATGCACAGAACAGCACTGCCATTCACCCTGACAAAGCTGGTATTCTCAGCTCTGTCAATTTGCTTGTCTGACCTCTAGGCCACTTTCCCACCTGGCCTGGTACTTATGCCATCTGACAACCACTTACTTTTCTAGAGAAACTATAAACTGAGTGTTTTGATGGCACCTCTAAAGAAAATAAAAAAAAGATATTGGAGAAAAAAGAGGGCGGGTATTTTTATTTTTTACCATCATGGTTTTATATGTCAATACTATTAAATTCTGGTAGCCTGTCAAAATTGTGAAGGCTTAGTGTCACTGAAAAAAAAAGCAGCACAATTTTTGGTAATTAAATTTTATTAACCAGAAACACAAGTACACACAGTACACACAGTAGCTTATATTTGAAAGTAGAAATCACAGTAACTTCAGATAACCACATAGACGTTTTAGAACAAGAAGTATGGTATCTCTGGAAAAACCACATAAAAATATTGTCTTTGTTTTGTAAACTCTTTATTGTAGGTGGACTAGTTTTGTAGGTCTTGTTTTATTCTGTTGCTGCACTAAAGCAGTGACCAGGAGCAACTCAGAGATAAGAAGGTGTATTCCATCTTACAACCTCACGTCACAGTGCTCAGTGGGGGAAGTCAGGACAAGAACTCAAGGCCGGAATCTGAAAGTGGGAACCTGGGAGGCGCTTTTGCCTGAGGGCTCATGCTCTCTTCTCTCCCATTCCTATCCTTGCTTAGTAAGCTCGATTACAAAAAGCAGCACAGACCATGGTGGTGCTGACAGTGGATTCGAACTCTTACATCAAGTAACAATTAAGACAATCTCTCAAGGACATGGACCTAGACCAACTCAATCTAGTTAGTTCCTCAATTGAGCCTTTCTTTTCAGATGATTCTAGACTGTTAATTTGATGATCAACTCTAATCAGGATGCATGGAATGTATGAGACTTTAGTTTTGTCTAACATATTTACCACCAACTAAAAATTAATTCTAAGTGTAGCATGCAGAGATAGAGTAGGGTAGAGTAAGTCTAAGGCTCTGCCGATTGCACCTGCACATCCATTTAGGAATGTTCTGGGGGAAAACTTTTTTTTCTTAAAAAAAGAAGGTAACATAAGCAACCTTTTCTACTCCTAAGATAGATAAATGACAATTTTGCCATAGGAGTGAACCCTTAATACATAAGTAAGGAAAATAGAAAGACTTTTGCAGTGTTTCTGATCCATAGAGATGCTATTGCTGCTCCCAGCTACTTTACTTGGGTGAGAGATGTGAAAGTTCATTTGTTTCTTTGTAATAGAGTTTGGAACGCTTTTGTTTTTCAGGTTTTAAAATTATAGGCTGCCCCCATGATGGAAAAAAAAATGGTTCCAACTATTTCATGTTCTAAGGGTAATGTCATCATGAACCAGCTCAGATCATTGCTTTGGAGATTGGTTTAAATGGTCTTCCAAAGGCCCAGCCACCAGTAGCCCACATGCAGCTGCCTCTTCTCTAGAGGAGGGTGCGGTGAGACAGCAGGACTGGCAGCAGGGGATTGTGGGTTCTCCTTCCACCTCCCCCCATTGCTCCTTCCTGACTCCTTCCATTCACTTTTCTTTGCTTTGATTTTTTATTCATTCATTCTTTTTTAGGGCTGATAAGAACTGTAGACGGCTTCTAAGAAGAGTAATTAGACAAAGCAAAAAGATCATCAACGGAATCATGCTGGAAGTGAATATGAAAATATAGAAATTTTAAAATTCAGAATGATATGTGCTTCTTTAGTTAGTAGCAAGTCTAACTGCTCCCATAGCTGTGAAGTGAAATGATTTTTCAAGGTCTGAAGTTTCTTCAGAGTAACAGAACCAAAAATATGTATGTGAGAGGGAAAGAGAACAAGAGAGGAAGAGACAGAGACAGAGAGGGAAGAAGAGAAGCAGGGAGGGAGGGAGAGAGACACAGAGAGAAAGAGACAGAGAAACAATGATACAGAGAGGCAGAGGGTGACAGAGATCAAAACAGAGATTAAGATTGGCTTTATATTTGGTTAATATGACTATAGGGACTGACAAGCCTACTGTTTGAAGGACTGGCTAAGGGACTGGAGAACCAGGAATGGGGTGGTAATCATTCAGTGTCAAAGGCCAAGGGCTGGAAAGACAGTCTCCACAAGGGGACACCAGTCTATTTGTCATGGCCTCAACTGATTGGGTAGGTTCTCTAATAACACAAAGATCAATCTATTTTAATTGAAGCCTAATGATTTAAAATCTCTGCTCTATCCAAGGCATAATTTCAGAGAAGAATATGAAATAATATGTAACTAAATCTCTAGGGTTTACAACCTGACAAAGTTGTTATCGCAGATAAAAGTAAATAATAGCATACAAAAGCATAACACAAAAAGTACTGATTGTATTTTTATATCACAATTTCTACTTAACAATGTGGTTTGGGTCTGTAATTGAAGAAATTGTTAATTAGCTTAAAGTCATTTCACTCATTTGATGTTACTCACACAAGAAATCCCAACCATGAACCCAACATTTCAAAATGTCACGTCTTTCCTCCATAGTTTTGTTCTGTTTTAGCATAATAACATCATTTAAATTTGGTGATCTATTTTATCATAATCAAGGTGAAAGACTCTTATGTAAGGTATGGTAGTGTGAAGCCTTTGTTAATGAAGCAGCGGCCTGAGGACTGCTTGAGCTTGTGTTTGAAGAGACTTTAGGATCAACATGATGAGATCCTGTCTCTATACAAATTGGGTAACTTAATACAACAAAAAGTTAGGGGTGAGTTCTGCTACTATTGCTGGTTTATGTATTAGAGACACAACACCTGTACAGGATAGTTGATTCATATAGCTTGGAATTGTCAGAGACAGAATTCAAAGTAAGGGTGGCTTTGGAACTTGAGTTCTAGAAAAATCTTGGAGCCTTAGCATGTCTGTGGGAAACAAGTTTGAGTTGGTGAGAAGGTTTGCAAGGACAGGGAACGTATTTTTTGTTGTTTTGGTTTTGCTTCCCAAAAATGAACATCTGTAGTCCTCTTAAAAGACACTTGAGCACAAAAGAGAATGAGGATTCTAGGGTTGTTGGATAAAGAGATGTCTAATTGGCTGGACACAAGTTGACATGCTGAAATCTCCTCCTTAGGGGTAATGGATCTTAGAGGGAGCTGACTGAACTCTGAGAAACACTGTACTCACAGGGCAGGACCCTGAGCCATTCTTTCAGAAGACCTGGCTAAGCAACATTTTGGAAGTGTGCAAACGTGAGGATCTGAGTTTAAACTTCGGCTGCCTTGGGAAAAGCCAAGTATGGCCACATGTGCCTTGTAACCCCAGTGTACAAATGTGGCATGGTGACATCAGAGTGAAGACAGCAGAGCCCTGATGTTTGCAGGCTATCACCCTCACTCCAAGGTCAGTGAAGGACACTCTCTTAAGGAAATAAAGTGTAGCGCGACAAAACAGGATACTGAATGTCCTTCTCTGGTGCTGTGTTGTATGAGCATGTACAATGAAGAGATTCTAATTGGATGGATATAGAGGCTGCACACCTCCTTATACACACACACACACACACACACACACACACACACACACAAGACACACCACCTATCACATGACATACAACAGACATACACATAGCACACACATATACCATGCATACACACACATACCACAAACACATATGTAGACACAAACAAAATAAAAAAAAATCAGAAAAGAAACAAAAACTATAACCTGTGTACATGCTATAACTGGGAACTCCTATATTTACATTGTCATCTTCTAAACCATCAGGTAACAGCCGCAGAACTGCATTGATTCTGCTGTGTTATAGATCACTACAGTTCTGGCCCCACTGAAACTTCTTTATCATTGTCATCACTGTGTTTCTGATGCAGTGACACCGATCCTCCGTGCATCTCTCCTCTTTGGGTTTAATTCAATAGTCTCATTGGCATAGTGAGACTGGTGTGGAGCTTTAAGCCTCAGAAAGCCATGTCTTTCTATAAAAACCCAAAGTTCAATAGAATTCTCGACACCTGAACACTCAGAGACATGGGAGATTAATAAAAGCTCAGTGTACTGCCAAAGTGTTGCTTATGTAACAATCTGGAAATAAAAACTCTCATATTCAGGAATGTGCCCTATGAATATACAGTGTTTCTCAGAGCTCCGTGAATTCTCTATATGATCCATTAACCCCCAAGAAAGGAACTTCAGCACCTCAATTTGTATTCAGCCAATTAGAAATCCCTAAAGGCTCGGTTTGCAAATGGGTCTCAGTGGGCACAGTGCCTTAGGGCTGAGCTCTCAACTTATGGAGACTATATCTGAGTCGGTGGGATGGGATTTGCCAGAATGGGTCTGTTTTGCAGAGGGTTCTGTTTTGAAATACAGTGTAAGGAGGAACTTCTGTTGATTCCTTGGTGGCCACATGGTCCACCATGGATGAAGTAGCAGCTATGCTGGAATCAGTTTGTGGAGAGAATTTTGTAAATATTTTGCAATCATAGGAATGGTCTATACTGTGTGTGTCTAGTGCAGACACCCAGCCTGTTAGGTTTTTGTTTTTTCTCTTTACCTCTAGTAGACAACACCTAGTGTATATTGAAAACTTTAAGTAGTTTAGGATTAGATACAGGCTAATGGATTGTCAATGGTCATGACTTAAACACCAAGGGGCTTTTGTCTATGTAGAACAGCGACAATGGTGAACAATACATAAAAATATACAATTTAGGCAGGTTCCTGGAGTAGGGAGGTGTGATACACTAATCAACACACTGTGTGTATGTGTGTATGTGTGTGTGTGTGTGTGTGTGTGTGTGTGTGTACTCTACATGTCTCAAATGAGCCCATGTGGCTATGGAAACACCCAAAATATTTAGTACTGTTTTAAAATATAAGAAAAATAGAAGTATAAAAACCTGGAGAATAAAATATGTCAAAAGGCCCTACTAGCTGTGAGTAGATCCACAGAAGCAAGAGTTGATTTTAGTCTTCAAGAGGAAATTTAAGTGTTAAGAATGAGAATGAAGATGGGCGTGGCTCGAAAGTCAGAGAGTCAATGTGTTTGACATGTGACCTGGGAAGATCACATTTTTGTAAGGAGGTCTTTATAGGGAAAGGGAAACAAAATTAGAAACAGCCTGTAAAAGCTTAAACACATGAGAAGCCCTGAAGTTTAAATTGGATTAGCTTCAACTACACATCTGCTTATGCAGGTGGTAAGTGCCTGCCCAGATGACAGGATTTTTATTGCTGTTGCTTTGAGACAATGCCTTTCTATGTAGCCTAAGACATCCTGGAACTTGCTGTGTGCTGACTTCAAACTTCTGATTCTCCTGTCTCAGCTACAGGAATGCTGGGATTTGCAGGTGTATCGCTAGCCCCAGCTTAGTCAGGACATCTTGGTAGGGAAAGAGAGACTGGAGAGGAGATGGACGTTGAAAATCCAGGCTGTGAAACTTTTTTCCTCACTGCTGTGGTGTAAGCATTGGGACTTTTAAAAGATTAATTTAAAGACCAGACAAGTTTAGGAAATCACGGAGGTTAGGCAACCATTAGAACGGCATAAATAGAGCTCTTGAGGCAATAAACATTTTCCAGACCTCCTGCAACGGGCTCTGTTAGAAACTGTTCTTTATGAAAGTACCTTTTAGCTTCTGCTGCCAGTGATGAGGCAGAACGCTCTGTGTGGAGAAAGAAACTGCAAGGGATGTTTTATATTAGAATCATTTTATTCAGTAAGCCTTCAAGAATAACATTTAATGAATTACTCTAATTAGAGCATTTATAGAATCAAACACTTATTGGATAAGTTAGACATGACACACTTCACCTGAAATTTATTTTTATACCCAATGTTAAAGCGATAAAGAATTCTTCTTTTGTTTTGAGTTTGATTGACATGCCTGTGCTGAAAGAGGGTGGACCTGAGTCTCCTATCCCTCTCTGTGCTCAGAATTGCATAGACCTCATGAAGCATTTCCCGAGGAGAGACTCCTTAAACCTTAGAGATACTTAAAGGGGAATTAAGGCAGGCTTTCTCAATTCTTCAGTTGGCAAACAAACCTCAAATTCAATTCTTTTTGGAATCCCAAGAAAATAGTATGGTTTTTAACAAATGTCAAGATTTCTAGTAGAATTAGATAAAAATCAAAATTTTAAGAAGTCTCTGGGAAGCAGAGTTTGTGGTGCTTCCTAGAAGCGTCTAATAGAACTACATCACAGAGGAAAGATCACCTGGCTTTGTCAGTGTAAATAGTAGGTTTGGGCTTTGGGGGCAGAATGGGGGAAAGGCAAGAGTTACACAGATAAGAAAACTGGTGTGACAGCTATAACCTGTCTTCCAGCAGCATCATAGATGCTGAAATAAGACAACTTGGGCAATTTTGATAGGAATCTTATTAGTGAAAGAAAAAAACAAAGAGTCTTTTGTCATTGTAGGTGAGGGTGTTGGAAGGATTTTGAATGAATTGATTTCCGGGAATTAAGTACAATAATCACGTTTCAAATTACAGCATGGACTACTTACTTGTCACCCTGCTTTGTATTAGGGGTATTATGTTTGTGCATGTGTGCTTCTGCGCGTGTGTGTGTGTGTGTACACATGTGCATGTCTGTGTGCATGTGTGTATGTACACATGAGTGATGAGTGTGTGTGTGTGTGCATAGCAGGTAAGTGAAAATACAAGAATTTTCCTAATGCCCTCATTAGGATAATGTCCCTCCATGGAACTATTAGTGATTAAAAGGAGGTTTGGTTGAACATGGAAAGCAAATACACAGTAAGGTTTGCCCCGCTTTACAACCTGCTTTCTAGATTATTCTTTCTGCTTTCAAAGTAGAATTTCTCTTTTCTTTCTCCCTTTCCCCTTTCTTCTGGAATGTCAGGAATGAAAATGAAAAGTTTCTTGTGTGTAGAAAAAAAGAATATCAATTCATTTTCATACCTTTCTGGCTGCATTTTTCACCATCAAAAAGGATTTTCACTTATTTCCTAAAGTAAATAAATAAAAGAACAAAAACCATTTAACTTGAGCCTCCACCCAAGTTAACATAAAAGGGAAGTAGGAAGCTTTGAAATTTGAACCTTTAAAAAAAAAAAAGACTTTCTCTACCACAGCCAGCCAGTCCTTGGGGTAGCAAGCCAGGCTGAGGAGCACAGAGCCCTTTCTTTGAGTCATAAACTTCTCTCCTTGGGACTTTCTTGGCTCTCAGCACCTTTGGGATGTGGGTGTTGCTTATGACTGTCATTTTCTAGATTCTGTATGTGTTTCTGGATTCTATCTACATGCTATCCCATAATAAACATTGGCGTGCTTTTCTCATTTGTCTGCTGCCCTCGCCTTTCTTTTTCTTTGCTCAGTGGTATTGTGTTTGTCAGGTCTGAGCTTATCAGAGCCAAGCTGGAAGAAAAGGCAGACACTGGAGACTCTGGCTGGCTTGGTCACTGGATCCCAGGTCTGTAGCTTTCTTTTTGCTCTGGCAGCTGCAGCTGACCCAGAAGTTGCAGTCCCTCATATGACCCAGAGCCTATATCTGAAAACATTGTTTGTTCCACATCTGGGGACATTCAATTTCTTAAAGTGTTTGTATTGCAGGCAATTTGCTGTACATGACAAAATAATTAGACCACTTATCTTCTGGTCGATGGAAAGCTCATTATAGCGTAGGAATCTATCTTTCATGTTACCTCACTTCTTTCCTCTCAGGTAAGTGTCAGGACCACCACTGATGACATAGGTAAGACTCAGAGGATCAGAGAAGAGCAGTGAGACAGGAAGGACCACACATCACATCTGCTAGACTTAGGTGCTGGAATTCCAGCCTCTGGCCTTTGTTATAGTGCAAGAGTATAGTGTGATGCTAAATTTTATTTGAGATGTCATCGTCTTGCTTGCTTATGTCTCCTTCCATTATCTTTTGCAGCCTTAGCCTCAAGTGAGGTCACCTGACCCCATCAGCTGCATCACACAACAGCGCAGGGGTAGGACACTGTCCTCTGTCACTTGACCACCCTGACTGCTGTTCCTGTGAGGGCCCGAGAGTGCATGCAAGTCTGTGCTCTGAACCTCGGGGGAAGGAAATCAGTGTTAACATCTAAACTGAAATCTCCTGATATTTTTCTTTCTTTTACAGGAGAGGTTTCCTCTAATGAAACATGGATGTAAGTTGAGACTGATTTTCAAGGTCACAAATAACCTGCAGAGAGGAATATGAGAGGATGTTTCTAAACCCACGGATGTTTCTGCTGCCCCTGAGTACATTAACCCTAGGCTCCAGCATCTATGTGGCTGCTGTGTCTTTTCAGACTAGATGGCAGGGTTATGGATCTTAGCTTGGGATGTTGGGAATTTCTGTGACATTATGCAAAGACTATGACTAATTCTCCAGTGTACCCATTGAGCTAGTTCTCAGCACTTCTGATCCTTACTGAACCCAAGTTTTACTGAGTGCTAGCAACTTCCTCAGAGTTGTGTTTATACAAAGTAAGAATAGCATTGCAGCTACTTTGGATGATCTTACAGACAGGACGTCTACAATCCATGGAATAAGGAAGAGATGTTGCAGACTGAGGTTGATTTGGTGGTCATAGCACGAAGGGAAGACCATATCTGGGAGGTCTGAATTTCCATGACACCTGAAAGAGAGACATGAATACTGAAAGGTTGAGTCAAGTTTAAATTCAAGAATTTGGAAGCTAAGGGCGTTCTGGTATCTCCAGAATTTATTTTGGGCAGCATTATGTGGCCAGGGAAGACAAATATTCATCAAATGAGTTTTTAAAACTTTATTATTTAAAATAATTTTATTTTGTGTATATAGTTATTCTGACACATGCTTGTAGGTAAACAATGTGTTTGTAGTGCCTACAAGGGCCAGACGAGGGCACCCGATCCCTTAGAACTGGAGTTACAGGGGGTAGTGCGCTGCCATATGGGTGCCAGGAATCGAATCCAGGTCCTCTGGAAGATCAGTCAGTACTCATACCTGATGAGCCACCTCTCTAGCTGTCCTCAGATAGTCTATCAGTTGAACATCATTTACCACTCTGTTTCTGATAAGGATAGGAGAATTTAAGGAGAAAAATAAGCAAATGATCATAAACTTTTTTTTTGTTTCCACTCTCTTTGTTTATGAAATTGTTTGATGGCAGTACTGAATGACATTACCAACTTCTTTGAAGCAAGCAATGCCTTCTCTTTATTATATTATTACTAAGAAAGATTATTAGGGAGTCCATTCTTTCTAGCTATCTCAGGATAAAAGTTACCAGTAGGTGTAAAGGGTGCATTCAAAATGTCCTTGGAGGAAGAAGATATTCTAGTATCCAGCACTTGAACATTTAAAGACAGAAAGGAACTCTATATTTGTTGCCCAACATTTCTGTAAGTCCTCAGAAACATATTGGTAGCATACTTCAAAAACTTCAGCCCTCTGTTAGTCACTGGACCAAAGCCTCACTGATGAACTGAGAGATAAGGCTGTATGCTTTTAGTAATAATACACCACTTTGTACTTCTGATAATCCTTTTATCTAAGGGGCTCAGGGCACATTAAAGTGAAAATAGAAATAGGGCACATGGGGTGATAATAGGGTGGCTTAAAAACGTGGAGAAATATTCTGTACAGATCAAGGTTAAGAATTTCCAAAATGGATCAATTCTGAGACTGTATCGCTCATGATCTCATGCATGAATGTCACAAGCCTGAATATCTGTGGCTGCAAGCGGCCTCAGAATCAGAATCATAGGAGCATTCCTCCAAAGAACTTGAGTCTCGCTACAGTTCTTCAGATCAGATCCTTATAAGAGCTTCAGAATCCCGATGTAATACCTTACGTGTTTTCTAGCAAAATCTTAGATACTAATCTCCACACAGGAGCAGGAAGAATGCCAAGTTAGCCTTCTTCAGCACCGCATGTTCCATGAAGACTGTTCCCTTGAAATCAGTGAGAATTCAGCTACAAAATTGCCTCAGCCCATTTGGCATTGCTATACCAAGCTACAGGATGTTTTGAAGGAAAGCCAGTTATTTGGTTTACAATTCTGGTGACTGGAAATTTTAAGCAATGCACCACAGGCATCTGACAGAGACTCTGTGGCTGAGTCATGATGTGGTAGATGATCGGGTGTCCTAGTGGCGCACCAGTGGGACAAAGTCTTATGAGACATACATCAATTCCTCCTGAAGACTCTTAGTGATAGAATCACTAAGACATCTTAGTGATTGCAAAACCTCAAACCTCTTAGTTCAATATAGAATCAAACCTAAACCTGTTTTGGGCTGGGACACACCTTATTTAAATCATAGCAAAAGGGGTAGAAATGATTTTCCAACACATTGCATGGGCTTCTGTGAAATATTAATAGGTATGATAGCTACTGTCATATATGCTCAAACAGTTCTAGGGGGCCATTCGTACTCTGAGAAAACTGAACATACACTCAACCTTTGATTCTTTTTCAAAGTATAATTTGGGATATCCAAGTCTTAGTAAATACAGTTTAAGAAAAGCATTGTGGTGGAAATAAAACTTCTCCAGAGATTAGGAGATCATTATAATGCCAACTCTAAGATAATATACAGGTTTTCTAAATCTATTTATTTGCCAGTAGAGTAAGTGGTTTGCAGAACAATCCTAAATTCTTTCTGGCAACAAAAATATGTGATTCCATTTGAAACACTCATTTAGAGGTAGCACCTGTGAACATAGCATATGGATAGAATACTCAGTTCCTGGGAATTCATTAAAAAAAAAACCTAGAATTCTTAAAACATGTGAAGACATTAGCATATCCAGACATCTACACTCTCCAGTTCTAGTAAAATTCTATAGCTTTGAAAGAGAGGATTTCAGCAGTTTGTTTTCTCATTAACATCTTATTGAGTATAATCTCTGTGGCAATAAATTACTTTAAAGATTTTCGGTTACAGCTCTAGATGAAGAGACATTTTATTGCAGACAACATGCTCTATGTTAGCATGTTTCCAACAGTGGCACTCCTCAGTGTCACTGACACCATGTCTCATGTGTGGACATGTGCGAGCACTTGGGACTAGCCTTTGATGAGCAAATCTCTATGCAACTTTATTGCCGGTAGATCCCGATTCCATCTCGTTACCTCTTTGGTTTAGGCTTCCAGGGAAAACCTCTGTGTTTAGTTGGAGAATTGTAGGTAAAGGGATTCAGAGTTTAGAGAGCAGAAGGGAAGAATGCTAGTGTTTACTTTCTTCCTCCCTTTACTCAGTCCAGAGTTCTAGCCCACAGGCTGATGGGTAGTGACTGTATTCAGGGTAGATTGTAGCTTAGTTAAAATTTTCTGGAAACACAACCATAGTCATGTCTAGAAGTGTATTTTCATGGTGACCCTATATCTACTTAAGTGGGCAATGAAGATTAACTATCACTCTCTTTTTTTGATGGTCCAATTTTTGGGTCAAGATTTAACTCCTGTTTACAGTCTAAAAATAAACCTTTTTTTTTCTGGTAGCATGATATGTTTCTGTGCAAGTTCTCATAACAGTATCTGTTCATTTCAGCAAATTCTCATATGATAAAAACAGCCAACCTTTGTTCTACACTCCTGGCACAAACTAAAATGGCACAGTAATTATTCAAAATACTTTTGCATTGACAAAGGATCTCTCCATCAGTGACTTGAAGACTGCCAAGTAGATGAGGCAGGCTAACCATCAAGTTCCAGGGATTCATCTGCCCCTATTTCCTGATAGGATTATGGTTGCTTGTCTCCATAACTGTCATTTTGTTTTTTGTAGACATAGGTTTTAGAGACTAAACGCATATCTTTATTCTTTAAGACAAGCACTTTAGAACTGAACCATCTCCCCAGCTCAACATTCCATCAATATTCTTTATGTACCCACTGTGTGTAGCTAGGAAACTGTACCCCCTAACCATGGCAGAAAACTTATAATGGCTTCTTTGTGAGTCGCATAATGAAGAAATTGTGGGGAGAGTGATAATTAATAAAGAATAAAAAAACTAATAATGTATTACATATAGATATGAAAAGGGAGATTTTACCTAGAAAAGTAAGAGGAGGGTTTTCCTGTTATGTTTTTAATCAGTAGTCTCCCTAGTAATCTCCCTAGTAGATCCCAAACCCAGGATCTCATGAACTAGACAGCAAAATTCCAATGAATCTTCTCCATATAATTTGAATATGTTCAAGAGAAATAGGACTGAAGGACATTGGGTTCTTTGTCATAAATGTCCCTTCTCCTAGAAGTCTCTGTAATGAAGTCGGTGCAGAATCATTTCTATGGAGTGATGTCTGCCTAATCCAGCCACAACATACGTCTGCTTGTGTTCCATCATCATTTGAAGATCTAGAGATAAAATTCCACAGTTTTTGTCTTGATTCACGCCCACAGACATGCTATACACCAGTGTAATAATGATATTTCTGTTAGAGATTTGTACAGTAAATTCTATCAATGAGGCTGTGAATTCCTTAATTCTTCTATTTCAAAATGATTCTACAGATAAAATGTTTATATCTGATATTGTCAAATACCACTAGCCTTTTTTTTTTTTTCAGAAGTAGAAACACCATAAAAAGATAGCTTTCAAAATGAAAAATGTCCAAGGATTGCTGGCAAGCTGTCTCCAGGTCAGCTTTCTTTAAATGAAGTTTTTGTAGAAGCATCTAACCATGAAAAGTAGGATTTGGAAACCACAGAACAGCTCAGATTACTAAAGAGAAGAGCACATATCCTGTTTTATGTGCTTGTAATTCCAAAGACCCCACTGAGAGTTGTGCAACTGTCCAAGACTACAAGATTGTAAGCCGCTTACATTTTTATACTAGTTCATTCAGTTCTGACATCTTCCTCCTCCATATCCCAGTCCAAATGAATCTTCCAAAACATTGCAAAACAGTAATAGTACAGCTTTGTTTCTTTTTAATCTAAAGCTATTAGGACTCTTATCATTTCATAGTCTGGATTTTTATTGCATCCAGTGACTAAAATTTCAGTTTTCCCATAAAGCATGTTTTTCCAGTTAAGACTCCTTCAAAATTATACTCTCTGATCTTAATCCCTAGATCTCATTAGTCTCTGCAGTATTGCTCAGTACAGACTTTCCCTGGAAACCCAGGACTTACTAATTTAAATTGTTTAGTGTCTTCCATTACCTGCCACACAGCTCAAGGTGCTTCTTTATTGGCATTGCTACATATTTCAACCTGCAACCGTCACACTAGAATTGTTTTATAAAATATTTTAAAAATTTCAATGCATTCTTGTGGCCAATCCTGTGGTGTTCATTTCTTGCTTTCATGTTAACTTTCTTTTATACTCATCTCAAACTCAAGGCTATGATTCTGAGGACAGGAAGACTACTGTCTCATATCTCTATTCTTGGTTTCATCCAACAGGAGAAGTTATTCAACACACACACACACACACACACACACACTAAACCAACAATTTATTTTCATTCAGTTATCTCTATCATGAATTGTTTAGTGTACTATCCTTGATTTACTGACACAATATTTTCTTTAGTGAAGACTATATTTTGCTGGTGGTTTCAATAGGTATGACCCCATAGATTCATGTGTTTCAATGCTTGTTCCATGAGGAATGGCACTATGAGATGGTGTGGGGTTTTGGAGTAGGTGTGGCTTTGGTTGAGGAACTGTGTCACTCTTGGGACAGGCTTTGAGGTCTCCTAATCTCAAGTTCTCTCTGGTGTGGAATTCTAGCCTCCTCCTTTCTGCCTTTGACTCAAATGGGGGACTCTCAGTTACTCCAGCATCATGTCTATCTGCATGGTACCATGCTTCCCCCCATGACAATAATGGACTAAACCTCTGAAATTGTAAACAAGACCCACTTACATGTTTTTCTTTTTAAGAATTGCATTGGTCATGTTGTCTCTTCATATCAATGGAAACTAAGACAGAAATTGGTACCAGTGTAGTTGGGTATTACTGTGACAGAACTTTGGAACTTTGTCTAGAAGAACCATTGAGACCTCAGTGGGGTGTTCTGTAGGATCTTGAAAGAAAAAAATGTTGAGAAGAGTGCAGAAGATGGAGGCCTGGCTTGTGAAATTACAGAGGGAAATTTAAAGACTCTGGAAGGGTGGATTGCTATTTTGATGTATGAGTCTGTGGTTCTGGTTGGCTGTGACTGAAGAATCTGCTGTGATTAACAAGATACCAGAACTGCCAAAGTGAAACCTTTGTATTACTGGGACAATTGATGGTTGTGAGCTAGAGCTAAGAAATTATTACTGAATAAAAAGAGACCAGCATTACTGAAGTAAAATATTCTGGGAAGTGTTTTCTGAGTGCACAGAGAAACTGTGTTCCAGGGGCAGCTAAGGTTATACCTTATGCTGGAAGATAGATTTGGTAATGTGTAATAGTCACCTAGGTGGGACTGGTTTTGAAGGCATAAAAGGATCATGGAAAGCAGCTGAGGCTTGATACTGTAAGAGGCCATTAGTGAAAATGCAGTCTTAACGGCAGTTGAAGGCCCAGGATTGAAGGGATCATACAAAGAATTTGATTGAGGCTTGGCACCATAAAGTGAGCCTATGTGAATGTATTGGTGAAACTGCAGCCCGGTTGCAGCAGAAGACCTCACTATTTTGGAAATGTGGGTACCATGAGATGCCCACCAAAAGTAGCAGCAGCAATGAAATGGACATGGCTAGAGCCTAGAAGATAAGCTGTGTGTTCAACAGAGAGCAGAGCTGTAAGAAGCCCTGTGGGGGAGCCCAGAAGAGCATGTGTGGATCCAAGACTGGACAGTAAGAGTTCTGTTAGAGTTCAATTTTGTTCATTTCAGATTGAGACTGTGCCTTGGTTCTTCCCTCTTGAAGAAAGTATTTAACTTAACTTGGATTTTTACAGGTGCCTACAGCTGAAAGAGATTTTGGATATTTAGAGAGATTGGCTATTTTAAAGAGACTGAAATTTTAATGTGTTTGAATTTGTAAAGACTCTGGGACTTCTAAAGTTACGTACATTTTTAAAAATGTGACATCTTGGGGATGAATAAGAAAGGAAGGGCTGTGTCTTAATAATGATGTATTTTTATGTCAAGTTGACAAGTGGTCAGTTGTATTGGCTCATTTTGTGTGTTAACCCGACACAAGCTGGAGTCATCAGAGAAGAAGGCTCCTCAGTTGAGGAAAATGTCTCTATGAGATCTAGCTGTAAGGCATTTTCTCTTAGAGTGATGAATGAATGGGGGCCCAGCCCATTGAGGTTGTGCCATCCCTGGGCTGGTAGCCCTGGGTTCTATAAGAAAGCAGGCTGAATAAGCCATGTGGAGTGAGCTAGTTTGCAGCACACATTCATGTCCTCTGTATCAGGTCCTGCATCCAGGATCCTGCCCCATTTGAGTTCTTTTCCCGACTTCCTTTAATAATGAACAGCAATATGGAATTGACTTTCCAATTTGCTTTTATAGTCAGGGTATTCTATCACAGTAATAGAAACCCTGACTAAGACAGTTGAGAAAGACTCTTTTTTTAAAAAAAAAATTTAATTGGATATTTTATTTATTTACAATACAGATGTCATCCCTTTTCCCCATTTCCCCTCCGAATCCCCATCCCATTCCCCCCTCTCCTTTTTGATTTTTTACCATTTTAATTACATGCATGTATTAAGGTCAGTTCTAGGTTGAGAGTCTAGCAATACAATAAATGCAAATAGTCAAGTAACAAGCAAGACAATAAACATAAATAGTCAAAGAACAAGCAAGGCATTAAACCCAATCACACGCACAATCCTGTGATCACTGTTTCTAAGGGCTTATCAGGATGACCAAAGTATCTAAGCCTACTTCCCTGTCCTAGCCCAAAGTAATTTTCATGTCTGAATCCTACTTCCTTGGCCTAGCCTAAAACTTAGATTCCTGTCTGAAATTACTTCTTTGTTCTAGTTTAATATTTAGATTCCTACCTGTAATTACTTCTTTGTTCTAGCTAATGTCAGATTCCTGCCTGAAGCCTACTTCCTTGTCCTTGGCCAATGTCATTTTCCTGACAAGCAGCCCATTTCCTTGTCTTTGGCCCATGTCAGATTCTTGGCAAGCAGCCCCAAAGGCTCTCTGCCTCCCTCCCCCCTTTTTATTCATTAACAAGACTGAGCCTTAGGTCATTCTGATAAGAATGCCTTCCTTACCTATCAAGGAATATGAATTATCCAAAGCAATGCATTTCTGTCTTAGTTTGGTAAGGTTCTGTGCAGAATCTTACCCATCTGTGGCTTGCCAGCCTATTAATTTAATAACTCTGTCTGGGGGTTCATTTTCAGGTTCACGCCATGTCCTTTGGCTGCCAACATGTTGATATTGTTAAAGAAAAGCTTTAACATGATGGGCAGGTGTAAAGGTATTCCCAGGAAAAAAAGAGGCTAGCATGATCAAGTTATATATGTCATTCTTGAAGCTTGACCTTATTAGAAATACTGACCTCAGGACATGGGTAATTTTATCTGCAGTATCTACCGAATCAACACTCAGCAGAGTAGCATTCTTGAAATTCACAAGCTCCCTATGTATCATTAAAACAACCCGAGAGGTGTTAGAATTATGCCAAATAAACTGTAATAAACTTTATTTATTAAATAATTTTATTTATTTATTTATTAAATAAACTAATTAAACTTCTTTCTAAATGGTAGCAATTGTAAATGGCTAAATTCCTAAATGGCTACCATTGTAACTTCTAGAACTAACATGAATCCAATGGTATTTGGGATGACACTCAAGATGGCTCCTTACCCTTAAATTCTGAACCTTCTTCCAGTAATTTGAATAGGATAAGAGCATCAATCCATTCTTCCAAATGCCTATCTAAATCCTCTTAAATATTCAACACATTAGTAACCAATTTTTTTTTTTTTTTTTTGCTAAATGATTAACAAAAGTAGCTATCTTAACTTCTTGTGTCACAGCAATTGCAGAAGCAGTGGTGGTAGCAATTAATGTAATTAAACCTGTTATACAAGCAATAATCAAGTCCACTACCTCTTGCTTCTGCTTAAATCCTGACTCATTTCTTCCAATACTTGCAGGCTATTTTTAGAATACCAAGGTTCTGTGATACTCAGGGCACTATAACAAAAGCTGTTTGATAGACTTCCATAACTGACATGCTGGATTTCAAAACACAAACACAATTAGAAGGTGTACAACCAATACAACTTACATTAAATACTGTAGAAGAAACCAAAGTATTTTTAACTTGACAATTAAAAGAGCCTTAATACATGTGCTAATACCTGTTTGAAATCCATATCCTGCCCCAACTTTATCTCTTGCTAACCTAACATCATAGAGAACTACAGCTAATTTCCATATATGTCTATGAAAATGTTTAGAACCAGACTTCCAAATGAAGACTGTTATTTCCAATATTGGATTGATTTCTAGACCAGTCCATGATTGAGTCTGAATAACTGGTCACATGTAATAACAATACAAGAGCCATTATACCTTTTCTTATTGATTCTCTGTTCCACAAGGTCCTAAAACTTGAGGCAAGGCAGCTTGTCCCATTAGGGTTATAGGTAAGCAATAGTGGGTAAGGAACATATGTCCAAGATAGCTTCCCAGTCACCATTGTCAGGGCACTCAGCAAGCTCACAAGTCAGCATCATTCTTTGTCCTGGCATCAGCATGTCTCACCTGTCGCTCTGGTGGCCATCATGCTCCTTCAGCATCCTGCAGAAAAAATACAATCATGTCCTCTTCCCCATATTTTATACCTGATTGGGATCATGCCTTATGCTGGTAAGTGGATCCTTCCCTTTCACCTATGCACAAGTAGGTCTAGCTGTAGAGTGCCATAGACACTCAGCAGAAAGTTCCTTGGAATACTACATTTTTTTTAGAAAAAATTAAAATAAAAAATTAAAAGAACACGATTTAAATAAATTTTTGGTGTACAGGAACGTATCTCCCCCTTTTTTATTTTATGAAGATATTGTTTTAAATTTCCATGGACCTGTTCCACAGTTACTTGTCCTTGACAATTATAAGGAATCCCCATAATATGGTTAATGTTAAATTGTTGTTAAAAAGTGAGAAAGACTCTTAAACTGAGAGCACACATACAGCATGTGTCCCATGCTTTCAAAATAAAGTACTGGTGATGAGGGAAATCCTTTCTGAGATTTCTAACAATCTGCTTCCTGGAAGCCATGTCTAGATTTATTGTAGGTCTATTCTATGTGAAAAAGTGTGGATCAGTGAAACAAAATGAGCCCAATATATGTGGGGTGCAGTGGAGGAGCCGAAGATATGAGTCAGTTTCCCATGGATATAATGAAATACTTGAGGCAATCAAGTTATAAAGTGAAAATGCTTCTTTTGGCTCATGGTTCTGCAGGTTACCATCTAAGACTCAACAGTCCCTGTCCCTCTGGTATTGGCAGTGCATTTTTAGTTCAATAAACTTGTGGGGAGTATCACATTGGAGTGCTGAGATGATTTTGAGGCATCTTTCTTATTGTGTGATGTCAAATTGTTTTGCTTTTCTTTGTAATATCAATAGTCACTTCAGTGACTTGAGGAGGGAATCACTGTTCCAGTAGACACCATATTTACAAGCTTCAACACTCTTTTTTTTTTGAAGCTGTAATTTTATCTCAAAATTTCTGCTTCCTTTGTTCTACTCCTGATTCTCATTGTAAGGTTCACTAAAAGCAGTCAGGAAAACCCATGCTGTAACCTGAATGATTCAGAGACTAGAAATGCTGGATGCCTGATAAACTAGTCCATTCTCTTTAAGACCAGCCACTCATAGGGTATTATGATGTGGGCAGAATGTAGTCAAAATCTTTGACCTGATTGGGGGGGGGAGTTGTTTTAAATAATTTTTAAAAGAAAACATTTCATCAGTATAGCTATTGTCCACATATCCACCAGTGTTCTGGTTCTGCCACTGAGGAGCATTTCAAAATATCTCCAGTCTCATCCACCAGTTCCTTTAACACAGTTAACATAGTTAACTTTAACACAGTACCTCATGTTGTGGTGACCCCTAACCATAACATTATTTTTGTTGCTATTTCATAACTGAAATTTTGCTACTGTCATGAATTGTAATATAAGTATTTTAAGATATGGAGGTTTGCTGAAGAGGTTGAGAACCACTGCCTTAATCAATTCCAAAGATTCTTCCACATATTCGTGTACAGTAATAACAGAGACCCAGAGCCTGGGTCTGTCAACTTTCTCAGTTTTCTATGGCCAGCTATGCATTACCTGAACAAGATACCAAAAGCAGTTAGCTTAGAAAAAGAAAAGTTTTATGTTAGCTTACAGGCCTGGATATTACAAGCAAAATTTGTATAGTTACAATTGCTTTGGAAATCAGAAAGGTGGCAAAAGTGTGTGGTAGAATCTGTCTCTTCCTAAAGCCAGGAAGAGAGAGAGATGAAATGAGATGATAGACCCATGATCACATTAAGGGTAAATGCCTGGTGGTCTAAGGATGTTCTGTTAGTCCTAAGTCCTCAATGCTTCTGCCCTACCACAACCTTTAACCTTTTAACTCACAAGACTTTGGCACATATTGAACCTCAAAAGTATAGCACTGAGTCTACACCACAGAAGTAGATATTTTAAAATCTATCTATCAAATGGACAAAGGGATGTTTACACAAACACATATAGAGAGGATAAAAATAAGATAGTCAAGAAATTAAGATTTTTTTACTTTAGAATAAATGGAAAGGAACTCTTTCAAATAGTTTAGGTATTAAGAGGATATTAATAGACATTCTTTAAAGTTACCCCAGTTACGGAAGAGAAATGGGTCGTAGTGAATAGAAATAAACTGATGGAGTTTACTGAGTAGGCTTCTTGAGTCTTGCAAGACTATTTCTAGCCAGAAGTAATGTTTGACTAAACTTAGTGAGGAAAACACGTTGAAAAACACGTGTGCTGCTTACAGCATTAGGATTGGAATCATATGACTGTGAGAGAAATGGGAGCGACATAGAGAATGAACTGGACTCTCAGATACCAGAGTGGATGGAAAGAAAATAGGACATTATCTTCTTATTAATGATTGCCAAAATTGGTTGAAGAACTTTGAGAATAGGACCTGAAAAAGTAGTTGAAAGAATCCCTAGCAACTAGGTTCATGAGATGAAGATTATCCAATAAAGAAAAGTCTCATAAGGAAAGGGAGAAAATATGAGACTATTTGGTATTATGCAAGTAAGAAGTGAGCTGCTAAAAGTATCAAGGAGTTTGAGGTGACATTGTTGTGGACAGATAAAGTTTAATGAGCTTTTGAAATTAATTATTCAATTTAATGACATGGAAGAGCCACTGGAAACACAAATTGCTAAGGGGAGGGCAGACTAGGGTATTTAGGGTCATGAATAAAAGGCAACTTACAATTCACTGACCTCCTGTACATCTTAGCATAGTTTTCAACATTACTATGCATAATTAATTATTTGAAGTAATTAGGACTCTGATAACTTTACATGTGTGTATATAATTTGCCTGGCCTATGGTTAGCATTTAGAAGATTCCTGCTGTTTGTGGGATTTGTTCTTAGATTCTCATTCTATCTTGAAAGGAAATTCAATGTGAAAGGGGAGCTTATAATTCCTCCAAAATATGAAATATATTCATGTGTCAGCATTAACTACGTTAGCATTCAACAATCAGAATTTATCCCCTGTAGTCGTTAATACTAAAGATAAAGATCAAAGGGTCAGGAAGGCAGATTTCATTCTGAGGTTCTTTTCCTTTGCTTACAGAAGGCTGTCTTCTCACTGTGCTTTCATGCAATGCCTTCTTCTATGTATAATAGAGGATGGGGAAAGAAGAGGAAGAGGGCAATAGTGAGGAAGAAGAGTAGAAAACAAAAGGAAGGAAGATTTGAGGAAAGAGAAAAGGAGAAAACAAGAATCTTTGAACTTCTGATTTTTCATTCTTTTATTTTTAGCAACCACTTCCCAGATACAACATTTTATATTTCTTAATACTGAAAAAGAAGAATAGTAAAGACAGTCTTTTTTTTTTATAGACTACATTAGTTTACTTCAACACATTAGTCCTGATACTGAAATGTACTCCACTACTTTCTTTCTTCAAGCCTCTCTATATATATGACTTCACAAAGAATCCTTTAAAAAGAAAGAGGAGCAGAAGACTCAGGATGGCACACAGATGGTTCTTGATTCTCAGACATTGCAGGTCTTTTCTAGGTCATCCATGAAGGACAGTAGCTGAATTAAATTCTTCCAGTGGCTTTCCTAGTGAATCTAGATTTTTTATTTGTTTTAAAGAATAATTTGCAAGCATATGATTACATACTGTTTAATGAATTATGGACAATTGCTTTGCTAAGTCAGTGCCTTGGAAGGAACATAGCATATATTAAAAGCTCATGACAAGGAAATCTTCGGAGAAGAAATATGGATGGGCCTTTCTAAATGTCAGAAAGAAAGAAAGAAAGAAAGAAAGAAAGAGAGAGAGAGAGAGAGAGAGAGAGAGAGAGAGAGAGAGAGAGAGAAAGAAAGAAGAAAATAGGAGGAGAATGAAAGACAATATTTCTACCTCCTATTTAATGCTTATCAAAGGGTGACCTCAATAAGAGATGAGTAAAATAATCAAATGTGTGTGCTGACCTACTATGTTCATATTACTCAGACTTCTTCTTTAGCCATTCCTGAAGCTAAGTGTCTCATGAGCTAAGTGACATAGTGGCAGGATCTGAGATTTTGCAGATTCAGAAACCTGGACTACCATTTGCAAAGGAAAACTTCCTATAACCACCCTCAGTTGCCTGATTTGTTATAGCAGTGCCATGGCTAGCCACTTGATCTGCTAACATCATGTCTGTGATGTGACATCGTAGGGTGATCAGGTAGAAGTTTCATTATATTGGACCTCGTTAATCATGAAAAAGAAAGTGTTTTGTGCATATGAATATACACTGGCTACTGATTTGCTTTCCTGCCTGCAAAGCCTTTAATAAAACAAGCACTTGTAACTTACAGAATACCCTAACTACTACAATGGTATTTGACAAAGTGTTGCTTAGGATATCAAAATTCAACTTTATTTCCAGATTAATAAATTGCAGCAATGGACTCATGCTCATAAATATCACAAGATTTTTTTCCCCACATTCTCTATAATTCTCAGTTAGGTAACTTGACAAAGAAGAATGATAACCATTTCAAGACTCAAATACAGAATAAATTAGCTCGTAAATCTGAAGCAAGATTCTCCAGAAGGAGACAATTCTGAATATTGACAAATATTTGATGCTTATTTCTCATAGAATTCACTAATCTAACAATCAAAATATAGAATATAAATTTATGATAAGCTAGTGGCCATTAGTAAAACCCTTTTTTGCCTATCACATAAGTTTAGTCTAATAGCCTAGAGCTCATGACTCCAAAGGGAGTCCTCTGGATTTTTCATACCTCTATGTCAACAGGTCAAAGAGAGGAGCGTAAAATTGATAGGTGTAAATAACGCAGACTACCAATGAATAGCTATAGATAACTATTTTACACTGTAACTAAGGATGTATTTTTAGAATTCAAAAGACATTTGTAAATGTAACTTTTATTCTACAGATGTGATTTTCATCTTGGAGGTTTACTTTTGAATAAGCTTACCCTTTCTAGTTTTATTTTCTGTATTCTTGCTTGCTGGTTCAACTCAGCTGTTCTGGTTCAAACTCTTCTACAAGCTGACTGATTCAATCTGGATTCTTTCAGCTTCTCATGGAGTTGCTCTGCGTGGCCTTAAACTAACACTGGCAATTTGTTCCAGTCTTCTAGCTCCTTCTTATTCTATGGCTTCAGATGCCTCTGCTGAACCAAATAAACTCAACTCTACTGCATCGACTCACTAAACTCAGCTACCTTGACTGAGTAAACTGACCTCAACTGAACTTCATTGAACTGCACTACACTGTCTGAACTGATTCAACTCTGTGTTCTCTCTCTCTCTCTCTCTCTCTCTCTCTCTCTCTCTCTCTCTCTCTCTCTCTCTCTCTCTCTCTGCACTGTTTTTAAGTAGCCTCTCTTTCCTGTGCTGTTCTCCTGAGAGTTGGGAGTGTCCTATCTCTGCCTCATTCTGTCAAATCTTTCTCTGACTCATCACTTTGTCTGCTCCTCAATTAGGCATCACTTTCAAACATGACTACTTCCTTCTACAAACTAACTTTACCTCCATTGTTTGGGACTAAAGGTATTTACATGGGTGTGTCTGTATTCCAGCCAAAGGGATTAAAGATGTATCTGTATTCCAGTCAGAGGGATTAAAGGTGTGTGCTAAAGGCATGTCTGTATCCTAGCCAGATCACAGAGGCCCAGAAGCTCTTTGGATGTAATTTCTTGCCAGAGCAGCCATGTTGATGAATCAGAATTACTCTACAGACATTTACAACACCTCCTGGTATTACTGTTTCCAAACATTAAGGTCTAGAGAAAATTACAACCCAATACAAGCAGGAATTATGAATAATAATGATGTTTCAGGAATAAATAGGTTGGTCACCTAGCCAGGTTGATTCCACAACCAGCTAAGATAATTGCTGAAGACAAAATGACAATATTATAGAATGAGAAGTAGAGAGAAATAGTTACAAATGCCAGCCATGATCCCCTGACCAGTTACAAAAATTGAGGACAATGATTACAAAAATATTTTCTCATTTGTGTTTGAATCTTTTTTGTGGATGTATAATGAGTATGCATGCATATATGTACATTATATATTCATATATATGTGCATATATATATATCATCTCTTTTTTCTTTCCTCACTTATATTCTCACAACATAATACAATATGCAGTGATTTTAAATCACAGTATCTGCACTGTTGATTTTACATCTTAGTACTTAAATGAGGAGTTACCAGGGATAAAGGTTGACAACCAGAGCCTTAGTTCCTATGTCAGTACAGGGCTTCAGTGCTTTGAGCATGCAGTATATATAAAATATATATGTCCTGTTAGGTATATTTATGATAATGATCTTTGTCTTTATTTGTATATATGGTTTATTTGGAAAATGTCTCAAACTGTTTATAATGCCAAGATGATAAAGTATGAACTTATGATAACTAGCATTTTATGTCAGACTGACCAGACCATGTGCTTCTCAGATATCTGATTAAACATTATTTCTTTCCTGATTCTAACTGAAGTAAAAAGCTGGCCATGCATCTTGTGTTCATCAGCCTTCAGTTTAGAACATACTTTGTGGACTTTCTTGGTTTTTCAGCTTTTAATACCAGAAATTCCTTCAGTATTTTTATCCTTGCTATTTTTATCATTTAACTTTTTGCTGTCTGAATTATGTGAACTAATTCCTTATATTATTAGGTTTTATTGATCTGGAGATCACTAACTAGCAACATATAGGTGGAAAAGGTAGGCATCATTTCTGGTTTATGACAAAGAAACAATTGAATAACTGAATTGAAATATAAATATGACTACCAGTGCACAGGATCTAGAATCACCTATGAGAGAAGACCCTGGGCATATCTGTGAAGGATTTTTCTCAACTAGGTTAGTAGAGCTGGTGTGATTCACCCTAAATCTCATTAGCTAAGGTTCTGAATTAAGTAAAAAGGCAAGCTGGTGTCACCTTCTCCTTCTCTATCTTTCTCCCCCTCCCTCTCTGTCCCTCTCTCTTTTACTCTTTCTCCCTAAAGATGAAATGTAACCAGTCCTTCAACTTCCACTATTACTTCACTGTGATGGATTATACCCTCAATCTGTGAGTCAGAGTTTGGTTTTGCTGGATATTTTGTTACCCCAAATAGAAAGGAACTAGTACAATATAGCTATCTGGAAAAGTTTTGTTATAAAAGAAACAATGTGAATGTATTGATAATTGAGATTATTATGCTTCATAAAAACATTTTGAGAGCTAGAAAGGTAGTTCAATGGTTAAGAATACTGGTTGCTACATAGACAACATGAGTTCAGTTCCCAGCATCAACATGGTGACTCACAAACATCTGAAACTCCAACTTCAGGGGAGTCAATAACTTCTTTTGACTTCTGTGCGCATATGGTACACAAATATATATGCAGGCAACACCTTCATACACATGAAGCAAAATAAATATATAAATCCTTAAATTCTTTTTAAAAGTATCCACACATCATCATCATCATTCTTGCCTCTCACTTTGCTCTTGACAAGAGCTGGTTTTCTGAGAAGAGCTGCTATGACACAAGAACCTCAGATGGTGTGAAATTGGTGTTTATCGGCTAACTGGTTATTTCCATCACCATTGATTATTCCTAAATAGAGAATCTATCTGAAGAAACAAGAAAAGTTTGACAAGTCCCTGAGCTCAACTTGGCGTCCATGGTGCTGTAGAAATGTGTGTTTCTGATTGTACAGCATAGCTCACTGCACTCTGTGAATTCTTTCCCCTAAAGACTTTGTTGCATCAGAAAAATAAAGTTTCTTCCATTTCATCTATGAAGTTAAAAATCTAATTTTAAGATGCCAAGCAGGATTGTTCAACAATATTTTGGTTTGTCTGTAGATAGTATGATCTGTTTCTCTAGAGAGAGGGTCAGTCTGTGAAACCTGACTTCTGCCGGCTAGCTTTATCTTCCTGCCCAAGTTTAAGCACAATCACCTGCAGAGAGAGGCTGGAAACTCTAAATAATTCACTAGGATATCTGTGGGGAGCCATACACCTTATGAAGGGCAAGCTAGTCTCATTTCTCAGAAACTGGTTTCCCCTAAACTCTCACACATCACCTTCTGTAATCAAAGATGAATGCCTGTAGGTTTTCCTAGTAATAGAACACAATGTAGCACCTATATTTTGGTGCCTCAGTGTGAAATGGGAAACATTTCAGGACAGGAATCTAAGAGGTCTGCATCTGCAGCATCTGGACACGGGGAGCTATGGCATAAGGTGTGTGCCTCAATCTTCACTTACTCTCAAAGGAACAAATACCACAGTTTTGCATTATAAGAGTTGAATTCAGAAGCCAATGTATGTAGGCAGCAATGATTCCTTCCTTGTAATGATAGTGAGGATATTCTAATGCCCCAATCCTATTATAGTCTCTAAACACTGGTGTACTGCATACCTGATTTTCAACCATCAATCTGGTTTATACACATGCAATCTATAGTGCTTAAAAATCTTCACCTGGATTTTCCTAAATATGTATCATCTGAGAATTGAACATAGCACAAATGTGGGAGAAAAAAAACTCAAAGAAAACTAAAACTAAATAACCTTAGAAATAGTGAGGTTAGCCTCATCAAAGAAATCTGTAAGTATAGGTAAATTGACAACTTAATGAATGAATGAGTTGGGATATTTGTGATGTTTTATATCATTGGCTTTGTTTTATTGTTTTTTTTTCTCTTAATTCCTAATACCACATTATTTTCTTTTTGGTTCTAACATTATTTACAGTTAAGCTTCAGATATAATGCTAGGGTTTTGTGATGAAGACATTGTCAGATTTATAGCATGATTTAGACTAAATGATATGAGTCGCTCACTCTCTATCTCTTCGTCGTGGTCTGTTTGTCTCTCTGTCTGTATCTCTTTGTGTCTCTGTCTCTGTTTCTCTCTCTCCTGTCTCTCAGTCCCTCTCCATTTTCTCTCCCTTTTCTTTGATTAATAGCAAAATAAAGCTAGGCTTGGGATGACTTAATATTGAGCTAATATAACTTGAGTGATTAAGAAGAAGAATACTTTTAAGTTTGGGCCTATTTACTCTTTGTTCCTTTTTTAACATTTCAGAGTTATGCTATTAATAGAAATGTCAGGGTATTCTAAATAAAAGGATGTTTGATTCAAGCATTTGAATCAATGGACTCATGAAGATGAATGAAAATAATTGACTTTTATCTATTTGAATCACACAGAGCTGAAACATACCAGAATTACTTTAACATGAGGAAAACATATGTAGTTCAAGGAAATCTTGGTCATCTCAGAATAACAGAAAAGTAGTTTAAAGAGAAAATAGATTTTTGCATTAGTTAGAGAAAAGAAACACCACTTCTCACTAACCACAGTTGGCCAGTGAGTTAATTTCATAAACTTAAAAAACAAAACATCAAATAGTACATCAGACTAAACTTAAAGATTTATTAGAGACAGTTTTCCCTTTAATTGACTGTTTAACTAAATAAGCCAGATAAAGCTATTATCCCTTGAATCTCCAAATCAATCTAAAAATTACTAAATTCTCAATCAAATTTCCCTGAGAGACCATTAATTTAGCTGTGTTGTGACGCTTGAGAAAAATAATTAAGAGAATCAATATAAAGAGCCTTTCTCTAAAAGATGAACTGACAATGAGGTTTCCAAAATTGTTTTAGTCATTACCATAAGCAGGGAAAAATTACAGCATTTTCTGCAGAGCACACAATTATGCAGGTCAGTGAATTCTAAATTCTCTTTCTTTACCTCAGGATTTCAGAGAAAACTTGCACCACTCAAAGTTTTGGCATCTTATGTGTTAGTTATTTTTTTGTGTGTGTGTGAGGTAGGTATGATGGAATTTTCAATGGAACTTTTTGAATTATAATATACAAGCCTGTTTTTGCCAATAAAACTTTGTAATTTCCAGGAATGCCTATACCCAAGGCTAGAACACAGAGCAATGTTACCACTTGTTCACTTTAGTCCAAAACTGCTTTGCTGTCCAGTAACTGTCTATGATGAAAATGGAAATTATCTGGCACAGTTAGAATGAGGTGTCAAAAGTCATTTCACTTTAGTAAGAACAAGTGGCATTCATACATATTTGAAAAGTGACAGACATCTCTCAACAGAAGGGAGCTAACGAATCACTCGGATTTACAAGTGACACAGTATAGAGCCTGTATCTGATCTATCACTGAGGCCTGGAGTTTATCACCTTGTTAATCTCTGAGAATATTCATATCTTCAGAATGGCAGGACTGGTTATCTGAAAGACTTCCAGATTCTCATCTCACAGACCCACTCACTATTTTGCTTTCTCTGCTTTTCCATACCTTGACTGAGAATGATTCCCTTTCTGTAGGACTGTGGCATTCTGAAGGCAGAAACCAATCTTGTTGCATGATAAGCACTTGTCAAGAGGAGCAAATAGCAGGTTTAAACCAGTGTCTTTTCAGTATGGGGAAACAGTGCTCAGGAGAAGACTTGGAATGTCTTCTAAGAAAAACTGTGATCATGTGCTATGCTTTAACATCTAAGACAAAGATTTCAAGCCTTTACCACCCACAGCATAAACCTCAGCATCTTAAACTACACATCACAACTGAAAGCAGAAGGCAGTGGGAAGTGTTTCCTGAAGTGCAACTACCAGAAACTAATTCAGAACCTAATGCAAAATGATTCAGAGGTGTGTGTTATCTCTCTGTTACACCAAGTGGACTTTGTTCTGAGCCCATGACATTTGGCATCTTGCATTCTCTGTAGCACCAGTGAACGCTGTCTGAAACCCTTTTGGTCAGATGACAGTGTTATGAATTGTAGTGGTGCTACTATCTATACATCTTTCTAATGTTATAAACATGTTTAAAAGTTTAATTAAAAAATAAACTTTTAATGTTTTTCCTACTGTCACTTCTCAGTTTATAAGTATAAATATCTTATATCTGTGTGCTGGGTTACCATATTTAATGCTAAAAATAGCTGCTTGCATTGCTGAATGTCATTAAAATTATTAAATGAATCTTGATTTGGGATCAAGCCAGAATTTCCAGCAATTTCTGAAATGTCTCCAACAATGCTTCTGCTATTTTCCACTATATTTTTATGCAAAGTGACGAACATTCTCAGAATTGACATGTATAAAATTAAAAGTTTGGCTAAATTTGCAAAGTGTTGAAGATTTTTGAGGTTCCACAATATTAAATATTTAGCTAAGATCCAATTCTTCATGTAAAAATAAACAGGCATATATATGTCATCAATGTTGGTATCTTTATCCATTTTTAGTAAATGATAATATATATATATATATATATATATATATATATATATATATTATATACCAAATATTTTTTTAAAATAAATTTCCTTGTAAGTCATTAATAAGTATTTGATTTGTATAATTTTACATATCTGTATTCTGAACATTGTTCAAAAATTTCTTAGACAAAAATTGAATGTTGAATAAAAAAGCTGAAAAAACTGTGGTTGAATTTGATTTTGGTAATTTTTATAATGTTGAGACCATAACTGTCATTTGTAGCAGAAGATAAATAAGACTATGTAATATGGTGACTTGGTGCTTTATTGAGATTTAAGAAAAGAAATACTGATAATATTGACTTTTCAGTTTGTCTTCTCTACTGCTTGGAATATTTTCACAAACCTTCTTAAATATAAAACTTAGTCATACAACAGGAAAAAAATTAAATAAAACTTTTTTTTAACTTTTATTGAATATTATATATACATTTCAGATTTTATCCCCTTACCCCATTCCACCCACCACCCAGGAACCCCCTATACCATCCCCCGTCCTCCTGCTTCTATGAGGATGTGCCCCCACCTACCCACCCACTCCAACCTCCCCACCCTCGAATTCTCCCCCACTCGGTGTTCAGCCTTCATGGAACCTAGGATCTCCTCTCCCACCTATGCCCAACAAGGCCATCCTCCCCTACATATACAGATGGAGTTGTGGGTCCCTCCCTATGTGCTCCCAGGCTGGTGGTTTAGACCCTGGGAGCTCTGGTTGGTTGGTATTGTTGCTCTCCTCATGGGGCCACAAACTTTTTCAGCTCTTTCAGCCTTCTCTCTAACTCTTGCATTGGGAAACCAATCAAAAATCAAAAATCAGATCAATGGTTAGCTGTGGGCATCTGCCTCTGAATATGTCAGACTCTGGCAGACCTCTAAGGAGACAGCTATATCAGGCTCTTGTCAGCATGCACTTCCTGACATCCACATCAGTGTCTACCTTTGGTGATTGTACATGGGATGGATACCCAGGTAGAATGGTCTCCAGTCACCATGGATGGATGGTCACCCAGGAGGGTGGAAGGCCCTCCTTCAGTTTCTGTCTCACACTTTGTCTCCATATTTGTTCCCTTGAGTATTTTATTACTCCTTCTAAGTAGGACTGAGACATCCTCACTTGGTCTTCCTTCTTTATGAGCTTCATCTGGTCTGTGAGTTGATCTTGGCTGTTTCAAGCTTTTGGGCTAATATCCACTTATCAATGAGTAAATTCCATGTGTATTCTTTTGTGATTGGGTTACCTAACTCAGGATGACATTTTCTAGTTCCATTCATTTACCTAAGAATTTCTCAAATTCATTATTTTTAATAGCTGAGTAATACTCTTAAATGTGTACCACATTTTTTTTTAATCCATTCTTTGTAGAAAGACATCTGGGTTCTTTCCAGGTTTTGGCTTATATAAATAAGGCTGCTATGAACATAGTGGAGCATATGTCCTTGTTATATGTTGGAGCATCTTCTGGGTATATGCCCAGGAGTGGTATAGCTGCGTCCTCAGGTAATGCTATGTCCAATTTTTTGAGGAACTGCCAGATTGATTTCCAGAGCGGTTGTGCTAGCTTGCAATCCCACCAACAATAGAGGAGTGTTCCTTTTTCTCCACATCCTCTCCAGCATCTGCTGTCACCTGAGTTTTTGATTTTAGCCATTCTGACTCCTGTGAAGTGGTATCTCAGGGTTGTTTTGATTTGCATTTCCCTGATAACTAAGGATGCTGAGCATTTCTTAAGGTGCTTCTCAGCCATTCGAGTTTCCTCAGTTGAGACTTCTTTCTTTATCTCTGTACCCCATTTTTAGATAGGGTTACTTGGTTGTCTGGAGTCTAATTTCTTGAGTTGTTTGTATATATTAGATATTAGCCCTCTATCAGATGTAGGATTGGTAATGATCTTTTCCCAATCTGTTGGTTGCCGTTTTGTCCTATTGACAGTGTTCTTTGCCTTACAGAAGCTTTGAGATTTTATGAGGTCCCATTTGTCAATTTTTGATCTTAGGGCATAAGCCATTGGTGTTCTGCTCAGGAAATTTCCCCCTGTGCCTAGGTATTCGAGGGTCTTCCCCACCTTCTCTTCTATTAGTTTCAGTGTATCTGGTTTTATGTGAAGGTTTTTTATCCACTTGAACTTGAGCTTTGTACAAGCAGATAAGAATGGATTGATTTGCATTCTTCTACATGCTGACCTCCAGTCAAACCAGCACCATTTGCTGAAAATGCTGCCCATTTTCCACTGGATGGTTTTAGCTCCTTTGTCAAAGATCAAGTGACCATAGGTGGGTGGGTTCATTTCTGGATCTTCAATTCTATTCTATTGATCTTCCTGCCTGTCTTTGTACCAATACCATGAAGTTTTTATCACTATTGCTCTGTAGTACAGTTTGAGGTCAAGGATGGTGATTGCCCCAGAAGTTATTTTATTGTTGAGAATAGTTCTCACTATCCTGGGTTTTTGCTATTCCAAATGAATTTGCAAATTACTCTTTCTATCACTACAAAGAACTGATTTGGAGTTTTGATGGGGATTGCGTTGAATCTGTAGATTGCTTTTGGCAAGATGGCCATTTTTACTAAATTAATCCTGAACTATGGCTATTGTGAAGGGTGTTATTTCCCTAACTTCTTTCTCAGCCTGTTTATCCTTTGAGTAGAGGAAGGCTACTGATTTGTTTGAGTTGATTTTATATTCAGCCACTTTACTTAAGTTGTTTTTTTTTGTTTAGGAGTTCTCTGGTGGGAGTTTTAGAGTCACTTATGTATACTATCATATCATCTGCAAATAGTGAAATTTTGACTTCTTCCTTTCCTATTTGTACTCCTTTGACTTCCTTTTGTTGTCTAATTGCTCTGGCTAGGACTTCCAGTACTATATTGAATAGGTAGGGTGACAGTGGGCAGCCTTGTTTAGTCCCTGATCTTAGTGGGATTGCTTCAAGTTTCTCTCCATTTAGTTTGATGTTGGCTACTGGCTTGCTGTATATTGCCTTTACTATGTTTAGGTATGGGCCTTGAATTCCTGATCTTTTCAAGACTTTTAACATGAAGGGATTTTGAATTTTGTCAAATGCTTTCTCAGCATCTAGTGAGATGATCATGTGTTTGTTTTCTTTGAGTTTATTTATATAGTGGATTTCATTGATGGATTTTCAAATACAGAACCATCCCTGCATTCCTATGATAAAGCGTACTTGATCATGATGGGTGATTATTTTGATATGTTCTTGGATTTTGTTTGCGATAATTTTATTGAGTATTTTTGCATCAGTATTCATAAGAGAGATTGGTCTGAAGTTCTCTTTCTTTGTTGGGTCTTTGTGAGGTTTAGGTATGAGAGTAATTGTAGCTTCATAGAACAAATTGGGTAGTGTTTCTTCTGTTTCTATTCTGTGGAATAGTTTGAGGAGAATTGGTATTAGGTCTTCCTGGAAGTTCTGATAGAATTCTGCACTAAAGCCATCTGGTCCCAGACTTTTTTTGGTAGACAGATTTTTGATAGCTGCTTCTATTTCTTTAGGGGTTATGGGACTGTTTAGATGGTTTATCTGCTCCTGATTTAATTTTGCTACCTGGTATCTGTTTAGAAAATTGTCCATTTCATCCAGATTTTCCAATTTTGTTGAGTGTAGGCCTTTGTAGTAGGATCTGATGATTTTTTAAATTTCTTCAGTTTCTGTTGTTATGTCCCCCTTTTCAGTTCTGATTTTATTAATTTTGATACTGACTCTGTGTCCTTTGGTTAGTCTGGCTAAGGGTTTATCTATCTTGTTGATTTTCTCAAAGAATCAGCTCTTGGTTTTGTTGATATTTTGTATAGTTCTTTCTGTTTCTACTTGGTTGATTTCAGCCCTGAGTTTGATTATTTCCTGCCATCTACTCCTCTTGGGTGTATTTGCTTCTTTTTGTTCTAACACTTTCAGGTTTGCTATCAAGTTGTTAGTGTATGCTCTCTCCAGTTTCTTTTTGTAGGCCCTTAGAGCTATGAGTTTTCCTCTTAGTACTGTTTTCATGGAGTCCCATAAGTTTTGGTATGATGTGTCCTCATTTTCATTAAATTCTATAAAGTCTTTAATTTCTTTATTTTTTCCTTGACTAAGTCATCCTTGAATAGAGCTTTGTTCAGGTTCCATGTGTATGTGGGCTTTCCATTGTTTTTGTCATTATTAAAGACCAGCCTTAGTCCATGGTGGTCTGATAAGGTGCAAGGGATTATTTCAATCTTTTTGTATCTGTTGAGGCCTGTTTTGTGACCAATTATAAGGTCTATTTTGGAGACGGTACCATGAGGTGTTGAGAAAAAGGTATATTCTTTTGTTTTAGAATGAAATGTTCTATAGATGTCAGTTAAATCCATTTGGTTCATAACTTCTGTTAATTTCATTGTGTCTCTGTTTAGTTTCTGTTTCCGTGATTTGTCTATTGCTGAGAGTGGGGTGTTAAAATCCCCCACTATTATTTTGTGAGGTGCAATGTATGCTTTGAGTTTTAGTAAAGTTTCTTTTATGTATGTAGGTACCCTTGCATTTGGAGCATAGATGTTCAGAATTGAGAGTTCATCTTGGTACATTTTTCCTTTGATGAATATGAAGTGTCCTTCCTTATATGAAAAGTCCTTTCAACTTTTGGTTGAAAATTGATTTTATTTGATATTAGAATTGCTACTCCAGTTTGTTTCTTGGGACCATTTGCTTGGAAGATTGTTTTCCATCCTTTTACTCTGAGGTAGTGTCTGTCTTTGTTACAGAGGTGTGTTTCCTGTATGCAGCAAAATTCTGGGTCTTGTTTATGTATCCAGTTTTATAGTCTGTGTCTTTTCATCGGAAAATTGAGTCCATTGATACTAAGAGATATTAAGAAAAAAAATGATTGTTGCTTCCTCTTTTTTTGTTATTAGAGGTAGAATTATGTTTGTGTAACTATTTTCTTTTGGGATTGTTCTAAGATTACTTCCTTGCTTTTTCTAGGTTGTAGTTTCCCTCCTTGTGTTGGAGTTTTCCATCAATTATTCTTTGAAGTACTGGATTTGTGGGAAGATATTGTGTAAATTTGGTTTTGTCATAGAATATCTTGGTTTCTTCATCAATAGTGATTGAGAGTTTTGCTGAGTATAGTAGTCTGGGCTGCCTTTTGTGTTCTCTTAGGGTCTGTATGACATCAGTCCAGGAGCTTCTGGCTTTTATAGTCTCTGGTGAGAAGTCTGGTATAATTCTTATAGGGCTACCTTTATATGTTACTTTAACTTTTTCCCTTATTGCCTTTAGTATTTTTTTTCTTTGTTTTGTACATTTGATGTTTTGGTTATCATTTGACATGAGGTATTTCTTTTCTGGTCTAGTCTATTTGGAGTTCTGTAGGCTTCTTGTATACTCATGGATATCTCTTTCTGTAGGTTAGGAAAGTTTTCCTCTATAATTTTGTTGAAGATATTTACTGGCCCTTTAAGTTGGGAATCTTCACCCTCATGTATACCTATTATCCTTAGGTTTGGCCGTCGCATTGTGTCCTGGATTTCCTGGATGTTTTGGGTTAGGAGCTTTTTGTGTTTTGCATTTCTTTGACAGTTGTATCATGTTTTCCATGGTATCTTCTGCATATGAGATTCTCTCTTCTATCTCTTGTATTCTGTTGGTGATGCTTGTGTCTATGACTCCTGGTCTTTTTCTAAGGTTTTCTATCTCCAGGGTAGTTTCCCTTTGAGATTTCTTTATTGTTTCTACTTCCATTTTTTTAGATTGTGGATGGTTTTGTTTAATTCCTTCACCTGTTTGGTTGTGTTTTCTTGCAATTCTTTAAGGGATTTTTGTGTTTCCTCTTTAAGGGCTTCTACCTGTTTACCTGTGTTCTCCTGTACTTCTTTATGGGAGTTATTTATGTCCTTCTTAAAGTCCTCTATCATCATTATGAGAAGTGATTTTAATTCTGAATCCTGCTTTTCCAGTGTGATGGAGTGTCCAGGGCTTGCTATGATGGGAGAATGCCAAGTAACATTGGTTTCTGTTGCTTATGTTCTTGCACTTGCCTTTCACTACCTGGTTAACTCTAGTGCTACCTGCATTCACTGTCTCTGACTAGAGCCTGTCTTTCCAGTTATCTTGCTTGTGCCAGAACTCCCCAGGGTCCAGATGCATCTGTGATCCTGTGATCCTGAGCTTCAGCTGCTTTGAGTAAAGTGGTTCTTCTAGGATGTCTCAGGATATGGTGTCTCCACAGTAGCTGACCAGCTAGGTGTCTGCTGCTCTGAGTATAGTGGCTCCTCTAGGATGTCTCAGGATATGGTGTCTGCTGCTCTGAGTGTAGTGGTTCCTCTAGGATGTCTTAAGATATGTTGTCCGCTGCTCTGAGTGCAGTGGCTCCTCTAGGATGTCTCAAGATATGGTGTCTTCACAGGAGGTGACCAGCTAGGTGTCTGCCCCAGCCACAATGACCAAGCAAGGAGTGGAAGGGGAGTGGTATTCCACAGGGGCAGGGTTTGGGTGCCTAGTGGGTCCTGCACACCCCCTACTCCAGTTGTAGCTCTGGGGTGTAGGGTAGTGGGTGATTGTTCTTACCCGCTGCTCTGAGTTCAGTGGCTCCTAGAGGATGTCTCAAACATCTAAAGCCAATATTATATCCTAATACTATTTTCTGCCTTTGAAATAAATGGTCATCTTTCATGGTAATATGCCTACTTTGTAATTTTTCTGTGACTATTATTTTGTTTTAAATTCAGATTATATTTTGCTACATATCTTAAATATTGTTATGAATGGCATTTGGAATAAAATAACATCTCTGAAAGTCTAAGTGAGTGATAAAAAATACTGAGGGTGTGAGAAGTGAAGTAAGACAAGCACTTGCTGGGATTCCCAACACTACAACTGTACCCAGACAGGAACAAGCACAGACTCATAGCAGGATATCTTTAAGAAAGAAGCTGGCAGACTACAAAGAATATTTTGTCTATTTTGGTGCATAAACTCTTGAAAAACAGAAATCTCTCCAAGAAGAAATCTATCATTAGAAGACAAAGGGAGATGTTTCCTAATTTATGTAGAGAAAATACCTTTCCTCCAAGGAGCAAAGTCAAGAGGCTCTATTGGATACAAAGACAGAATCTCATTGAGGCAGATTGATTAATTAAGGGAGATATATGTTTCTAAATATGCATATAAATTGTTGATCTCATGTTGAACATTTCTTCCATTTAGGGTCTGGTAGAGTTTGAACATGTCTCCTAAAAATTGTTGGACTCTTTCATGACACAACAATTCGAGGAGGTCATGTCTAAGCAGAGTGATGCCCAAGAAACTGGATCTACCTTTCCAGGACCTAGATCTGTGAGATAATACATTTGTTTACTGCTCATGACCCAGTTTCAGCCATTCTGCCATGTTGTGGAGACTACACCAGGACAGAAACGTTTTAACTTGAATGCTGAGATCATGTCAAGACAAAGGAGTTAAAATGAAGGAACAGAGCCTTGAACTCACATAAATATGGCTGTTTGGTCCCTGAGTATAAAGTTAGTTAGGCATTATTACTCACTAAAATGATTTTTATTATTTCATTATGAAATAGCCTTTTGTTCTAATCAATAACCAAAGCTAAAATAGTACTTGGTAGAGGGATGAAATCAATCAAGATCTACAAAGGACTTACATGCAACTCATATATATATATATATATATATATATATATATATATATATATATATATGTGTGTGTGTGTGTGTGTGTGTGTGTGTGTGTGTGTGTGTATATATATATATATATAAAATTTAATTGTATTCATATTTATATGACTTTTGGTTACATGTCTTACTCATATGAGAACTTTGAGGAATTGCATCTCTAAATTGCCATTGCAAATGTGTAACAAGAAAAAAATAACAACATAAATTATAAAGAAGAAACTAACTTTTGCCTATAGGAATTTGATAGCATTTATTTGACATATTCATGATGATTTATGACTGCTTAATTTTTCTCTTATCCCTTGGAATACAGGATTCTAGGGTGAAACTAAGAAAGGGACATTTAAAGGACTTCCTGATGTAGGAAAATATTGGGTTACAGGAATAGTGTTGCAGAAAAAGCAAGAGAGGGAGACTTAATAGCCAGGGACTTACAAAAGTCAACAGTGCCAACACATTAGACAGTTGATTTTAGGAAGCCCTTTCCACACTGGAGAGTGTAAGTGGACAGGATTGCTTAGCAACGTTCCTCCTTTGTTGACCAGTTCCATGTCTAAATTTGAGTACATAAAATGGCATCCTTAATTCTTGAGCTAGTGTTACTGACACTGTTCTGCTGGACTCATTTGACAGCCTAAGAAAGGTAGGAAGGCAATCTTCTCGTGGATATCTAGATAGCTGCTCAGTTACAAGAATCCATCATTTACCTGATGCTCACTACCCCTTAAAATGATAAAATAATGCATAATACCCTGTGACTCAACATGGAACACCATTATAATGGGGACACAATTTACTTGGGCACATGGTTATGCACTGGAAACTTTTCCAAGGCTGTATGGATTCATTAAGGCAATTATGCCTTAAATTCCAGAAAGACACGATTGGCTTGGTCAGGGGTACTGTTAGTGATCTCCCATGGTGTGGTGTTTATGATAGCAGTATAAACCCAGCAGGAAGTTACATTTGCCTGGGGGCTCTTGTAACTTAAGTGCTTGCTGTTTTTGACATTTGTTCATATTTTCCAGGAGGAAAATGTATTTTTGTTGCTTTGTTTGACCAGTTTTTTTTGCTGTTAAAAAAAAAGACCAAAAGAAAGAAAAAGATGTGTGAAATTTATATGACTTAAAAATGAATGTAAAACTGTTCTTCCAGGGAGGGAGAACCCTGCTGTCTATGGCCGAAGCAGGCTATTATTTTGTACAACATTTTGCTAACACTGAGCCCCTTTCCCTCAAGAACAAGTGTTCTCCAAATTGCTGGGTTTTTTTCTTCTGTAAGTCAAGAAGTCATGAGAAAGACTGGTGTAGAATTCAAAGAAATGAATAAGGTCCTGCTTGGTGCTTTAGATTAAGGACGCTTCCAACGTCCATCTTTCTGAAAGGCAACCAGCAGAGCTAGCTCATTGTATATTGCCTCAATCACATTGAGTTGCATTGTGTACAATTTGATTCAATATGCAATGAGAGCCCTTGCTTTTCTTCGTATGAAAATTTGCATTTTATGATGGAACTGTATCTTTTACCATGACATCACTTTCAGAAGTATCATATGGGATGAGAGAATTTCCTCTGTGAAACTGGATGGGAATATAGCTGTTGGCGCTGGCCCTACCTTTGACAATCTGTCCATGTGGAACAGATGGAAATTTTAGGATCTCCTGGTTCTACTTCTATTTGGTTACAGGCTACACAAGGACAGTTTAAATCCTGATAAGTTAGCCTCTTCCAGCTATCTCCAAATGCTGTCAGTTCATATAAACATCGATGTTAAAATGAGAGGACATTGTTACCCTGGTGTATAGAATGGACACTTCATGGCCCAGACTTTGCCATTCAAGAGTCAAGAGCTAGAAAGCAATGCTTCTCCCACTCCCTCTCTGTCTTTAAGAAACAAAATTTCATCCAATTTATTTGGACATTTCTGAGTCCCAAATACCAAACATAGCAAGGAAGCCATTTGGTCATATCAGATGACATTCTCATTTACACAGATTGTCTAATCTCAAGTTGGATAAGAATACATCAATTTTTTTGTGAATCTTTTCATTGGCAAAGTTGAATGAACTGAATAGAATTGAGGAGCTTTAAATAAGCCCAGTGATATACTTATAATACTTAAAAGATTATGCCTGTAAATGTTTTGATAGGGAATAAAATTAAATAACCATGAATCATTCAGTGGCCAATTGAGGGATTCAAGTGTAGATTAATTCAGGATAGTGTTTGTTAACACTAAGTCAGTAAGTAGTATGTTATTGTGGGTCTAAGTTTGTTGCTCGAGCTCCTCAGCCTCTCTGAATGCATCCTTCCCTTGTGTGGCCAAATCACAGAGGAACTGGGCAAGAAAAGTGGGAAAGAGAAGTGGTCTTTCTGTTAGGGACTTCGGGCATTTTGGACTGGACCCAGGGAAATCCCCAGGGGAGATAACAAAGCAGGATTGTTCATATACAAATGCAAGACACTTGTTTAGAACAAATTTCAAGCACTTAATCCATGTCGTAAAGCATAATTAGGTAAAATAAACACCAAATTGTAAAAGGAAATAATAAATAAACAGCAACCAGATCCATTACTAAAAGGGTAGAAGTTGTGACCAGCATTGTCCTGCTTCCAAAACTTAGCTGCTTGATGGCCCCTCCCCCTCTTAGCAACAAGTTTTATTATTTCTAATTCTAGACAATGCCCACAGTCTGCACTCTATTGTGAGGACACATGTTTTAATATCTAAATTTCAGTTTTCTCTGGAAAATATGTGAGTTTAAGGCTTTCTTATACCATCCATGAATTTACTGAAGAATTCAATTAATATTTCAGCAAAGTCTTACTCTTTGCAAGACTGTGTGGTGTGATATAAAAGCCATAAATAAGCATGAGCTATGACTCCACTTCAAAGAGCCCATGATGAAGTAAGGATTAAAAATCCACCAAGAAACTGCGAAATAAGATTTCACACACAAAAAAACTGTGTACGTATATTATACACTAGGAATTTTAATGCCTTTTGCCTGTTCACTTTCCATGCTTTTCCGAGATCTCAGACGTGCAGACTCATTCAATTCTTCCTGTAATCTGAGGCAGTTGACAAGATTGTAAACTTCAGTTTACAGAAGAAGCTGAGGTGGAGAGAGCAAATAATACCAGAGCTGAGCTGTGTGCCTTTGTTCCCTTGAAAGGGTTGGAACTTCCATCCTTTTATAATTTCTCTTTGTGAAATTCTAGGTCACAAGGAGCACTACTCAAGTGGTCTTGCTCTATGTCTGTCTGTCTGTCTGTCTGTCTGTCTGTCTGTCTGTCTATGTAGGTGACTTTGTATTGATTTCTCGAGATTTTTATTTATTATAATTAGAGGGAAAATGTCTTAATTACAACTGGGATGCTCGAGTTACTCTTTGCAGAGAAGGAAGCTTCTGAAAAGCCACTGAAAAAGCAGATGTAATATTTCATAATGATCAACTGCTTTCCTGATATTAAAACTAACAGCAACAAGTACAAACCGCTGTCAATATTTATGCTCAGACCCAACAAACTTTAACATTTGGGTATGTAATTTTTTGTGATTTTTCTTCTTTATTATAGTTTGATGAACTTTTCAAACATATTTTCAATGAAAAGAATTACATTTATACCCAGGAAAACTACATAGATGTTAGGGTCCTCTTAAAAACAAAAAGGATCCACTTAAAAAACAAAGCATGGTATTCCACTGGACAAATGCATATTCTAGTAAATATTATTCTATTCCTTTAAAAATTTTTTTATCAGGGTAAGATATCATAAGTGGGCTAAGTAGATGAAAGTTTCAATTGCTAAATGGTGTTGATCCATAGAACAAAGTTGCCTGTGAGAGATCAAACTGAACTCACAGTTGCTCAGTGCTGTGGCACCAGGCAGCCTGGTTCCTAATATTGCCAGATTTAATACATGGGATTGTTGGCCTCCTTCCTGGGGTTCCATAATTCAGCTAATTTTCTTTCATTTTATTTAGCTACCTTATAATTATCTTTTGTTTCTATTTCAAAGAATCTTTCTTTTTATTATTTTATTAAGATCTCAGTTTGAGCTTAAATTATATATCAGAAATGTTTAATTAAACAAGCTTCTCTGGCTAGTTTCTTCCCTCTGTTTCTGAAGGGCTGGGGCTTTATTTGTTCCTTGCTTTGTTGACTATCTTTATGTCCCACGGGGCCTGCTGTTCACAAATAGTGCAAAGAGACTGTTTCTAAGACTGGCATTAATGGTCATTTTGATGTCATTTGGCTCCTTTCAAGCCTCAAACTTTATAACAGTCAAATTAATATCATCAGATCATAAATGCCCACTCTACATGTGGGTGAAGAGAATATGGGCCAGTAAAAAAAATTCTAGCCTTGTTGTTACTTTCCTATTTTAGAAGAAATCAGAGTCACATCAAAACTCATCCAAGGAGTAAAATCACAAAGGCACATTTTTCAAAAGTCTGGGGCAGAAAGAAAAGCATAAGCTGTAGAGAATCTCGAAGAAAATGAAAATTAATATTTGTCTTGTGCTCTACAGTATTCAAAGTACTGGGCCATGTACTGTTTCTTTCTCCTTAAGTGATAGTTTTGAGACATAGATATTGTTTTATCAGAACAAGAGCCTTAGAAACTTTTTGTGCTGTGTCCAGAGCTTTCAACTTTTGAACAGCTAACCAAGACTTACTCTTCTACCTCAAAGAGAGTGATTTTTGCTGCTTATGAAGCTTACTCTATTGGTAATATGCATGATAGGCTACAGAAAAGATTACTTTTTTTCAACATCTGTTTGGGCTGCTCTTTTAGTTATCATAGGCTGGGTAACTTAAAAACAACAAAAATTTACTATGCACACTTTTGGGAACTATAAGATCAAGTCACTGGAAGACCCATCCTCTGCTTCATGATTAAACTCTTTCTAACCACAATCAACATGGGGTGGAACAAACAGGCTGATAGGAGACTCTATTACAGAGGTGTAAATCTCATTCATGGGTATAAAACCCCCATGATCTAATTGCTTTCTGAAGGCACCACCTCTTAATAATACTGCCTGGGGAATTTTAGTAAGTCAATCTTACAGAGACACAGTCAATAATAGTAAGAAAGAGGCAGACATTTTGAGTCACTAAGCATGATGGTCTATCAGTAATATGGTCACAGGCCAGAGTACATAGATTCATCTCCATTTCCCCAACTTCCAGGCTGCATAGTTTGGGTCCAGTTAATTAACTTCCTGCACCTCCTTTCCCTCCTTCTTTTTCGAACACTTCATATTCATCTTGATATTGGACAAGGATGTGTATGTAAAGTACTTAGGATGGCCAGTGCTCAGAAAATTCTTCACAAATTGCAGCTGTCACCAATCTTGAACATCTACTTGTTAGCCAGATCCTCTATGGGACAATTTGAATTCAGCTTGGCCAACATTGGAATGGATGTCTCTTAGGAGCTAAAGAGAGTGAAGGTTCTGAAAGGACATCTCTGACATCTTTCATGTAAATTTTACTTCTGTTTGAACCACTGTTAGCAACAACGTCATAAAATCTTCCTGTTTGTGCTGTTGCTGGGTGTCTAGACAACAGAGAGTGATTGCTGATGGTTTATTGATGGTAGCAATTAGTTTTACTGATGTTGGTTACTTAACAGATCAGGAAGGAGAGTGACAGAAAGTTATTTATTAAGTCAAAGAAAATGCTCTACATTAATTCTAGCTTGGGGAAAGTTCTATCACCTTCCCACAAAGAAAGTGTTGCTGAAAGGTTTTCTACAATCTACCTTGAAACAATCCACCAATAGTAATTCTTAATTACATTGTTCACTTCTGTTCTGTGCTCTGCTAACCCTGTAGGCATTCTCCTTCTCTTCCTCTTCCTCCTCCTGTTCCTCCTCTTCCTCTTTGTGTTCTACCCCCTTTGCCTTTTCCTCTGCCTTTTTATGTTTTTAGTTGTCAAACTTCAGGGCTATGACATGACAGGTAATGGCCTACCATTAAGCAATATCTACAGACCACTTTTTAGTTTTTTATTACAGACTGATTCTCCCTAAGATGTTTGAGTTCATCTGAAACCTAGAATGTTTCTGTTTCTGGAGTAGCTGAGATGAGGTCTTGGCTGAGGTTAGTAGCTTGCTCCTCTAGGTCTGCATCTCTTATATTATATTTTTAAGAACCTCAAAGTCACTAAAGTAGTTTAAGATTTTGGGACTTTGTCTACCAATTTTATTATCTATCATAGCCAACAAAGACTTTCCTTGTACTACTACTATTTTCACAGTTCTTAACTGATTTCAAAACCATTGAAATTATAATACCACAGATATGATAGACCAGAGGGGTAGATTAAGGAGTAGATTGAGTTCTAGAAAAACCAAGAAAGTCATTAACAAGAGAGAATCATTCTGGGCATGGCCTTGCACAGTAATGCCACTTGAGGCTCCCTCATGAGTAAAACCCCATAACAAGTCAGGGAATTTGACTTGCCTTCTTCTGAAATGAGACTGTTCTAGAGAGAGAAACCAACAAGAAAGGACCTAGTGAAGGGAGGTAGCTGCTGGGTTTCTGGAGCACTAAAGAAGCTAATAGGGAAAATGTAAGTAAGTAGAAAGTTTTGAGAATCTAGGGAACAGGGGACCTAGAAGTCTCTGACCTATGAAGTCTCTGTGAAGACTGTGATTGTTACTTGGAGAGTTGTACAAATTGCTAGAAAGCTTTTAAACAGGATCATAGATCCAAGTAGTCCATTTTGAAACAAACTTTTGAGCTGAATGTTAATTTTAGTGAAGTAAAGTTACTTTAAAATTACTGTGACTCAGCCAGGCAGGGTAGCAATTGCCTTTCATCTCAGCACTCAAGAGGCAGGCAGGTGGACCTTCACAATTGTAGGCAGTCTGGTCTACATAGCCACTTCTAAGCTGGCCAGGGCTACATAGTGAGATCCTGCATCAAAATAAATAAATATGTAAATGAACTACCTTTAGTCTTGGAAGAGTTTTAGACTTTTGGAACAGTCAAAACTGTTACATAAATAGGACAGAGGTGTGTGTACAATCTACATCCGATTGATCTCTCACCTACCCATTCATTCCTACAGTTTACCATAAGTAATGACACAGTACTGAGTAGTTATTGCCAAATAGCACTTACACTTTACTCATATTTCTGTAGTTTTAACATCCTGTCCTTTCTGTGTTTCAGGTCTACACACAGCATCATCTCAGATGCTGCCATTGTGTCTCCAGAGGCTCCTGTGGCTGCTGTTTCCATGGATATTGAGACTCCTGGTCTGTTATGGTACAACATATCTACTCATTTGTTCTGGTCTGATTCTCCTCATATTTAGAGTACACCAATAACTTACTTGGACAAAAACTAGAGAGCAGTTCTGTGCTTATCACATGAAGCTGCGGGTTACTCTTGACTCTTGATGTACAGTACTGTGGGAGCTATCTCTGTCCACAAACTGGAGATGTGCTGCTCAGATTTCACCACCAAAAAGTCACTCTTTGTCACCTTGCCTTTTCATTTAAAACAAACAAAAATGATTATTTGTCGACATATTTAGGGACTGAGATTCTCATCCAGACAGGGTCTTGTATTACATATGTACATTATGTTGACTTCTTCAGGGGAAGTTCTTTTAAGTTTAGTTTACTTATGGAATTATCTATGTTTATGGATATTTAGTAACCGTTTTATGTTGCAACCCAATATAGATGATCTTATTGCTCACATCTTTCTAGCTTTGACATTGAGAACTTTTCTAATTGGTTCATGTGTCCCTCTGACACTCTCATCTCTGTACATGACAGTGTGTTATGTACTATGGCTTGCCAGTGTGTGTGTGTGTGTGTGTGTATGTGTTCACACACATGTGCACGCATGTGGGTGTGTACATGTGTAAGTTCTTCCTTTCTTCCTTTCTTGTACTACAATCTGCTAAGGGCTGACTTGAGTATCCCTACCCTAGCTATGACCCTGAAAGATCAGCTACTGTTCAAAAAGAACCCTAGTTTCCTTTATTAGAGAAGTCATGATCTGGTTGCTAGGTGTACTTACCCTTGTTTGAGCTGTCTGTTTCAATACTCATAACAGACAGAGCAAGCACTACAGACTGACAGTGTCTGACAAGGTTTCACCACAGTGTTGTCAGTGAACTACAAACACAGTGAGTACGGGATCTATTGTCATAATTGACCAGAAAAATTAAAACTGTTGGTAAAGGTGCTGACAGAGTTAAATATCATTATCAATCCCACCCCGTAGTGATATGTAAGTGTTCACTTTCTATATGGACAGTCTTGTATTTCTGAAGCAATTTGATCACCAACCATATGAATACATAGCTAGCACACAGTCTGCTAGATACAGAAGACATACTGTAAAGGCATAACTTTGTGAGTATATCCATGTGCAGTCTGTTTGGGCTGTTGCTGAGAAAGATGAAAATAGTCAGGGCAAAGAAAGTGCTGGGGAAATGTCTATGGAGTCTTTTATTTCTCATGTGCCACACCATCCTACCAAACCATTGTACAGAGTCAAGTACAAAGGATGACTTCAATTTACCAGGCTTATATATCTACCAGTAGTTGGGTGTTTGAAAACCAGACAGTGAGAGCTCTTCAGAAAGCAGCGCAGGTGATGAGTGAATTTTTCATTTCTCTCTTTCCCTTATTTTTCTTTAGCTTTAAATGATCACGTTTGGAATTTTTTCTTTGTTTTCCTTCAATTTGGATGATCTTATTGTGTATCATTTAAAATAGATGAATAAAAGAATCTGATGGCATTTTTTATAAGAATGTTTTCTCACACATTAAACATGTGCGTGTACATTAAGCATGTCAAAAGACCAGAGTTTGACAGCTCCTCTTTGAATGTACTTGATGCGAGCACCGCGAACACTCGCCAAGCATTCAAGAGTTACAGGCGTCATTCATCTCCCCCAAAACTGTAAGAAAATGGAGGGGTCTTAAATATTTTACCTATTATGATCAGACCTTATCATTAATTTATTATGAAACTAGATTGAGACAACGACATTGTTGCACGTTGCCATGTTCTACTGTCAAAGATCTGGTTAATGTTTAATAATGTTTACGTCTCTGACATGAAAAGCCATTGACTTGATAATGGCTAACAGCTGCTAAGATCTGCTTCTTTTGTAATGGCTTCAAAGGAATGGGATCAAAAAGGAATTCTTTAATAAGGTACTTCACACATTAATATCCTTTAAAGGAACCAGTTCAATGGACTACACTGTGTAGATAAGTCTTCAAATTCATCTAAGAAATTGGTAGAGCCTACACTGTTATTTAAATATACCACAGATTTAAACAGGGTGAAGCATTGTGTATGTTTTAATCCATGCACATACATATATTATGTGTATGTACATACATGTTAATTATGGGGTTCTATTAAGATCTGTTTCTGTAAAATGATAGTAAGCCAACTGTTTGAGTCCTACATTTGTGAAGAGTTTGGCAAATAAATTTTTTTTTCTTTTTAGAATCTGCCTCTTCTATATGTATACATATGTGCACACATATGCATACACACACACACACACACACACACACACACGTATGTCTGCATTGCCACAGGGGTACAAGAATGAAAGTAAGTATGGAGGCCTGAAGTTGATGACAGAGTCATCAAGCCAGAGACTCTCAGTTATTTTGAAGTAAAATGTGTTTACTAAATCTCAGAGTTCTCTTGGATCAGTTCTCTAATTCACAACTTTATGAAACGGTAAATAGTTAAGTAGGGTTAAGATTTTATATACTGAAATATAAGGTTCTCAAGGTTGTTCACGTAAACAGTTCATTCTTTCACTGTTCTCAGAGATGTTTGTGAACAACTGGCACAGGTATTTGTTCTGAAGGTGCTGATATGCAGCAATCCAGTCAGCAAAAGCCCTATTGTCTTGAAACTTGGGTGGAAGAGAGCAATAATGACCAATTCATCAATAAATAAGAAATAAGATTCCGTCTTATGTGGTTAATTGAAAATTAACAATCAGATTTCTCATTACTAAAATAAAAAAAAACTTTGAAAATTGTCATTGGAAATGTGAAAATTAAGAATCACTATTTCAATTAAATTTTTTAAGAAATATTTAACTCAATAATTTCTTTCTCAGAGTTATAGGAATAATAATTAAAACTGAATGCAGAAATATTAATCCTAAAATATGAGGTAAAAACAAGTTAGAGGTTATCTACTTGAATGCCTTCATTTAAAAATTAGGATAGGGGGCATTAACAAGAAATGGTGACATCTTAGTCAAGGTTTCTATTCCTGCACAAACATCAGGACCAAGAAGCAAGTTGGGGAGGAAAGGGTTTATTCAGCTTACACTTCCACATTGCTGTTGATCACCAAAGGAAGTCAGGACTGGAACTCAAGCAGGTCAGGAAGCAGGAGGTGATGCAGAGGCCATGGAGGGATGTTACTTACTGGCTTGCTTTCCCTGGCTTGCTCAGCTTGCTTTCTTATAGAACCTAGGACTACCAGCCCAGGGATGGCACCACCTACAATGGACCCTCCCCCCTTGATCACTAATTGAAAAAATGCCTTACAGCTGGATCTCATGGAGGCATTTCCTCAAGGGAGGCTCCTTTCTCTGTGATAACTCCAGCTTGTGTCAAGTTGACACACAAAACCAGCCATGGGGCCTCAGAGAAGGAGCTAGTCTGAGATGGCTACCCATCCGGCCCTGCATAGGCTTAGTATATACAATCTTAAGAGATCTGGCTCTACCACTTATCTCTGATGGTGGTGGTCTGGATGAGGGAAAGACAGCCTTCTCTTCCTTCTCACCCCTCACTGCCTGCAGCAGGCAGGCCACCTGGCCCTGAGGTCATGAGAGTAGAAGAACTGGCCCTGCTCTTCACAAGCTGCAGCACTCAGGAGAGCAGGCCATGTATCTAGCCTGGGCAGCACAATGGAGCTGACTCTGGAGCCATGAGTGCTGGTGAGATGGGCCTGACAAATGTCTGCCATTCGTTAACACGGGCGAGAAAGACATGCCCCTGCTCACTCTTTGCCACCTATGGCAGGCAGGAGAACTGGCCCTGAGGTCATCAGAGCCAGTCCTTCATCTCTTTTAATACTCAGGATAGCCGGCCAGAGCCTCATTGGGCAGCATTGTAGAGCTGTTCCTGGATGTGGGAGTTACAAGTTAGCCAGCCCTGAGGGCATGAGTGGGAAAGCTAGCCCTGTCTCTGGTCTGCTGTGCAGTTGCATTGACTAGGGGGAAATTCCTTTCTTTCCCTTTTGTTCTTGCCACCATCAGCAGGTTGAAGAGTTGACCCGAAGGGCTCATGATAACAGGAGAGTAGGCCCTGCCCCTCACCCGCTAAAGCACTTGGGAGAGCAGACTCTGCCCTTTTCTTGGGCATCATAGTAGAGCTAATCCTGATGGCAGAGGAAGGGAGGGCAGAGGGGTTCAGCTTGGGTAAACAGGCCCAGAGACTGTGTGGTCCTACAACTTGTCTGTCTGCCTTGCAGCAGCATGGGCAAAAGAGATATCTTCCTCCACCCTTGCGCCTTGCCAGCAATGGCAAGTGAGAACGCTAGCCCTGGAGTCATGAGAGTGGGAGAACTGGCCCCGTTCCTTACCTACTGTAGCACTCAGGATAGTAGACCCTCACCTCACCTAGGCAGCAGGGTAGAGAGTTTGCCCTGGTTGTGGGAGTTGTTGGTGAGCTGGTCCCAAGGGCATAAGAGCAGGAGATCTGGTGGGCTAACTAGCTGACATAGCTCCCAGGCCCAGACCCAGGGCTTTGAATGGTCCCACTCCAAACACCTACACCATTGATGAACTGCTGGAGAGCATGAAGGAGCTGGTCCTACAGATCTAAAACTACATGCGGCATCCTCAGAATATCTGAGAGGAGTCCCAGTGAGGTTCCAGTACTGACAGAGTAGCAGAAGTCAGAGTCCTCATACCAGACTAATGAGTCATTACTATGAACATTTGCTTGCAAAGAACTCTGGACAAAAGGATGTGGAAAGCAGTATGACGTACTACAGCTTCCACAAGCGAAGTTGTGAGTATGGAAGGCAGGGGTGAGGGGAGATGAGTGGGATTGCAGTGAATGATATGAAATTCACAGAGAACCAATAGAAAGTGAAGAAAAAAACATTATAATCAAATATTCTGGTCATGCCAACACAAATTAGTTCATTTTTACTGTCTTGCTCAAAGAAACTTATCACATTAAATAAAGAAAAATGCCCATTTAGTTATGAACGCAATTAAAGTTTTCATTGGGCACATACAAAATGGTTCAGTTAAAGCTTACAGATGGTAATGTCTACCAATTGCTGTCATTGCATGGGCTCATGGTGAATGGTGGTCATATATTATGGAAGTTTAGTACTTTGACAACCTTAGCCTTTAACAGCATAGTCATGGCTCCAGTCTGATTTAGCTCTTGTAAAGCTCTCTGAGATGAGAGCAGGACAAATACTGGGTGGCACAGTGATATCGAATAAGAACATGGGCAATCCCGGTTTACCATTCATTTGACATAATCCCAGCAGACGTTCTACAGCTAGCTGAAGTACAATTATATTCTCACAAAAATCTGTCTTTGTTCTTTTAACACTAAGAGAGAAATGTAATGGTACTAAAAAAAAAAAAAAAAAAAAAAGCACCTACAACACGTTCAAGCATGCTCTGACATATGTAAAGGCTGACTGGGCCAAAGTTTCTTAAGGAATAAGAAATCCAAAGGTGAAATCTTGCTTTAAATTAAGGGACAGGCAAGAATGGGAGCTTGTTTAAGGATGACGGCTGATGAACCAGAAAAGTGACTTACTGCATTTCAAAGTGGATCCATGCACTTTCTCTCCCAGTCCATCCCTCCTTCTAGACCTGGATACAGGCAGAAACTGCAAAGATAATCTTTTAATCTTTTATGTGTGTGGTGACTCTTTTGCTATTAGGACACCAGTAGCTTTAGTTATAAAAAGCTCAGTTCTGTCATGGGAGATGGCCTGAAACATTCTAAGACCTCTGCTAACTCTTGGGAAGTCGGTGATCTGGCTCTGGTGACCATACTAATTCCATTGTATGTCAACCTCAATATAGAATGTTGCCATTTTTTTCAATAGACCAAGTTAGGTTAAAAGCTTTAAGGGAGGTTTATTGGAATTGGCTAAAGTTTACTACGTTTCACTAAAATATAGGACCTTCTAAGGGAAGGGCATGTTTAAGTTAGTCTTTCTTTGGTATTTTTCTCCTCCCTTCATGTCCTCATGTCTTCCCTTGTACTCAATGTGTGTGTGTGTGTGTGTGTGTGTGTGTGTGTGTGTGTGTGTGTGTGTGTATGTGTGTGTATGTGTGTATGTGTGTATGTGTGTGTGTGTACAAACATATATGTATTTGGCAATGCCCTTGATATCTTAGTCTCAATTCTAATGGCTCAATGGCAACATAAAGGATACTTTTTACAAATCATCATGGGGTTATTACTGAGAACGTCAGAAGGAAATGGTTTGTCTCCATCTTAATATTAAGTTCTTACTTAGGACATGGAGTGCACAAAGTAAAACATACACATTGTGTCAAGTGGAAAAGAAAGACAAATAAAATACAAATTGGAAAGCAGGGCACGTCTTCCTCCTAAGAGAGATGGTATTGGACATACATAACAGGTCTAGTACCATAAGCAATACAAGTGGGAGACAGTCATAGAGGGCTGGACCAGCTTATACTGATGGAGAAAAACAGGTGAGACCAGGAGAAAGAAGGAGAACCATCAACTCCTCTGTTGTCTTGACCCTCAGAGGCTCTGTGAAGAACAGAAAACTGACTGTAGTTGCCTTAGTAGAAGACCCTGACTAGTATGCCTTCCGGGGAATCAGAGTTAAGTTACTAGGATGGGGCATATACAGGGCATTACGTGTCAGAATCAACCAGTGTATCCCAAGTCGTTGGCTGGGTAATTTCTCAAGTAGAGGAAATTTGAGGGTGAGTCCACTTTAATACAGAACAAAAGAAGAGGGCTAGTTCTGAGAAATCTGATTGTATCCCTGCATTTTGTCATGTGGTTTTATGTCTCAGTTTGATTTGTTTTGAAAAATCTTGAATAACGCATGCATTGAACATGTACTTACCAATGACTTCTCTGTCTCTTTGTCGATCTTTGTATCTCTGTCCATGTCTCTCTCTCTCATCTCGTCTACCCCTCTCTCCCTGTGTGTATATGTTTTATGTGCCTGCATGTCTGTGTAAATGTGTGTGTATAGTTGAGTTCAGATATGTATTGTGATCAAGAATGTGTGTACATTTGTGTGAGTATGTGTGAAGACTAGATAACACCTAAGTTTTCACTTTTTTCTCTCTTATTGCCATGGAGCTTGCCAGATTGTTTATGATTGTTGGTCAGTGAATCTCAAAGGTCTACCTGTCTTCACCTTCCTAGTGCTGGGATTACAGGTTCAGGCCACCCTGACCAACTTCTTTCTTTCTTTCTCTCTCTCTTTCTTTCTCTCTCTCTTTCTTTCTCTCTCTTTCTTTCTCTCTCTTTCTTTCTTTCTTTCTTTCCTTCTTCGTGCACTCTGAGGATCAAATTCAGATTGTCATTCTTACAAGGAGCACATTCACTGACTGAGTCACCTCCCTAGCTCAACTTTCATCAAACCTTGGTGTCCCCCATGAAGCCCCAAGTCCATTGCAATGCCACTGATACCTCACTCCTGAATGTGTTCATTCTCTGACAGTGGATTTCTTATGGTCTAGAAAGAGCTCATTGTCTTCATTCTTGTCTTTATTGCTCAGAGGAATATTTAAACCACAGAGGAGATTACATGAACCTGAAGCATGTGGAAGCAAGTTTGATATTTTAGTGAGTCTTGTGCCATTTCTTTGAGCCCCTTTGCTGCCACCAAAGTCTTTTCTGAAGGTGCATGTTTTAGAATTGGCATTTGGAATTTTATAGTTATTTAATGAAAACTATAGCTGGGGACTAACCATTCAGTTCATGAATTATTTTGCTAGTCCTTTCTCACCTCTCAGTAATTTTTATCTCCAATTTTGGGCTTTTGTTTACCTTTCATTATTAAATGCATGGCACTCACTCAACATAATCATAGGTATTCAGGTAAGCTAACAGTTTTGGCTATTTACTAGGATCTGATGTTTACATGGCTTATATAATTTAATCTTTGGTGTGATTGCTGAGATGTTTACATCATAAGCCTATTTTGTAGTTGGTACCTATGAAAGATCAAATCTTCCATTCTCTCTTATATTGCAAATGCCAGCATTAGGATTTTAAATATGTTGTCCTTGGTTCCTGATAGTGTCATGTGCCAGGTTGTATTCAATTCTAAATTTCAGTCATAGGAACACAATGACGGACAAAGGAGTGAAGAACTTTTGCATATTAGTTGCTGGAGTGGTGATCATTTGATGACTTCTAGGGTGAGATTCGATACCATTTCTGAAGTCTTGTACCTTTACAGTTGGCCAAAGTGAGCTAGGCAAGAGCAATTTGCAATACATCAGCAAAAGAGCAGTTTTGAGTGTATGACAGTCCCAGTGGGACACATAGGTGCTGAGGCACTGGGAGATTCTAGCTTGCCCTCATTTCCCCTAGTCTTTGTCCAGATGGTAGTCTGACCACTCAGCATTTTCTGGGAAGACCAAGGACTGAGCAAAGAGGAGAGCTTCAGCAATCCAAGGTAAGAGTCTGAGATTGAGGTTAGGTCAATGTCGTTCCAGGAAACCATTCTGTAAGATCACATAAGAACTTGATTTTCACTGAAGACAAAATGTGCCAAATTGCATATGAATGGCAAGGTGGAGCTTTATAGTGCTGCTGGTGTTAACCTATTCATGTTTAAAGGGATCTCTAAGAGTGGAGGAATCATACACTACCAAGAACACAAATAAAGAGATATATCCTCAGTCTTTCGGAGGGCTTCCAGTTAAAGGGCATGAGGTAATAGCAGCAGACAGGGCTTGCCTAGGCTGTGATGAGCTGCCTTGCCCTAGGTTTTCTTGAATCCAAATACAGATTAACAGAGAAAGACATATCCAAACTTTGGTGATTAAGCTCAGCACAACTCCAAGCCTTGTCTAAATCTTTAAAGTGCCCTGTAGGCCAGAAAAGACTAGGTGTTGGGACTTTACTGTAGCCCATGGTCTCTCTGTCCAATTCTACGTCTTTCCTCTCAATTCTAAAGGCAGTCTCGGATGATCTCTTTGGGTTATTAAACCCCATCTCAAAACCCCATCCCAAGGAATGCAATGTTTGAAACTCCCCATCATAAAACAGCATGTCTTCAATCTCTGATAGTTTTGCTTGAATACGAGAGTCGGCAGCACACATGTCAAAAACTCCATAAGTACTACTTGTGAGATATTAAGAACCAGAATGTCATCACTACATCCAAGCTTACTCATCTGAAAATGGCACTCACGGTTAACACAGTAAACCCTAACTTACTATTGCCATAGCAATCTCATACTAAAGATTTTAGCACGTGGATGATATTTGGGTTGAAGGAGACCTTTATCCACCTCAGAAGTCCTGAACAAAAGAATTGTGGACAAACGATGGATGGATTTATGAAAGATGCTTATATAGATGGGGTAAAACTGAAACTAAAATATAGTTGTCTTGTTTTCCTTATACCATGATGGCTTTATAAGCACCAAATAGCTTGTGAGCATAAGAATGGTGCTGTATAGTTATGACTGTTGTAAGCATCTCTGCTTAAAAAGAGTTATGTTTTGAAGGGAATGACTATAAATATTTGCCTTTAGTATGTGAATGTCAAATTTTGGTTTCCTATAGACTTTATGAAGTAGCCTGGTTGTGAGTCTCAAGTACTGCATCATAATGGGTTTGGCCAAGTATTGAGGACAAGAACAAAATAGAAATATATTTTATATATAGAAATATATAGAAATTGAAAAAATCTTAATTTAAACATTTTTTTTTACCAGAACTTACAATTTTTGATGGTTTGTGCTTCTGACCCCAATTTCATAGGAAGGAAAAGTCTATACACTTTTAACTTACAATTTTTCCTTATTTTTGAAGCGTTTCCAGGACATGATGTAGGTGTGCTAAGAACGAACAGCCAAGTCAACCACATTACTGCTTAAAGTAAGAGAAGTCTTTTACTTCTCAGGTTCCCAGGTGCAAATGATGTCTTATTTTTTAACCATAAAATCTAATGCAATAAAAATAATTTCTAAGGAGAAAATGACCAAAGTCACAAAAAGTTGCCGTACTGTATCTAAATTTTAAATTATTTAATAAATGACTCAAACTGAAGAATATGACTCACTGTTATAAACTAAACTCAGCCCTTCCCTTCTTTAGTCAATACTTAGCCAATCAACCAGTGTTTATTGAGCATTTACTCTAAACTTGGCAGTAGCTATCTTTCTTTATTTCCCAAAGGAGTAAAACATACTTATTCCATTAGAGCATAAAGTCTTACCTTCACATACTTACTGAATAGATTTAAAGTCTAGGTTTCAGAAGCAAGTCATTACAGGGTTTACTTTGTATACACTTTAAGAATCTGTACTTCAGCAAAACCTCCATTTTTCCTCTGATGGTTGTTTGGAAGCCTATCTTGATATATGATAATAATTAAAGGCATCATTGGTAGAGCACTGGCTGAGAATGGGCCAGCATGTAACGAACTTTCCAGTTCTTGAGGCTTGGGTTGTAGGTGACAGAACATGCATGTCACAAATATAATTTTTATTTGAGGCCCTGAAAGTTAATTAACAATAGCTGCATTCCACATCAAAATGGTGTCACAGGTGAGTGGAATTTTGATGCTTGTTTCTCAACACAAGCAAGAAATATTGACCCAATTACAAAGAATAAATATCAATAAAACAGCAGGTCTCTGATAAACAGATATAATTACCAGAAGGATCTACCTGTTTACACATCAGGACCGCTGTCTTCATATATCTTATCCTGTTACATAATTATCAAATAAAACAGTAATTCCAGAGTGAGTAATAGCAGTCACACAGAGTCCTGCATGGTTGAATATTTTCGTCTTGGCAGGAGGATGTCCCTGAGTAACATCTAACAAAGAGTCACCATGAATCAATAAACAGTGAACTAACTCCAAATTGGTATCTGAAAAACCAATCAGCAGCCATCAGGGGCTAGGTCCATTTTGGTTTTTTGTGATTTTTTTCAAGGTACTGGAAAGACTTTGGCACTGCCCATGTGAGGATGTGCTGTGTTTATATCTTTCACTTCTCATCAGGGTGGGGAGGATTTCCTTTTGTAAAAGTCAGAAGCCCTTACAGGAATAAATTTGGCACAGAGACAAGGACTTTCTTTGCTTTTGAGGCAAGTATCTTGGTATTCTTTCTCCTGAAGTGCTGTGATGGGCAAGGGAAGAATAGCCCCTTGCTGAGCTGTGTGGTTCCTCCAGATGAGAACAGCAGGAGACCAGGCAGATGGCCAAGGCAGAGTGGGAGAGGAGCGGAGATCACAGCCAAGCCTGCTGAAGATCTACTGCACACAGGCAGCAAAAGGAAATAGCTTACTCTGAACCCTTGGGTGCCCTTAATGTCTCTTGGGTGCAGAGCCTGCGTTTCTCCCTTGACCTGGCCTTCAGCTCACACAACTTTATAGAGAGGGCCATGGGTTTGAGCCACTGCTTTGCATGACAATGGGTTTGGCTGAGTCTCCTGGCTGGAAAGAGTATGCAAGTACATAGAGCCTCTGGGATTGATTGCTCGGCCTCTTGCTAGCTGTCATTCAGAATACTCTCCAGCATTGGAGGAGAGCTTGGTTATTTTCTTTCCAGGCCATTTTCGTCTTTCAACAACAACAACAACAAATTCTTTATTGTCTTTTAGCCTTTGTGGCACTGCCCCTTCAGGCTGGGCAAGTTGCAGCATTCCAGTGTCACTCAAAGTAAGTCAAATCCAGACAAAGAGCAGGGCCTCCTGTCAGGACTATTGGGAGGGAGAGAGAGAGGTGCTTAGCTTCATCCCTTTGTAGCACTCAGCCCTGGGGGTCCTAGAGAGAGCATTAAGAAGGCTCAGGAAATCAGACTTAAGCCTCCTCAGAATCTGTACAGAGTTCAATCCTAGCCAGTGTTTGTTTATAAAACAGCTAAATAATTCACACCCGGTTTGCCATTTAACCTCTTGGACACATGTTTTTGGCCTACTGAGGAGATTTTTTTTTTTTTTTTTTTTTGAGTTGTTCATAAGAGTGCTGAGTTTGATACTGACAGAAAGGAATTTGAGGTCAGAACTTCTATTTTAAACAGAGGCCTTTGGGATTCATAAAGGATGTTTCCGATATGTTAAAACAGCTGGAAAAGCCTTTGAGATCTTCAGCGAAAGCAAGAGGCTTCCTAATTTGTATTACAGGTGAGGAAACACAGGCCCAAGAAGCTTGGCTGACTTTCTCCTATGGGTTCAGAACTCCAAAAACATGTTGCAATCCTAAAGAGGCTCCCAAGGACCCAAAGGGAAACTGGCCCATCCCCAGATCCCAACACTGCTCTCAAGTTAGGGATGCTTTTGGAGAGAATGGGGATCCCTGTTTATCTTGAGTCCAGATAAGCACCTTTCCATCATCTGTGGACTAAAAGGAGACTCTCAAAGTCATTAGCTCCGTGTTTCTCTGGGTGGGTGGGGATGGGTTTGGCTGCTGAGTTATTCTGATGACCCAGAAATTACCTGTATTCATTTCTTTCTTTTTAGATAAAAGCATTTCTATTCTGGTTTTTCTATGGCTCCTTTTCAAGAGAAGAGGGGAAAAAAATCCATCGTCTTTGCTAGCAGAGTCTCCTATTCTCTGTGCATTCTTTTATAATCTGTCTTGATTCTCAGCCCATACCTTAGTCCTTTTTTGTACTCTGTGTCTTTTAATCACTAAAGAATCTGACTCAGTGTCTGTCCCTGTGGATCACAGGCTGGCCTCCTTCATCTGTGTCTCCAGGAGGAAAGGGAGGGGCCAGGAACCTTTTTTCTCTTATATAGGCTCCTGCCCCAACAATATAACTGTCTTTCTCCAGGGTCTCCTTTGGGCTGTTATTCATTCCTAAGGTTGGCTTTTTAGAAACACTTTCATGTAACACCAAGAAAATCTGATAACCCATCTCATTATTAAAACAACTATGATGTTGTCTCTTATATATATGTGTATAAATATACAGCAATACATGTATAAAAGTATCTACTTATATAAATGTATGTCATAGAACACCAGTATTATGGTATTTTCTTTATTATGTGCATCAAAGACAAGCAAAAATATATGAAAAAATCCATATAATGTAAAAGCATTTATAGAGGCTTTAAAATAGTGTCACTCGGGAATAATGGGAGGTCATATGATAAAACAATGTATACACAGATCACATCATGTTGAAAGCTTCTTTATAACTACCATTTACGAGAGATACTGGTAGTACAGAGGAAAAATAGATCTCCAGCTACAAAGAAAGAGAAAATAACAGTTGCTAATATGTGACAAAATTCTTACAAATGAAAAATGCATGTGGAAGGAACAGTACCAAACCTGGTGGTAACTATCCACCCCAGAATCACCTGAAGTTTTATTTTGATTAAAAATCTTTCTGTTTATGCCAAGTGTTTTCTTTTAGAAATGACTTTTTCTTTTTATGTTTTTTAGCGGTTCTTTACTCAGATTAGCCAACTGTCTGAAGTTTATATAATACCACGAATGTGACAGTCTATTGTCCCTTAGAATTGACATTTCTAAGTTCTCTTATAGTGCCAGGTGCTGACTTATGTTTGTAATGTTGCTCTGTCTTTCTATCTTCTAACAAAGAGACAGGTGATAAGAAAACACACAGTTTCAAATAGCTAGTGTACTAAAAGTATATCTTCTTTAATAGATAGTCTGCTTTTTGCCTTTGATTTGTATATTTATCCAGAAAACTCTGTAGATAAAATTTCACTAGTTTAGAAACTAAAATCATAACCTAACCTTCTATGTACTCCAGAGTATTCACTCACATTTCAGTTCTGATCAGTTTTGCATGCTTGTTCCTCTTCTGGAGCCCCTAGTCTAACAAGAAAGGAAGATATGTTTGAAAAGACATTAATGAATCTGTAGGTGATGGAGAAGAAGAAACATTCTCACAGCAATTAGGTATAACAGAGAGGACCTTATCACAGAAAAATAAATCTTCACGTTAGAGGTGTAAACAATAACAACTATACAGGTCTCTTCTATTGTTCTTTTTTTACACCCATCTGTCTGTCTATCTATCTATCTATCTATCTATCTATCTATCTATCTATCTATCTATCTATCTATCTATCTATCTACTTATTTATCTATCTCAAGTGTGCACAGACACATGCATACATATGCATGTTGTGTGGTACACGCATGCTATGGTGTGCATGTAGAGATTTAGGGAATAACTTCTGTCCTTACATTCTATCTTATCTGAAATAGGATGTTATTCACAGCTGCACACCCTAGTTTCACTTGGTCATTCTCTTGCCTCCACATCTCATATTGTCATCCTTACATATTACATATGCGTTTTACCACAAAAGGATTATTTGCGGGTTCTGGGTTTTGAACTCTTGACCTTTCACTTGTTCAATGGGCACTTTGCTCATTCTACCAATGCCCTAGTCCTCCAAGTCATTTTAGATATAACACATTGGATGATCCTTAAAACAAAAACAATCAGACAGGAATTGCAGAGTTTTTATCTTCTAAGACACGTTCACCGAGATCCATGAGACTCCACGGTAGAAGCTCTTTCTCCAAGTGTTTTCTGTGTGCCCATTCTCTACTGTGAAAACTGAATACTAAATCTTTGCTGCAATTGATGTTTTGAATGGAGAATAACTTGATCATAGAACAGCACCAAAAAGTGCCTATCAACAGAACAAGGTAAATACTATTGTTGGGTAATGGAGCAGCAGTGATAACATGAGGAAGGGTTGTGGAAGAAATCAAATTGCAGAGCTATCAAAAATATAACCAAGAGTTAGCTGGGTATTAATGAATGAATGAATAGTAGTTCAGAGAGATAATATAGTCATGCAATGATTTTGGTGATAGAAAGCATGTTATATGTATGAACCTAAAAACGTTCACAGTACTTAGAAGACAAGATGGAGAGAGGAAGAGGATGAAGTAGAAAGAAAGAGAGAACAAGAGCAAAGGAAGCTTAAGAGTAAAAGAAGACCCTGCATAGGAGTGAAATCTCGCCTAGGACTTGCTGGAGTGGAACCAGAGCTCAGCATGGACTGAGGAAAAGTCCTAGATGAGGGATGTGGAGCAGGCCAGGCTAGATATACTTGAGAGTTGGGGAAGGAGAATGTACTAGTTAATTTGCATCATAATGGGGAAGGGATGATGTCAGGAATTTGAGTGTTGTCTGCTCAGTAAGGAAGCAGAGGAAGATGAACACTCCTGCTTAGACCTTTCTCCTTGCCATTGAGTCTGTGACTCCAGCCAATGGAATTTCACTTCCCACATGTAGGAGTAGTTATTCTACCTTGATTAATTGAATATAGATAATCCTCCATACAGGTTCTCATTGATTTATTTGTGTGGTGATTGCTAATTCCATTGGGTTGATACTGAAAATTAACCATCCGAGAAAAGAACTATGAAAACTCTCATCTTCTACATACACGGGATTCAGATGTTCTGAAGTTGATACTTTAGAAGCGACCAGCAATGAGGTCAGTTCTTTCTAGAAATGTGTTTGAGATGGTTAGGAGGCTTTATGATAATGATGCTAAACAGCTGGAGAGTCTGTGCTGTAAATATCCATTTGGGAATATTAACATTTAAGTAGTGTTTGAAAGCTTGAAGAATAAATGAGATCTTTCCAGCAAGAATGCGTACAGTGATAATAGGAGTGGCCAGGTTGGAGTCCTAATGAACCACAGCATTTAAGGAAAAGGCAAGAAGCTGGGGTGTGTGAGGAGACATGACAATAAGTAGCCATATTTCTGAGTTGGAACTTTAAAAAAAAAAAAAAAAAAACCGAGATGCTAAATCCATGGGAAAGGCAAGCATGGTGGTTCAGTTGAAATACGGAAGGGGGAGGTTTCGAAGTGTGAGGCCATCCTGAATTACATAGAAAGACTTGGTCTCTAAAGATAAACAGACAATGGAAATGAATCACAGAACTAGAAGCATCAACCATATGAGATGCAGCAGAGTGGTCCTCCAATAGGTATTAGGGACTAAGGCTATGATGAGATCGTTGGTGTCAGACTGAAAGAAGTAGACTGATAAAGGCAGAAGTGCAATTGGGTCAGCCCAGGAAGTGAAGGAGAAATGCAGAGGCTGGAAAGACTAGAGACATGAAAAACCAGTGGAGATGTAGGATACAGGCTCAGGGAGAATATTCTTAAAGATGAGTGTTTTGTGTGCTTCTTCAGAGAGTGAAGCTGTTAAGAGAGGAAGAGGTGACAGTTGAAGAGGTGACAAAATTCAGGACAAATAATAGTCTGATCTTGAATAGACTCAAGGAACTCTTTAGAAATGGAGGCCAGTAGTTGAAGAAAACGGATGGTCTACTTATGTCTTTTCTCTGGGGATTCCTTCTATTAGTCAGGGTAGCTAGAGAGAGCATGTAGATTCAATAATGTTATGCAATAAAACATGTGAGGGAGGAAGGGGTAGTGATTTTGGAAATACATGATGATATCTTACATCTGAGCACATATAGGTAGCACAAACTAGACTCAGGGGTTCACAGAAAGAAAGGAGGGAGAGAAAGAGGAGGAGGAAGAAGAGAAGAAGAAGAGAAGGAAGAGGAAGAGGAGAAGGAGAAATTAGTATAAGATGACATGAAACTGAAAGAGAAATATGAGACTGTCCTGGGGAGTCAGGATGGATATTATCAAAATATATTATACTTGGTTATGGAGTTATCAAAGGACATACTTATTGTACTATAGTACTTATTTTTCCAATCACAAATAACTATATCTATAAGTAAAGTAAGTATATACTTGTGCATTAGAAGAGACAATAAGCATAAATTCCAAGAAAAAAATATAAAGTTCATAGTTCACCTCCAAAATTTACTATTTTCTATTATTTAATTATAACAATGTTGTATACATACCTCTAAATTTTCATGGCTTTGCAATCCCATGTTATTACCTTGTGATATAAGGACTTCCTCATCCAAAGTTTGTCGATTAGATTAAACGATATTGGTTATCATTGACAATATTCAAACAGGAAAGTAGAAACCATCCTAGAGACTTGAAACAGAAAAAAAAAATAATCAGAGTAAGAGACTTGTCACATAGGTGAAAGGGTAACAGAGAAATCAATAGAAGGAAAGACAATCATAACACTGGATGTGGGGCCAGCTACACTCACCCATATTTTTGAAAAAAAAAAAAAACCAAACAAACATAGAGAGAAAGTGGCTTAATTGTAGCTTCAGGTCAAGGGCAACCAATGGAATAGAAATCTATGTGTATGAGAGTGACTGACACCAAGAAACTTGGAGCAACAATGAAGGCTCAGAGGTCGCTACACACTACAGAAGGCCAACAGTGTGCTATTACACTTGCCTGGCCAAATCTGAGTGATAGCTGGAGGTGGAGGACTTGGGGATGTGGATCCACAAGAATCAGCAGAGAACGAGAAAGGCTGGGGAAGAATCTTAGAAAAATGGGTGAAGGTCCAATCATGGGCTTCTGGCTTCACCTGGCTTTCTGGGACTAGCGAGCACTTGGTAAACGGGGACATTCTTGCATTGCACCAGTCTGCTTCAGTGAAGGGAGCTGGCGATGATTACCTGAAAGGCAAGCGGAATGAGGATTGGAAGGCTAGTATTGCAAAAGCAGCTTGAGGCAAATGAGTCTGAGTCGACCTGTGCTTCTGCTTAAACCCTGGAGTCTGAGCTCCCTGGGTCCTGAAGTAGCTGCAGGACTCCCCCATCACAAAGTTGGGAACATATTTTGGAAAACTTTCTGAGAACTTTAAGAATACTTTAATCATCTCTTAAATTTCATAAAAATCACAAGGGCGGCCTTACTATTCATATTCTACAGCGAGGCAGTCGATGGCTTCCATTCCATTCTGCAGCTCTGGGCCTCATGGCTGTTAACATAATATCCTCACGGCCAGCACAACAGGATATACTGCTGGAAGGATCTTGTCTTTGAAGTAAGATGAAACCCTGAAAGCTTTCATTTGCCTAATGAAAACCTCAGCCAGAAACTTTCCCGGTTTCTGATCACATATGGAGTCTTCTAGGCTCGTTTTGACTCGGGACGCCAGATGCTGGACTTGCGTGCGGCATTCACATCCAAATTTGGAGCAGGTGCTAATTATCAGAACAGGAAACAGACACTCAACCCAAAGAAAATTCCTCCCTTCATTCTAGAATGAGAGTGCTGTGGTGCTGTGTTATAAAGGGGCCCTATTGACTTACAGCCCCCAGTTCCACTCTGGGTAGGTAATTGTCTTCTGCCTGCCCTATGACTTCTTGGCTACTTGGGCATAAACATTCAGGTCCCACATAAGAAGGCTTTATGTAAATACAAATGTGATTTTCCCCCCACATATAAAGGTGGTTTTCATTGAAGAGCAACATTAGACTCAGTCTAACAGCCAGGGTAGTCCAAGGAAAATGATTCCAAGTGAATGTGAAGAAACGGGCATCAGCCAGATGTTTCTGTGTGGGCACCTCTGCCCTTCCTCCCTTTTCTAAATATACAATGCTGAGTGGAGGCTGTCAGGGTCAGGAAAGAGGAAGTTCTCAGACTCCCGTGCAAAGCCATAATCTTCAAGTGGATGCCATGCCGACAGGGAGGTGGTGTTAGTTACAAGAAAGTCAGGAGGCCGAGATGGGTAGTCAAAGAAAGTTAAAAACAAAATCAGTGTGAAGGAAAGGGTCACTAAGGAAAGCAAAGACGAAATTCAGAAGGAGAACATCTGTGGGCTTTGCAAGAGCAGACAGGGCTGGGGCTGGGGGTCACTAGGACGAGTGCTTCTCTTTGTTTTCTTCTTTCTGCTGCACATGGCATCGTTTTGATAGCCTCTCATTTTTTTTTCCCTCATAATATTCACAGGTCCAGATGACTAATGTGTGGATGTGAGTTACTCTCCCTAAATTGAAGGTCACTAAACAAATGTTAACACTTGCTCCCTTGCAATCTTCTGTACTCTTACTTCATTACCAAGTGACTCCTACCAGGTCTTGCTCCGTTCAGCAGAGAACTCCTACCACTGGAGTTCAGCTAGTGTCTGACGCTTGTGTGCCCAGGCCCTTAGGGAGGGCGCCCAAGCCTTTACCGGCTGCCTTGTTCACATTTCTTCCCACTATTTCAGTCAGTGGGATTTGTGTTTCTCACTTCTGAAGACATTTCTAGCTGTAAATAAGAAGTAGATTTTTACACTACCCTTTTTTGGTCATTAGAAGTAGAAGTCACCCTGATTTTCACAGTGAATTATCAGTTCAAGACCTCTTCATTATCCACACGAACATGTTTTCTTGTTTGAATTTTTTTATATGTATGTATTTTTATAAAGGGGCATTGTTAGGGGATTTTAGAACACACATGTTATAACCTTTTTGTCTTTTGCACAGATACATGTGCGTATTTAGAATTTTTACTAACATGCTTTTGATATCCATGTATTCAATCTCATGTGGATGAGGTTTCAGGATGCTGCAACGTCCCTTCTGTAAAACAGTCTCAGTGGACAAACTCACATGTTTCCTGAAGGCTCAAGAAAATAATCCTCAAAGATAGACAGCCAGTGTAGAGATGGTTGCATGTGAATGGGTGTCTATCATACTGTAAAGTGAATATTGCACTATTCTTTTAGCCCTTCAGTTTCTATTTGGCATAAAAATTGTACAAAAATATCAAATTGATGCCCAGAAGCTCCTCTTTTGCTGTTCTAAAATTTCCTGTGTAAATTTACTTCTTCCTGCCTGTCATGGCACCACATGATGGCCCACAGACATCCTGCTGTATTGAAAATAAGACAGGGCTTACTTTGGAAATATCCAAGTTTCCTGTGTTATAACCGATAGGAATTGGGGTACCACAGTTTGCTTTTTAAGGCCAGTACTATTTCTAATTCAATCAGTAAACACTCAAATCCACATCATTTCAAACCATTCTGACCATCCCAGGTGAGATGTGCCTCCTGCTGAGCCATGTGGGTCAGGAATGAAATTCATTTCATGATCTCCTGGTCACGCCCTGGTTCTCATAACAGGGCAGTTGCCTCTTAGGACCAGACAATATTGCTTCACTTGGAAAGGATCAAAAGCTAGGAGGCACGAATCTTTCACACATGGTAAAACAAACATACACAAACAAACAATAAAAACCATCATATAGACCTTCTGAAACTCTCACTTTAGTAGTCATGAAATGCTGGCATTTGTTGATGGGAAATCTAAATCCTCATTATATAAATCTCCAGTCAGCAGGCTCTGAGCTAGGGCTTCCCGGCCTTTTCTCCTGTGTTGTTTTCTGACTACTCCACGGACATCTTCTCAACCTTTTGATACAGTTCTTCCTTGGCCCCCTCCTCAGCGTAGGATGACCTCCTTAGAGATAGCATCCCTACCCCACCATTATAGTCTGTTGACAAGCTCCTTTCCACTCTATAGCATTATTCTCTGTCCCCTTAACTCTGATATACTGTATATTCCAAATTTTCCCCATAATATACACATTCAACAAGAGCAGGCTCTACCTGCTTCACTATCCTCTGTCAGTGGCACACAGTGTCCCTTGACTGGATGACACTGACAAAAGGAACTCCAACATTTCAGACTAGATGCTAATACTATGACTAAAGAAAACATAATGTTCTAATGACACCCTAGACCTCAGCCACCACTTGTCTGTTCTTAGAGAGGAACAGCTGAAAGTGACCATGTCTTGGAACCTCACACTGTCTTCACTACGAATTGAGTTGGAGCTCAGATTCCCAAGCTCAGTTCTGTCATCTTGTCCTGAGAAGACTTTCTAAAAGTCAATTTGGTCTTAAAATAATACCTTCAGAGTCTAGATGTTAGCATAGACCTCTGGGATTTTCTGAAGAAGAGAGGCTATTACTCTCTACGGCAGAGGCAGCACAGAGATAAGGCGACCAATGCTACCTCCTTATGCTGTAGTGTGTCAACCACTGTTTGTTGCTTGACAAGTGACTGAACATAAGAAAGGTTTATTTCGACTTACTATTGGCACAAGTACATTCTATCATGGTGGAAGGATGGAGACTTCAGAAATGTGACGATCCTGCTCGCAATTCATTTGCAGTCAGGAAGCTGAAGGAGATGGATGCTGGTGTTCTGTTTCCTTTCTCTAGGACCCACATACATGGCACAGCGTCTCCCATATTCAGGGCACTCTTTCCCTCCTCAGAGAATTCTTTGTGGAAATAGTCTTGTGGACATACTAACAGATGTGTCCCTGGGGATTCTAAATCCAGTCAAATTGAGGATGAAGATTCAGCACCACATCTTACACTATCCTAGAGGTCCTATAATGTGACTATTTTGTGTCTTCTTAAAGAGATATGAACCTAAAAGTGTGGGCTGGGTGACCATAGGATCTGTCTTACTATAAGCTTTTATTTCAGTCCGTCTTTTATCCAGGGCCTGTTGTGACCTGCACTTCAGCTGTCGCCATAAATGTTGGAAGAAATAAAAAGAGGCATTTGTGTAACCTCTGTAATATTCAAAGCACTGTTACTGATAAGAGCATCTCTTTGGAGTTTTATTACAACCTCATGTGGACCACAAGGCAAAAACTTTTGCTCCTGTATTGAGGAATAAGACACTCTTGCGACTATACTCAGAAGGTTTTGCCATAGTCTTTGGCCAAAAGCAGTGAGGTTTTGTCTCCTTTCTTCTAATCATCCCTTATACCTGTCAATTAGGAAGGACAAGAAACAAAGCAAATAATGATCTTTGATGTATCAATTTCTATGGTTGAATGTGCTAAGAACTCGGGTCTAGTTAGTTTGGTTTTCTGTAGACAGTTTTTTCAAAAGGCTGAAATGCATATTTTATAATTTTTATCACATTTCTTCATTATCATTGATGAGACAGAACTGAGAGAGCTAGAAGAAAATCAAACACATTTCTCTGATGGAGAATAGGGGGATAATGTATAATTTATAGTCTATGTATTCATGGTTGAAAATCTTAAACTTCCCATTTTCTTATCTTTATGATGATGTGATTCAGAAATCTCATCTACAGTTTGATCACAGAAATGTCAGACTTTCAGGTTCTGCAAGAAGGAGGTTCAAGGCTTATGACTCTGCAAATGGAGGTACAGCCATGGGTATTCCTGACTGATTGCAATGCTAATATTAAATATCTGTTACTTAGATATGCACTCTGTTGCTAGTTTTAGGCAGAATTTAAGTTTGTGCTGATCTATACCACATTTGTTGGCTTAGGCTAAGACAACATGGAATATGTTTTATCCTTGAAGAATATTTCTGTGGGAGACACTCTATAAAAGTTAAATTTATTTAATTCCTGCAGTAAGTCAACACTTCTATGATTAATAAGGCTTTTGACCACAATCTTTTTATATACTATTTCTAGTTTGTAGTTGAAGATCTCAATAAATCATTGAATTTCACTGAATCTGGGGCACTGCCTGAGAAACTCTGAACCACTTTATTGACCACACATAACATATTTGCCATAAATAATAACATTTTATTCATAGCTTTCCACAGTCCACTTAATAAAACATAAAAACAAATGATGGAACAAACTTGAAAGAATCCTAGTGAAACTAGGTGAATTCTTACTATCCTAACCAAAATACCCTTGCAGCAATACTGGATTTCATATTGTGTCACTTGAGCCTGTGTACATGTAGTGCCTGGCATTTCCTTACCAAGACTCTCAGTAGTTCAGTCATATTCTGTGTGGATAGACCTTAGGTATTGCTAGTTAAATTTCAAGGTTGTTTAAATTTATTGATCTACTTAATTTATATTTTTGTTGAAAACAGTGAATCTGGAACCTTCTGAAAGAGCCCTGGTGGTCTGTTGTAGGCTCTCATGGATCATGTGCCAACAAGCATGACTGTTCCTTTTTTGTGTAGACTGCAACTTTGTGACTATCCACAAAACCAAAGTGAGAAAGAGTATGTGGAATATAGACTAGTAGGAATTCACTCATCTCTTATATTTTACCCATCTTTTATACTGTTTGAATGTGAGAAAACTATCAAAAACGAGTGTGTTGAAGCTGAAATTACAAATGCTCTTTCTATTGCAAGGAAACTGCATGAAGACTCCCTCCTACTGATTTGCATTAATTCAAAAAACGAAGAGTAAAACAGATTAACTAGTGAGGAAAATAGCCTGTTAGTTTTCAAGTTCTGCGGTGAATGAATATCCTGTAGTAAAGTACCCAACCCAAGGTTATAGAAAAATCCAACAAGTATTTACTCAATGTACACACACAGATTTATTATTATTCCAAATTAACTTGCAGGTACCAGGTTCCAGACAGGCCTTATCACCTACATTGTTGACTTGAATAAATGGGCTTTCCTTATCTTGTTCAGAATTCTGAGATGCCATAAAGGATGGGCATTCTTTGTCTATTATTTACAAAGAAAAGTTCTGAGGTTTCACAAATCCCTGTTACTTGCTACTCAGACAAGGCTTCTCTGTGCATGTTCTTTTTGTGCACACAGTAGGTACACATTGCATAGTAGTACTGTTCTTAGATTAGTTGTACTGATGTTAGAATATTGCTTGACTTTTGACCACTACAGGGTTCAGTGTAGGAAGTCTGTTCTAAAAGACAACATCTTATCTGAAACAGGGCCAGACAATGTTTTCACACAATTATTACAATATTTTCTCACCTTCTAAAAGTACAAAGGGCTGAGTAAAGGATAAAAATTAACAACATCTATTCATCAAACCTTCTCACAGGTCTATAAAGTAGACTAGACAGGTGCTATTTCATTATTTTAAAGGTGAGGAAATTCATTAGTAAAGAAATTAAGTTTTTGTTCGAAGTCTCCAAATGGCTAACTTCTCAGTTTAGGCTTCTGGTGAAGTCTGATGGTGCATGCTCAGCTGTGATGAGGATGGTTGGAAGAGGCAATAAAGGGAGATGTTTGTAACATAACAATGAATGGCATTTTAGGAAAAGTGGCCCAGCATTGTACTGTATAGAGGCTACTGGCCTCTGGGAACCATTGACATTCCTCAACCAGAATGGCTGAGAGCAGAAGAGTACAGAACTGTAGGAGTAGACCAGCTTTCCACCCGTATGGTCTTCAATACAAACCCATGACCTACTCAGAGTTACAAGAAAAGGAGGAAGGAACAGACACCGGCTGGCTTCACTTTCTTCCTATTATTTAATAGCTTGTTGCCTTCCCATTATCTGATATAAGAAGAAAGAATTTCAGGATACAAGCATGAACTCAGCTCCCTGAGACACAGGACACCTGTTATGGGAGAGAGTGATGATTTCGCTTTTTAAATATGTATCACTGTCAGAAACTGTAAATACAGTTTCTGTGAACCAGGCTTATTTGTATATTTCTATTTTTCACTATAATTATCCCTTGATTTGTGATTCATTTGAGTATTAAATTAAATTGGTAAGCCCAATAAATTAAATTAGAGTGTTAAATGTCTGCATATATTTTTAAAGACAGGGATTGTGTTACTTTTTTTCTTTTGGTCCCAACTTCATCATAAAATCTACAAGAGAGTAGTGAGTAGAATCACTCTGTAATTGTAACATGTAACCACATATGAACATGCCATCATAATTCTAAAGATATAAGCTGCAAGTGTTTCATCAGATTCCACAAATTTTATTGTTTCCCCTAATTTCTGGTTTTCCCTCTAGCTCCCATCTGGGAATTCCTGGGCTCATGTGGTCCTAAGCTAAGCCTCCCAAGTTCAGAGCTCTCACGCAGTATTTAACACTTCTCTAAAGACTAAAGCATAAGCCCAGCTTCGTTAAAAGCAACTAGAAATACACCAGGAATTTTTACTATAAGACTTCGTTTGTTTATTAATTGAAAGTAAAATTTTGCTCAGGTCTTTTAACCAAGGATAGCCATAGACACAGGAAAGTGTAAGATTAAGATGATCAAATGAAGCTATCCTTGAAGATAAAACATAGGGTGCAGTCAGAATGTGTTTAGTTGTATAGAATAAGAGAAATACCTTTGAACATTTGAGTAGACAGGATAGTACGGATGACATTATCTTCAATTCAATCCTCAGGGAATGGGTTCTATCTCTTTGGGCTATTGGACAAAGAGTCCCTATAAAAACCTCTAAACAACCCAGGCTATTGCCAAGGCTATAGTTTGCTCTCCACAGACTGATGGCCTTCTTCTCCTGAAGACAGCACCTACACAACTCATTGAAGATTGAGAAGCCAAATTGGTACTTTCACCTTATGAACTTTGGTCACGTTGCAGGAAGGTACTCTGCCCCTGACCAAAGGAGAACAATAAGTAGCAACCCAGCTACAAATTCTCTGACCTATGATGATGATCTGCATGCAAGGTAAGCTAATGCAACAGTGTCAAAAAGTTTGTAAAAATATCCAACCAGTATCTGATTGCAGTTCAGGCCTACTCTGTATGATGAAAATCATCCTTAACATACTTCACACTGCTGTTGAATGGTCAAGAACCTGAGATCTGACAGTTCAGTTTCCTACTGCTGTTGTGTTAATGGAACATAGCCATAAAACGACTCCTAGCAATATTCTGATAAATTCATTGCTCAGTGCTTGCTCAGCCATCATCACAGATGCTTCCTCCTGTAGCATATAGAACATATAAAGAGAACCATGTGCAGAAAATGAGAGAACTTGGAACACTCAGTCCTAAATGGCATGTCTCCATCAAATTCCTCCCCTCAGGACTCAGAGAACTCATTTGAAAGTTAGAAGAGCCAGAGGGGATGGAGAACAACAACAAAAACAGGACTTCTGAGCATAGCGGGATTAATTCACATATGAAGGCATAACTGTGACAGTCCACACAGCTCTCCACAGGTCTGTGCCAGGTGGAGTCCCAGTTCCGAGATGGGAGATGGACACATGCTTCCATCCATAATCTAGACACTAGCTCTAATTGATGACCACTTGCAAATGAAAAATTAGTTCTCTTCAATGGAGTGTCACAGGGGACATAACACACTCTTAAGGATGGGTAATATACCTAGCAGTAGATGACCAACACAAAATTAACTCAGGGACATATTTGGAGGGTCTTTGTCTCATAACGCATTATCAGCACACTTTTAATGTTACAGGTCCTTTGGATGGGTATTAAGGTTTCTAGTTTTGTGTTTTTATGGGGTTACTGTGTGTATGATTATGTGTGAGTCTACATCGATGTTTGTTTCCTTATGTTTGTTTCCTGTGCCTTTTCTTTGAGTCTTTTTTTCTTCTTCTGATTCTTTGTTCTATTCCAGCTTGTTTGTTTTTCCTTTTGTCTTATTTTATTACCATTCTTTACATGCCTCTTTTTTTTTTCCCTCTGGAGAGACGGAAAGGGTGCGGATTCAGATGAGAAGGGATATGAAAAGAGATCTCAGAGGAACCAGGGCAGGGGAAATTATAATCATAACACATGAAAAAATATCTATTTTTAATAAAAGAAAAATAGAGAATAAAAATTTAGTCCTCAGATTCTCATTTGTACTAGAGGAGCAACTGAAGAAAAGACAGGACTAGAGAGACCGATTCTCTGATAAAGACTCAGTTTTTAATAGGATGCTTACATAGTGGATATAGGTTCCTACTAACACTATTTAGCATTTATCATTTCCCCAGTCCTAAATGTGCCAGGCAATTACTAACCTACTCTTACTAGATTGCTATACTCCAGAGAAGAGATTTTATACAATTTATTTTCCTCTTAAAGGTGTCAGCATTAGATTAACCTTATATAAAAGCTCTATGACCTCTCACTATTGTAACTGATTAGTACACCTAATATGTACAGTTAATGACTGATTGGTTGGTAAAATTTACTCATTTCTTCCACTTGAGGCCAATTTTCTTACTTGAAAATAGTACAGATGAGTGAAATCAATATTATCAAGATAATATAGGGAGTTTTTTGTTGTCGTATGTTTGTTTATGGTGGTTTTTTCTTTTGTTTGTTTTAATGTATTTGTTCCTACATTGTACAAATCAAACCAGAAGGTTCTGGAAAGGAACACTAAAGAATACCTTCTCAGGAGACTTTCTTGGCTAATATATATACAGTGGGGCACACTTACAACACCACCAACGGGATGATTTGTGTTGGCTTTCTCATCTTAAAGACCAGGGCCCAGAAGTGAACAACACGGAGTAGAGCAAGATGCCTTATTATGCTCCCAAAGATTTTCATTCTCAACAGATATATCTCTACAACTTTAAAGATTCTACTATAGCTATTATTACCTCTGCTACACAGGAAGGTTCAGAAGACCTGGTAAGGGAAGAGAATTGTCATGAAAAATTGTATGTGGATAGAGGGCTCCTGGTTTCTGGTGCACTGATTTTTAAATTGTAGCAATTCCTATCAGTAGAACCACACTGAAGAAGGATGTTTTAAATGTCAGTATGGACTCATTAATGCTCTCTCTTTTTCTTCATCGAAGGCCAAAGGAAGGAATGACTTCTTCTGGGTATGCTGTGGTTTCCTCTTTAAATGAGCCCATTAAAAGTGTCCTCGGCTCTCTCTGCCTAGCCAGTCTCTCTTGGTTCTCAGTTGATGAAATAACATGTACTACTTAAGATTCATATCTCTGTTCTAACTATGCCTTGAAGGAGCAGGATTAACTTTCCAGCTTCTTCCTCAGCAGTAAACTCTAATTGGCTGACAGCTTGCTCAGACAAACACACAGTCCCTGAGGGCTTTAATGGTAAAAGAAAAGAAAAGAAAACATGGTCACAGATCCACCATTTTTCCATACATTTTCTCCAACAAACTATAAAAAGACAACTGCATCAAGAAGGCTGGACAAAACATATTGCAAAACACTAGCCCATAAAATGTGAAAAATGACCTCATATCATTCCTTCTCTTTGGACTGTTTTACCTCTCATTTCATATAAGAAATTCATTACAGACTGTAAATTCTACCCATGTAGGACTATGCATACTACTTTGATGAATTACCTAAGCCAGAGAACCTACAACTGTCTCAGCTGACCATGAACACTAACTATTTTCTTAGGCTAAGGTCTACTTTAGTATAGATAGCATTTTCTCTACGACCAGGAGCTTTGAGAGAGATAGACTCTGTCACCACTGACAGTCCTATGTGCACAGGCACTCTTTAATTAAAGTGGCATTGTTCCAAATAAGCATCCGAGCATCGTTGGCTTTCCTTGGAACTGTGGTGCATTCAATACTTTCTCAAGGAACTGGGCACAACTGCATGTTTCCTTCTGGATGATGTGGGCTTCAGAACCTGGGGCTATTGTAATCATTTTATTATTGAGATTAAAGACCTCATACATGTGATGCTGCCATAGTGGAGAGCATGTAAAAGGGAATTCATACAGACATAACACCAAAATCTGTTTGTCATCACACTTTGTAGTGGCAAAATGGATCTGTTATATCACTCAGACCTACGCTGTACTGTTCCTCTTCATCATTAAGACAAGAGTCAAATGATTTCAGTGAGATCCTAAGAAGAGAGATGTCTTAGTTAGGGGTTTTATTGCTGTGACAAAACAACACAACAAAAATGCATAGTGAGGAAGAAAGAGTTTATTTGGCTTACACTTCCATATTGCTGTTTCTCATTGAAGGAAGTCAGCAAAGGAATTGAAATGGTCAGAAACCTGGAGGCTGGAGCTATATAGAGCCAATGGAGAGGTGCTACCTACTGACTTGCTCCTCATGGCTCACTCAGCTTGCTTACTTATAAAACCCAGGACAACCAGCTCAAGGATAGAACCACACACAATGAGTTGCGCCCTGCACAATCAATCACTAATTGAGAACATGCTATACAGTAAAATATGATGGAGAGCCATTTTCTCAATAGAGGCTTCCCCCTTTCAGATAACTAGAGTTTGTGTGTCAAGTCAGCATAAACCTACTTGGCACAAGAGATAAAGTAGATGTCATGGGCTTCTGAAAATCTTTGGGTAAAACTCGTTATAGGAAAACTCATAGTACTTTGAGAGATATAATTTGAATGAATGATAAATCAGACCTCAAGGTCTCCAGAAGAGTGTGACAGAACTCCTGGACAGCCATTGCTCATGGAACCGATGAGTCAAACAGAAAGCTTGCTTAGCAAATTTGCAGCTTTGTGGAGGAGATACGATATGAAATGAATCATGTTCATGATTGACAGTGTTCACTGTGGTATAGTGTGAATACAGAATATGAGTTTAAGCATGTATGGATAAAGTTTTGCATCTGAATAGTGTCTAAATGAGCATGAGTGGGCACAGAGACAGAGCATTTCAGTGAAGAACTCCTGGGTTTTCAGCTGATTACAGATTTGCATAGAAAGTCATAGTATAACACAGCTAATGAGGAACTTGAGACCAGTTCAGTGATCTGATACATAGTAGGGATGGTATCTCCTTAATTCCCCTCCCTCACCATAAATACAACCTATTTTGCTTTCCAGCAGTTAATAGTATTTGGAGGTATATGTATGTATCTTGTTAGGTAGTAGGCACATTAACTATTATACTGTGGTAAAATACTGCCAGGACCAAGGCAACTAATAGAAAGATGTCTAATTGGAGTTTACAGTTACAGAGGGATAAAAGTCTATTATCATCATGACAGAACACATTACAGCATTAATGAACACATTGCCTGACACTGAACCCGCAGCTGAGAGCTTGTATACTCAGCTCTACAGACAGGCAGCAGGAAGTAGATTGAGGATGGTGGGAGGTATTGGAAACATCAAGCCTACTTACTTCCAATGATACATCTCTTCCAACAAGGCCATCTATAACAAACAGCCAACAAATTTAGTATTCATATGACTGAGATTTATGAGAGGGATCTCATTCACAGTAAATGCAAAAGTTCTAAATCACACTCTATTTCCTAAAATTGTAAAACATTCCACAAAAGTTAAGGATATTTTAATCAGAAAAAGGAAAGTCTGACAAAAACCAAAATAAGAATCTCTACATACTTGCTCATTCATTCACTAAACAGGACTTCCACTTCCTCAGTGATTGGAGATGTTTGAAGGTATATCGATCAGATGTGAGTAAGCCTAAAGGTACAAATTAGTGAAGGATAATGAAACAAGAATAATAAATTATGATACAGTGCAATGTGAATTCTAGGCACTAGGAATAGGATTGTTTAGCTGAATTTGATGAAGGCATTGACTTTTGATGGCTCTAGAATGGGAAACAAATCATTCATTGGGTAAAAAGGAGTGTATTTAGGCACCTAAATACAATAGTAAGACAAAGAGAGATGGATGCCAAAGAGGTCTTAAAACTAGTCCAAAGAGAAAACATCAGAGAAGAAAAAGAGAGAACATGAAGAAAATACCACATTACTTAAATTTAAATTAAGATAATGTAGTTGGGCCTGGCGGTGGTGGCACACGCCTTTAATCCCAGCACTTGGGAGGCAGAGGCAGGTGGATTTCTGAGTTTGAGGCCAGCCTGGTCTACAGAGTGAGTTCCAGGACAGCCAGGGCTACACAGAGAAACCCTGTCTCGGAAAAAAAAAAAAAAAAAAAAAAAAAAAAAAAGATAATTTAGTTGGGATGTAAAATAGATTAAATTCCTAAAGACATGGAGGAGGGAGCATAAGTGGTTAAGAATAATCAAAACTACTCTGAAAATAAGGGAAATGAGGGAATCTCACTAAATTAGTAAAAAGGATGAGGTAGTTTGGAAAGGGTAATTCCATTAACAGAACTAATATTTTTGGAAACATTGAAGCACATGTAAGTCATGAAAAGATCATAAATATGGGAAAGATGGGATATCCTACAAATGAACCATAGTGGTTAAGGTAAAATTGTTAAAATAGTTTCAAAGATTGAGATTATAATTCATAGTTACATATTCAAATTCATTCCAAATGAAATAGCTTCTTAAATACAAGATACAAGTTCTCAAAACAACTACATTGTGCAGAAATATGTATTTTGAGATGATATTTTTTTTCTGAGCCCAAACCCAAAATATAACAGGAGAGACTAGAAAGGAAAAATACTGATTATTTTTTATTTTTTTCAATAAAAAGAGCAGGGTGGCACGTGTAACACTCTTGGTAAACTTGACTAACTTGAACAAAGCGTTGGTTTTAATACCCAGCATAGCATAAGTAAGAAGTGATGATCCATGCCTGTAATTCAAACCCACAAAAAATGGAGGGAAGATAACCAAGGTTACCTTTGGCTACATGGGGTGTTCAAATCCAGCTTGAGACACATAAATGAGTTCCTGCTTTAAAAAAATGTTGAAGAGAAAAAAGAGAAATGAAAGGAAATCAAGAGAGTGTTTCTCGTCAAACTGTACCCAAGTTTCTCTCACAGAATTTCTCCTTTCTGTGAGTGGCGTTCCTACCCTCTTGGTTATCAAGTTGAAACCTTTGAGTCCTTGTTGACTCTCCCATCATCTCCATATCCAATCTTCCAGGAAGTACTGTCAGATATAGAGAAGAAAAACAAACAACCAAAATACAAACAAACCAAGCCAAACTAAACAAACAAAAACAGACTCAAAATCTGCCCACTGATCTTATTTTTTTTTTTAAACTACAATTCCCGTGTGAAACCCATCACTCAGATCTCTGTAATTACTTTCTTACTGCGTTTCTGAATACACCTTGGGTGCTTGCAGATCCAGTCTTCAAAAGTGAAAAAATGTTTAAGATGTTGCCTGTGTATTAAGAACACAGTATATGCTTAACATTATTCTGAGGAGTTAACACTACGGCAGTAAAGAAAACAACCAAAGATTATATTCTCGAGGAACCTAGACTCAGGTGGAGCAGGGAAGACAAGACAAAGATGCTGACATGTTGCTTAGTATCGTGTAAACTTTGTAAAAATGCAAAGCAGGCACAGGACCTGGAATCTGTCTTGGAAGCCATCTTTGAGTCATATGCTTTGTGTGTTGCATCAAAGCTTGGCTGAGGAATGGAAATCTCAAAGAACTCTTCCTTTCTAATTTTTCTTCCAACATGTGATATATTATTCAAATAATCTGCTCTCAGTGACTATCTGAAAAAAAAAAAAAAAAACTCCCTCCAAAATACAAATCTTGGGCCTTACAGATGGTTTAGTTTTAAATGACCACTCGTTCATTGAAAACAGAATGCAAAGATGGAAGTTGGTATATAATTTATGAGATAATTTTAAAATTCCAGATGAAAATTCTAGTGATTTGAATTGGACTGTCATGGCAGAAGTTGGGAGAAGAGATGGATTATAGACATATATCAATGTCAGAAGAAAAAACCAAACAAAAGAAAAACAAATAAGCAAACCCACAGCTATGATGGATAGTGCATGGAATTTTCAGCCCTCACTCCTAAATTAACACACTGTGCTTTTTTTGCATCTTTAAAGAGATAAAGTCTCTCTGTGGGTCATAACCTAGACATTTGACAATCACTGAGTCCCTCTTCCCTCAGATTTTGCCTGGCTCACTTTCTGAGCTTTTGAGTTCAAATATTGCCTGGCCAGAGACCAGAGTCTCTAACGATTCTGTTTAAAATAAAATTTGTGAAAATTCAGGCCACTTATACCTATTTATGTCCTGTATTGATCTCAGTTCTACCACTCTTAAGTCATTACTTGAATATTTCCATTCTTTCCAGAAGGTAAAGTCTGGACACACAGGAATAGTACCTAACCTCAAACAGTGTCCAATGTTTGTTCAACAAGCATTTGTGTTTCTTCCATGGGATTATCCAAACTTACCTAACCAATCTCAGTGATGTTCAAGTTAAGAAATTCCTCATCTGGAAAGATATGTAGTGTTGAAAGAAGGGATTTGATGCTGCACTGTGTAATTAAGAAGGAGGGCATACTCTCACAGACATACTCACTTTCTCCAAAATGGAAAATGGAGTCTGTGAATTTTACATTTCCAAATATTGTTAATTTTCACATTTATGCTGAGAAATGATTTTCTACTGATAGTATCCCGTTCTGCCTGGGATTATAGACAGTCATGAAGATGAGGATAATGTAGGCTTACATTTATCAGAGCAATCACTGAGAAGGAGGTATGTTAGTTCTAAGTCGATAATATAATATTTTGTTATTACATATAAAACATCAATTATGTACATGAAGGGTACATAATTGTCTATTTATAAATCCTGCCTAGGGGTAGTTTAATTCTATTGCCAAGCTGCTAGAAATTCAATTGATGCAGTGCAAATTAATGGTCAATTCTATTAATACAAAGTTTATGAGATTTAGGTCCAAAACAGAGGCTGTTACAAATAACACTGCAATTATTTGTAATCCTTGTGGTTTTTAATAAAAGAGATAAAACAGTTATTATCATAAGACTCTGGCTATGCTAAAATTTTCTTAATGTGTCTGTATTGAAGACCTTGCAAAGGTCGGTAGTACATTTCTTTGTAAACATCTCACATTAATTTTTGTGTGCTAATTGGTACATAAAAATAATTGCGAATAATAAGCAATTCTTCATATGAATGGCAGGGCATAGATAGTTTGGGCATCTTTCTTTCTTACATAAATGCAAATCCATATTGAAACTATCAAACTACTTAGATTGAAGGACTCCCTGGCTGGCACTCAGCAGCTTAGGGGTTAGATCGCCATTACTAAACTCAGAATGGATTCAAAGTGTGATATCAAGGCAAACTTGAACAAATTTCATTTGAATTCCTACAACTGTTTAGCAAAGTCTTTATGAAGGAACATAGAGAAAACATGCATTTCCTGGGAAAGCTGTGTCTAATGGGAGATACTAGCCTGTAACAGGGGATGCTCAGTTCACCTTGCTCTTCCTTGCATTTCCTTTCTGGCTCCCCCATCTGTATACACTCTCTCTAACCTCTAACCTTTGTACTCTACTTTTAATCCTGAATCGAAGTCACCTGTTATGACTCATGCATGTGTGTATGTGTATTCACATGTCTGAACACACATGCACATGTGGGTGTGCTTATGTGTGGAAGTAAAAGCTCAATAGCAGTTTTTTACTTTGATTTATTTTTACCTTATGGATTGAAGCACGATCCCACTCTTAACCTAGAGCACATGGATTCATCTGATATAGATAGCCAGCTGGCTCTGGAGACCTCTGTGTCAGTCCCTCCAGAGCAGGTATTACACACACTGCTGCAACAGTCTGGCATTTATGTGGATTTGAAGGGCTTGAACACAGATCATCATTCTATTATTATTGTTGCTGCTGTTATTATTATTATTACTTTTTTTTACAATTCAGTTGTTGCCCTCTTCTGGTCCCCTCTCCCACAGTTCCTCATACCATTCCCCCCACCCCTGCACCCCGCACCTCCCCTCCCCAACATCCGCATGAATGTCACCCCTGTTGCCCTACCTCCCCATTCCCTGAGGCCTCATGCCTCTCAGAGTTACGTGCATCTTCTCTCGCTGAGGACAGACCAGGCAGTTCTCTGCTGTATATGTGTCAGGGGGGCCTCGGACCAACTACTGTATGCTGCCTGGTTGGTGGCTTATTGTCTGCAAGATCTCAGGGATCCCAGTCAGTTGAGACTGCTGATCTTCTTATGAGGTTGCCCTCCTCAGCTTCTTCCAGCCTTTCCCTAATCCAACCATAGGGGTCACCGACTTCAGTCCATTGGTTGGGTATAAGTATCCACATTTGTCAAGTCTTAATTTTTAAGTAGTGAACCCTTTTTCCCCCGAGCTATCATCCAAGTTCCCGGCAGTAATTTCTTACACTGAGTAATATACCATTGCCATTTAGACGCCATACTCTTATGAAATTCATCTAACACCTAAGTTTGACTTCTCCTCCTTCTGTAACAGGATCTTCAGACTCTGCTAGAAGGGAGCCTCACATCACACACTGCATAAGGGCAAGAAATCAATGCTTGTGTATTTCTAGTGTTGAAAATTGCCAATATAGAGTAAATGCACAAAAAATATAAGTTGTGGTGAATGGGAGAAACAAATCTTCTAATTCTAGAAATTAATTTTCAACAATGAAAACCAACAGGGACCTTGCAACCTTACATATGCTTTCATAATGACACATTTTAGGCTATACATGTTTGTGTACATACCTGTGAAAGTGTGCTTCTTCAAATGCCATCTCCCTCCTTGTGTTATTGAAGCAGGCTCTCTCACTGCCCTGGAATTCAGCAAGGAGGGTAGTTGGCTGGTCAGTGAGCCACCAGGTGCATCTGCTTGTCTCTGCTGCTCAGTCTGCTCTGGTTATACACATAAGCATCATGTTTGCCTTTTAAAAGGCAGCTTTAGAGATCAAACACAGCTTCTTATGCTAAAAAGGCTGACTTAGGTCTCTGTATGAACATTTTAATACAATATTAGTTTGACTTGGGGAGATCTACTTCTGAAATTTTATCAAGACACATTTTACTATTATTAAAATATCATACGTGATGTTAAAGGTTTTAAAGTCTCCAAACCATCACAACATGTACTTTCACATTTCCAAAGCAGTTCTAGGGCAAGAGCTTGGTTTTGAATCATTTCTGACATTACTGGAACACACTGGGACCTGACTTGCGGAAGCCTGTGGCTTTGGAAGTTCCCCTTCAAGATCTTTTACTCTTGCAATCAAAACACTTTGTTTATTATGGGACACAAAACAGGCAAAAGTCTTAAGAGATGCAGCTTAGTGTGTACACGCCCTATGACAACGGTATGACTGGGGACAGATCAGGCAGACAAGCTTCACCTAAAAGGGCCTTGATTGTTTGTTATAGACAACCACCCACCCACTTCTGAGATGATTTTTTTCCCTTCCTTACCTTTGGCTCTGTTTGGCTCTTTGGCTCTGTTTACACAGCAGCTGCCTTCTGCAGGTATCTAGAGCCAGTTATTGACTTATACATCTCCATGAAGCTCTACCAAGCCTTCAATGCTTTTGATCCAAAAGTATGTGTACATGGCCTCTGGATAAAAACTGCTTAAACCAACTTCTTCTGGAGATCAGCGTACCAGGGACACACAATTTCCATCTGGTGGGAAACACTGCAAGAAGTCAATCCTTGATGAGGAAGAACTTCTGAAAACCTTGAAACAGTAGAGTGACTCAAGACAACTGGCTACCTGTGGAATAAAAATAGAATCTGGTGTAATACTCAGTAGTCTCCAACAACAGAACACCAGCTGCTGTCCTACTAAACTACATTCCTAGCAAATGAGCTGTTAAGAGAAAGAGTGGAACAGGTAAGAGGGTAAAAGGGCTCATAAGAATTTTTTTGGGGGGGGAATCCAAGCCTTAAGGAGAAGGTTCTATATCAAAGTTAAGCTGGACGGCCATAACAATGAACAACTGCAGGATTTTGGTGATTCTATAGTATCCACTTCCTATACTAATTCAATGTCTGGGAGGAACCCAAAGAAGAAGAAAAGCTGTTTGTTTGCTGAAAGAAACTTTGGTGGGGAAACATTAAACTATACAAAACTTATTTATGTAAAAAGAAGTTGGAAGCAAGTGTGTTTGTTAGAAATACTGCATTCTGTGTTTTTGTAAACCTTATGTTACTGCCATCTGTACCACACTCTTCTGGAATCGAGCTGGTTTAATTTGGAGTTGATGTTCGTATTCTGCAGGAGTGGTAACAGAGCACTCTCTTATCCGTAACTCTGGCTTTTAGGTAATATTTCTCTATTCAACAACAAAACGGGTTGTCCTAAACCCAATAACAGTAAGGGTTTAATGTCCAGCACTAGATTCTTTACTGAGAAAGTGTCTAAAAGGATCATAAATAAATAAATACCTGAAAGGAAAAAAAAACCTATGCCCCAAATTCCCATTTTGAATTTGTATAAATTCAGTGAAGAGATGGTGATTTAAAGAAAAATTTGAATATGAGGCATGGTGCAACTCCTTTGAACCTATGATTTCTGGTCCTTGGAAGCTTCAGGAAATTATAACCCTGTTATTGATGATATATCACAAGATCATTTTATCAAATCACTTAGACTGAAATTGTATCTGTCTCCAGCTAGTATTGCTGTTCTTTTAGCTGAATCAGGAGATCTAGAATTGTATGATTATTTGAAATGGAAACCAGAAATCAAAGAAGGCCCAAGATATAGAACTTGAGAAATTTGGTTATTTTCATGGACATAGGCAGAGTGGTGAATATACTTTAATTACTCATCTCACTGTTGAGACAAACACCCTGAGAAAATTGATTTAAGTAAGAAAAGACTGATTGTGGCCCACAGTTCCATGGTGGAGTGCCTCAAAGTGTGAAAGTTCTGGAAGCAGGGGCTTGAATCAGCTGGTCACACGGCATTTACGTTTTATTTATCCCAGGATTCTGGCCTATGGAATGGTGTGGTAAATGTACAAACATGCCGGCTCTTGTCTAGAATCCCATTCATAGACATTCTTAGAGTCATGTCCCATAGCAACTCTAAGTACCAGATCAACCAGAACAGTAGGAATGCAACATAGGTATAGATTAGCGTATTATAAACTCAAAGTGGGCATGGTGAGTTTACAATTTGGTGAGAACTTCAGTTTATGTCCCAACGTTTCAAAACCATTTGAAACATGATTCTGATAAAGGCTATCAGGAGATGGTTCCCTGGGATCCTCATTGGTTTGGAGTTTAAACTTCTTCCTCTTGTATTAATGCCCTTGGCACTCTAGTTCTGCCTTCACTGTATATACTATACACAGAGTACATATAAGTGTCTTCAGTTGAACTGATCCCACTGGAACTAGTTAGAGGTGTGAGCACTGTAGGGTAAAAGTGTCTATCCTAGTAACCTTGGAGAATGTCTTATTTACTATCATATGCGTACTAACTGGACATAACCATGATTAAAATCAGAGGCATTATGGAAGGGAACATTAGGAGTAAAGAAATGATTGTATACCTAATCTACTTTTCAAAACAAAGAACCACCCAAGCTATGGACCTAAGTCGGCACCTCCTCTTTCTCTAGAAAACCATAAAAAGAATCTCCAGGTAACTATCTGGACCCTTGAATGTCTTTACTCAAGTGGCCACCATGATACCGTGCCCCCTCTTAATCTGTAATATTGCTTAGCTTCACATAAAATCATCTTATTTCTTTGAAAAATCGATTCCAGCTCATATTTTCAATTCTCTGGGAAAAAAAAGGGGGGGGGGGGCAAGAACCTGGACACTTCTGGTCCATACCCTGACTGCCAGTCACAAACCTAAGCATGAATATAGAAGCTAGAAATGGTCACCAATATTGTCATCTATTAGAATAAATGTCAAAATCAAATGACTATAAAAAAAGAAATGTATATTTTAGAAATTGACTAAGAACAAAAGAATAAAAACAAAAATTAGAAAAACAAAAGAGTAATTTGGGGTTAAGTCTTAAAGACTCAAACACTACACACAATAGAAAGCATATAGAGGAAAGAGAAAGTAATACATTTTAGAGAGACAAATACTCATGCCTGCTCTGAAAGCCTTTTTAAAATGGTTAGAGGAAACAACGTCCCATATTTCTGTCCATATTGTAAATCAACAGAATGAAAAGAAAAAGAAATTGGAATGAATTAAAGGCTGTTTATCATCTTTGAAAAGCTGATACTAAAACTGTATATGACTTTCTCTCAGAGGTCAAGAATGCAGAGAGGATTTTTAGAACCAGATGTGCTTTGTGGATGAGGTACACATAAAGAAATGTCACCTGTTATGTTTTTTATGTTGTTTGACATTGAGTGGTAAGTCATTTATAATGTATTTTTATTGAGTTGTTTGCTTTAACAGACAAGCATGACTACCTGGTTCAAGTGTTGTTTGAAGCTGAGATATAGCTTCATGACCAATTTTATTTAAACAAATGGAAGGGGGTGGAGAAATGGAGATGGCAAGTGTGCAGACATGGCTTTCAGGAGCTTGAAGTGTCCCAGTCTTTCAAAGGAGTACTTTAATTCATGATAGCTCAAAAAAAAAAAAAAAAAAAAAAAAAAAAATTGAACAGGTTGTTGGACTTACATTTAAAAATTTCTCAGGAAGGCATGATTTCAGATAACATGGCTAAATTTCTAAAAATGAGACCAAACAACATTTCATAGATGATATATAGTTTTTATAAAATTTTGCATTTTTCCATCAGCTTCCTTTTATGTTCTGGTGGCTTTTACATCATTGTTCATTACTTTTTAACTCATGAACACCACCTACTACTAAGTTTTTATCATAATTTTTAAAAGAAATAACACACCTTGATATTAGTCCTACGTTTTAAAATTGAAATATACAGAAGTCATTTTCCCACAGCTCTATTCCATACAATTATTTTTAAAAGAGACAAGTGCCACATATTTAAAGTAACACTTCATAATGTAGCGTAGTATATAAGGTTGTGCTAAAATGTTTCAGTTTTCAAGCACCCTGAATTTGTCATTCAGTATAATATTATGCTAAATTCATCATAATTTTAAAGGATCATTCAGATATGTCATTTTTATGTTAGTTTGCATACTTTAAGTCTTTGGCTTAATGATCAGCCCTCTTAGAAATGCCACATTTTTTATTATTATACACTCAAATATAAACCCAGTGTGTGGATAATATAATAAAAGTATTCAACTACTATTTGCTGAACAAATCAATGAATTGTTCGTTGGTTTTGTGAGTTTTGAGGACATGATCTCTTGTATCCCAGGCTGACCTGAAATTTGATGTACAGCAAGGGGGACCTTGGCCTTTCTACTTCTACTTTCTAATTCTGGAGGGTTGGAGGATTGGGATTACAGATGCCCCCAGCTGAATGCCCATGCATGACCATGAGTGTGTGTGTGTGTGTGTGTGTGTGTGTGTGTGTGTAGAGAGAGAGAGGGGGGGGAGAAAGAGAGAGAGAGAGGGAGGGGGAGAGAGAGAGAGAGAGAGAGAGAGAGAGAGAGAGAGAGAGAGAGGATTCATTTCTTAAGAATAAAACTATGGCCCCTCTCCAGATCCCGGTAGCGGGGAGCAGACACCCAGTGGGTCTGCACCCTTGTGGAAACCGTATCCTGAGACATTCTAGAGAGGCCACCAACCTCAGAGCAGGGGACACCATACCCAGAGATATCCTAGAGGAGCCACGGAACCCAGAGCAGCAGACACCATATCCTGAGACATTCTAGAGGAACCACTGCACGCAGAGCAGCGAACACCTAGCTGGTCTGCTCTCATGAAGACGCCTTACCCTGAGATATCCTAGAAGAGACACTGCACTCAGAGCAGCTGAAGCTCAGGATCACAGGATCACAGAGACATCCAGACCCTGAGGAGTTCTCACACAAGCAAGATAACTGGAAAGACAGTCTCCAGTCAGAACCAGTGAATGAGGGTAGCACTAGAGTTAACCAAATGGTGAAAGGCAAGGGCAAGAAAGTAAACAACAGAAACTAAAGTTACTTGGTATCACCAGAACCCAGTTCTCCCACCATAGCAAGCCCTGAACACCACATCACACGGGAAAATCTGGATACAGAATTAAAATCACTTCTCATGATGATGTTAGAAGATTTTAAGAAGGTCATAAATAACACTCTCAAAGAATTTGAGGAGAACACAGGTAAAAAGGAAACACAAAAATCCCTTAAAAAATTGCAAGAAAATACAACCAAAAAAGTGAAGGAATTAAACAAAACCGTCCAGGATCTAAAAATGGAAGTAGAAACAATAAAGAAATCTCAAAGGGAGACTACCCTGGAGATAGAAAACCTAAAAAAAAGACCAGGAGTCATAGATGCAAGCATCACCAACAGAATAAAAGAGATAGAAGAATCCCATGTGCAGAAGATACCATGGAAAACATTGACACAACTGTTAAAAATGCGAAATGCAAAAGGCTCCTAACCCAAAACATCCAGGAAATCCAGGACGCAATGAGAAGGCCAAACCGAAGGATAATAGGTATAGATGAAGGTGAAGACGCCCAACTAAAGGGCCAGTAAATATCTTCAACAAAATTATAGAGGAAAACTTCCCTAACTTAAATAAAGAAATGTCCTTAAATATACAAGAAGCCTACAGATCCCCAAATAACTAGACCAGAAAAGAAATACATCCTGTCACATAATAATCAAAACATCAAATATACAAAACAAAGAAAAAATACTAAAAGCAGTAAGGGAAAAAGTAAAGCAACATATAAAGGCAGACCTATAAGAATTACACCAGACTTCTCACCAGAGACTATAAAAGACAGAAGCTCCTGGACTGATATCATACAGACCCTAAGAGAACACAAATGCTAGCCCAGACTATTATTTAGACTCCAGACAACAAAATAACCCCATTAAAAATGGGGTACAGAGCTAAACAAAGAATTCTCAACTGAGGAAACTCAAAAGGCAGAGAAGCACCTTAAGAAATGCTCAGCATCCTTAGTCATCAGGGAAATACAAATCAAAACAACCCTGAGATACCACCTCACACCAGTCAGAATGGCTAAGATACAAAACTCAGGTGATAGTAGATGCTGGCGAGGATGTGGAGAAAGAGGAATATTCCTCCATTGTTGGTGGGTTTGCAAGCTGGTACAACCACTCTGGAAATCAGTCTGGTGACTCCTCAGAAAATTGGACATAGCACTACCTGAGGACCCAGCTATACCACTCCTGGGCATATACTACTCAGAAGATGCTCCAACATATAACAAGGACATATGCTCCACTATGTCTATAGCAGCCTTATTTATAATAGCCAGAGGCTGGAAAGAACCCAGATGTCTTTCAACAGAGGAATGGATACAAAAAAATGTGGTACATTTACACAATGGAGTATTAATTACTCAGCTATTAAAAACAATGAATTTAAGAAATTCTTAGTAAATGGATGAAACTAGAAAATATCATCCTGAGTGAGGTAACCCAATCACAAAAGAACACACATGGTATTTACTCACTGATAAGCAGATATTAGCCCAAAAGTTTGAAACAACAAAGATTCAACTAACAGACCACATGAAGCTCATGAAGAAGGAAGAACAAGTGTGGATGCCTAGGTCTTACTTAGAAGGAGTAACAATATACCCAAGGGAGCAAATATGGAGACAAAGTGTGGGACAGAATCTGAAGGAGAGGTTGTATGGAGACCAGTCCACCTGGGTATTCATCCCATGCGCAGTCACCAATAATAGAGAGTGATACGGATGACAGGAAGTGCATGCTGACAGCAGCCTGATATGGCTGTCTCCTTAGAAGTCCCCCAGAGTCTGAAATACCCAGAGACAGATACTCACAGCTAACCATTGATCTGATCAAGGATTCCCAATGGAGAAGTTAGAGAGAAGACTGAAGGAACTGAAAGGATTGGTGGCCCCATGAGGAGAGCAACAATACCAACCAACCAGAGCTCCCCAGGGTCTAAACCACCAGCCTAGGAGCTCATAGGGAGGGACCCATTACTCCAGCTGTATATGTAGGGGAGGATGGCCTTGTTGGGCATAGGTGGGAGAGGAGATCTTTGGTCCCATGAAGGCAGAACACTGAGTTGGGGGGGGGAATCTGAGGGTGGGGAGTTGGGAGTGGTGAGTAGGTGGGAACACACCCTCATAGAAGCAGGAGGAGGGGGGATGCGATAAGGGGTTCCTGGGTGGTGGGGGGAATGGGGTAAGGGGATAAAATACGAAATATAAATATTATATCCAATAAAAAAAGTGGGGGGAAGAAAAGTTGTTAGAAACAAAATCTTTAATAAAGTGTCATCCCTCTTTAAAAAAATTATCTTGATACTAAAATTTGTTTTGAGAATTGTATATTTAAGAATACACAGCCTTAGTGTACCTACTCATCAAGCAAGCTGAGCAGACCTGCTCAAATGTCCAGGACCTCTGATGTCCTGGAATTCCATCTGGATGCAGTGAAGACACAGTTTCAGAGGCTTATCAATTTACTCTCCCCCCCTTCTAATATTTCAACCCCCGTAATCAGCTTGAAGAAGTTAATGAAGAGTCAGTAACCCTATTCCCTCGGGTTGGGGACTAAGGTGGTTAATATTGGGCTGTCTTTCTAGGGAAAAGTCGTGGTTTTGTTAGAACAGGGAGGATTAGCTAGGATTTATTTCATAGCCATAACCTATTGGTAGAAATCTATATAATTATTATCAAGATGAAGTTATAATTTCTTAAATGGTACAAAATTTACTTTGATTTAAAATTTAAGGTTTTCATTGGTACGAGCTTCGTATTGATATAAAGAGAGATGAATATTGTTACTCTCATAGGCATTGTGCCTGTATAACACATTTAGGAATACAAGGCATAGATCCAGTCCTTCTTTAACGTTCTTAACTAATTTAACTCACAGGCTAGCCTTCTTAACTAATTTGACTTACAGGTTGTGTAAATATAGGTAAGACACAAACAGGTACTTCAAATATGGAACAACAGTGTAAACAGGGTGAGCTACTATAGGCTACTCACTGTGCCTAGAGCTTTCAGAAACAGAAGCTGTCCTATTAGAGGCAGAATGAAGGTGAATTAACATGCCTGGGCATCTCATAATACATGGCTAGAGATCCTGAACTTGCACTATGCCAATTTTATAAAAATAATTTTTTCTTTAATGCTAAATTAAATTTAAATTATTGTAATTTTTACTTTATCAACATTTCACTCTTGAGCTTTTGACTTTTTCTAAGAATACCCTGAACTCAAACTCATTCTTTCTTTGTGTCTTATTCTATAAGCTTGGTTTTCTTTCTTTAAGAAGTTGTATTCAGTGTTAAGATACAGACACACAATCAGCCTATGCTTTCTCGGATTCATCAAGTTACCATAGTTTATATATGTTAACTATAAAAACTATGGCATACATAACACATATATGGTTATGTATGCCATAGTTTTTATAGTTTCCATCTTCTCCCATTGGAGCATCTTCAAGGGCAACAGTACATATCACATGAAGCTGTCAACTCCTGTGACAACAGAGACTACTGGATTCCTCCTGAGGGGCCTCCAAAGCTGGTCTTGAGGGGTTACCTTTCTTTTCAGCCATATAACCATGTAGTTTTTTGTTTTTTTCTAATAATAGTCTTTTATATAGACAAGTATTGGCTGTGAACATTCCATGTATTAGTGATAAGCTGCTGGGTGTGGGTCCATGCTTCCAGAATATGTAAGCGGCTGCCAAAATTTATGGAACTGCTGCTAAATTCTCTGTTCTCAGGGAATCATTTATTTCTTCTGAAAGTTTCTCTACTCTTGAGGAAGTCAGCGTAGCTCAGTGCCACTACAGTGCTATGTGACCACCAGCAGATGTGAGGGTCATCAGTGAGTGAAGTAGTGTTGTGTAACACATGATCTTAAGGCAGTTACCTGTGGGATATGTTCATCATATAGATAATTAAAAAGGTGATATGCATCTTGGCAGTATTCCTTTATGATGATCCAGTGTGGTAATGACACTTCCATAAATGTTTATTGTATTTAATTGAATGATTCTTTTAAAAATCACAAAATTGGATCACGAAAATTACAATACCTTTGCCTCTAACTGAACCCCTACCTCACAACAATATACATTTTTCTAGTTTGATTCTAAACCTTTATGTTTGTCTCTTCTGATGATAGTTTGAGGGTCAATTCTGTTTAATTCACCATATTTTGAGCAAACTGTAAATACTAAATTCAAACTTTATTGATCTTGGAAGATAAGTCGGTGCACAGGCATGGACAAGAATAGGTCGGCTGGAAACTTTGGCCGAGGTCTCTGGTCCATGAAAAAGTAGGTTTTTGCTTCTTAACTCTCAGCTTCTCCAAGACACAGCTGAGATGATGCATATTCTCTTCAGATACATGACTTCATCAATATTTTAGAAAGCGTAATAAATGCTAAAACCTTAGTTGAAACTTTGTATATAATTCCAATCGAAACCGAATTTGACTGCATCTTATGTTTTGAAGGTTTGGCCTTTTATTCTGCTCATTAAGTGGAAAGTTTCAGGAGTTCTGAAACACTCCTGATCACGTAGACAGTATGCATTTGATAAATGGCTTATGTTTCTGATACTAATTATGGCCAGAGGCGATGTTATGTCTGATTGTTTCAGGTTTTAAAATAAATCAAATACAATGTAATTTCCAAATGGGTTTATCTTTTCAGGAGGAATGAATGCCTTTTCAGTTAAAGTTCTGCCCTTTTCCTTTGTTGCAAGCTGTAGATTTGTATTTTTCTTTCTTTCTCTAAATAGATGTTTTATAATACAAGCTGGCATCTTGTTCTGAGAGAATTACAAGGCTTATATAGTGGCTAGAACTTCCAGCTTCTGTAATAACTTTCACACTTATTAATTCATTTCATTTTCTCCAAAAGACATGAGAAATAAACAGAACAAGTATTAATTTTACTGATTGTAAAATATGAGAAAGAGGCACAGTACTTATGAATAATTGTTCTGACTAAAGCAGGGAGTAGAGACTTCAAGTCTCCAGAGACAAAACTGGTGTCCCCTGTGTCCTTGGTATTGATTACGAATGAATTAATCTGGGTTTTAGAGTCTGGTCGCTTCCAGAGCAGTATTGGTGGGTAGATCAGACAGAAGAACCTAACAGAGGTTGAGAGATATGACTCTGAGGAATTTCAAAAAATAAAAGAGGTTCAATAGTTATTGAAGAAGTACTAAAGATTATTATGCAAGAACATTAATATCTGAAGCCACTCATTTGTACCCATGGATAAAAAAGCTTGACATACTTTTGGATACAATTAGTGGATTTGGGGGGGGGTATATGACAAATTCTTCTCTCTTTAAATAGTGGTATTATCACCTATAAAAACACTGTTATACTTGTAGTTAGCAATATGCTGTTATGAATGCTAAAATAATATATGAAAAGCCTGGGAACACAGCTCATTTACTAAAATGCTTGCCTAGCATACATGAAGCTTTGTGTAGGATTCCCAGCCTGGAAACACAACATGGTGGTCCACTCTTGTGATCTCTGAGTTGGAGACAGGAGGTGACAGGCTGTCCTTGGCGCATGAAATAAATAAATAAATAAATAAATAAATAAATAAATAGTAAGAGGCTAAATAATATGGTAAATGTTCTTAATGTGTACTCACACATACAATGAAATCATGGGTGAACATCTATACTCACTAAACTGTATACATTAAAATGTGTGTTTACATATCCATGGTACTTCGGCAAAACTTTGAAAGAGAAATTGTTATTATCATTGAATTTTTTTTTCAGAAGAAAATATCAAATGCATTTATCCAGAGTACTCTCTGCTTTTCTATTCAAAAACAAAATAACAAATTTAACCGAGGTTGACAGCAGCACAGTGGGTCTTGGCCGTTTAAATTCTCAGTTGGCTGTTGAATCAGCTCCTGGAGGTGGCTTATGTGACGTTCACTGCAATAGCAGCCCATGAACTTTACACCTCATTGTGCAAAAGCCTATTTGTGGATGTGAAGCCTTTGGCGAGACCCGGGACCTCTAAATCATCCTTGCATGGTTTAGAAATTCTTGTTCCTGAACAGAACCAATAACAACACGGTGTGCCATATTTTTTTAGCATCGAGATTCTGTTGCACTAAAGGAAACGGCCATAGCCAGATCCTGCAGGGGACCATGTTTAAGCTTCCATCCAGCACAGTGGAATGTCAGCAGTCTTACTGAGGGCATATCTAGGAGACAGAGTGAGAACTACCAAAATTAGAAAGGCGATTTTGGTTTGATGGCATAGTCTTCTTTTAGTGCTCTGATCATTCAGACTGGCTTTCTTACAGATGTATGTGCACACACTGGTGGTGGTGTGTTGATGAAGGCCATCACCAAGGATGGTGAGAGGACCACGGTCCATGAGTTCACTTTTCACTGGAGTTTTTTGAGCATGGAGTCATATCCCAATTTACTTAGGTCACATTTGTTGAGTCCTTAAATCATCCACACTTCTAGTTCTCAGAGGAAGTTCCATTGCTGGGTACAGGGCTCTGTGGAATGCAGAAGATACTTATCGAGATCTCCGGTAAAACTTGAATTTGAGATGTGAAAAATGACTTGAAATAAAGACTAGGATAAGAATACCTGAGGGGCACGAAAGGAGATGAAGGCAGGGGGAAGTGAGCAGATGAGACCCAGATCACCCAGCTGACTTTGATTATTACGACTTTAATAGAGAGCTGGCCACAGTACTGCATGGCAGAAGCATTTACTAAAATGTATGCAAACACTGTTACCTGTTTTAAAATATATATTTATAAACCTACCATTTTCTGCTAATTTGTCTATGGGATATATAGAGCAATGGTTTGTATCTAGTTTAATACTGGGTGATGAGACACCTGGAAGGTTCTTCCCTATGGAAGAAACATTAAAATGACCTCTAATGGATGGGTAGGAATTGGAGAAGACTGGAATGAGACATGCTTCAAATGTATAGAATATCAGATTAAAAAATTCACAAAACAGAGTAGCATCACATTGTCTAATTGGGCATGAGGAAGCTGGATGTGGAGACTCAATTAGTGAGAAGGGAAAACCAGCAGAAAATAAGACAGAAAAGACTTGTGTGACCTCATTACCTACTGTTCTTCTTCACTCAGGCTGTTGGGTCTGAAGTCTCTGGTCCTCCATTTTTGTATATGCCCATGGATGTAGCAAAAAGGACCCTTGAGGACTGGCAACTAGCCAGTAGGGCTGCAGTGCTTGGAACATGCAGGTCTCACTGTGTGTTCCTTCCTTTCCCTGGGGTCCACCCTGCGGCAGGCTCTTATTACGTATACAGATTCTTGTTTTGTATATTTTGTGTGATATTTTTTCCCCATCTCAGTTTCTCCTCAAGCTGGGCCTAATGATGTCTGCTGCCTTCTGCTTCAGCTGTTTGTTATTCCTCTGTGAACTCGGAAAGGACAAGCAATTTGGGCAGTAGACACTGCCATGTCCGAGAAGTAATTTATTGGCACCTCACACCCTGAAATACTGTAATCACTAGCAATCACGAATCCCAGACCACCGTGTTTGTTTCTTTTCTCGTCATATAGAGAATTTCACTTGTGTTAATTTTTTTTTATTGGAGTTACTCTGAAAACTGCCTTGGAACAGTTTTGCTGCTCCCTCCACCCCCAAGAACAGAAGCATACTGAAGGAGAAAAATGTCTTTTCTACTGTTTTGGCCTCATCCCCTCAACTGTGACCCACCCAAGAGACAACTTCTGTCCAGTGTTCTCACATGTTGCCTTCGAGCAAACATGTGGGCCAAGGAGTGGCAGCACTGGGCCAGAGCTCACAGTGATGAGTGTCAGCACAGCGGCTGCAGTCTTTCTGCCAGACAGGAGGCTAACAGGCAAATGGCAGGGAGTTCACAGGCTTGGTGGGACTTGTTAGACAGAGTTCAGAATTCCGGTGAACATCTCACTGCCGCTCCATGCAACAGCTGCAGCCTCGACAGTGGGAGTCCTCACTCTGCCCTTTTCAAGAGCTCCCCCTCTGCAATTTAGTGTCATATGACCCTGCTAAAAGCCCAAATCACAGTGCATTGTGAGCTGTCATTCCTCATCTTTGTCATTTGTGGCGAAGTTACTAATTTGGCTAAAACAGTATTTCACATATTAGAATGAGTGTTCTCTCGTGTTGATGCTCTTCAGAGGACTTGTCAACTGTATATGCATGCGGGACTTTCCTGTGCAGGCAGTCCTCGCTTTTTAAAAACGCATTCACCTACTTTAAATGATATTCATTTCAAAAAAAATAAATGATTTCTTGGGAACAAAGATGCTGAGACAACAGGTGAGACATGTGATTGAGCAGCTTCTAAATCTGTTACAGGTGCTGCATTAGGCCAACGTTGGAGTAGTCAACTGTTCTGCGAGGTGACCATTGGTCTACACTGCTAACAGGACCTGAAACAGAGCGAAAAGGCTCCCGAGCTCAGGTGACTTGCATTCTACAGCAGGGATGCCATCAGTCTGCAGATAAATAAGACAGAAAATATAATTCCAGGGAGTGGCTCTGCTACTTGTTAAACCAGGCACAAGTGCTATGGTTTAGTGTATATCTTTTCCATCATGTGTTCTGATTTCCCTCTTCCTCTTCCATTCCATCGTCAGTGAAAGGTATCACAGGAACCTCTTCACCTTGGCTCTTTGCTCTTCAACCCCAAAGCCTCCAGAAGTATAAACGAGTGGTATGTATAGGAACAGACTGAGAAGACTTGGCTATCCTAATGGGAACAGTGGGATGGGAATATAGTTGTTCCTGATAGAATAGCCAGAGAAGGGCTTTGTGCAAGGTGAGGCCAAAACTAGGCTCTGAAGACATGGACGGCTCAATAGCAGAGACTCCTTTGAGATACCTGACACATAAACAAGGAGAATGTGTGTAATAAACTGGTGTGCAAAATTACCATTAAACAAGCATTTGTTGACTATTTCTTGCAGTATGCATGTTCCATACACAGAGAGAAGATCTATACATGTGTAAAACTTGGGTTCTCCTGGAAATAGATTTGTAAAAACCAGTGTATGCAAATATTGTTTAAAATCAATATTTTTGAGACCTGTGGGAGTAAAGAATGAGACAAATACGTAGTTTGGGGCAAAGTGCGAAGTCCATCTGCACTGAAGTCATGGAAGCCTCAGCTGGGTTTGCAGAATGACCTCTCAGACATATGTTTTAAAGTTGATCTAAACCTTTACTTCCTTATGTAGACCACATACCCATGGGATAGCAATGGGAAGAAAACGGAACTGGTTACCCTGTTTATCGGGCCAGTACCTGGTGATAGCAGAGTCTTGGTACTGGGAAGTTATTCTCCTGTATTATCCCCTACTTTTATGAAAAGCAGAGGAACTTTGTCGTAGAGTACATTCTCCAGGGTCTCAGCATGCAACACACATCCTGCTCTTACACCTAAGAGCAGAAAACATGGAAATATCACTTTAGGCACTTCTAGACTCCCTTTGAACAATGCCACCAAAGGCTCTCTTCCTTTCTTTGGGGGTTATAGAATTTTGAGTTATTAGCTAAGAATTGGAATAATTTAGTTTATTATCTGTGATGTGTGTGTGTTTGTGTGTGCCTCTGTCTCTCTCTGTCTCTATCTCTGTCTCTGTCTCTGTCTCTCTCTCTCTCTCTCTCTCTCTCTCTCTCTCTCTCTCTCTCTCTCTCTCTGTGTGTGTGTGTGTGTGTGTGTGTATGTGTGTTTGGTTACATGCAGAGGCCAGAAGAGTACCTTGGATCCTCCTGGAGCTAGAGTTAAGGGCAGTTGTAAACCAGCTGCTTTGGGTCCTAAGAACCAATTTGTGGTACTCCTCTAGAGCAGCAAGAACTGCCGAGTCATCTCCTCTGGCCCCTAATTAATTATAAAACAAGTATTCAAATATTTTACAAATACATCAATGGACTGGTCCTCAAGATGCTTACCACTTGCTGGGTGAAGCAAATGCGCAGTCACCTTCTCTGTAATCCAGAAGGACAGGAACCCGTGTACTAAGGAACTGAGAACTACACACGACCTTAAAAGGTGTATGACATCCTTGGAAGTGGAAGGTGATGTAAGCAAATGCATCAAATGTTGAAAGTCAACACACTGTGTGTTTGACCTCCTGAGGTATGGAATGAGGTCATGTAAAGAGGGAGGAGAAAGGTTACAGAGGGTGTCCTTAGAGGTAAGAAGGGAATAAAAGGATTAGTATTTAGCAAGCTTAAAAATAATCAAGACCTGAATCTTCCAGTAGATGCCTCACAATATTGCTCATAGGGTACCCACATCAGGACCTCACGTGGTGCCAGCAAGGCTTTCTCACTCACAGTCCGGACTCATGCTTCCTGGATGAGAATTCCTGAAGCATATGGTCATGATTCCAGTGTCAGAGCATCTCTATTTTGGACAATTGGAAGCTACCAAAAGCGCAATTCTCTTCCCTATTATTCCACAAAATCACTGAGGAATAAAACTTAAAATGTTAGACTGAAAAGTTTCAAGAATTACAGCTTCGTAACATCGCATTTGAAAAACTAAATGAACAGTTTAGTATACTTTCACAGCATTTGCTGTCTCTTATACTTCCCCCCTTTGCCAACAGTTTCTTTCAGGAGTTTTTCAGAGGTTGTTTTCCTAGGCTATATAGCAGGATTTTTTTTTCTTTTGATCATAAGAATCATTTTACAGAAGAATAGTAGGAAGTTTCTTCTTTGCTTATGATCTGTATAGTCCCTCCCAAATCTCTGATACCTTTCATTGCCTTAGCTGCCTATCTAATCTTTTTATTTTCCACTTATAAGTCAGTCGAGTCATCTAGCAGTGTTTTCAAGGTTCTCTTTCCCCATGCTTCATTCAGCCAGAAGTACACGTTTTCTGTTTGCTTCAGTTTAGGATCACCTGTTATTATTTTCTTGTAGTGTAGTGCCCTCCGACCCCTTGGAGAACACATGCCAGGGTTGTATATACTAAAGGTGAAGGGACGTATTTTGTAAAGTCTCTCTGCATTCTCACCTTACTTGTTTATTAGTGCCGAATTGTCACTTGGGTAATGCAAACTGTGTACATAACTAGGCCTCTCCTTTTTCTTTCTCTTTATCTCCTCCAAATTGTATATGACTATTTTTACACATGTGTTCTCACATTTTATTTCCATATATGTCCTTTATGTTAAGAAAATAAATCATAACTTTCACCTAGGAAGCAAAAATAGCAAACACAATATAACTAAGATGAAAGAGAATGGCCAGCGCCAAGAGTGTCTTCTCTGTGCTCTCAGGCACACCACAATGTGGACTGCTGTATGCTGCCACTCCTTCTCACTGTGATGGACTAACTCCTCCGAAACTGTCAGCTGAAAAAGTCCCTCTCCCCTATGTTATTTCTACCAGATGCTTCTTCAAGTAATACAATATAAAAACAAACAAACTCACTCAAAAGGGGCAGGTATACTGGGATCAAAGTTAATAGGCAGGTTTTCCTAGCTTTTCCCTGGTCTTCCTGGGAGTGATTTCTACTTTGGTAGTACCCAATGACTTCTGGAAAATCACTATGTACTTCTCAGAGATATTTGATCGAAGCTCAGTAATACTAAGATGCTATTAGAAAGGACTCTGCAGAATATTTAGCGATTTTCAATGTTGACCATATCCAGTGTATAAAACTGGCTGGGTCCCCTGGGAAATCCCTCCACCACTTGAACTAAAAACACCTGAACACTGTGATGCAAAGAGACCTTTCAAAGACTGCTATTTCCACTGTTTTAGCTTTATGTGTCATCATAGGATATCCAACAAGCAGCATCCCCATCTTTGTCTACTTGCTACTTGACAGTATTTCTTCTCTTTAGTTACTTCACATAGCATTTATAACCTTTGAAGTCACTCCAGTTTTCTTTCTTTGTCTTTATTATATACAGTGGGAGAAAGACTTTATTTTAATGATAAAACTGTAATCTTGAATTTATTAATATTCCTCTAATTTTCTCTAATATTTTCTAACTTGTTCAGCTTAGTTTAGATTATTTTATTTATTTTCTTTCTATATAAATCTCTGTGGCTAAACATTTTTTGTGCCATCTTGGAATGTTGATTTATTCATAGTTAAATGGAATTATTATGTTAAATAAAACATTAAATTAACTGCATGTATTCATTTTACAGTTATGTATTATCTATTTACATATGAGCATATATTTCCCATGATGTATAGGAAGATGGCTTTCTAATAAACCACAAGACTAAGGAGATTTGGCTTCATGGTAAATTCAATGCTAATGTAATCATTAACTTTTAAATTTTCTTCTCTTGGAAATACTTTAAAACATGAATTAGCTCACTAATGCAAACCATGGAAATCTATTGTAAGGTTCATATTACCTTGCCTGTTTTAATATGGAAATATATGGCTCATTGCTATTACATTCTTTCTTATATTATGGAGGCAACTCTATATCATAACATCGATTCAGGGTCACTCTGTTTCTTAGAAGTTGAAACTGTTTTACACTGTCTCATTTTTTCTTTTCGCTTGCTGTGAAGTGTAGGGTGAATTCAGCAGGAATCTGGATTCTCCTAACAGTATACTTAAAGAAGTTAGGTAGAGAGGGGTGATTTAAGGTTTCACATATTGAAATATTCAATAGGTTTGCATCTGGTGATGAAGATTGGGCTCTAAATTTTCAAATCTTTAATAACTAAGTGAACTACAGCAATGTGGAAGTCACTAGCAGTTTTTATAAGTTGTGAAAATATAATAAGAACAGATCCATTTTATATCATGTATGACCGTACACAAGAAACAAAAGAGAATCTAACAAAGAAAAGCAAATAAAAATGTTTCACTTCATTGGGAAATTATACAATGTTTATTATTGCATAAAATAAAGGACTTTCACACATTTGAAAATAAATCATTTGGAAGAAAATACATTCTGTCCCTAAAAGATAACATAGTGAGTGTTGACTATTTGGATGTGTGTGTGTGTGTGTGCGCGCGCGTGCGCGTGCGCGTGCATCGTCATGTGTTTGGAAGGGTGGTGTGGGTGCTGATGTGGGAATACATGTGTATGCAGATGTGGAAGGGATAATGTTCTTCAGGTTTGAGCTTCTCTTTCTTTTTCCTTCTTCTCCCTCTGTCTCTCTCTTCCTCTCCCTTTCTCTTCCATTCCCCTTCTCCCTCTTCCCTCTCTTTCCTTTTTTCCCCTCACTTTCCCACAAGCCCCTCTTCTTCCTCTTGCTCTCTGACTCTGATTGTCTATACTCCTCCCTCCCCAAAGGCAGGGTGTCTTAAAGACTCAATGCTCACTAAATGGGCTAGGTTGGCTGACCTGTGAGCAGGGCATTTTATTGATCTCTGCCTTCCCACTTGTCCAGATTACTCATCAGAGGGACTGCTGTGGCCTCTGGTGACTGAGTACATCTTTGTACTTCTGGGAAACCATGTTACCAACTGCGATCTCTTCTAAGTCTCTCGTTTTGTTCATTGTGCACTATTTCATCACAAGTATTTCAACTTTGTGGACTCCATAATTATGCATTTCAAAATAAATTATAGCACACAGAAATACTTTTAGGCAAAACTAATAATAAAAAAATGTAATAATAAAACTATGCATGAGAAAGCTTCAAAACATTGCAGAAGCAGATTACTTGTAAGGTAATCATAAGTACACACACAAAGCAAGCGATTTCTGTTCAGAGGAAGAAGGCACATTATTCAAATTTATTTCCCTTTAACTAAAACTGCTGTTGCAGGTAAATTGGCGAATGCATCTCTGCCTGACCTCGGAGTGTAAAATTATCACATCCTGTAACGTATTTATTCTCTCTGTGTGAAACATCACAATAAGCCCCCAAATGTATTGTGTGTAGAGCCACCACAGTGACGAGTTATCATTGATGTGGTCACTGTCAGATGATTCAGATTGGGACATTAGTTATTCTTATGACTCTACCAATAAAATTCTTAAGATGGAATTGATTAGAATTCTGGCCAAAACAGAACAGCATTCTATGACATTGAATCTGGCTGTATATCTTGGAATAAGCCAAGACCACTCAAACTACAAGACGCATAGTAGACGATATGTAGAAAGATGGAGCAACAACAGTGGTCTTCTTGGGCAGATACAGTGTTGGTGCAGCTGGACATGAGTTGCTCAAATTACTGCTAAGCTGTTGAAAGCCTTGCTGGGCTATTGACAGTCAGCCTTGACCAAGGCATGGCTTCCAGACCTGGAAGCAGAAAGCATCGGTAAATCAGTAGATGCTTTCTATGAATTCCTGGAATAAATCCTGGTACAGAACACACATCTAAACGTTTTCCAGTGTAAGTAGCGATGATACATAAGAAAAGGTTTCCAGTTTTATCTAGCAGGTAAGGTCAGCCAGTGATGCAGGGGGTTTAATCGACATTATTTGATAATAATTTGAAGACCTGGAGTAACTGACCCAAGGAGCTGTTATCCAAATCCTTACTTGATGCAGACAAAGAAAGGCACAGATTAAACCACATAGCTACCATTTGGCTTTGTTTCAAGGGTGTTCATAAAGCTATTAAAATGGCATTTACTCAATGGCCCAGGATCTTTTGATTAGAAAAATTGTCGGGTTCAGTCACCCACGAGTGGAAAGGTTTGCATGGTTCGTGGTGCTCAGCTCACTCAGAGGACTTCCAGACTATTTTATTTCTAAGTTTCAATCTGTATTATAGTTATGAACCCAAGCTCAGCCGTCAATTTTGATTTTTATTTTAAGAGAAGTAGACAAACAGTCCTAAATATTGACAGCTACTCTAAGTAGTTTGAAGATGTATAAAGTTTTATCATCTAAATGTAGTATCTTTTCATAGATATAAAATATTTATGTGGAAACTTTCTGTACTTGATTTTCTGAAAAAAAAAACATGCTAAAGGCTTTACTTTATGGATACTCTAAAGTACGTGTTAGTGGACTTTTAAAAGAATTACTTTAAAATACACTGGAGGTTTTGCCTTTAATTGTGTTGAGTCTAGTATATATGTATATGTGTATATGTATGTACATGTGTATGTATGAATATAATATATAATCATTTACATTATATAAAATATAACAATAAACATATATTTTACAATATATATTTATATTATATATTATATACTACATTATAAATGCCAGTAGTTATTACTACTTATTACTTATTATTACTATTTATTATGTATATGCATAGGCCCCAAAAGAGCAGAGTCAAGTGAGCCTGGATGAATGCCATTAAGACTGTGAGCCCAAGTAAATCTTTACCCCTTGTTTACTCAGGAATATTGTCCCCCCAGTCACAAAACCTAGCCACTAACACACATGCTCTATGACTGCCTGTTGCAACATGGGCCTTGGGTCTTATTTGGTCACACCACTTTTTCATCTCTTTAAAGGCATATTGTATTGTTTTAATTTGTACATATGTGTTTGTATGAAAGAATGCTGGTGACTATGGAAGTCAAATGTGTCCTATGCCCTGAAGCTGGAGTGACAGAGGTTGTGAGATGCCCACTGTAGGTGCTGGGAACCTGTGATCCTCCACAGTAAGGTGGCTTAACTAGGAGACATCTGTCTGGGAACCTGTGATGCTCCACAGTAGGTGGCTTAAGCAGGAATCATCTCTCTGGCTCCTTTGCTCTACTCTTTGTACCCTACTTCTCCTGCCTCATACTGAAAAGCAGTCAGGTGTCACACCAGCTGGTTGTTGTTATTATTGTTTCGTTTTTTTCTTTGCATGAAAATTAAATTCTATATTTTTCATCTTTTCCTTTCCTTGACAAGGCACCATTTGTGGAAGATAATGGATTTTCACAAGATGAAGGGAACAGGAGTGTCATACTGAGAGGTTTCTCCTCCTCTTCCTCCTCCTCCTCTTCCTCCTCCTTCTCCTCCTCCTCTTCTTCCTCCTTCTCTTCCTCCTCCTCTTCTTCCTCTTCTTCTTCTTTCTTCTCCTCCTCCTTCTCCTCCTTCTTCTGTTTATTTTTTCTTTTTTTTTTTAAAAAAATTGGGTATTATATTTACATTTCAGATTTTATTCCCTTACCCCACTTCCCCCCACCACCCCGAAACCTTCTATCCCATCCCCCTCCTCATGCTTCTATGAGGCTGTGCCCCCACTTACCCTCCACCCCCTTTTCCCCCTCCCCACCCTCACATTCCCCCCCACACACACTCACACTCTGTGTTTGTCCTTCATGGGACCAAGAATCTCCTCTGCCACCTATGCCTGAAAAGATAAAGGGGCACCACACCAACATATGTTTAAATACAACACATTTCAATATATAGCACTGTCAGGAGGCTCAGATGCACGCTGCTCTTGCTGTTCTTGTGAAAGATGAAATTCAGTTCTTAGCACCCAAATCTGGTGTTCACAAGCACAAGTAACAACATTTCCAGGATATTTTACCTTCTTCTGCACTTCAGACACATATGTACCGCATTGACATATACACATAATTAACAGTAAAATGAATCTTAAAATATAAACATATAGTATTACTTTTTGATTACTAAATGGAATTGGGATACATTGTGATGGGAGATATACATGTGTGTCTGCTACAACTAGGTTCTAGAATAGTGTTTGAATTTTTCAAGTTCTTTGTAAGTTTTCAGAATGAGGTTGCATTATATTAGTGCTGTTAGCTCTCCAAATAAGTATGTCAACATTCCAGCATAGGTAGCAAAAGTATGATGGCCCTTCACAAATAACTCAAACATGAAAGTGCTTAGCGCTAAGAAAGAACAAAATTCTATGTAAATGTATTCTTTAGTGAAAAATTTTGTATTTGAATTGACTGTCAATAACAGAATTTTACCTGTATTAAAGGACTCAATATATATTAATTTCCTTCCAAAGTAACTTTCATTATTTGATCTTTATTACACATTTATGAGATAGTTAGAGGAGTTATAAAATCAGTAATTTCTGAATAAGGAAAGTCAGGATGGAGAAGCTGGACCAGAGGCCTGTCCAAGTTTATATATAGTGATTGTCAGTGCTGGGCCCAGAACTTCAAATCTGGTTGTCTGACTTAGAGCCAATATTCTCTTCATTTTGAACCTGAAGACAGATTATGTTTCTAGGGTGGCAAGTAGCATCCACTTGGCATGCCAGGTCTAATAAACTGCAAAGTACTCTTGGGATGAACTCTGAAGGGCACGGGAGCTATCGGAGGGCCAGTCTATAAATATGCTTCATTATTTCAGGTAGAGTGACCAGATGCATAAAGGTTCAGTTATTGAAGCCTGTACTCATCCAGAGACTCTGAGGTCTTTCTTAGTTTTAATGAAAAATGTTGCATAATTTTAGGATCTCTCGCTGTGTCTATATCTCTTGTGGAAAATCCTCCTCTGGTTATGCCAGAATCCATTGGGACTCAGAATGGCTCACCTCAGCAGGCTCTCTACCATCCTGTCAGACCTCTGGATCAATGATCTTCTGATATTGCCAAGCTAACCTGATGGTACTCCCCAGTGATGTGACTTTCTAGAAGTTTGTTCTGGATGATTAGAGAAAGGCTGCTTTGTGCCCGGGACTGACTTTGACAATTTCTGGTTCTCTAACAAACACATAAGCAAGATGAATTATCATATTCCATAATGAGGTTGAAACTTTGTTATTTTTAAAAAAGATTTTGAAGATTTCCTGCTTTTGTTTAGGAATTTATGACTGTTTCCTCTATTATTGTTATTATTATTATTATTATTATTATTATTATTATTATTATTACTATAGTTATTATAATCCCTAACCATGATTTTGCTTTTTGCTAAATTTTATGAACTGAGTACTTTTTCATAATTATCTATTACATTTGAAATCCTTATAATAACATACTTGTTTATATTTTATAAACGAGGCAAAAAAAAGAAATGTGTTGTAACTTGTCAAAGTCAAAGGATAATAAAGAAATGAGGATTTGCACGCCCATCTTTTAAATTGATGGACATGGGTGCTCTTTATGGACACCCTGCATGTCACAGCTGTTTAACCTTGAAGCTACAATGAGGAAAGCAGACAGGAAATAATCTCCTTATAAATGGCAGACCACAACACTTTCCATAAACACAGTCATCCTAGAATGACAAAAAATAAATAAATAAAAAGAAAAGAAAATGAAAAGAAAGACTATTCAAGATGTGACTCGGCTCACGTGAACAAGTTAAACTGAGCACTTTACATTCAAATATTTCATTCTTTTAAGTAACTTATCACAGAAAAGGGGTTGTGGTTCTCTTTCTATCATGTGGGTCCCAGGGACTGAGGAATGGGCGTCACTTTGGCTGGTACACTGCCTTTATCTACTGAGGCATCTCACATATGTATTTATCTCTTAAGACAACTTTTCTTGTAACTGCCTTTGTTTCGGTCTGAGCCAAGGGGTATTTGAGAAACAGTGTGCCATAGGAACGGACTGTCAAGAACTTTCACATGGGTGGAACTGCCACACCCGTACCCTGGCTTGATATTTGTGCTGAAAGGAAACAGAAGCAACAGTGTGAAGACTCAGGTTGACTTTTCCTAGGGCGTGGCAGTGCTGTCCTGTGAGGAGCCATTTGTCTAGTCACTTTTGACTTACAGAGCTTTCATAACAAAATGATTATGTGCATGTACGCATGCTGATCCTCGCTCAGGTTGACCCTACTATGTATGAGAGAGGACATCCTCCTTCAGAAAGATGTTTCCAACAGCTGTGGTGATTCAGAATCCATCACTCAACTTACTATGCCAAGAAGGAATTCACCAATGTTCTAACCTTGAGGAGTACAATGGCACACAAGAGCATTCGAGTGGCTATAAAATCCCATAATCTTTGGTCCTGAATTAAACATACTGATGGCCTGGAAGTACGAGTACTAAGATGTAGGACTGTGAAAGGATGATTTGGTTTCCAGTAGAGCGCACGGTCCCACATCAAGTGAAACATTTAGTAACAGCACGCCCTAGCCAAAGTGTGACTTCAAAAAGTCACTTTATTGCCTTTAATAACTTCTTTAATAAACCGGCATGCATTATTCAAGTATTTACTCTTATTTTTGAAATGTGTAGCGTGTCTTGTCGAGAATGACTATAAGAAGTGTGACTCTTTCTGTTTTGGTCCTTGTCAGAGCTATGAGTTTAAGTAACACTGCCTTGCTTTGGTACTCCTGTTTTTGGAAACGGTTCACTTCTCAGTTTTATCATTGGGACAATATCATGCAAGTTCAGTAAACCGAACTTTGGAACCAAAGGCAAAATCTTCTTGAAAACAGGAAATGATAACGTACATGGGTTCCTTTTGTGGAAATGTCAGCTTCACTTTTCTAATGTACAAAGGATTTCTTTGTACATTAATTAAAGGTAGAGGGTCATAATAAAAAGAACAACGGGGGACTAGTCTTTCAGCACTGCTGCCTGTTGTTCTGTGCTTGATCCAATAACACATTTTCTGTGTGTTTATTAAATCAAGCAAAACACTGTTTTGCACATTTCCTAGTCCTTCTGGAATCAAATCAATTCAAAAATACGGGAAGAAGAAAAGTGTGCAAATCACAATTTACATTGAGAAATTGATTCTTTTCCCTGAGTGAAGCCATGTTCCCTGTCAGATTGCAGGAACATCAAAGCCAGTATGAACAAGAAGAATGAAAACAGGATTTAACAACAGAAATTGAACTCTGTCTACTATGTATCATGTGTTACTACGGGGTAATAGTCTCCCAACAGATCAACTTAATATATTGTTTTATTGATTGTTTATTGTTCACTGAGCTGTCAAATATACTTACATATATGCATATACATATAGATGCATATACATATAGATGCATATACATATAGACGCATACATGTATTAATGTATAATCTATCAATGATTTCTTAAGCAAATAAAAAAAATTTGTTATTGGCTTGACCATTTCACAATGAAAGTTTCCAGTCAGTGCTGTAGGATTTCAGCCTCTTTGATTCTAGTCAAGTCTATTGTCTATATCCCTGCACTATCGAGTGAATTTTGGTCTTCCTCAGGCCTACATTCTATTGACTTGACCCTGTGAAGTGTGACTGATCTAGGTTCCTAATATAGACTTGTGGCAGGAATCTCCCTATCCAACCTATTTAAATATTATTGCAGCCGGAGGCCTATGATTGGACAGAGAAAAGGGAGGCAGAGCTAAGGGTTGCAGAGAGAGAGAGAGAGAGAGAGAGAGAGAGAGAGAGAGAGAGAGAGGAGGCAGATGGGGAAGGGTAGGGGAATGGACAGGGGGAGGAGGAGGGGAATGGGCGGGGGGGGGAAGGGGGAAAGAGAGGAAAGGGGAGGGGAAAGGCGAGGGGAATCAAGATGGAAGACAGACAGACAGGGAGAAGATCCTGAACCAGCGTGGCTTTAAATAGCCACAGGTAGATATGATAACACAAAGGATAGAATAGTTGGAATAACTTGTCTAAATTGTGTGGGTATCTTGTATATTAAGAAATTATTGATATATAAATCTGACTGGTTAACTATAAGCTTTAAGAGTTTTGATTTTACCAGGTTACTGGGTATTGTGATATCTAACCACAAGGTTGGAGGTCATTGCATGGGGCTAGGCCTGGAGCCGTGGGGGCAGAGGCAGCCAACATCTTAGGAAGGGAGGGGGCAGGCCAGAGGGTCTGCCGAGATGAGAACATTCTCCTGGGGCCTGGTGGCCCACCGGTGCTGGCAGTAGCACAGGAACAGAGGGAGTCATGCTGGGGCAGAGAGCTGGAGGCAGTAGGGCAGGAATCCTGGCAGTTCTGTTTTTAATACTTCCCGAAATGTAGAATGGATGTTTATATTCTTAATTTTTTTTTATAATCTAAGCATGAACACTTAAGGAATTAATTTTTTCTCTTGTAGAAATTTGAAGAACTATTTTAGAGTTTCTAATATATTTTATATAATGTTATATTGTGTGGATTATTCAAAGGATTTTTGTTTGGGATAGGTAGGTTTTGAGAACAGTTGCTGTTTCATTCTTTTTTTAAAATGGAGTCTTTCATTGGGTACAACAGAAGCGCCAAAAGTCAATATACATTAATACTGGTCAATATATATTAAAAAATACTACGATTATCTACTTAAGTGTATTGTGAATAAGAAAAACGCACATAAAATAGTAAAAGATGTACTTTTTTTAGTTTTTAGGAGTTTTTCACATAAAATTATGATATAAGACTTTTTTTGAGAACCAAGTTGGCATATTTAAATCATAACCCAGGGATAATCATATACTATTTAGGTTGTGTTGGTTTGACAAGTACTTGAAATTATTAGAGACCACCATGTGTAATTTCATATACTGCTGCATATATTTTCTGCCCACCTCCCAAATACACCCTTCACCTTGCCCAGTGTCACTGAAAGTAAGTGTGTGGCATAGTTCAGCAGGCTTTTCTGCCATACGGTTTCTAGTTTCCTACATTTCATGCCAAAGAGTGCAGCAGCCAGACGAAAAGCAATTCGTGTAAGTTCCATATTGAAGTCTTTGCCCAGCACTAGCGGCATCCCTTCATGATACCAGTTTCCATCAGAGGATCCTGTCTCCCTTCCCTGTTGTTGGAGCCTTCTCCTTCAGTTGATTTGTACACATGGTAAGAGCATCCACTCTCCGACTCCTAGAGTTCTAGCAGATGCCTTGTGGTTTTCTAAATCCCGTCTTTCATAAACCCCTTCCTTGGGCTATTCATTAGTTACAGTATCAGAATGGCTCACGTGTTTCCTTTCAGTGCTTGGACTGGTGTGCATGGAGAGCGATATAATAAATCGAAGCCTCCTCTGATTGCAAATATTCTTGGTTCTAGTTTAGTAAGTCAGCGGACTTCAAATGGTCAAGGAAAGGAAGTGAATCACTTATGGAGAAACGGCTTGGGTGAAGAGAAATTCCTTATGCTACTGTAGGGAGTATGGAATCCTGTCTGCACATGTGTCTCATCACACCCAGTTAAGGAACACGTGAAGACACCCTTCTGTGGATTTTAAACTCTAGGTGCTACTTGATTCACTAAACATATTCAGTCTTCCCACGGTGACTAAATTCTGGGAGGAACAGACATAGTCTAGGTTGCTTTAGGCATTTCTCCTCATGTCTGAGGGTTGTGTTCTTGGTAATTCTGTCTGAGAATTCAATGCAAGAAGGAAGAGCTGAGTAGGTCAATGAATTGTCAGGACCTTCTCTGCCTACTAGTTTACTTCTCTATAAATTGCACCATTCTTGAACTCTAATGAAGTTGATGAAAAATCCCATCAGGATTCCTGTCCTCACATTTATGCTGTCCTCTTCAGCATCGACGACCTCTGCTAAGAATCCTAGCTCCTACAATACTAGTTTGCCTTAGGTCTTCCTCAGTGTCTAAATGTTCAGTTGAAATATTCTCCCAAAGAGGCTAACTCTGCATTTCCCTTCCCTATGCTCATCATCAAAACTAGATTTACTTCCCAGTCTTGCCTTATCCCTGTGCTTAAACTGAATGCTAAAGGCATTCTCATCGACAGAATTAGAAGTATCATTACACGTATGTACCTTAAATTCAAAAACTTGCCACAGATATTTATCAAATACCAGATAAGAAGCTATACTACACGAAAGAGGAGTATATGAACAAGAAAAAAAAATGGTACTAAGTGTAACGTGAGATACTTAGAAAAAGCTGCAGCGCAGGCCAGCTGTCTAAACGGCAGGGCGGCTCTGCTTAGCGCCACCATGTTCTGCACTAGAAGTGACCAGAGGTCAAGCGCACTGCAGGTAGACCCACAAGATGCCAGCATGGCCATGGTGGCTGGCTCTGCCAATCCACCACACTGCCCCAACAAAGCTCAGCTGAACCCCCAGACAATACCCGCCATTCTCCCGCTACCCAGTAGAATGAAGACTCTTAAAACGTAAAGATTATCCAATGGATTTATATATTTGTAAATGCTCAATTAACAAGATGCCCAGACAATTAGAATTTTTATCCAATATCTAACCTTTAGATATAAATTGTCACCCAGGACTGCTTTCGACCCATTTGTCTTCCTCCACGGTTGCTTGCCCTCCTCTTTTCTTCTCCTCTTTCTTCTCCTTCTCACTCTTCACTCCTCTCAGGCTTAGCTCCTCCTCAATCACCGAGCTTTATTGCAAATATAATGTAGCAGAAAATTATCTTGTTACAACTAAGTGTCTGCCAAATGTCCCAAGAAGAAGGCTAACAGTGCGGGTCATTTAGGCGTCTTGACAATACCTTTCTATAGTCACAACTGTAACCATTCCACTCCAGCCTTCCTCCCGCAACTATTCTCTACTGCACCACACAACTCACAACCTTTGATGGCTGTCTCTGCTTTCAAAATGGTTTTTAAAATTCTGGGTGCCATATGGAACTACTCAAAATCAAGGACACCAGCCAATCCAAGATCAGTTTTCGTCCCATCAGACGAGCATTATAAAGTTTGTTCTCTTTTGGATGGCCAGGATTCCATTGCAGGCTCAGCTCACTTTGATTTCCATCTTGTCTGGTGCTGTCATTTCCAGCTGGTAGAAGAAAGATAGTCCCACCAAGAGCCAGACCAAATGCCAATTTTCTCACCAAATTATTCCCACTTCATTGCATGTTCATTTGTTACTGAAGTTTACCATTAACCAGCCTCAAAAGCGTGGCTATATGCCTTCCCACTTAGAGTCTAACTTGTAAGGTGAAAAGATCAAACTCATTCCAACTCCTAGCTCAGTGGTGTCTTGCAGAGGGCTTTCTTCAGCACATGTATTTTGAGATCAGTAAATATCTCTGAAATGAAATGACTTCTAGTGCTCTAATTAAACTTAGTGTGACCTTCCTTTGGATGGAGAAAGGAAGTGAGCTATGTGACAGGAAGGGTATTAGAAAGTTAGGTAAATTTGCAAGTTTTAACCTTCACAGTCTTGATTTAAGTTAAAAAGCACTTTTTCCCCCCTTAATATCCACAGAAGCTTGTGTTTGCCTTCTGTTCCTTCTCTTGCTAAGTGGAATTATTCTCCAAACCTGCAAAAGACAAGTTAGGTGAGGTTATCTCTTTTTCATACCTTGTAGATTTCTCTTTTAAAAAGATAAAGTTTCAAAAATTATCTGCCTGCTTTTTAAAATTATTATGTTAAGCAAATACAAAAAATGTATGTGTGTAAGATACAATATTCACAATCCACAAATTAAAAGTCCCCTTTGTTCTAATTATTAAATTTTGAAAATACTAAAGGGTTTTTTAAAAACACATCTAAGGATGTTCCTTTTCAAAAAAAATAATTCTCCAAAGGTACCTATGGATTTATTGAAATATTTATGATAAAACGAAACCCAGAGGCTTTATGTTGGTGGCATCAGAAAAAGGTTGTGTGATAGGCAGGGTCTGATTCTTGGGGTGAATTATTAAAAATATATTCTTCTGTACAGATCAAGAATTGAGAGATCAAGCAGTACAGTTCAAAAGTTGAAAGAGATTAGATAAAAGATGGGTGTGCAGGAAAGCCCAAGGAAGAGATGAAACAACTGTGGGGTTGGGCATAGACTCTATGCCATGATCTGTGTGCATGAGAACTCACATTTCAAAAGAGAGCATTTGTGTGCACAATTAATGTCAAATATTAAATCTGCAATTATTCCATAAAAATCCACACGGCACTTGTTTGATAATATCACTCTATTGGCAAAAACAAATTTTGACTAATTCGAACATTTATCAAAGTCTTATTTCATTTAATCCAAATAAAGTCCTCATGAAGAAGATTCTGCTATTCCTAATATTTTACAAAAAAAGAAAACAGAGAAGACAGGGAGTCCATGTAAGTGTTCTTCCTATGATGAAATGTGAGATGTCCTGCTTTTACATTTATATTAAATATTTGGAAACTGGTAACTAGGTTTGTCTGTAGGAAAAAAATGTTCTTATTCTCTGCTGTACTTGGCAGATGGATCTCTTTACTGTCTGGTGTTGATATTTAAATGAAAAAAAAAATGTTACCACAAGGTCATGTGCTTGAATGCTTGGCTGGTCTACAGTGTGTGGCACTATTGAGAGGGAGGGATTATGAAACTTTATTAAAGAGATGCTTCTGTAGAAAGTATGTCACTAGCGGTGGCCTTGGAAGGTCTGTAGCCTTTTCCCAGTCCCTGATTTCTCCCTGTCTCTCTCTCCTTGTCTCTGTCCCTGTCCCTCCCTCCTTCCTTCCCTCCCTCCCTCCTCCTCCTCCTCCTCTTCCTCCTCCTCCTCCTCCTCCTTCTTCTTCTTCTCTCTCTCTCGTTTCCTATGTACAAATGACATATGATCAAACAGCTTTCTGCGCCTGCCACCAGCTGTTGTCCTCTCTGAACCACTATTGGTGTATAATCTCCTGAATCTATACACCAAAATAATTCTTCCTCTATAACTTGCTCTTGGTCATGGTGATTTATCACAAAAACAGAGGCCTCCACATGACTGTTTTCTAACAAAGGCAGTGTTTCAGGTCACCAGGCATTGTACCAGTGTATTAATACCAGTGTATTAATTATCCCTCTTTCCAATAGTGTTGGGGCCTAGGCTGGCCCACTTTGGGCGGCCTAAAGTGTTGAGGCCCTCTCCACTCTGCGCTTGGCGGCCACTGTATCCCTGCCTAAGCTGCTGCTCCTGTCTGAGGGTCGAGGTTCTGCAAGAGAGAGAGTGAGGAAGGACTTGAAGAATGGAGACCAGACAGAGTGTGTTTCAATCCCGTTTATTCTTCAGTCTCTCTTCCTAGTCCAAGTCCCAAGTCTTGAGTTCCTAGTTCCTAGTTCCTAGTTGTACTCCTCCTAGTTCCTAGTTGTACTCAATCTCTGTTACTCCAAATTGTTCTCAACTCTCCTGTCTGCCTCTCGCCTTTTATATGTCTCACTTCTAAGCCATGCCTCTAAGTCACACCTTTAATCATGCCCTTAGGCCTTGTCTCTAGATCTGATCTCTAAGTCACACCTTTAATTCACACACCTTTAATCTCACACCTTTAGAAAGTCCTGGGTATCTAAAGCAAGATGTTATCAGAGTGTGCTCAGCTGTTGTAGGCTATTGTAATCCAAGTCTCATGTCAGGGTATAATGGCTCAAGATGGCTGCAAAGCTGATAGCCGCTTTCTGCTAAAAATGGGCTCCCAACACAATAGTCTGTTGATCAGTTAGATAATGCCCATTGTCTTGCTGGACCAAAAGAAACTTATAACATCTTATGATGGTTATGTTGATAGGAGAAAGGAGCCATTCTGAAGGCACATTTGGTTCAGATGGTTCTAAGTATTAAATTATTGAACATGCCCATCTAGATTTTTTCTCCTCAGAAATCAAGATCCTCTGCTCAGTGTAATCTTTGACCTTGACAAGATGATTGGAGTAGAAATTCAGCTTTCTATAGTCCTCCAGTACCCTTAATACTTAAGCTCTGGGCCAATCCCCTTTGCCCTTTTATTTGTCAGATATAAGAATGTTTTTCTTTACTATTTATAGCAATTCTTGGGAGACCATAAAATGTGAGTTTCCAACAGTAAGCGTTCTTGGCTAGCAGAATAGCAACATCACTGTCTGGAAATTAGCAAATTAGGATTAGTCAGCCTCTACCAAAAGAGAATCATTCTTTGATCCTGGTGTTGGGTATTGCTTCATCTTGTATATTGACAAGGAAGGACATAACAGAAAGAGAAGAGCTACATGTAGATTCAGACGTTTAATCAAGCAATTGAATGGCAAAATTCTGGTAGAAATGAAGGGCTCTTTCACACGTCACAGTCTTCAGACACACCAGAAGAGGGCACCAGATCCTGTTACGGATGGTTGTGATCCACCATGTGGTTGCTAGGAACTCAGGCCCTTTGGAAGAGCAGTCAGTGCTCTTAACCACTGAGCCATTTCCCCAGCCCCAAGTAATCTTTTAAGAATAATATTCCATTGGCCAGTAATTCTTCTAGGAAAATATAGAAGGGTTGAAAATATTTTGTTGATTGGAAAAAAAATCTCTGTGGTATTACTTATGTGTGCTATGTTAAAAAAAATAAGAAGTTATGTATCTGGAGAAAGATAAACTTGGTAAGCATAGTCGACGAGATATATTTGGTGGTTAAGAGTATTTTAATGAAGCAGCCTGCTTTGTCCTGTGGCTTTCTGCAGCCCTTCTCAGCTGAGTCAGCTTAACAAGAAAATTGTTAGCTGGCTAACTTTAGAGTTCAAATTTGTCCAGGGTTTAATGACTACGAAGACAAGTGAGATGTCACATGTTTCTTAAAGATTCTGTTAGGAAAAACCAGAATGGAAAGACACTCGTGTATTGACAGGTAATTGACAATTGTAAACATAACCATGGTTTCATAAAAAATAGTTAAACATACAAAGTAGAGATAGATGTCTTTTTGGAAACATTATTTAAGTGTAGATACAAGGTACTTCAAAGTACAAGGCTGATGTGAGACTAGGAATCAACATAGATGATTTAGTCAATGAACCCTCACTGACACATAATCAAAACAACAGTGAATTTTGTTCTTATGGTCAACCAGCAGCAGTATTCAGGATCATGAATAGATTTTGCTCTACCAGAAACTGGTCAACTTCCTCATGCAGTGTCACTTTGTTCTCTCTCCCTTTTCTAAGTGACTTTTCAGTGACTTTCCACAGCTTTCCTGTGCAGGCCTTTCCTACCAAAGTTGGCCCTAAGATTTCATCCACACATATGGATTCATGCATACCTAGATTGTAATCTTTCTCAGACTTTTCCCCCTTCTCAAGTCACTTCCTATGAACTCCAGACATATATCTAATTAGGTCATTCATATGGTTGTTTTATGTTTTCTTCAACTTCTTTACAATGAAATTCATCATCTTCCTATGATCCTGGTCTTCTTTAATGCTTTCTTTTAGAATTAGGTCATACTCACAGACAGTCAGATGTTTCATCTTTATGTAAAGCACACTCAAATGAACTCACAGTTGTCCTAGAAATATAGTCTCTATTTTCTTACTCCATGCACTGGTGTTACGAATCAGTAAGTTCTATAACCCAGACCCTTAAAGTGAGTGTGACCCTCAGTCTCCCATTGTCACTATCCATTTAATCAACAGTTTCCTTTAGAATGCCTGTCCTTATAAATGCTTACATCTCTGCAGATTTCCTACCACCAGCACTGTTTTTATAAAAACCCACAAATAATCCTTAAAATCACAGCTTCTCTTTTCTTTCTCATTTAAATCAGTCTGCTCATGCAAATTAGATCACATCTTACCCCCGATTTAAAATTTTCATAACTTCTGGTTATTCTAAGAACTAATCAAGACCAAAGAGGTCTGACTCCCTAAATTGTGTGCCTGTCGGGTCATCAGCTTGATTTACCTTATACTTTATATTGCTTTGGTTTCTGTGAACAAGGCTTCTTTTTAGTGGATTATTATTATTTTTCTCTTTTCCATTTTTTTCAAGCTTGATTTTATTCTCATTTCTCATCTCATCTTGGGTAAATTTTATGTGTTTTGCTGTACTTGAAGTTCATGTGGTTCGTGAGGCTGAGCCTTTGTACTTTAGTTGATGTGTCACTAGACTTTGGTTATTTTGTAACCATAGGTGAGGTCATGTGTCCCCGTTATCAACATTTAAGGTTATTTTCTCAGTGAAACTTTCAAAGCTCCAGTTTAGTAATTAACTGTTTAATATACATCTCCCTATTTGTCTCAGGGTTTGGTAGCAACAGGTCCTCAAATATCTTTTCTTTTTTTTGTATATTAGTGATTTTATCATCTTTAATAATGACAAATATAGGCTAAAAAATAAGTGAATGGATAAATAAACTATTTCATGCTCAAATGAGTAAGCTGAGCTAAGTACACAGTGTAGGTAGTTCCACAGTTAGTGCACCAGTATTTTTATGCTTATCTTCATGTATCACATAGGAGAGGACATTATTGTAGAGTCCTGTTTAAAGCAGAACACTCAACAAACTCTCATTCTCAGCACATTCACCAGAAATGAGTCTCTGCATTGACTACGGTCTTATGTAAAAAGGTTGGAAGCAACATAGGTCTATTAAAATAAGTATGAATATTTAGAAGGCAGTATCACAATATATCTAGTTTAAAAAGTAACAGTTGCAAGTTCCCTAATAGTTTTGACCATTGGCCAGGTTTGTCATAGCATATATGAACTCCTGGTGGAGTAGGTCTTACATAAAGTCAGTAAGTGCTTGGTTACCCTCATACCAGTCATGCCTCTATTGGAACAGTGGGCTTATCTTGCCTGGATAGTCTATTATAGCATTTGGGATTTAAATTGATGATGTGTTTTCCCCTGTGTCCTGTTCTGTAACAGAAGTCTGTGTGTTTCAACAATGGAGTCTTACCATCTAATTTTGGTGGACTCAGAACCATCTCATCCTTGGTACTGAGATTTTCATTTAATAACCCATGTATTCTGAGGGACATTGTATACCCAAAAAATGGGTAACTTGAATAAGTTCCTTCTTTAAAAATATTTTAAAAATTAGTTTACAACCTAGTTTCATATATCTTAGTCTTGGTTAGCCCCCTTAGTTCATGTGCTTCTCTGACTTCTAGGTATCCACTTAGATAATACAGGGAATAAGGATTCTGAATAAGAAGGTAAATTGGCAAATTTGACAGTGTCTATAAAAAAAAAACCTTGAAGTCTATAATTCTACTTCTTGGAATCACTCTTAAAAATTAAAAACCCATAGGAACATGAATAGAAAGGTTATCATTAATATTTTATTACTGAGGACCTAAAAATCTACCTACAGTTTTGAACAGGGAGCTGGAATAACACCTTAGTTTATATTCATGTATGTCCTGAAGTACACTTCAGTTATTAGACAGGAATAATGTCCACATCAACAAGCTTGTGCACTTCAATTCAACACAGACATTTTCTTTTTCCTTGATGTATCACCAGAGAACAGAAAATGGCCTTGAACATTGTCTATTTAGGTGAATAAATTTAATATTTATTATCATGAAACATTATCAGAAAACATATGAAGTAAAAATGAATTAAATTCCATAATAATTCACAGGAAGACATCTAATTTATGTTCAGTGAAATAAAAGTATAAATAAAAAGACAGAGTGCTACCCTTTAAGCTGCCTCTGTGGACTGGGGATTAAGGCAAGAACAGTCATACTTCATGTGCTTAGTTAGCTATTGCTTGCCTCTTTTGGAACAAGTAGGTATTCATGCATCATTTAAAAATCATCACGATTCATTTGAAAATCATTTGAAATTATAATATAAAGTGGGGCATTTATATTTTGAGCAGGGAAAAGTAATATTAACTAAAACTGTATGCTGATCACGATCCATCCACTTCTTAAATAATTTCCCTGTATTAACTCACCTATTCCAGGCTCTTTTAATCCCCATGAGAGAAGTACCGTTTTTCAGATAAGGACACTTGGGACATAGTGATTATCTGAACTCATGAAGTTTACATGGTGGTTAATTCACAAGACCAACCCAGGCATTCAGCATCCAGGTTCTGTACTTGTGACCACATATATGTTTTGTTTGACTGTAATCATTTTACCAAGCCAATGGCAACTTGATTGAAACAATGAAAATAAATATAGGGATAGTAAATGTATCAACTATGATAACAAATTTAGAAATTAAATATTGTAATATTTAAATTTATTATCAGGATTATGAAGGTTTTTTGTGCATGCTGATTTGTGTGTGTGTGTCTGTGTGTGTGTTTTGTGTGAGTGTTTGAGAAGAATGAAGTGTAGAATCTGTAGAAGAAAGTTAATGAGAACATTAATGTAGCAGGAAAAACTCTATAAAGAAAAATATACCCAAATCCAGAACTGGAAACAAAGGCAGCAATGATTGATAGTTAGTAATAATCTTGATAGATAGTGCCATCAAAAATGCATAAATTATGTACTTGACATCATTTGATAATAATTATTATTGTTGTTACTATTATTAATGTGATACTAGGATAGTGGGATTTATTCTTAGAAATGCTGAGTCATGATGTTGTATACAGGGCCTAGTTCATGGTCATCTTGTCATCTACAAGGCCTGGTGCACAGACCTCCAAACAAAGCACATTCTGGTGCATATTCACACAACTTTGATATGAACACCACTTATTTGTTTGACTAGAAATTTCTCTTTTATACTTAAACTGACAGTTTTCTATAATTTATTTTTTTATTTCTACTGAACTGATTTGACAGTTGTCAGGGATACACCTCACGACCCAGTACCTGCTAGACCAGCATACTTCATGTGCAGTGATGCAATCTAGGTAAGTACTCAACCATTGAGCCATATCTCAAATCCTAATCCCCTGACATTTTAAAAGGAAAATGGACGCTACTTCCTTCATATAATTTTGCTTGAATAGTACCAAGAAACAACATCAATAAAACATGGCTTTTGTTTGGTTGATTGGGTTTTTTTTGTTGTTGTTGTTTGTTTGTTTTTTGTTCTTTGCCATCTGTTGGTCCTGTGGTCATTTTGTACAACCATACTTTCTACATAGCTCAATGGTTAGTTATGGCAATTAGATATTTACCTAAATAAATGTGATTAACTCTTCAAAAATTTAAAGCTTTCTTTGATTGATCCTTGTTTGCTAAAGACCATCACAATATACAGCCAAGGAGGTGCTTCTCAAGCAGAAATCAAATGAAAGAGCGAGTATAATTTAATGTAGTTGCGATAATTGATTGTCACCTTATTAAAATAACGATTATGTCTTCCAAATTTAATGGGTGAAATAAAACGCTAAAGGTTATTGAATATGTTATGATGGCCATTCTAAATCACATACATGCATGTGACACACACACCTACCTGCACAAAATATCTCTCTTCACTCTTAACCCAGATAACATGAGCAATTTATACTTACCAAAAAAATAAGGCTTGGGAAGGTCAGGTTGACCAATGCCAAACACATAATAAGTCTCAAAAGTGGGCTTTAAATCTCAGGCTTGTTTTCCATAACGGTTTTGTTTTGATTTCACTGAGAGAAAATAGGAAGCAGTGATGACGGGAAGCAAAAGCAAAGTGGGAATAGAAGGATCCACTGATTAGAGAGCTATGATTTCTACCACAGCTCTCACAAAACAGTGTGATGACTCAAGTACATTGCATCCTGGCACGATGTCCATGCCAACATTTCTAAACGAACCTGGGGATAACCCACTGACTTGTCTCAGCAGTGCTATCATCTTCCCAGTATTTACACAGAATGCTAAGCAGACCTTGTTCACTTTAAAGTATGCTCTGTTGTTTCACCTGAAACTCGACTTGATTTTGTCTAAGCATAGACTGAGAGAGCAACAATCCTTTTATTTCCTGATCAGGAAGATAGTGACTATGCCTAGGAGACAGAATATAGTAAGTCCATTTGTTAGCTGTTGTCCTTCTACCTGGAAAAATGCACACTAAGAGTCAGTCATTTGAGGCCATGAAGTTCCAGACAACCTTCTCCATCTATGTTGTCAGTGATTTTGTAGAAAATGTTCTTAAGAAGAGCCGACTGCAAGAAATTCCTTTTAAAGAACAGTGGCAACCAAGAACAGATTGTCTTACTTGCTGTTGTTTTATATTTCAATAACTATTGCAGTTGAATGATGACCGGGATGAAAAAAATATTTCCAGAATGTTCCATCTTTCATCATTGTCTAAGAGCATATTCTGAGTTACTCTGGGACTTAAGGAGGAGGTGGCTGTTACAAATCATCTTAGTGATGGCTGAGACCCAGTGGATCACATGTGATAGAGTTTTTCTTTGATTTCCACACAGTAAGAGAGAGCTGCATCAAGCAATGTGAGGTGACTACCCCACAAATATTCTGGAAAAGAAGGTGTATTTATTTTCTTAATAATTGATCAAAACCAGTTCTTCCTCTCATAATGTTTCTATTTTACCTACATTGTGCTTATTTATTTGTTTATTATTTATTTATTTACTGGCTGACTTGGTACAATTAATAATAATAATAATAATAATAATAATAATAATAATAATAATAATAAAAAATTGATCCTGATCATTTAGTAAAGCACTAAATATTTTGAAGATATTTTATGGATGGGTTGAAAGAAAGAAATGAAGAAAGAAAGATAGATAGAAACAGAAAGAAAGAAAAAAAGAAAGAGGAGGGAGGGGTGAGAAAAGGAAGGATGAAAGAAAGAATAAAAGAAAAATGAAAGAAAGAAAGAGAGAGAAAAGAAAAAAGAGAAAAAAGAGATTAGGTGTTATACTAAATTTTGCCTTGGGACATTATGATTTTGAAAGTAATCCAAATATTTTGTTTATATTGGAAAGGTTTGTGAAGACACAGTTAACTGTGAATAGAATTCAAAACAACACTCGGGAAGAGAGGGGAAGAGAGCTATTCCCTTTGGTCAGAGGCTATTGTGTCAGCAATTGTGCCAAGTCAATCAAAAAGAAGAAAAGGAGAGTGAATGCCAGTCAGAGAATGGAGCTGTCAGGCTGATTGACTATGTGGTGAGATAAAATTTGAGATGTTCTATGTCAAAAGATAAATACTCACTTTTTGTCTGAGTCCTGAAAAAAATAATAAATGTAACAATATGAAAATCATTTTGGAAACATCATTATTGAGTAATATAAAGAAACTAAATTAATTCTGCATAAAATTTAAAACAACACAAGAAATTAATTGTGTAAAAACACTGCACACCACTGGGAGAGCGGTAGAGGAACTCTAAGATTAATTTCAGTACTGTATATGTGCTTGCATGGCTTCTTTTTTTCTCTTTTTGACAACTTTGTTAAATAAGCGACTTGTCAAACCCACAAGTTCTGTTTTAGTTACAAAAAAAAAAAAATGTGTTTCAGATGAATTATTTGACCTATGGGAAAAACATTTTAGGAATCAGAACACTGGGAACATTATTTTCCCTGTGGATTTGAAGAATAAGACTGACAACAACAGGAAACTGTAATTGGTTTACTTCAGCTGTTATTTATGTGGCTAATTATTGCTGTGTTTCTTCTGAACTGGCTCCAGTTGCCTTCTGCCATGATGCTAGGAGAGTATTAGACGCCATGCTAGTAAGAAGTAGGTCTGCTTGGGGCAATTAATGGCCAAAGAAGTTGAGAATACTGAAATTTTTCTGTAACTAGTTTCTCCTTTCAGTCCATTTATATCTTAGCTTGAAGTTGACGTTCTAATTTTTATTTGACCTATGGAGTTCTTCATTAACCTATATCATGAGATTTTAATTAAAATGGGGTTTTCATTGCTTTTCCTGCTCCTTAGTAGATTTCAATCATTATGTCAAAAAGGTTTTGTTTCTTATATTCAACATTTGCTTTTCCCCTGAGTAATCACATGCAAATATAATCCTCATGCCTTATTCATTTTTAGCAGGTATGACATAGGCAGCCATGGCTACTGTGTGCTCGTGTGTGACTATGCTACAGCCACACAACAGAATTTCATATGGCTTTCCATCCTCCAGTTCTAACCATCTTTCCACACTGTTTTCTGTAATGTTCCCTGGGTTTTGAGGATGGGTATTATAGAATATGTATATGTGTATATATATGAACTAAGTGGAGCAATGTCTTCATGGGACTTGTTTGAGCCTCCTGGTTCAGACTTAACTCCTTTGGAAGTGTAGATGAACCTGCAGTTGACTTTCCAGGAAGCCATGTGCTGCATGCACATCACTTCCTCTTCTCTTAACTTCACCTGTTCTCACAAAGTGCCACCGGGAAATGCATCTCCACCGAGTGCCTGTTCTCCATGTTTCAGTGTGTTGATATGTTTATGGAAACATTTTAAAGAGCATTTACAGCCTCCTGTTTCCATAATACCATTGTTTATTATATCACGCACTTTTAAAGGTATTTCTAAAACATATATATGTATATGATGCATCATATGATATATATATATCTCTGCATAGACTCTGATGGATGTTTATGTGAACACAGTGTTCCACCAACCATGAGAAAAAGAAAATCAAAAAACCAAATCTCTAAGATGCATATTCACTGTAACAAGAAGTGTGTGTGTGTGTGTGTGTGTGTGTGTGTGTGTGTGTGTGTGTGTGTGTAGGCTTCTCTGGCAAGAGAAGAGCTTAAGAATGAATGTTAGCATTTCAAGTGCACATTGTATTCATCATGGAAAAGAGGGTGGAAAGACGGTCAGAACTGGAAGATGGAGAGCATTGTGAAGTTCTGTCATGTGGCCGTGGCATGGCCAGCAGAATAATGAACACACAGCAGGTATGGCTACCTACATCAGACCTATCAAAAAGTAACTGTGATGCATGAGGATTGTTTCATTGATTACATGGGGGAAACACAGAGGTTGACTGTAGAAATTCATTTGGAATTCTCTCTGTCCTCACTTACAATAAATGTAAGTTCATTACTTACATTTATTATCCGATTAAGTTTTAGAGTAGAAATCATTTAAATATCTTGAAAAACGATTTCTTATAATTATGCGGTTTTTCTCCTTTAACTTTGGAGAACTGTGTATTATTAAATCTATTACTTATATGTTATTAAGTTATTTATGTATTAAATGAAACATACTCATTAGATATGGCAAACTCACCACTGTGATTCCATGGAAGCTGTGTGCTATCTTTAATACAGTGTAGATTCCCTTAAAGAAATCAATACTCTGATTGTAGTGTGTTATTGTTAGGGTCCTGGGAATGAAGATTCTTTGGTTTTGGTCTCTAAAAAAATTTGTTATTTATGTTACCAGTTTCTTCTTTTATAAAATGAGATTAAATTAAATTACCCTCAGATCTTTTTAGATAGCTGAAATATCAATTATATTGCACTCCATCCCTGATTTTTATGGACTCCTGATGAAATAACATTTTGGTGCATCTTAAATACACATATTATAAAAAAAACAAAAAAAAAAAAAAACAAAAAAACAACAAATTGTATGGTCTGTGAGGGTGTAGGTCAAGCCAAGAACCTGAAATACATTTATTTTGTACTCTATCAGTCACTGCTTGGTATCATATTGACAACTTTGCCTGTTTTACTTTGCACGTGCTCACTTTACGAAGACATCTAAGTTCACATCAAAGAATTAATGATTAACCAAATAACTTCGCCAAATTATTCTGTCTTTGCGCTGAGAACTCATGTTAGTTGCTCTTGATTAAAAATGGAGATAAAATTAATTGTCTGGGTTTTGATAGGGATTTCACAAGCTTAGAAGGTTTTATTAGCTAATCCAAACAATGTCTGTGTTAGACAGTTTGTGATGTCTCTTCTTCTTCCCCACCACTAATCATCTGGACTGAAGACAATGGACAGTATATTAAAAAGAAAACACAAGACCAGAGGGCCTGACATTCCTTCTTACATGGAGTCCACATTCTTTGTAGCTTCACTTGTGTCCCAATAATGAGGAGAAAGCCTATTCTGCACACCATGAACTGCCTGTCTCATTTTGACTAAAACAAAGAACATCTTCCAGCCACGTGTCTTGTAGTGGAGTGGATGTACCTTACCATTTGTATGACCTGGCCTGCCACACAGGCTCTCCTGCACGACCAGCTCATGATAAAAATGTGCATAGGTGCGGAAGTATGACAATCTGCTGATGTGAAATCTCTGAGTACTGTAATAGATCATACTGAAAGCAGTAGAATAAAGACAGAGATTCAGATCTGAGGAAAGCATTGAAATTGAAGCCTAGAAAAGTTAAAAAAACCCATGTGTAGTTGGATACCACAGATGTCAGCTTCGGCACACAAGAAGTACTGTGGCACAACGTTCGCTCTGAAGCCTTCACCAACTGCATCTCTGGCTGACTTCCCAGAGTCCATGAGTATTACAATCATTCAAGGAAGGCTCCATTGCATCCCTCTGAACCTATTCCTGCCAATATCAAAGAAGCAACAGCAGCAATAAAAACTGTCGGAATGGGAGAAGTCACATGTACAAACTTAGGAAGGTAATTGTGGAATGGAGGCTAGAAAAATATTCACGTGCCAAAGTAGTAGACTTACACATTCACCTGAAGTCTTCCAAAGTAACGAAGGCATTGAGGAAGAAATACTGTTCGTTTTAGTATGCCATTTCAAAGGAAAAGAAGTACTTAAAACATTGTGATACAATGGTGACTATTTTAAATGCTTTACTTATTCCCAAGAAATGTATATTAAAATAGAAATGGAAAAACATTAACAAAAGAAGTTAGCGATTTTCATCATATTTTAAAACCCTTTTTATTGTTACATTTTTAGTTTGAATATATGAGTATTTCCCAGGAGTTGAGCTCAAGCAGATAGTTTTGGAGGCAAATGCATTTTCCCACTAAGCCATCTGTGACACCCTCCTTACTGTATGTTTAAACATGCAGTGCAGGAGGCTGGAGAGGGGTTCATCTGTTAAGAGCACTTGTTGCTTTTGCAGAGGAGTGCATTTGGTGCCCAGAACTCATATGGTGACTCATATCCATCCATAACTCCATTCTAGGGACCTAACTCTCTCTTCTGAGCTCCACAGTATCAGACATACACATAAAGTAAACACATACATTTACAGTCATTTAAACTGCAATATATATATATATATATATATATATATATATATATATATATATATATATCACTTAAAAAATACAGGCATACTAATAAGCCCATTCTCTTTCTTTTTTAAAAAAATAGAAGACAAGAATATAATGTCAAAGATTTGTCATCATGATCTATTCTTATATCTTGGAAAATTATTGCTATTGTGTAAAATGTTTCTCAATTTGTGTGTGATGATGGTGAGTGTGCATGTCTGTCTGTCTGTGCATATACAAAAATATTTAGAAGATAGGGGTTTTTTTATAGGTGTCTTCGTTCATAGATCTCCAGCATAGTCTTTATGACATGACAACATGTCTTAGTGAACCTGCAGATCAATAACTAAGCCAGATATCTAATGGGCTAGAATGATTCTGCATGCCTCTTCCCTCAAACACTTAGGTCATGGTGTGCACATCTCTTACCCATTTTCTGTGTAGCTGCCCAGGTCCCGCATTCTCCTGCAGCCAATACTTTTATCTACGAAGCCATCTTTTAAGCCCACATGATTCTGGATTTGAAGACACCTTAAGAAGCATGAGTACCCAAGTAGTTGCATAAAATACATTTAAAATTTTTCATGCTTATTTATTTTTATTTTATGCATATGGGTGTCTTGCTTGCATGTATGTCTCTGTACCACGTATTTCTGGTACCAATGAAGGTCAAAAGAGGGAATCGAATTCCAGACCTCTGGAAGAGAAATCACTGCCCTTAAATACTGACCTATATCTTCAGCCCTAGAGTACATTATTGTTGAATATTTCTCTATCAGAGCCTAATTAGAGGCCTCTCCATTATGAATATTTTCCCTGATCCACTTCAATACACATATAACTAAGTTACTAAATTCATTATTTACTGATAAGACTACTCCACTTGATACTTTCTAGATGTGTTATATAAAAGTTCTGATTCTTTAAAAATTATAAAGTTTACAAAATAGTTTCTACTTCTTCTTTGGGGTGCCTCAATTTATACTATCGCAGGCTACCAAAACAGTGATATTATGAACTCTAGTTGTGCCAGCATAGTTTTAAATGAAACACAAACAAGCCAGGCTGTGGTGGTGCATTCCTTTAATCCCAGACTGTGGGAGGCAGAGGCAGCCAGATCTCTGAGTTGAAGCCTGGTCTACAGCATGAGTTTCAGGACAGTCATAGCTACACAGAGAAACCCTGTGTCAAAACAAAATAAAACAATGTAAAACAAAAACCCAATAAAATAGATAGATAAATCGCAGGAGCCTTATTTTAGAATGACTGTGTGAACCTATAATAGTAGTTCTCTTCTTTTTAACGTGAATATTACTGGCTTTCATTAATTTTTTCCAATGGCATTTCAGCACTTGCTGTACTTCTAATTCAATATCCCCTGTAGTCATCCGTTAACCACGAGTCTCCTCCACACCAGCCCTGTGCTTTTTCAAGATAAGAACCATGCCTCTCTCTCATTCATCTCATTTTAAACCTTCAAACCTTACATACAAACTCTGATATATTACAGACCTTCAATAAACACTTGTTAAGTAACTGAATGAATGCATGAATGAACCCACGATGTTTGTCCTGACCAGGCCAAGGTTGTGAATGGCAGAAGTTTCTCAATAAGCTGCCTCCTTCCCTCTCCTTTAAGCCTGTGCTTACATTAAGGTTCAAATGATACTAAAACTGGGTACAAATAATTTTACTCAATACGATTCAGAGTTGGATGTATTTTAAAAGTGAATGAAGACTTAAAAGCTTTCTTAGGTATGTGCAGTGCTGTTTGGAAATGAAAATAACAATGTATTATTGCAGACTTATTAACACAAGCTATTGTCCTGATTATTCTAACACAAAGCAAATGCCATTTACTTTAGAAGAAATTGCTCAGCATCTGCGATCTAAAGAGGCGAGAAACGCAACAGACATTCTTTCTGCTGTGTTTGGGATGCAGTTAAATTGTTTTAGGATGTTCAACAGTGTAGCGCAAATTCAAATCCTGTGGGCTAAGCTAAACACGCAATGTTAGGCAGCTTAGCCACTTAATCTTTTGGTGTTCAGTCTGTTGGGTCTGTGCTGTGAAACGGACCCCGTGGCTTTCATGTGGAAAACGAGAATGCTCTGTTCCAGCTGATGAGGGAGTACAGAAGTAAACATAAGGAACCCTTACCAGCTCTTAATATCAACTGCACTAAGTAAGTGTGACTAACTGCATTCCGGTAGTAATCTATCAGGGACTGACCAAATACTGTTTCTGTGTGCCCACGTTAACGGCTTCCAGTTATTGATCTTTCAGGGGCTGACCAAATACTGTTTCTGTGTGCCCACGTTAACAGCTTTCAGTTATTGATCTATCAGAACTTTACCAAATACTATTTTTATACATCCACTTTGCAGACAGGGACAGAAAGCACAGGAAAGTTCAACAAACTGGTTGTTAACCAAGTTACCAATGAATGAACTAATTTTCTTTAGTCTGTCTTAAGAGAATGCCCCAGGGACATTTATAACAACTGGAAAATTGCCTAAGACTTATTGATCCAGATCATTCATCATTAACTTATCAACAAGTAGAAACTTTGTATGTTTTCAGTTACTTGGTAAATGAAATATATCAGACCATTTTTACCGAAACATTGAATTTGGAAGAGATGTCTCATTACATCTTATTTCCCTCTTTAAGATATTCCTGAGTCACTTTTACCTTAGTTTATAATAATGAGAAGGCAACATAGCCTGTTCTATGTGGCTAAATAAAATAAACTGCAGCATAAACAAGCTATTGGTGTTCAGGGATAAAGACGAACGTAATATGTTTGGGATGTGTAAATGATACTTTGATTTCAATCACGTTTGGGTAGATTCCAGACCCCATTAATGTAAACAGTGAAAGTAGATTTATTTACTAGAGATGAGAGGGGTCTTTCTGGGTTCTCTCTGTATCTGCCACACTCTGACTAGCAGCCATATCGACTCTCTCAAGTTGGTGATTAGACTTTTGGACCATTTTAAAGCATACAGAGGGGCTTTCTTTTTAAGTATCTAAGGCTTTTAAGCACAAATCCCAATTGTAAGCTTCAAGACACTTGAATCCTGATTACCTTTTCAGTCCTTAATTAGCCAAGAATCAGGTTATAAGCAAGTAGTGGTAGCAACGACAGCAGAAAGCAGTGGGGCAGCATTCAGTACATGCTCTGAATTACTTCACCTGATAAAAACACCTCAGTCTTGCTGAGAACAACAAACAAACCAAAAGCCACACAGAATACTTAATCTCACCAGCATTGTACCCACACAGAGGAGAATAGCTCAGCTTGCCACGAGATCACAGAGATGCTTTATAAGGCATATTTGTAAAAGAGAGCTAATGTCATTTTGTGATATCACGTCCCTGATATAATCCTCCGATGAATCAGATATTCCAAGCATATCAACACTGTCTTCTATCAGTTATTCCAAAAGAATTTTCCCAATGATGTGTGTGTGTGTGTGTGTGTGTGTGTGTGTGTGTGTATGTGTGTAAAATAAATTTTTTAGACCCGTCCCACAGAAGAGGACAAGACAGGAATAAATTTCTGATTGAACTGTAGAGTAAATGTATGTAACATGGTTTTTGTTTGTTTGTTTTTTGTTTTCACTCAAACTCAGATTACACTTGTAAAGATCATACAGTTAAAAAGTCAGATTTTGAGAGTACATCTTAGAAGTTAAAGTCAGAATCAGGTTTTTTTTTTCTCTCAGAAGGAAATTAATTAAAGACACAAGAAAGACATCTTTTTGCTATTGTATTAGTATGGAATATTTATATACATTTTGTTCTCAAAGCATAATTATTAACACCTATGCAGTTGGGTTTCTGTTCCTATTTGTAGCCTGTGTGCATTTGTAACACAGTTCTGTTTATTCTTCCTGTCCATGGCTATACTATCATATGTGATGGTTCACCAGCTTCAATAGCTATAGTTTATGATAGATTTTAGGTACTATTAGAGTCTACTATGGTTCATCCAAACACGCTCAGACTTCAACTACAAGTTTGACTATTTCTTTTAAGAGCATGTGCGAACCTGGAACAGTCTCATTCATAGAAGCATATAAACTCTGCTGTCATGTTTTTTTCCTCATGGAGATTCCACATACATAAAAATCACTGCGGTGTTTTTTGTACGATGACTGAAAAACATATTGCTTTAAATGTTTTCACAACTCTGAGGGCATTAAAAAAATGATGTTCCAGTGTTGTTTGTACAACTCACTGCTTTTGCTAAAAATGACACAGATGATGTTTGCATGAATTTGGGACATTTGTGTGTACTGTCTGTAATTTATATAAAAATGCTGAAGATGATTTTGCTACTTATAGTATTTGATTTTCAAACATAACCCAAAGCTCTAGCAATCACAGTGGTACATGGGTAAAAAATAGCATTTTTGGAATTGACAGATTTCAGAAATAAATGCCATGTTTATAGTCAATGGAAAAAGATTTTGCCAGAGTCTAGTTGTTACTGGATAAATCATAAAAGAAAAATATACATAAGCTAACTTTCATCAAAATCATTGAACTCTTAATGGTTTAAAGACAAACTCACAGAGAAACACTAGTGTCATTTTAGCAATCAGAAAGCTAAGGCAGAAAACCCAGAAGTTATAGGCCAGCTTAACATACAGAGGCAGCTACAAAAAGAAAGAGAGAGAAAAGATAGAAGAAAAAAGGGAAGGCGAAAAGAGATAAATTCAGCAATCCGGCAAAACAAGTAAATTTAACAGAAGTTGTGGGCCGAGGGAGAATGTCTGTTCAGTGGGTATCTGATAAAGGACTTCTTTTCCTGCTATAAAAAATTTTTAACACAATAATAAAAAGACAGATGATCTAATAAAAATGAAAAAAAAAAGACTCTGTGTCCTGCAATAAAAAATTTAAAACTCAATAATAAAAGATGGGTAATCTAATAAAAACAAGCAAAATATTTGAGAAGATGCTTATCAGAAATGTAGGGACTGCAAATAACCAAAAGATGTAGTCCTTAAAATCATGAGTCAAATTAAAATTAAAACCACAATACACCACCCCTGCATACCTACCTGTATATCTCAAATAAACGCCAGCAATCCCAAGTGCTTCTGGGGTTATATAGGGGGTGCAACCCTCATATCTAACTGCTGGGTAAATGGAGTTCTACATACACTTTAGAAACTATTGTGATTAATTCTTTTGAGATTCATCCCACTATTGCAATGTGACTCAAAGCTCATCAAACATGAAGTCCTGACCTAAAATCCTTGCTTTAAAAAGTTGAGCTGAAGCACTGAATCCAAATACTAATCAGATGATGATTGACAGAACATCTCTAGTCATTGAAATGTCATACCACACTGAAAGAGATCCTAACAAGACAACAGGCAGATGAGAGGCAGAACAGTAGATTGCCAAGGAAGCTAACTATGAAGTGTGAACACTGTGTTCATTCTAATGTAGAGAAAATTATTTTAGTAGTATTGTTGCTTTACAATCCTGTGCTTGATATGTATAAATTCTTTTTCACAATTGTTTTTTGTTCGATTGGTGTGTATTGGCCTATGTGCCAGTAACATTTTATTGTACATCTTTTAGTTTAATTAGTTTTTCATTAAAATCTCTCATAAAAGTGTTTTTTTCAAATACCACAGATTTTTTTTAAATATAGATTTGGCTTATATTGTTATTTAGTTTGAGATATTTTTAACACATTTTAAAAAAAGATGACAGAAACCATTAAGAAGGGACTGAAGGGGGCTGGAGAGATGGCTCAGCCTTTAAAGACTAGGCTCACAACCAAAAATATAAGAAGGAACTTAAAGAGCTGAAGGAGATTGCAGCCCCGTAGGAAGAATAATATCAACTAGCTGGACCACTCAGAGCTCCTAGGGACTAAACCACCAACCATGGAGGGATGAGTGGCTCCAGATACATATGTAGCAGAGGATGGCCTTATCTGACATCAATGGGAGGGTAGGCCCTTGGTCCTGTGGAGGCTTGATGCCCCAGCATAAGGGGAGGTTAGAGGGATGAAACAGGAGTGGGTGAGTGACTGGAGGAGCACCCTAACAGAGCAAATGGGAGGGGGAGAGGGCATATGGGATGGGGGGATTGCGGAGTGGTAGAGGGATATCATTTGAAATCTGAATGATTAATTAAAAAAAATATTCTAAGTGAGTCCTGAGACAACCCCCTGCCTACAACCACTCTGCAAGAGTGGGGCAGAAGATACACAGAGGTCTGTGTGCCACTAAGGTGAGCAAGTAAGTGATGGAGAAATGAGATAAAAGGAGAAGCAGAAAAAAATGTGTACATAATGAAGACAGGCAAATCTGGAGACACAATGGTAGTAAGGATCAGCCTAGTCAGAGTAGCCTGGCTGCCACCTGAGGCAAGGGTAAGGTCCTGGTCCCAACTGTCAAGGGCCATGTCTGGGTCTGTGGCTCTACAAAACCAGTGCCTGAGTCAATGTCCATTTCACATGTTATCCCCAAAGACTAAGTATACATCCCTGGTCTGTGCTGCAGCCTGGGGCCGTGTTGATGTCTAAAAGCTGTGAGGAGCTGGCTCTACTCCTCAATGGCTGCTCCATGGCCTGGACATGGGACAGTTGGTCACTCCTACCTCCACCTCTCTCTACCTACTTGCATCAGGTTGGGGAATTGGCCCCACCCCCTAGCTAGCTGCCTCACTCACTTGGGAGAGTGACCTCACACTTCTCTTGGGCAACACAGTAGAGTTGCCCCTGGTGATGGAGGTGTGGGTTAGCCTGCCCCGAGGGCATGAGTGTGGGAGCTGGCCCTGCCCCTCATGAACTTGAACAAATTTTGCATGGGAGAGCAAGACCCAAAGGTGTAAACCTGGAAGAGCTGGCCCTACTCCTCACAGCCTGCAGCTTTTGGGGAGAGTGGTATGGGAGAGCTGGCCCCAAAGGGCATGAGAAAGAGAGAGAGAGCTGGTGGACTGACCAATTCAGCTACAATCAGGCCCAGATGCAGGGCTTTAAGTTGGTCTACCATAACATCTGCACCATCTGTGAACTTTTGCAGCAAGTGAGGGGTCTGGTCCTGCAAATCCAAAGCTTCAGGACCTCCATGACACAATGCACCAACAGGAAATCTAAGAGGAGTCCCAGTGAGAATCTAGTATTAATGATGTAAAAGAAGCCAGTGATCTCTAACCAGACCAATGACTCATTGCAATGAGCATTTGCAAGCAAAACTGTTTGGACAATAGGGTATAATGTGGGAGAGCAGCTTCCCTGGCAAGATTTTTCTTTGGGGAGAGTGAAAAGGCAAAGGGCAGGGACAGAGAGAATTGTGTAATTAGGATATAGGACGTAAAACTCATAAAGAATGAAGAGGGTTTTTGTTTTGGTTTAAATTTTTATTAAGTATCTAAGTGATGTATCAATCAAAATTCTGGTAAAAGTCCATCAGTTATGACACATGGCATGTTTCTCTATTTTATTGAGATTTTGAGTGTGGGGGGTATCTTAGGTAAACTCTGAATTTGCATATGAATATTATAGAATTGTAAATTCAAAAGTATGCTTTTTCTGTAATGCATGTATAACATATGTATGTGCCCCACATAAACTGTCCCTCAATAGTATCTGTGGGTTTGCAAAACTGTAGATTGGTTATCTTCAAGAATATAATTCTATACATGTTGAACACATAAAGACTTTTTCCTTGTCATTAAAAAAATATACTATATAATCCTAGCACTTGGGGGGCAGAAGCAGGCGGATTTCTGAGTTCGGGGCCAGCCTGGTCTACAGAGTGAGTTCCAGGACAGCCAGGGCTATACAGAGAAACCCTGTCTCGAAAAAAAAAATACTATAACAACTATGTACACACTCAAAATACATATGTTGTTTTTAATACTGTAAGTAGTCTAGCTCTGGCCTAAAGTTCATGAATACAGATGTGGTAGATGTGTATACTGTACCATTATATAGGATCAGTCATAGACTTACCAGTCTAAAAAGTAGGGATTCAGATTGATATCTAGGTATGACTGTATTTTAAGAATGAACTTTCTCCCTAAAATGCTTACAGATTTTATTGAATCTTCCAAATTTTATTTACAGATTTTATTGAATCTTCCAAATGGTTATTTAAAGTATGTATAAAATTTATTGGGTTTTCTATATTTGATGTAGTCAATTTAGTGCAGTCTCCATGTAGTTCTGGACAATTTGTTCTTGCTTCTTGGTCACTGTCATTTTATCTAAATATAGTCATAATCTGTACTGCTTCCCTGTTAATTGTCATCATTCTTTTCAATTTCCTTGGATGAGACATTCAGAACTTGATCTTGTGTTACAAGAAGGAGTCTAATGAGTTTAAAATTTCCCAGACATTAGTGAAAGATAAAGGAAATCTCCTTTACATTCAAAGCAGGTATTGGGCATAGGTCTGATCATTGTAATGCTACTTTACGAATAAGTTAGAAAGGTTGGTTTAATCCTACCATTTTCAAGTGATGCCAGAGAGAAGAACGGGGTAGTTTTCTCTTTAGTTTCTTGTTGCAGGAGGAAACAGTGTAAGAAATGCACAGACATATAGTATGTGAGCAAGTAAGGCTTACCCTTCAAGTCTTCCTAGGTTACCAGAGGAATGAGCCAGTAGCCTTGACTTTGACATTAAGAAGGGTTTCTGTGGTGAGAGTGAAGTGTGATAAACAATGACTAATATTATTAATATATACTACATATATAAAAATATATAAAAATATAAGTATATATAAATATATATACATGTGTATATATTAAGTATAATATATAAAATTCTTAAATTAAATATGTATTTAATATATATTAAATTATGCACATTACTATATTAACATATATTAAACATAATTATACACATTAAATATATATTGAATATATGTTAAATACACATATTAAATATATACATATATTAATATATATTATTAAAAGTATTAATATTATTACTATATATTAAATATGTATTTAATATATAAATATATATTAAATAAATGTATATTACTATATTAACATATATTAAATTATTATATATATATTATATTTAATATATTATTATATGAATTTAATATATATTAAATATATGTATATTTTATACTAAATGTAAATACATATATTTAGTATATAATATATTTAATGTATATTTAATATATATTTATATATAATGCAAAATATAAATTCACACATATATGTACAGTATATATGTACAGTATGTATGTACAGTATATAACATATAACATATAACATATAAATTACATATGATATATACTATATACTATATACTATATACTATATACTATATGATTAATATATAATATATGATATATGATATATAATATATTGTATATAATATATGATATATAATATATAATACGTAATACATAATACATAATACATAATACATAATATATAATATATAATATATAATCAATATATAATATATGATATGTAATATGTGATATGTGATATGTGATATAGGATATAGGATATAGGATATAGGATATAGAATATGTAATATGTAATATGTAATATGTAATATGTAATATGTAATATGTAATATATGATGATATATGATATATGATATGTGATATGTGATATATCATATATCATATATAATATATATGATATATGATATATTATATATAATATATATATATTATATATAATATATAATATATAATATATATATATTATATATTATATATGATATATGATATATTATATATAATATATATATATTATATATATAATGAACACATAGATACAAGGATGGGTTCTTCCTGCTTTTCAAATGATTTGGGCTGTAGTTTATTTGATAAGAGAGAGCTGATAGTAGGAAATGGAAAATGCCTATTTTCTAGAGAAGTTAACTCAATTAACTTGCGTATTTACTTTATGTTTTTAGTTTCTTACATGGTTATGCTTTATTTAACATGATATTCTCTTGACACTTCCCCATACTTAGTAAATATATCTAAATTGGATTTCTTTACTTAACTACAATTAGAAAACCTACATTTAATGTATATATTTGTTTTAATTTTTGGTTTCATGCATGGTAGTTAAAATATAAGCTATAAGTTTATATATTAGAGTCCTCATTGTCAAATCTACTACTAATTTTTTTAAAAAAGATCCATACCCTTAAAATAAAAATCTAATCTCTAAATTCTTCAGTGTTTAAAAATACAGTCAATTATATATCTTACCACTGTTTTCTTCTAAACTTTCTATTTTTAATATTATTTCATTTAGAATATTTGCTCAATATCACCCATATCTTGTCCGTTGCCATAGTAACCATGGTTCTACTAATAATCAGTTATAAATAGAAACAGTGCATGTAATTAAGTCTGGACCTTCAACAGAATCTGTACCCAAAGTGACAATGTATTGGATATTATGCCTATCATTTTATTTTTCTCACAATAGACATCATACAAACAAAAACACCAGAAGACCAGATCATCTGCAATCTCCTCTGCCTGTCTACAGCATCTGTATTCAGAGTCGATACAATGTCAGGAAACATGAAAGGTGGTATCTTGGAGTTTTAGGCATTTCTATACACCCTTAACTTTGAAATAAGTCCTTCACAAAGACTTGCAGAAAACAAGAGAAGATCAACAATGGTTTATGTGAATTCTTGAATTCTTCTTCATTCCTGAACTGTCAATTTTGTCTCAGAAAAATATTGAAAACTTAGCTTGCTCTCCAGAGTGTCTTACTGCTCATCATTACATCTGATTTAACAAATGCATCTTAATAATTAAATATAACAAAAATGAAATAATAAATGAAAATATACTTCTTTTTTTTCTCCTAAGTTGTCATAAAAAATCAAAAATCTCAGTGCCTGGTTTTATAGTAACAGCCATGGCTTTCACATAAGAGTAAAAATCTAAATTTAGAACATTCATGGTTCAGTTCGGTGGTAAGACAGAACTCATCCAAAATAATTATTGTATCCATGTAGGCAGACAAATGTTAGTGCTTAAAGCTTTTTCCTAACTTTGGTTAGTTGGTTTTTTTAATTTATTGAAAATTGATTTTTCAATATGACATATCCTCATTGCAGATTCCCCCCTCTCTCTACTCATCTCATTTCCTCTTGATGTCCACTCCCATCTGGATCCTCCCATTTCTGCTTCTCATTAGAAAACAAATAGATTTCTAAGTTATAATAATAATAGAATGAAAACTGACATACCAGAATAGGACAAAACACAGAGGTAAATGAGCCCAAGAAAAGATACAAGGAGCAGACATAGGAACAACAATCGTTTCATTTATACACTCTGGAATTCTATAAAAATACTAAACTGAAACACACACACACACACACACACACACACACACACACACACACACACACACACATGTATACATGCAAAGGACCCAAAAGGTGAAAAGAGAGGAAAAAATATATATATAAATAAATTTAAAATTATATGTGTGTGTGTCTGTGTGTGTATGCATGCAAATGCATGCACACAACGGACCTATAAGGTAAAAAGAAAGAAAAATCTCTATCTATCTATCTATCTATCTATCTATCTATCTATCTACCTATCTATCTATCTATATCTGTCTCTATCCATATCTATCTATATATATTAGGTTCTGACACTTCAACCTTATGAGACAAACTCCAAAGATTCCCTTGAATTTCTTTTCTGTTGTCCATCTATTCCTGGGCATTCATTCTATCCATCAGAATATTTTATTTTTTTTTCAATAAGTCTTCCTTGGAGGGAAATAAATTTTCATTTGCAAGTATTTATCTGTTGGAGATAAATTCTGGATTATTGATGGAGTATGCATCTGCTTCTTTCAGCTTTAGGACTTTATCTTCTGCACACTCTGTGCAATGCCTAGTCTCTGTGCATCCATATATGTGTCTATCCTGAAGATTTAGATGCCTTTTTTTTTATCCATCATCCCTTTGGCTCTTTCACTCTTTATGTCTCTACTTCTACTTCCTTGGTGTTGTCAGAGCCCCAAAGAGATTTGATGGAGACATCCTGTTTAAGGCTGAATGTTCCAAGGTCTCTCACTTGCTGTATATTGTTGGGTGTGAGTCTTTGTATTTGGTCTCATCTTCTGTACAAGGAAGCGTCTCTGATGATGGCTGAGCAAGTCACTGATCTATGAGTATATCTGAATGTCATTACTATTCATTTTAGTATAATAGTGACAACAAACAAACTGAAAAACATAAACCATGTAATCATCTCATTAGATGTATAAAATGTCTTTGATGAAATCAAATACCCCTTCAAGATAAAAGTCCTGAAAGGGTAAGGTTACAAGGGACATGCCTCAACATAATAAAGGCAGTTTACAGAATGCTTACAGCCAGCATCAACTTAAATGAAGAGAAACTCAAAGCAATTTCAGTAAAACAAGGAAAAAGACAAGGTTGTTCATCTTTCCATACCTATTCAAAATGATACTTGAAATCTTAGAGCAATAAGACAACTCAAGGAGATCAAGGGGATTTAGATTGGAAAGGAAGCATTCAAAGTATGTTTACTTGCAGATGACATGATAGTATATATAATTGACCTTAAAAATTCTACCAGGAAACTCTTACAGCTGGTAACTTGTAACTGAATACAAATTTAGCTCACAAAAAACCTTGTAGCCCTCCTCTGTATAAATGACAAGTGGACTTAGAATGAAATCAAAGAAATAAAATGTCTCACAATAATCTGAAATAATATAAAATATCTTAGGGTAACTAACCAAACATATGAAAGACTTATAAGATTAAAAACCAAACCAAAACAAAAAAACTCCACAACTTTAAGACAAAAATCTTTTGGGAGCAACCAACCATCATTGGATTTGACTTAAGGTTTAGTCAATAAGATGGGACACGTACTGGACACTGCTTGGGTGACCAAGTATGTGAGATTAGATATCCAAGGGACCTAGGTAAAAAATGTAGCTTTTATCACCTCTGATGAAGTAATGAGACAAGAGCTGTATACAAGCCGTGTAAGTACATGTTTTGGGCTGAGCTCAGAGCGTTTCCTTCTCTATTCTAACTATCCTTAGGTCTAGGCCTGAAAGCTTGTAGCAGCCTTACAATGTAATCTTCCAAGATCACTGATTCAACTGAGCTTCTCATGGATTCTGACTAAATTGCTCTGTCTGGACTCAGACTAACTTTGACAATATGTTCTAATTTTCTGGCTCCTCATTTTCTGGCTAATTCTAGCTTCAGCTCTGTCTAGCTTGTTCTCTCTGTAAAACTGTCCTGGTAAAATTGTCATACACACATGCACACGCACACGCACATGCACACACACAATACATATATCACATACCACACACAAAATACTACACAAAGTATCACACTTTTTTCTCTCTCCTATACTTACTTAGCCTCTCTTTCTCTCCTATTCTTTTGTGAGTTGTGCTAATTCTATCTCTGACTGATTCTGTTAAGTCTTTCTCTTATTTATCACTTTGCCTCTTAATTAGAGGTCATTTTCAAACATAGCTGCTTCCTTTTACAAACTAAACTTACCTTCATTGTTAGGGATTAAAAGTATGTAGTAAGGGCATGTTTTTATTCGAACCAGGTGATACTGTAATCCAGGGTATGTCTGTATTCCAGCTGGATCATATCTTTGAATGTGATGCCTTGCCAGAGTGGCCATGTTGCTGGATTAAAATTTTTTTCCACACCTAGGGTAAAACCAGAAGCTTCTTAAAGATTTTATGCTATACAACAATTGAGAAATTAATATGAAACTTTTCTGCTACTAGTTTTGAGGTAGTTTTGTTTATGTTAAACACACTCATACACACAAACCATACCCCAAACAGCAAATATAATTAAGCAAACAACAAAGCTAAAGATTAGTTTACACACAAAATCAGGTTTAAGATTCAGTTCTGACACTAAGAAAATCATTCTTGTGCTGCTAATATGAGGAAAGTTTAGAGAGAGAGAAAGTAAAACTAGGTAAGAACCTTTTTCAGAGTTAGCATGATGAACTTGCTGTATGGATTTATAAGCAGTCTCAGTATCAATACAACTGTTATTATGATTGTTCTGTTTATAATTTAAATATTAATATTTCAAGCATGTAAGGGTCATGCTGATAGTTATATAACCACTGGCCATTTATATCCAAGCTCCAGCTGCCAGAATGAAAATATGCCCTTTCCTCAAAAAGCATAATAAATATGTCCAGAATTATTACTATTATTTTAGCAATAAACCTCTTTGTGTGGGATTTGAAATACATGAATCTCTTTTGATTATATTCTCTGTTGGGATGACATGTACCATTGATAGCTCAAAGATTTCAAGGAAAAGCACTGCATAAATCTAAGATGCTGAAATATTACTTTACAACATTAATCTACCATGAGAATTACAGCAATAGTAGCCAAAATGAAAGGTTATTGGCTGTAAATGTTTCAACCTAGTTAAATTTTAGGTCTATGACCTGTTTCCAAACTGTAGAAATCCAACTGCCTTGTAACATTTTATTTCATCTCCATAGAAGGTTGAGGAGATGGCTCATTTGGTACATTGTTCAGATTCCCCAACATTCAGTGAAATGTTGGGTGGACACCGAGGTGGTTTTATAACCTCGAACTGGTGGAGTCAGAGAAACAGGTGGATTCCCATAGCTCGCTGGAAATCCAGCTTAGCCAATAGATAATTTCTGAGTTTGGAGAAAGAGTCGTTGTCTCTCTCTCTCTCTCTCTCTCTCTCTCTCTCTCTCTCTCTCTCTATATATATATATATATATATATATATATATATATATATATATATATAGTTAGTTAGGTTTTTTTTGAGACAGGGTTTCTCTGTGTAGCCCTGGCTGTCCTGGAACTCATTCTGTAGACCAGGCTGGCCTCAAACTGAGAAATCCGCCTGCCTCTGCCTCCGAAGTGCTAGGATTAGAGGCGTGTGCCACCATTGCCCTGGTCTTTGTCTTAAAAAGTACCACACTATACATAAACACACACACACACACACACACACACACACACACAATTTTCTGTTCCATTGACTGAATTTTACTCCTTAGATATTATCTGTAGGGCCTGGAGACTTGGAGTTTGAATGTTCCAGTTTTGTTAGGATACTTATTCCTCACACCTCTTATAGGAGACCTGAGAGTGTCAAATAATTTTAAAACAAAATGAAAGAATTTGGGAGCTTCCTCTGCAGAGACAAGACAAGAGCAGGCACTTCACTGGGCTTCTTCCTATAAACACGTAAGGATTGCCTGATGTATTGAAAAGGGGTGCTAGTATGCATAATATGCTGTCTGACAGAATGGATTGTTTGTTCTTAAGTTATTATGGTGTTTTAAAAGTAAAAATATTGGTTCAGTGTAGTGTTTATAATAGAGAAATAAATTCTATAAAAATTGAATAAGTAACACAAATGCAAAACTGGGAGTGTTGTGACATCCCTACATATAGTTAATTTTCCTAAAAGTTTGAAAAAAAATAGATGTAAAGTTTAGGTATATAGTATAAGCTAAAGAAAAATCAGTAAGTTTCTCTTAAAAACAAATATATAATGAGTTCATAAAGCAGAGATAATAGAACATTGAACTATCCTCAATCAAGCTAAAATAAATAAAACTATGGAACAAAGGAGAAATAATAATTGATGAGACAAGTTAAAATAAACATGTGAATGCAAGATTTAAACCCAGGTTCATGACAGATAATTGCTGTCTACATACATAACACTTGAAACAAGCAGTTTCCAAACTTGGTAAAATAAACCCCAAAACATAAGATTTTTTGAGAAAATTATACATGCCTGTTGATGGACATGAAGGATACAAAATGTTTTCTCCTCTCCCAGCCCTCTGGAAGAACTCCATATTCAGAAACTTCAGTCTCTGAGATAAGAACAAATGAGAGACATGGACCATCATGATTTTGTCCTTGGACGTGGGTCTACAACATTAGTTGTCTGGCTGTGACCCATCTTGAAATGGACTTTGATAAACTTGTAGTTCTTTCACTATGGGACTCTATGATAGGACTTCCCTTTCTCCTTGACATGTGTGCCAATTCTTCCAAGGAATGCCCTTTCATGTGTCCTAAGATTTCCTTGTTGCATCCTGACATAATTATTAATGATGCTGATAATTAGACTATGGTAAACCCATACAATAGAATATTACTCGGGAATATAAAATAGTAGATATCAATTTAATAAAGAAACACAAGAAAATCAGTATATATTACAAAGTAAAATGAGAAATATACAATTAATTAGTTGAGTTTTTATAGAAATAAAAGTATTATATAGGAATAGAATAGTGAGAGAGAGACAGAGAGACAGAGAGAGAGAGAGTCTAAGCATATAAGATTTCTTTAGTTTAAAGCTATAACAGAACTGAAATATTTCTATCATGGAATGATGTCACTGTAATAAGATTGCAGAATAATTCATTACTTAATTGTTTATGGTGATGTATTACAAACAAGTGTTTCATGCTATGAAGCCTATAAATATATAGAGCAGTTCTGCACAGCATAAGATACTATTAATGCTGTTACTAATTTATGCATTTATATACTATAGTTGTGACTGCCATTGTACAATATATTCTTTTTACTTTTACAAAGTTTTATTTATACAAAGCAATGTGACATGTTATACTGGCATCAGTTTCATATGCTTGATGTTTACTTTGTCCTCTTTGATCATATCATGAGGTCAGGTTAAATGATGAAAAATAATAAGCTCATATAAATACAATATGATGTCCAAACAATGACACAATTGCCCAATGACACTCTTTTCAGGATGACAAGATATGACTATATAAACTTATATATGAACATATATGAGTAATGAACTCATTGTTGGTGATTAATGGTTTCCTCAACTGTTATGTGCATTCTGCAGAACCAGTAGGCAGTATTGTGGATGTAATTTATATCAAGTGTCCTGAGAACTAGGATATCCAATGGTATAAGTCTTATCCTAGATCCAGCATCCCAAGAAACAGGATAGTGGATGTCTCAGGTCTACAGGAATGCCAAAATTAATCAAGCTGTAGATAAAAACTGAGGCACTGTAAAATGTGTATTATCCAACTAAATTTGATGTACACAAGTGAAAAAAAATAGTTTAATACATAGTGAATAAGGAAACCTAGAAATGACCTAGGTATGCCAAAACCAGAGTGACAACTGACTTATGGTGTATCATCTGGACCAGTGTGCAGAATTCTGAATCAATAGGTAGTTAATGGACATCAACAATGCCACGGTTACTCCCTTGTAAATCTTTTCTTGTTGGTTGCAAACACAGTTGATGAAATTTTAACCTGAAGTAAATACAAGTTAAAGAACAAGGTATTGGGGACTGGAGATATGGCTCAGAGCCTGGAAGCTTCATTGCTCTTGCAGAAGACATGGATTCAGTTAGCAACACTCACTCTTCCATAACTACAATTTCAGGGTATCCACAACCCTCTTCTAGACTCTGAAGAAACATTCATATATCTAAGCACCCATTCATACACTTAAAGCTGAATAAATCTTTGGAAAAAAAAAAAAACAAAAGTTACGTTGCTCTTATGTCAGAAGCCACAATATAGCCATTCAGATTACCTTTTGGTACTTGTTAAGCTCATATTCTAAGCCACACAAAGACACACTTATTAGTTGTCCTTATGAATTCATAACAGATATTGTGAACAAAAGTATAATTCAATTTAGAAAATAAATTTCCATACAGGTACATTGTCTGTTTACGATAGGCTTTTGTGTGTGTTTAACAGTTGCAATATTCAGTATTATTTTAAGAGTTTAGACCTCTACTGACTTAATGCTAAATAAATTAAGCATACCTATGAAGTTTGTCAAAATGTAATTACAAAATACATTGTTGGAAATTCAGATAAATTAGGTATGTATGTATACTGTAGGTGCTATGAGTTCATATATTTGTAGTTATCGTGTTGGCAATAGATTGTGTGGATGGTTATTTTAAGTGTTTCCCATATTAATTGTTTTATAAATGTTGCTATTAAGATCTTGAATTCTTTTAATTATAGGGAATTTCATACGTGTGTACAACGAATTATGATCCTTTTTATACCTATTACTCATGACGTATTTTCCTAACATGGTCTTCTCCCAATTTTATGCTTTTTCTTCCTTATTTTTAACAATCCGCTAAGTCCAATTAGTGCTGCCCACATGTGCATTGGTGAGCAGCATTCGCTGGTGCACGAGCAACCTAGCAGTGGCCACGCTTTCAAAGAAAAGCAATTCTTAACCTCCTAGCAGGTATTAACAATCATTATCTCCTCAGTTAAAGATGGGGTGGCATGTTCCTCCTATATCCATGGCAAAATGTTGATTGGCTTGACGGTGAACAGGTTGTGTACAGGTAATCACAGCTTGTATCGTTTCATTAACACAATAGGCTTGATATGGCTAAAGACAGCATTTCACGCTTTCTGACCTTAATATTTCTTCTCATTCAAGGCTGTCTGTCTTGTGGTTTCTATTTCCTTTGAGCTATTATCAAAAATACACATACCACCTGAGGACTTTATAATATGATTTCTATATTTGACTAATACAAAAGGAGTGTGTGTGTGTTTGTATGTTGTGTATTATTACATTCAATATATCAGATTACTTAGGTGTATTGTTATCAAACTTAAAAGACCCAGCAAGCTGGGGAAACAATTGTTTGGATCTGCAAAACAGATAAATGGGGAATGTAAATATTGACTCTAATTTGGAACTGACCTTAAATTCATCAGTTTGCATCTACACATCAATTCAAGAATAGTACATATGTAACTTTAATGCACTATACATTATAAAACTATGATTTCCCAAGGCCTTGTGTCTTGTATAAATCTTCAGCAATATTACTGGAAGTTGAAACACTTCAAGTTTGCCATCTGAGAACCCAGGTGTGTACATTTCTGAAGATTCATGACAGCATTTGTAAGAAGGACCCTTAGGTATGAACAAGAAACCATTCCTTGGGTATTAGCTAACATCTGAAAATAAAGGGACCAACTGTCATTCTAAATGATGGGATCGTCTATGATAACATTTCCCCCGAGGTCACTCAAAAGCCACAAATCATGGAAGGTGAACATCTCTCTAGTAAATTCTTTGTGTCATAACTGAAATATGAGAGCTGAAAATCTTTGCCATTGCCAGGTGAGTGTAAAGAAAATAAGCGTTACCAACTCTCCTATCAGCTTGAAGACAATGGCCATTATCTGCTGTGACTGTTGCAGGTTTGCTACATTTTTTGTAACTTTGGTTACATGTTTTATATGTTTAGTGTCAAGCATGATCTTAAACTCCTAGGGCTACAGGAAATAACTCATGGAATGCCCTTTATGACTGTTACCCTTTATCATCCCATTCACTGTATTAACTTTATGAATGTGTGCTCCTTTATCTCCAGACACCTCACGTTATTTTCTAACAGATAAGGTCCTCTGAATTACCATACCACTCAATTATCAATGCAAGAAATTGACATTAGTATAGCTCTCGTATTAAATCTACAGCTTTTATTCACATTTGTGAATAGTCGGAATGATGTCCTTCACAGCAAAGTGATTCTTTTGCGAATTCATCATTAGAACTTGCATCACATGATACAACTAATTTCCATGTCTTTTTAATCTGGACCACTTCTTAAACCCTCCTTTGTGTTTCATGATCCTGGAGCTTTTAAAGCTTACAGCTCATTTGTTTTATAAAATGTCTTTCAGTTTGGCCTTGTCTGGTATTTTCTCATAATTAGATTCAGGATGTGCTTTTTTGGCAGAAACACGATGAAAATGATATTATGTCTTTCTCCTGGCAGAACGGGGGAGACATATGGCACCTAGTTATCCTATTATTAGTGATGTTAACTTTGGTCACTTGGATAAAATGCTCCAGACCAGGTTCTCTCCATCATAAAATCACTGTCATTTAGTGATTTATACACCTCTGGTTGGAGAGTCATTGTTACTGGGTAAATTTTCATCAGATATCATTGTTTCAACTACTATTTACCTTTTTAAAAAATTTTTTTGCTGGAATCAATTATTATGAGAGTGGTTGCCAAGTAATAATGTTAAAATTTCCTGTCTTGAATATACCTGGTACAGTTTTATGTTAAGAAAGAGCTGACCACAGCATTGAAGAAAAGTCCATGAAAGTAAGATGATAAGTCTTTTAAGAAGCCCAGAAATGTTTCTTTAAAAACCTGGAACATTCTGAACTTTAGTCAAGTTTTAGTTTTATATGCTAACAATCTTCTAAAGAAGGGAGAATTCCCCTAGAGCCCTTAATTTCCAGGGTCTTGGGATAAAAATCTAGTCTGGAGCATTTTGTTGTAACAGAACATAAGTAATTGCTCCAAGAAATTCTAAAGTCCCAACAGAGTGACAGGTACGTCAACTTGACGAGGCTATTAATAAACAGACCTGTGTCATTTTTTTTAAAAGAATGGAAATGAAGGTTGTGTGAGTGTGAATATACAAGATGAAACAGAAATGATATTTTATCAGCAGAGTTGAGAGAAATGCATCTGAATCTGTCTCCTTGCACCTAAAGTGCCAGGAGATAAAAAACAATGCCCTTTGGGAAGAGATTCCTTTGTAGTGTCGTACTTTTCCATTAGACAAAACTGTGGCAGGTTAAGAAAATCTATGGGAAATACTTCTAGGCAATTGAGTCTTTGCAGCATATAAAAAATATTGCTCCCATGTAAGATAAAGGGAGGAAGAAGTGGAGATTAGGAGTATGTTGAGCAGAAACTGCTCCAAACTAGTGTGAATTCTCTGGAAGAATCAAGAGAAAGGTCATCATTTACTCTAGAAAGTAACAAAGCAGATAATAAAGGTTCTAATAGTCTAGTCAAAATATAAAAGGATCTCAAAACCAAAAGTTACAGATGCTCCTAGCTCATGCACTGTTGCATGGGAAACTCAAGGTCAAATACACAAAAGGTTAGGAAATGCAAAACTGACCTTAGCCCGATTATATATGCAAAAAAGCTTGTCTCCAAGTCACATATACATGATATTGACAGTAGGCTGGAAACAAGGGATTCAACAGAAAATAAAGGCCATGCCCATGTCTGACATGGAATTCCATTTATTCCTCTATTGTTTTAAAGAAAAACATTTATATACAAGTTAAATCACAGAGTAAAACAGATGGAGAAGAATAAACTCTGTTAAATGAGAGAGGATCCAGTTTAGAGAAGCAGTTCTATGAATGGTTTTAATGTTGGAATTATCTAAAAAGGAAATGAAAATCTCTATAATAAAAAAATTCTAAAATTTACCACAAAATGTCGACATCATATGTGAGGTCCTAAGGAATTAAAATATAGCTCTAGCTACATGTGATAACATGGCTTTCCATCTGTTAAAATAGGCTGAATGACTCAGACCAGTTGATGAAATGTTTAAAACACAACACAAAGATTGAAGTTTGTTCCACAGAGCCAACATTAAAATGCCAAAGGTTACTAGGCCTTGTAATCTTAGTATCAAGTTGGTAGAGAAGAGTGGGTTCCTGGGGCTTCTTCATCATCTAGACTACCTGGGCAGTAAGCTCTCAGTTAAAGTGAGAAGACTTTTTGTCAAGGAACAAGATAGAGAGTACCCAAAGAATACATCTGATCTTCACATAGGAAATAAAATGTGGTCAGAAACAAAGCTATGGAGATACTGCAGAACTTCAGCCACTGCCTCAGTATGAGAGACAAGAGCGGAGGGTAAGGCAAAGAATGTACATGGAAATACGTATCTGGTAGCAACAACACTGTTGATAATACAGCAAGGGATATCACATGGAACAACTATAAAATAGTCAAAATACTTCTCAGTGGAATTCCAGAAAAGGAAGACAGGAAGAATGTGGTGTCTAAAAACTTACTGACCACAGTGAAAACTGCAGCTATCAACCCTAAAAAAGCCATCTTGAAACATCTCAGAGGCTATGTACAAAGGAATAGCATGAAGTAGAAAACAAGAAGAAACATTTTTAAAGTGATAATGAACAAAATAGCAATAGCATAGGAATTCCATATACTGAGAAAACACCCTTCAAAGATGAAATCAAAAGAAAATAATTCTAAAGAGAATAAAAAATAATTAAAGTTGTTTTTAACTGACCTTCAATTTAATAAATATTGGCTATAATTCTTCTAAAGAAAATGAGTATAGCCACAGAAAACCCTGGATCTGCTGGTGATATAGAAGAACACAGAAAGAGTAGGCCAAAGTTCACTACAAACATTGTGACCTGTTTAATGCATATATCCCTAGCCCTTGAATTAGTTACAAATGCGTTTTTATATCTAGTGACTCCAGCTTAACACATCTCATAGCATAAATGCCCTCATCCAGCTGCCTTTCACACTCATTCCTAGCCAGGCCCGGCAAAAATCCTTGGTCATTTAACAAATATGATGTATGCATCTGAGAAAGAGCTTGCAGGCAAGGACGTTTCCACTTGGACTTCTCTATGGAGTCTTGCTTTCTGTGTTTTGTTCTCTATTTTGTGGAGGAAAAAATTGAACAAGACAAATTAAAGGACAGGAGACAGAAGGCAAAATAGACAATGTTAGAGTTTTCAAGAAAGAAGAAAAACTATGAATGACCTTAGAGAATTCATTTGACAAGACAGGTTGGGCATTTCTTGACAACTCCAATTGATTAAACTGATAGTAGAAGAAAGCAAAAACCTTAAAGGATTAGTCAACTTATACATTGAATTATTGCTTATTCTCTAATCTCCACAGTAAAACAAATTTATTAAAGTCATCATACTTTCCAAATTTGTCATTATAACAAGATTAAACTATGTATCTTAATATGAATCCTATTAGTGGTCCCTTAATAGTAAGAGAGACAGTGCATGACTCAGGTCCAAGGGCATGAGGTTCACTGTGCACTGCTGAGAATCAAGATCTGATCAGACAAGATGAAGCTCTAACTAAAGTGATAAAAGCTAAGTTCATTTTCCTCTGCTGTTTTCAGCTACAAAACAGGATGTCAAGTCTTTTTATACACAATAGATAGAAATGTCAGAGGCAGCAGGTAACTAACACAGTCTGAAGGAAGACTTTTTACTCACACAGAAGGATGCTGGACTAAAAAGGAACCGGGTAAGTAAAAGTAGAGTTTCATTTAAAAATATTTTCTCATACCTGTGCATTGCCTTGCTTCTTTGACTAAATGAGAGCAAAAAATAAATTTCTTAAAAAATAAAACCTAGATTTGGTCAGTAAGAATGTAACTATTTTCTCTTTGGATCATTTTCAGTTTCTGTCTCTTCTTTCTTCCCGTCTTCTCTATTATTTTCTATCCTTCTGAGTAGCTACAAGTTTCCATTAGAAAAAAGGTATTGGGATGTCGGTCAATGAGAGTGTGCCTAAGGCAAGGCACAGGGGGACTCTGAGGAGTCTCACAGTCATAGAAGAGCTGTTTTATTGCCTACTTCTTTTCCTGTTAAAATATTCCCAAATGAGTTTTGGGACAATAAATTGCAAGAAGTATTTTAATTAATTAATCTTTGTTTGGATTTTTTTAAAAAAAATTATGTCTTTTGTTTTAAAAGCCCCAGGGCACTAGCAGATTGTTAAAAATAAAACTCATTAATTAAATATTCTAAACAACCAACGGTTACATTAATAAACGGAGAGAGGGAAATGAAGCTTTCAGGAAAACACAGTACCCAGTAGACTAACTACCCTGTGCATTAAGATCAAGATTAGAAATTCTCAGCTTGCTTAAAATTCAGCACCGGACACCTGCGCACATGCCAGGGAGGCTTCTGTAAAGATGTTAGATTTCTGAGCTATTTAGCAATTCTGGAAGTCCTAACTAAGCCACAGGCTCACATGCCGCTATTTTGACAGAGGTATGGAGACCCTGAATTAACCTTAGAAAGATATTCCTGCTTCTCCCTGACATGGGTAGATTTGACACCTTGAGGCTCACAGTGATCTGCTTTGTGAGCATTTCAGTGTTATAGACTTTTTCCAACAAGCTAAAGCAGGGTGTTTTCAGATACATCTCAAGTATCACAGCAGTGTTTGCTTTTGCGAGTAGTGAGTACAGTTCAGGATGAGATGAGTGTGTAAGAATACTATATGTTTATTGATGTTTTGGCTCTTGTTTGGGTCAACAAAAGGACAAGTGACACTTTGCCATGCTAACTTTAGACAGAAACTCACCTCAGCATTGTGCCTACTCAGTGTCTCTCCATGTCTTATCTAGTACTCAATAAAGAAAGAATGAAGAACGAAACAATGGTAATGAATACATATTTTTAATTTATTACACATCAGGAAACATGCTACTTTCCCTTTCTTTATTCAGTTCTTACAATACCTTTAAAATATGGTCTGCACATTCTTCTTTGTTCTTAATATTTATCGCATCTTTAATCATTTGCAGATCCGCGTGTACTTCCATGCGTGAGTATGTGCAGGGTCCCATGGATGCCATAAGAAGGTGTCAGATTCTTAGGACTGGAGTGACAGGGAGTTGTGAGCTTCCTCAAATGAGTGCTGGGAACTGACCTCTGGTCTTTTGAAACATCAGCACCCACTCTTTACTGCTGAAGCATCTCTCCTTCCCACACAAGTTCCTATCAATGAAACAAAACAAAGCTCTGCAATGTATTCTCACTTTGCAACATCAGCATAGGTGATAAATAAACTGTGTGCTGGGAAATTTAGATTACTTACTGGGAGATTTTATATCCTAAGCCAAATATTTAAATGAATCATTTTTCTCCCCTCATCTATTATATGTCATTATATGTGATTTCAGACAATTAAGTTCTACACATCACTGAATCTCTCTTGGAATATCATAAGAATTATTCAAACAACCGACCCCACTTTTTATTAAAATGATTTCATCCTCTGATGATAGCCTATGTTCCTGGAGAGAAATCCATCTATATTTCTACTAGTAGTCGCTATCAGCAGCAGACATATCTTTTATCTCTTTCAATATATTGGCACATAAATTATATATGTATATGTGCACATGTATGTATATGTAGACATATACATGTATGTATGTACATATGTATGTATAAAGTTGCCAAAATCAAACAATACAAATTGGCCAATGGTCCAATATTTATTTTGCTTCAGAATTTTGGTTACTTTTAGCAATGAGATACGTATAGTTTGACATCTAGACAGGCTTTCACAGAACATGTGCAGCCTGGGTTTTTTTCAGTGATCAAAAATGCTTGGCATTTGGCTCTATAATTCAGACTATGTTTGTAAGCCAGATCAAGAAAAAGCTGTACATAAAAATACAATACCCTACTTTATTAAACCTGAAGCCAAAAATCAGACTTTCAGTTTTTTAACATTGAAATTGTTACTTAATTTTTATTATTTCAACATACAATTTGCCAAATAAGACCAGCCTTAATCTGTCTAATGATATAATATACATTTGATAAAGCATATATTTAATAAAAGCAAATGCATAATGTGTATTAATGCCTGTAGAAACCTGATCAGGGTGCTGGATCCCTTGGAACTGGGGGTCCAGTTGGGAGGTGGGAATCCCCTGCAAGAGCAGCCAATGACGTAGCTGCTAAGCCACAATCTAGATCCCAGTGTTTTTAAACTAATAAGAACTTATTTTATTTGAGACTTTTTTTCACAAAACACAGGCTGGCATCTAACTTGCTGTGTAGCAAACTCTTGATTTTTCTGCCTCTACCTTCCCACTGCTAAGATTACCGGCCATGTGCCACTGTATCCCACTTAAAAGACCTTTCCCCAGCTTACTTAATGGATACCGACACATCATAAATATGAAAAAGACAATGAGTTACCCACTAACCTGCAAAGCTAATGGTAAATATTAATAATAATTTGGTGAGAGGTTTTGTTTATAAATCTTGTTTTCTCTGTGTAAGGTTAATTTTGGAAATGATTCTGGATGTTTTCCTTTGTCCATATTTTCCATGAGTCTTTGCATGTGCATTTAGCAATCTGTCACAGTATAACTGATAACCTCAAAACTCAGTGTCATGAACAATTACGAATGCTTTCTCAAAATCTCCGTAGTCAAGAATCCTTACCAGGAGTCTGTATGACTGCATCTCTCGTGAGGCTGCAGCTGACACTAGAGCCAAGACTGCAGTCATTTGGCAACTTTCTCAGGCAAGAAGATCTGTTCCCAGGATGGCCGACTGACAGGGCCATTGGCAGGAAATTTCACTTCCTCACTAGCAGTTGGCAGGAGGTCTCCATTCCTCCCTGTGTGGGCCTCTAAGGCTGCTCAAGAGTCCTCATGGCAAGACATCTGGTTTCCAGGCTTCCATCAGAGAATATCAAAAGAGAAAGAGTGAGAGACAGAGAGAGACTGGAAGTCACCATTGCCAGCAGGACACAACCCAGAAGTCAGACTTTGTCATTAGAACCTCATCCTTCTGGTTACAAACCTTGCCCATCTTCTGCATGGTACCAGGCTACACAATAGTTAACTCTCCTGAGTCACAGATAGTAGTTGGCCACCTAAGAGATTGGCTACCATGCATTTCTTAGCATTTAAAACATAATTTAATATGCTGGTAGTAAGGGCTGTTTTATGTTTTCCAGGAAATGGCTTCTTCACCCATAACTAGAATCTCAAAAGGTGAATGCATGTGACATTCATTGTTGAAGACAACCCCAGATCCTGCCAATACATCCTTCTCCCTAAAGCACCCAGAAACTTCTTTTTCATGACTGGTCCTACTCTCTGCACTCTAATTCCTCTTATGATTTTCTAGAACCTCGGCTTTATTCTCCAAGCACATTGCTGCAGAGGGCCACCAAAGAGGAGATGTGTTCTTGTCCTTATGTTAACACACCCTTGGTCAGTACTTAGGAGACAGACAGACAGACAGACACACACACACACACACACACACACAGAGAGAGAGAGAGAGAGAGAGAGAGAGAGAGAGAGAGAGAGAGAGGCAGAGACACTTTGTCTGATATCACTTTCTTCCCCCTTCTAACCTTATCAAAAACAATGAAATAAATTAAAAAGGAGGGATGTCTATTTGTATAATAAACAAACATCTGTGTGTAGGTGTCTCATTGATGTATTTGGTAAAATTATAAATAATATCCAAATATTACATGTCAACATGAATTGGCACTTGTTCTTAGAAAAGAGAAAATAACATCACTCTGCTACTTTTAAATCTTGGAGGATAACTAACTTGAGGGATGGGGAAGAGATGGTGTATAGAGATGGTAGTGAGGACTGAGTTTCCTTTAATTCATGCCCCATCATTTGCTTCACAGCACACTTACTGAGCAACCATGATGCACAAGGAATCAGAAACAGACATCGTGATATCTGGTGTCAATCTATCAACTTTGATCCCATTCACAACCTTACATAGATCCAAAAAAAACCATGAATATTTGTGTTTACACTTACAGGGAGATCGAATGGGATGGAAATGGGCCCCATTATGAATTATAACTGTGAATTTCAGAAAAGTGCCTGGTTAGAGACAGGGTTTTATTCAGCATCTGTATAGAGTCCTGAATCCTTAAGTCAGTGGCTTGGTAAAGTCAATGTTTGAGTTCCTAAGTTATCATTTCTATTGATTTTTCTTAAGCTTCTAATCTGGACTCTGCTCTTAAATGTCAATGTATTATGTGCTAATTTGCTGCTGTGACAAAGCATCATGACAAAAAGAAACTTAGAGAAGAAAGAGTTGATTTGAGATCCCTGTTCCAGTGGGATAGCTTGTGATGATGGGTGAGTCATGGCATAGTGGGGGGATCAGGAAGCAGAGAGGTCACACGAGTCTGGGTTGCAAATCCTCAAAGCCCATCCCTGATGATGTACCTCTTACAAGAGGCTCTGCTGCCTATAGTTTTATAACCTCCTCAAGTAGCCACACTTGCTGGGGACCAAGTGTTCAATTTAATAAGCCTATGGGGAACATTTTCCATTTATACTACCACACATGATATCAGACGGATGCCAGCAGAGATTATAGGGACCATAAAAGAGGTGTCACATGGAGAATCACAAAGAATCCAGGAGGCATGGGTCATTGAGAAAGTAGTTGCAAATTATGAATCTTGCAGATGAGCATTCTTCATGGTTTTTTATATCTGATTGTTTTTTATTCTTTACTCTTTTTTATAGTCCAGTCATTATTTGTCTCCCTGTCTCCCCTCTCACTGTTCCTCCTCCCAGTCCTCCTCCCCTTGTCTCTAAGAGGATGTCTACACCCCCCCCACACACACATCCCACCCCATTAGACCTCTCCACTCTCTGAGGCTTCAAGTCTCTTGAGGGTTAAATGTATCTTCTCTGAGTCCAGATCTGGCATTCCTCTGCTGTATGTGTATCAGGGGCCTCATATCAGCTGGTGTATGCTGCCTGGTTGGTGGCTCAGTGTCTGAGAAATCTTGGGGGTCTCGGATAGCTGAGACTGCTGGTCTTCCAATAGGGTCACCTTTCTCCTTAGCTTCTTTCAACTTTTCCCTAATTCAACCACAGGAATTCCTGGCTTCTGTCCATTAGGTGGGTATAAGTATCTGAATCTGACTCCTTCAACTGCTTCTTGGGCCTCTCCGAGGGCAGCCATGTTAGGCTCCTGTCTGTAAGCCCACCATAGCATCAGTAATAGCGTCAGGTCTTAGAGCCTCCCCTTGAGCTGGATCCCATTTTGGGCCTGTCACTGAACTTCCTCTCCCTTAGCCTCTTCTCCATTTTTTGTCCCTGCAGTTCTTTTAAACAGAAACAATTCTGAGTCAGAGTTTTTGACTGTGGGATGGCAACCCCATCCCTTCACTTGATGTCCTGCCTTTCTAATGGAGGTAGACTCTACAAGTTCCCTCTCCCCACTGTAGGACGTTTCTTCTAAGAAATCTCCCTTTGAGTTCCAAGAGACTCTCACCTCCCAGGTCCCTGGTACATTATAGAGGGTCACCTTATCTCCTACCTCCTGTCGCCTGTTTCCATTCTTTCTCCTGGCTCTCAGGGCTTCAGTCCTGCCCAACCCCACCACTCCAATATCTGATACTCTAAATCCTGCTACAATTACTTTACACACACAATGTCATTTAATATGCCAAAGCTCCATGATTTTTAAACTCCCATTTCACAGATAGAAAACCTGATGTATAAAGACATTAAGTTGTCCATCATCAACAAGCCTAGCAAAGACTATGTTCAAGCTTCAAAAGATTGAGTAATCTGAATCCTGGCTAAAGGTCCTGAAGTTTTCTTAAATACTACATCCGAAGGACAGAGAACAGAAGGAACATTCAGAGTTCATGCAACCTAGTTCTTAAGCTGAGAGGCAAACTCTTCATGATGAGCAAATGTTAAATGTCTTACAATCAAACCCACTGGGGCAGTGCATATACACAGTCCAGAACTAATGAGGCCAAGGCCAGAAGATGGCAAATCCCAGCCCATCCTGAGATAAAACAGAGAAGGCTAGTTGTATGCTAGCTTGGACTACACGATGAAATGGTTTCAAACACTATAACTAAGCGTCCTTCCATGTTTAGGAGTACAAGCTTAAGCACTACTCGGAGGGGGGATTAAACATTTCCAGCCAAAACTGTTGCACAATGACTTGTGTAATGTACATGCTCTGGACTGCCCAGCCCATAACCCTTCCCACCTACACACTCTGAAACAGAGCAACACCACAGCATTTTCTCCAAAATGAAATAAACCAAAAATAGTTCACTTTTAAATGCTGCATCCTTCTGCATGAAGTCACCGACTTAAGCATGAATGACTTTTTGTTTTTGTCCCAGCACCCTGAGGAAACCCTAGTACTAGACAGTACTTGGATTTGTCTTCCCCAAGACTCTGAATGTGCAAATGAGGGCAAATATACAGATCATTACATTTAAGAGAAGACAGATCTCTTATCAGTGTCAAAAAGGAAGCTAAAAACTCATAAAAATGCTAATCATTATATCTATCCCAAATGCCCTAGTTCAGTACAAAGTTTCTTTTTTGATAACTCCATGTAGGGCTCTCCTCCCTCTCTTCGTAATCTCCATTTCTCAGTGTGAACTTGGAGCAAATAACATAAATCTATAAAAAGATACCAGGCATTCTCTTCCAAATATAATGCTTAGATAATAATGTGATTGTTGAGCCACATAGCATGCTCTGCTCATTAGCAGTGAACTCAGATGTGAATGTGCCTCTGTCGGGCTCCTCGCTGGCCCAGTGTCTGCTTTCCAGCTGCAGTGCCTGAAGCCTGCTGGCCATGTGCTGCAGAGCGGAGTCCAGTCTGTGTGCCCCATTAGCTTCCATTCTTCACTTCCAATAGCATTCTTTGCAGCAATTTCTTAATCCAGGCAGAGAGAATTATTTTTTTTTAACTATGTGGCTGTGGGCACTCCTATAGTTGTCAGCCTATATCACAAGGCTGTGATAATCATTGAGCTGTCTTGAGCCTTGTGATACACACACACACACTAGTTGTACACTTTTTTGAGCAAAGTTCATTTCTTTTTTGTTTTGTTTTTGTTTTGTTTTGTTTTGTTTTGTTTTGTTTTGTTTTGTTTTGTTTTTCGAGACAGGGTTTCTCTGTGTAGCCCTGGCTGTCCTGGAACTCACTCTGTAGACCAGGCTGGCCTCGAACTCAGAAATCCACCTGCCTCTGCCTCCCAAGTGCTGGGATTAAAGGCGTGCACCACCACCGCCCAGCCAAAGTTCATTTCCTATTTGAAAACACTAATATAATTAATGGCATATAATTCTAAAGCAATGGAACACCATAAGATGGTGATTTTGTTGACCCAGTAACCATAAGCTTTTCCCTTATATATTGTTATATTCTAAGAGACACATAAAATTAAGAAATCTATAGTTAATGTTTGGAAGCCCAACTTTCTATCTGTGACATCTAAGGTCAAAAATGATGAAATCAATGTTCAGTCTAGCTGATTAATAAGTCACCCAGAAAATAAAAAGCTTTTTTTTAAATAGAAGTTTGATCTGATTTTATCTAGAAATGGTAATAACAAAATAATCAGTCTAGTAGACTTTTAAAATTATGAGAAGGTAGTGATTTTATTTTTGTTGCAAAATTTGAGTAGAGATTTCTGTTGTCTTGTATTATATTTAAAATGCTTAGTTAGACTTTGTTGTATTTTTGTTTTAGAAAGAACATTCTACAAAATACCTTAAACTGTGTTTCATACGGTTATACTTTATGGTACCAAATGATCATTGTGACCAGAATAAAGATATGATTTCACTTGAATAAAGCCTTCTCAATGTGTAGAACTTGTTCTCTTTTTTCTTTCCTTTCATTCCCCTCATTGTTGTCGTTGTCATTGTCTTCTTCTTCTTCTTCTTCTTGTTCTTCTTCTTCTTCTTGTTCTTCTTCTTCTTGTTGTTGTTGTTGTTGTTGTTGTTGTTGTTCTTCTTCTTCTTCTTCTTCTTCTTCTTCTTCTTCTTCTTGTTCTTCTTCTTCTTCTTCTTCTTCCTCCTCCTCCTCCTCTTCCTCCTCCTCCTCCTCTTCCTCTTCCTCCTCCTCCTCTTCTTCTTCTTCCTCCTCCTCCTCATCTTCCTCATCCTCCTCCTCCTCTTCCTCTTCTTCCTCCTCCTCTTCCTCTTCATCCTCTTCCTCCTCCTCTTTCTTCTCCTTTTCTTCCTCTTCCTCCTCCTCCTCTTCTTCCTCCTCCTCTTTCTTCTCCTTTTCTTCCTCCTTCTCTTCCTTCTCCTCCTCCTTCTTCTTCCTCTTCTTCTTCTTCTTCTTCCTCTTCTACTTCTTCTTTGACTCTAAATCAGATAACCATGTAGATCAGGAAATATTAACAGATATATCTTAATCAAGTCTGTTCCAAAAGAAATTTATTTAATTTAAATTTCTAGATATTAGAACTAACCTCCCCTCCCAGAGTTAAATATAGCAAGGACATTATCTACAACTAGACTCCATTAACAGTGATATTAGAGATTGATATGATCAGTATAGCATTGTGCACACATGGATTCCTTCTATTCTTTCATCATGTCTGTGCCTTTCTTGTTTTAATGGGACAGATGAGTTTGATATCCTGCATGTATCTACTCTTTATCCTTAAAGATTTGGTTCACTTCATTCCTGGAGCTGTACAGTGTGGAGTAGATTTCTTTGTCATTGACCTAATCTTATGTGTTGGGGACACAGCTATAGGTATAAAAGACAGAGAATGCTTAGATGTATTTTAATCTGAACATGTATTAAAACTGCATGTGTTTGGTGTTCTTATGCTGAGATGAGGCTGGTCTCACTTTCAAAAGTTATTCAGATGTCAGATCAGCTAACAGAATTCTTCAGTGTCACCAGACCTTCCCGGAAGCTGATCCTATACTTACTCAAGAGTTGCCAAATGAAGCATGTTGATCACATACTCAGGAGATGCCTCCAAGTAGAACCAGCCTGGTAAGCTAAAGCCTCCGGACTCAAAAAGATGTGAAACAATATAATTATTTTAAGACAACTGAGTTTTGATATAATCTGCTAGTCATTAATAGTTAGCTGCATGAATACTGGAGCTATGAATGTTATTAATATTAATTCAATCATGAATATTTACAATAAATCTATATATAAATTATTTATAATTTATAATATATCATATGTAATATATAAATCAATATATTATATATAAATTACACATATTTTATATATATTATATAAACTTATAATAACATATTGATTAAATATGAATGTTAATTTTAAAAAACTGGAATTAAAGAAAAGAGTATTGTTTCTTCACTATTAACTGCATGTTAAAAATAAGAGGGGCAAGTCACCAGTCAAATTCCTGGAGTTGTGTTTCTGATAGTCCCTTACTTCATGATCGTTTACTGTGCTGTTCCTTGCCTCTGTGTGCCAAGGATGCACCATTGTTCAATTCTATATTGTGGTGTTCAGTTAAATCACTTCTGGAGCAGGTTAGAAATACGAAGTTTCCGCTCATATTTCAATCTTTCTTTCCAAATGTTTTCATGCCCCACCCCTTAGAAAATGCTAGTGTGATGTGAAGAATTGCTTTACTTAGCATCCACACAGAAACTTCTGGCTAAGAGACATGCATGTGAATATGGCAATGATTCTTTGGTCCATGGCAGCTTTCATGAGTCCATACTGAAGCTCCAATAGCCACTTCTAGCACAATATCAAGAGGCTTTGTACCAGAGGAAACACTATTATATGGACTCTGAACTCCCCCCAGAAACTATGTGCTATAATGGATATTGCTTTAAGCTTCTGAATTTCTGATATGTTATTAAAGAGAAACAGATAACTCATAGGCTTACATTGGCTCTATAAAGCAAGGATGATATCAAGGATATGGAAGAAGGTTTGATTCCTTGGGCATGGAAGCTGCAGAGACAGTATTTTGTCATTATAGATAAATATCCTAAGTTCAGGGTGATAGTAGGTCCCATAAAGTCAGAGGTCATAGCTCTGGCTGTATGTCCCACAGTAGAACAAAAACACACTAGTTGCTAAATTTTTCCTCATATAAATGTGTACTAGTTTCACTTCTGTTGCTATGATAAAATACTCTGACAAAAGCCAACAGATGCAAAAGAACTTGTTTTAGTCCACAATTCCAAATTACAGGCCATCATTGCAGGGAAGTCAAGGCAGCTGGGCATGTTACATCTATAATCAAGAGCAGATAAAAATAAAAGATACCCTCTTAGCTAGCTTTCTCCACTGTCTCCCAAGAGAAAGGTGCCGACAGTGGGCTGTGTGTTCTTTCCTTACTTGGTGTAACAGAGACAATCTTTCATAGATGTGGCCACTGGCAATCCCCTCAATGATGTCTCCTCCAGATGATTCTAGATTCTGTCAAGTTGATAATGAAAATTAATCATCAAAATATAGCAATTTTGTCTAATGACAACCACTTTGTGCAGGAATTTCTTATTCTGTTCTTAAGTATAAAAGAAGCAAGACTCTAGCCCTCAACAGTTTTGAAGTCATAAAATTATCAAGTGGGTGATCTGAAAATTTGAACTCAATTCTCTTCTATCTTAAAGAATATGTTCTTCTACTCATTGAGCCTCTGATCATTGTTAGTGTTTTCTAAGCCACCATATATTCCTTCCTGTTTATAGCTCTCTTTCTTTCTCAGACAACAGCAATATACTCTTATAATCCAAAAACCTACTGCCAGGTAGGTATTATTTCTACAAATAAATAAATGGAAAGAGCCTTTTTTGAGTGCAAATATTAATGTGGGGAAAGGAATGATTTTAAGAATTCATCTCTTTCCTCAGACTGTCCCCAAAGAATACCTCCCAGCTACATACTTATTTTTATTTCTTCAAATAAAAGACTCTCAAGCTGCTGTTAACAGGTTTATCAGGAGGATACTTCCTTTTCTAAATCATCTACTCCACTCCTCCCTCCCATTAGCCAGAATAATGAAACATGGCCCGTGTGCCCTCTTTTTGAAGATAAATTTGAAAGAAGAAGAAGAAGAAGAAGAAAAAGAAGAAGAAGAAAGCTGAGCTTGTAAATGGATCTGGGACTGCTTAGACGAGATGCTGTAACAGAGTCATGCCCTCTCCTCTCTGCTTCAGGGAGATGTTCCATACTCCAGGAGACTGATAATCAACATTGAATTAGACAATGAGAGTAAGATCGAGACTTCCTGATGGATACAGGTGTGGTTTGTTGGCGTGGGAACTTCTGGAGAGATGTGGAGTTTAATAAACTGGGTCATCTTAAGGGACAGAGATTAAGCATGTCTCCTATCTCATTAAATTTTTCTGAAATCTCTACCTCTATTGGAAGCAGATATTTGGCAGAGAACTACACATGCTTAAGTTAAAAGAGATGTGAGGATAAAGAGATCCCCTGTATTAAGTTTATGAGAGACTGCTTCAGATTCTTCTCAAAGTGCAGATATTACTTCATGATGGAACACATAGACACACATGCATTTCTCATTCTTCTCCCTTTTCCCCTCTGAAATTGGGAAATACTTGGCTCTATTCTCTCAATGTATACAAAGAAGAGACCCTCACAAATTACCAACACCTGGAATTCATTCTCTCTTGGCTATGATCAAATAGGAATCTTTACTCTGAATAGTGAAATAGATCAGGCCTCTCCTGCTGGACTCCAATATTTACTTGGTATTAACCTATTTTCCTTAATTTCAATGTCTAGGAATTAGATACTTAGAATATCAAGACAGTTTTTCCTCTAAAGCAAAAGTGGCCTGTTTTTCATTTGTTTCCTTTCTGTAGTAGATACTGAGTTCCTATAGCCTTGAACTTTAACACTGACAGAGGCTCCTGGAATGATAGCTGAAGCCAATGATAGTCAATGGTCTGAGAATGCACTGGAGCAATATTCCTGTGGCTAGCCTTCCTCATAATCATTATAAATCTCTTGTTTATGGTTTAACATAATGTTCAATGTCATTAAAACTTTCTTAGCTGTTAACAAATGAAACTTGCCACCTTACTTTTGATTCTGGTCCAAAACTCACCAAAATAATTTTTTATGAGTCAGTATTTACTTAGGTTTGCTGAAAAAAATTAACACCACTGAAAGTAATCAAAACATATAATTGACTCAAAAGTCAAGCATCCTGATATCTCAAGGTAACATACTTGGGGAAATTCATGGGGAAATGAAATCTCACCCCATGTGAGAAAATGAAAATTAGTTCACGGACTTGGGACAGTTAGGGAGTATGGCAGATATGACTGCTGAGGTCACTTGGCATGACATACAAATAAAAATGATGACAGCAGCAGCTTAGGGTGGGGATGATAACGCTGCTGTAATGTTACTATTAATAACTCATACACAAGTTAATCTCTCATCACTAAACTTTCCTGTAAATTTTCCATGACATTTTGCCTGCTTCTCAACATCCCTAAAATGATAACTGCTCATTTTCAGAAGCAGCTAGGCCAATAAGGTCTGACAAAGATATAGAACCCAGAAGTGCATATTTCCAACAAGGTTTAAGCCTTAACTGCAAACCTACAAGTGCCCTCCACTTTCATCATCCAAACCGGGTAAATGCTCTTCTCTTTGTGGGAACTGTCATGATATGATTAAAAATCAGTATTATCTATGGTACTACTATAAAGACAAAGTTTATCTTTTTCTATTGTGCATTAATATAAATTCAAACTCTTTGCTTATGCCATGGTATTCTCAGGCCCCATGTCTGAATCTACTCCAATGACTATAAGCTACTATGTGTGTTAGTCATCCTGTAATCCAATGAAGAGAGGGTCTTTAGCATGCGAACATATTAATCAACTTTGTCATTCTGAAGCAGTTATACAACTTCGTTGTAGAAATCAGTGTAAACCGTTTTAAAGCAAAGAACAAAACCAGCAAACATATAGGAAGGAGCCAGGATATAACTTATTAGTAAAATACTTGTTTAGCATGTAAAAAGCCCTGGGTCTCCTGCTACTACCCTAGAATTGGGATGCAGAACCCCAGCAGGCAGGAAGTTGAGATCCGGTTGTCAGAAGTTTAATGCTATCCATGGTTATGTAGACGTTAGAAACTAGCCTGGGATACAGAGGTTCTGTCTCAGTACAAAACAATACTACAAAAGGAAACTGGCTAAGTGATTGTTCTGTATCTGAAAGGTCTATGAACAATATAACTTACATAAAAGGATATATTACATTAGGGGCTTGCTTACAGTTTCAGAGGACTAGTCTGCTATCATCATGGTAGGAACATGGCAGCAGGTATGAGAGAGACAGAGAGAGAGAGAGAGAGAGAGAGAGAGAGAGAGAGAGAGAGAGAGAGAGAGAGGTGTGCCTTTTGAAATCCCAAACTCTACCCCCAGTAACACACTTTTTACAATAATAAATCCACACCTATTCCAAAGAGAACAGACCTCTTAATCCTTATAATTCTTTCAAACAGTTCTAACCACTGTGCCTAAGCATTCGAATATAGGAGCCTAAGGGGCCATTATTATTCAAGCCACCACACAAATAAAAACTGTCTAGGAGAAACTGGGAACTGTCTTATTCCTGCTGTAAGACTTTATGACCCAAATCTCTGCAACTTTAGTCAAGTTGAACATATTATGTACACATAAGTTTGGTCACTAAGAAATAGTATGTAGGTATATGACAGACATATATAGGCAATAGTTATATGGTATTTCTCATAGTCCAGGTACTATACTAAGTACTCTACCATCACTAAATAACCTGCTGAGGGTAAAGGAAAGAATACATATGAGCGTTATAAATGGACACTGAGAGATAGAGTGGTCAAACCTCCCCCAGATCATATTGACCATCAATAGAGAACACAACTGTATCCTCGAGTCTGTATACAGACTCACTATGTTTTGCTTGGGAACAAAGCAGCCACTGAACATTTCAGTCTGCTTTTCTGCTTCCCAGTTTCTTGGTTAGAAGATGGCTGACAGTCATTTCCTGTCGTCACTCAGAAAGCTCAGAAGAAACATTTTCTTCATTATAATACACTTTCCAAAAGTCTCTTTATTTAAATCTCTTTATTTCACTGTTGTTTTAGGAAATTATTCTGGGGTTCAGTCAGAGAAAATTTAGAAAAGATTTTAAGAGGCGTGTGTGTGTGTGTGTGTGTGTGTGTATGTGTGTGTATGTGTGTGTATATCAGAATTTACTAAGTACTATGTAAAATAATAAACAACAGACAAATCACAAAGAAGTTGAGAGCCCAGTATTATTCAGTCCCAGAGGCTGAAGGCCTCAACAATAAGAGCAGTTCCACAGTAGCGTCTCTCACTGGAGCCGCACAACTAGTTCTTACTTACTCCACCAGGCTGCTACCTCAGTAGTCCCAACCTTACACCAGAAGCAATAAAACTCCCTGCTTTTAATTCCTGCCCTGACTTCCTTTAGTAATAACCATAGAGTTGTAAGAGGAAATAAACATTTTCTTCCCCAAGTCGCTTTAGGGAATGACATTTTATCACAGGAATAGAAACCCTAAACCAGACACCTGAAGGAGTTTGGCTCTAGATTGAGGCTAAACAGATTTGATTGTATTTTCAGTGTGTCCTCGTTGTTTGGAAGGTGAGCAAAGGTTCATTAAGCATTAGATTCATTTGCTTGGCTATGGGTGTGTTTATGATTCTCCAGCGGGAGAGTTCATTGTTTAGTGAGCATGTTCTTTGTGTCCCTAAATCAATGTGCCTCTCTGGCAGAAGCCAATGATTTACCTGCTGTCCTTAATGCACTAAAGGTCAGTAAGCATCGCATGAAGTCGTCTCCCAGAGAGAAAATACTTCCTCCACAAAGTCACATGAGGAGCAGAACTTGTAAGAACTTCCTTCCATTTCATACAGTATCTGGCATCCTCTGCAGATCCATAGGAGGCCTTATTTACAGGAAGGATGTGGCTGGTGCTGTATTTCCAAGTGACTCATGGACTCCATCTAGCTTTAGACGCAGATAGCTTGTAAGGCTGGAAACACAGGTTTCAAAACCAATCTAGAACACAGAAGAAGAGAATTTCTATTCTCTATTTCTATAAATATTTAAGAAACATTGTATTTTAGTTGAATAGATATTTTAGAAATATTGCCCCTCTGGTCTGGTCTCTTACAGGTAAGAGATTTTGTACTGCATAAGCTTGCTTCACTTTTTCATAATGTTGTGGTGGCTGGAGTCTCAATAGTATGGATAACACACTAATTTCCATTGCATTTATACACAGAATCTGTGTGTCTCTCAAGCTGGTTCTTTGAATCACAGCTACAATAAAACACTTTGAGGACAGTTTTCCTCAGTGAATTTACTCTCTGGTCACTGATCACTACTGAGCTTTAAAACTTCATACTTGAATTTCTTGCCTCTCTTTAACTTGAAGAATTTGATTATTATGTTTGATTTTCAAGGAGAGATTTTCATTCCTACTCAGTACCCCAGAGCACCAGAGAACAGATTCCGGGAGATGGTGAATAGGATTCTGTTCATCATTATGTTGGCATTTAGAAGTCAGAGCCTTGTGTCTTTCCTTTAATACTGTGCATGCAAATTCTACCATTTCCTGCCACGGGGAAGACAGCTGAAATGATTTCTTCGCATTTAACCTGGCTTCTTGGGGTTCCCAGGTCCAAAGCTCAGCCTAATAAGGCAGTAATTAACTTTACATCAGCCTCCTTCCTGCACTCCAAAAGGCAGTCAGCAGGTTCTATTGATTTTTTTTCTGTGCCACGTTTGGAGGGCTTTATTCTTTATAAAACTTTTTTTTTGATTCATAAAGGTGCCAGAATTTTCTTTCTCTTCTATCAGACCTTATTTTTTCCCAAATGATGTTCAGAAGAGTGCTAATCATAACTGGCCACAGTTTCTGAGGACTTGCCAACATTTTTTAGGAGGAATGTGATCGTCTAGGCTAGAATCACTTCCACGTGTCTGAGGCTGAAACTGAAGGGAATATGTGCCAACCCCCATGCCTTATCTTAATATCCAGTGAGCCTGGGAGGCTGGAGACAAATTTGCTTTAGATGCAGGCACTATGATACATCAGAGCAATTTCTCAGCCCCTTCATCACACTCACTCAGAGTCATCATATGGAGAGCCAGGCCAGCTGTTTGAGGCTCCACACAGAACAGATTTTGAAGAAGCTCGATCTTTGACATCAGGATATCCCAAGAGCAACTGGGGACTTGTAGGCAGTTCATTGACAGGTAATACTGTTAATCCTAGAACCATATTATTAATTTTTTAAAGTTCAATTTTCTGGGTTCTAGTCTGATGTTGAAGGAAAAAGATGGAAATGTTATTTATTTGTTTAATCTATCAGATATACCCCCATATGCTCTCAGCACCTAGCTCCCATTACAGGAGAACACTTGTCTTCCTTGTGTGTTCTGACAGCAGGGAATATAGTCATCATTCAATGCTCCCTTTTCAGGATGTACATGAAAAAGACTAAACAACAATGAAAATATAATGACATACTCTGCAAAAAAAAAATGTTGTCTGAAACACAACAAATTTTGTCAGGGTCTTATCCCACACCTCTATTAATAATAAGAAGAATTGTGATTTTTGTCAGATCACTCATAATCTTTCATCTTAATTCTTCAAAAAAGAACTGAGTGTGTCAAAGTTGGCACATGGTAGCTTTACCAAAACAATTCCATTTAAATTTTTTCACCATTGATTGCCATGCTGATATCACAGGCTCTTTAGGATTTACTGACTTGCAAAATGCCTCTTTAGCCCTGCATGAGGCTGTTTAAACACATAAACAACAACAGCAACAAAACTCTAAAAAATAAAAACAAAACAAAAAACTAATTTTTCAAAATCGATCATAAACTCATTTGGGAGTTAATGTCTGATGTGAATTAGCACCTTTGCATGGTTCCTCCTTTGCCATATGGATTGTGTGCATGCTTTTCATGTGATAGGTGGGATCAGAACTGCTGTTGCAAGAAATACCCTTCGGGACTAAAGAAACACAAGGAAGAAAGATAGTTGTGCTAAAATAAAATTACTGCCAAGGTGATAGTTTCTGGGAAGTGGGTATGGCTGGAATTCCCCTAGGAGGAGGCATTAGTGTTGGTCCTGGTACTGATGACTGCTGTTAAATACTTTTCTTCCCTTTGTCAAACATCACAAAGAAGGTCTTTCTTTGCCAGAAAATATACAAGTTTAAATATATATATATATATATATATATATATATAATATATATATATATACATATATATACACATATATATACACACACATATGTATTTGTATATATACACATACATACATATATGTAGATACATATATATCTACATATATATGTATGTAGATATATATATAAACTATATAATATATTTGTATATGGAATGCAATATGAGGCAAAGCAGAACAAAAATTACAGCTAGAGAACAGGGTTACTTAGAGAGTGAAGTGTAGAGGTTGAGATTAGAATGGAAAATGGGCTATACCTAGTTACTCTTCTATTGGTGTGATAAAATGCTTGGACAAAAAGCAAGATGGGAAGAAAAGTTTTATTTGGGCTTCTAGCTCCAAAGTGGTATATACTGGCATGTACAACAAGGGCTGGCAGCATGAGCTTGATATGAACTTGAATTCAGGAAGCAGAGCAATCACACATGATCCACATACTGGAAGCAGGGTGAGAGAGGACAGGAAGTGAGACCAGACTCTAAAACCTCACCTGGCCCCAGCCCCCAGTAACATCCATCAACAAGGCTCCACCTACTAAAGGTTCATAATTTTCAAAAACAGCGGTACTAGCTGGAGACCAAATCTCCAAACACTCATTGAAGCCATGAAGAACATTTCATATTTAAACTACAATGGGGGCTAAATGAATGAAAAAAAAAAAACACTTTCATAAGCTGGAAACATAAAAGCATAGGCAAAGTTTTAACTTTGTCTCATTTGCATGGTTGGTTCTGTATGTCTTCTATAAGGTGCCGTTTATTTGGAGTTAACTCTGGTTTAGCCATGGAACTGCACACTACTAAGTTTACAAGATGTTTATATTTATATCAAAGATGATTTGGTTTTCTTTTTAGTTGACAATTCTATCATACAAAGCAAGCACTCAGTCATACTGTATTACCATATTCTTTATGGCATTCTTTCGAAGAAATTGTATACCTAAACCAAATTTTCCTCCTTCCTTCCTTCCTTCCTTCCTTCCTTCCTTCCTTCCTTCCTTCCTTCCTTCCTTCTTCCTTCCCTCCCTTCCTTTCTCCATCCCTTCCTCCCTCCTTTTCTTCCGTCCTCCCTCCAACCTTCTCACCCACTCTCCCTTCTTCCCCGTTCCATCTTGCCTGCCTTCCTTCCCTTCTCCCTTCTACCATCTCTCCCTAGCTCACTTCCTCCTTCTCTCTTTCCCTCCCTTCTTCACTTCCTTCATTTCTCCCTTCTTCTCTCTCTCCCTAGCTCCCTCACTCTCATTGTTCCTCCATCCCTCTGTCCTTCCCTCCTTATTACATCTCACCTTTCTTACTTTCTTCCCCTGCTTGGTCTTCACCTTTCTTTCTCTCTTTTTAAGAATTGATTTATTTTTTTTGAAAATTTCATACATTCATATGATATATTATGGTCACATTTACCCTCCTATTTTCCCTCACCCTTTAACCTCCCTCCTTCCAAATCCCCATCCCACTTTCATGTCTCTGCTCTGTTTTGGTTTGCTTTGGGACTTACTTGATTTCACGAGGCTCATTATTGTGGGTATGTCTGTGTAGCTATTCACTGGAGCAGAAGTAACTTTCCAGTCACTACATCACTAAGGACAATGGCTCCTCTCTGCCAGAAGTCATCAACTGTCACTAGCTTCCCAGACCCATGAGCCCTCTCCATCTATGACTGATGACAAATAATAATTATGAAATTATATTGGAAACCTATGATCCTTGTACATTCCCCACCAGGCAAATCTTTAGTGGAAACCAGCAGGTAGTCAGACCACTCGTGTGCAGGCTCAAAACACAACACTGTATCAATCAAATCCTTTTGAAATCAGATACATGCACTATGGACTAGTAAGTTCAACTCACAATAAGGTGATATCATCAAAGGCACACAGTGACTCAGCACCATCTTGGAGAGGCCTTTAGCCAGGCTCTGCCATGGAGGCTTGCTTATCTAGGACTTTGAAATTTGAATTGGATGCCATCCAAATGGGACAAAGGTGATCAAATGTTACCAAGAAGTTTTCCAGATCTGAGAGCTAGTTTTATATTGGTTTTTGTGTCTGTTTGTTTTGTTTTTCTCTTTAGAGCTACCATGCCTATCTGCTGATTAACCCAGGATGAGTTTCAGAAGTGACTCTCATTCAGTCCCTTTCTGCAGTCCAAGCATGTGCTTGTTTCAAAGGACATGCATCGAGGAACAGAACAACAAAGCTGTCAGTTACCTCCAAGGGATAGAGTTGAGAAGACCACATGCTTAAATCAGAGCTCATTAAGACAGGTAATATTTTTCCAGAAAAAAAATAATGATTTTAAAGGTTTTATACCTTGAGGGGAAGTGGTTCTTGGGTAACAGTGGTGTAGATGAATAGGAAAATGGTTGGAGAAATTTCTGAAAAAACAGTTTCTTTAGGGTAAAAAAACATTATTCATGTTTTCTCTAGTTTTGATTTTTTGGTTTAATGGTTCATGTATAATGTGAGAAATGTCAAAGTCAATGATATTTGTCTTCAAATTATTTGTACAGAGGTTATTTAATTTTTATTAGTATTTAACTTCTTTTTTGTTTGTGTTTAGGTTTGAGGATTAAACCCAGGTCTTACACAGCCTAGGCCAATGTTCTCCTACCTGACCACATCCTGGGCTTACGTTTTATTTAGTATTGTTTACTGCCTGGCTTATATAGGCTTTAAAGCATGGGACACAAAAACAAGGAAACAGAATTCCTTGAACACTTAGAATCATAACAGTGAAACAGAACCTGTGGATAGTGATTGTGGATCCCAAGAGAATGAGCAGATGAATATTTCTTATCAGAGCCCAAGTGAGCAAAGTGTCAAAGCTCATGTGGATAAAATAAAAGCCAAGTTCAAGACACTGAGGAAGCTGCAGACGTGGAGGAAGCTGTTGAAAGGATGGTCCTGAAACTCGGGAGATCCCATTCTCTGCTGGGACAGCTTTTGTAGAGTCTAAGGATGAATACAAACAGGATAAACTGGGAGTCTCAGAAGGCAACTTTAAAGATAATAGAGCTAGTCAGGATAGGCACAGATTCCCTCAGAGCCTTCCACTCACTGCACCTTTTACCTTTGTGAAGTCAGCCTTCTACTTGGCCTGGATGCCTAATCCACAACTCAAAGGAAAAACTATTTGAAGCCAAAGTCGTGATTATTTGATTCATGCAAAGCAGCTCATGCAAAGTATTTCCCACCAGAGTCAATTGAGACTTGAACTTTCCATTTGCAGACTAAAAAGACCTCAAGGTCATGCTTGACTCCTTCCTATAAATTCAGTTTTTTTGTACAATATTCTATATCAAAATATCCCTTAGGTTTCTTACTGCCCAGTATTTCTAGTATCTAATCTAATTTTTAACACTTTAGCTCCTTCTGACATGGCTATATCACCCCACACACACACACACACACACACACCTCAGCAGTATAAGAACTTTCTAAATAATACCCTTGTGTCTTCAAGACAAAATAGACATTTTTATTCATTAACTAGAAAATTGGATCAAGTTATAATTCCCACTTCCCAAAAGCTCAAATTTAATTCCAAGCAAACCTCCACTCCTTTATGATGGCTTACAAACTCATTAACTTCCCTTCACCCCATCATCTCATTTCATTTTGTGTTTGTGTGTGGGATTATATACATGTTCCTGCGGGGATGTGCACATTAGTGTGCATACCGGTTTGCTTGAATATATGTGTAATTGGGTGTAGAGGTCAGAGGTTATCTCAGGTGTCTTCCTATCACCCCACCACACTTATTTTTTTAAAGAGAGACTCTCACTGAGCTCAGAGCCCATCCATCTGAATAAACTAGCAAACCAGTGAGCTTCATTGACATGCCCCCACCTGCCTCAGTACCAAGGTGACAGATGTGACACCTACTCATCTAGTTTTGTATGTGGATGCCGACAGTCCAAAGAGCCTGCATGGTAGACTTCTTATGGACTAAGCTGTCTCCCCTTATCCTTGGCCATACCTATCCCTGCTACTCTTCCAGGAGGCAGAGGCTTTGTTTTGTATCATTTTACTTATGTTTGTTGTTGAGAATAATTCATGGGTTAGAGATCGAACAGGAGATGATGACCCAAGAACTGAAGTCTCCAGAGAGTGGGGACAGCTCACTGAGAGTTGCGCTGATTGACAAGAGCAGCAATGAGTGACCATGCTTGATAGCATATATCTCAGGACCAATCATGAACAATGAACACTGATGCTGAAGGAGTCTATTGAGGTTTTGCACGTGGATATGCACCAGTGACAAAGAAAAGGAACCAAGGTTGAGCAGAAGAATGAGCGACAAGAGACACAATGTAAAAAGGTTGTAGTGAGTTCTTCATCAGGGACTGATGGCCTCCACTGTGCTGTCTCACTGAGGAAAGGATGCTATACCTTAATACCAGCTCATCCTTTCTATGACTAGTGGCGTATTTTCTTCTCCTCTTGCATCACACAACACACACACACACACACACACACACACACACACACACACACACCCCTTCTAATTCACACCCCCTCCCCTAGGTCTTAGAATGCAGGACCTTTTACTTCCTGGAGCCTCTTTATTACCTAATCCGCACTAATGCTCCCAATCAATTGTTTTACTAATAGCAATTCTTTTGCTACCCCAGGGGAAAACTTAAGAAAATTACCTTGTAAATCTTCAATTTCCTTCACTTAATGGTGCCTACATTTTTAGGCATTCCATAAAACAATTTTAAATTCCTTGCAGCATAACAGCTGTATGGTAAACCTGAAAGAGTGTTTGTTCCCACCTCTTCTGTGTTATACCTAATAAGCAGTAGGTGACATTATGGTGACCATTAATTAAGGAACAAATAGAAATAATAAAGCAGAGTGATGGGTAAAGGGGAGGTGGCTAGAAGCAGCAGAGCCTAGAGGAAGTGGCCTCTGTAAAGCAGTTCTCTGTTAAGTAGGAAGGAGACAGTGAGAGCAGCAAGTGCATGGTTTCTGACACCTTTTATTGTTTACTAAACTACGATGGTGATGCTTTCTATTGTTGGGAGACATTTTAGTTTTTGTTTTTACTCTTAAAATACTTACAGCTAATAAAGTAAACTGGCAGCCGACAAACAGGGATTCAGACACAAGTAATGTGCAGAGGTAAAGTGCTAGAGACATTGAGAGAATCACAGAGTGCTAGAGAGTTGGAGCACTCACAGATACACACATGGACATACACGGAGCTATGCAGACACAGACAAACAGACAGACAGACCGACATACACACACACATACACACGGAGACACACACATGGACACAGACACATGGACACACACACACTGAGAGCTGATACCAGGAGTTATAGTATGATGGGAGGAAGAAGACTGAATAAGTTTGGTTTTATTGTAAAATCTGCCTGCGGGGTTGGAGAGATGGCTCCATTGATAAGAGTACTGGCTGCTCTTGCAGAAGAACCAAGTTCAGTGTTCAGCTCTCATGTGGCAGCTCACAAACAGTAACTTCAGTTCTATAGGCTTTAATGCCCCCTTTTGCACTGTGACTCTCTCTCTCTCTCTCTCTCTCTCTCTCTCTCTCTCTCTCTCTCTCGTCCCCCCATGTGTGTGTCTCTCTCTGTGTGTGTCTCTCTGTGTGTGTGTGTTTCTGTGTGTGTTATGTGTTGAGAAAATACCACATATTAGCCTAGGCAGGCCTTGAACTTGTCCTGTCTCTCCTCTGGAGTATGAGTTTGGATCACTAAGACCATCTCTGAAGCCTTCTTCCCATGGAGAACTGGATGTATCAGACAAAGCAGGCCGGTGTCACCTGCTGTCCAGTAGGATGACACGTTCTTTTAAAACAGGACACATTTTCTGGGGGAATTCTCTCATCTACAGCCCTTCTGAATAGTTACCACAGACTATGCCACCAAGAGGTATACCTGAGGGAGGTCAATTCTGATTGTATGGCCCTGACAGATACAATGTAGGTGTGGGGAACACCTTATGAAGAGGCTGCTCTACTGAACAATTTGGAGTTTTGTCTTAATGCTAGCTTCCTGGTCACCTGGCCCAGGTGGAACTCCATGTAAGGTCACCATACTCCACAAGTCTTCTCTCTTCCTGCCAACCAACAGGTAAGTGCAGCTCAGTTCCAGGATGGAGCCTGCAAGGCTGTGTTAGCAGCCTGCATGCTCTAAAGCTCTGAGGTTCTCTCTCGGCAGCAGCTCAGGCGGACTAACGTGAGAAATCCATTATAATAACACGCTTTCTGAGGAAAGGGGATTACAGGTAATTTTCTTTTATTCCCTAGTAACAAGGTTTTAATACAGTGCTGAGACAGTAGTTGAAAATCAAATACCTCATTGAATTAAAGTGAAAAGCGGATGGATCAGCTCATTCCTTTCTCAAGGCTTTGGGAATGTAGAAGTTGGAGATTCTTCTAGTGAGTGGCTTTTTCAACATCAGATTTTCTTCCATATTTAGACTGCACATTTCCCCCGAAGGCCTGATTCAATATGGAGAGTTGCAAATTCCATGAGATTCATGTTAATAGGCTTTTGATAAAGGAATACTTGAACATGACCAGGTACCCACTGAGAAGCCGATCCCACTAGCACCCCTGTTTGTGTGGAATGTGCCTTCACAATCACAACTCTATCATGTCTATTAGCAAAGTTCTCATCCTGAGAAGCAGCAAAAGACAGAAAACCTGAAGCAAAGGTAATTCTGTGAACCTTTAGGGTCTAGAGAGCTGGTTCAGCCAAGGAGATGTGGAGTCCAGTTCTCAGCAACCATGTCGGCCTACTCATATAGTCTTAAAATTCTGGATGCAGGGGAGTCAACATTCTCTTCTGGCTTCAGAAGACATGCACACACACACCCACACATGCATGCAAGTACACACACATGCATACACATATGCATACACACACTCACACACATACTCACTCTCTGTCTCTCTCTCTGTCTCTCTCTCTTTCTCTCTCTCTCTGTCACACACACACACACACACACACACACACACACACACACACCATACCCTTGCATTCATACATATACACTTAAATAAAATAAAATCTATAGAACCATAGGGAAAGTTTACCTTTCCTTTGTGGTTTTGTCAACTAACTGATAAGTGTTGTTGCTATTGACACCTGTCATGTAACCACCTATGGCCCTGTGTGTATGGCTTATATAGAGGCTTGCTGCTGGGTGGTAATGTATGCTTGAACTACTGATTCCCACAATCGCAAACCTAACTTTCCTTATATTCAAATGTGCAACACCTGCGGGTGGTCGTTGGGTATAGACTGCATGATGCAGTAGAAAGAATACCATCCCATGAGACATGTCTAAGTTTCACATCCAAAGAAAATAGCCTAGCCTTGGGATACCTCAAGATGTTCATATTGAAAATTAGAGAACCTAGCCAGGCGAGATGCTTCCGTAGGTGAAGGCATTGGCCATGTAAGCTTGAAGACTTCATTTCAATCACTGAAAGACATGTAAAGTCATAAGGAGCAAACTGAATGCACAAAGGTGTCCTCTGACCTCCACAGAGTCACACAGGCACCTGGCAACTTTTACTAACATACATACATATATGTATACATACATATATACATACATATGTATGTATGTATGTATTGTATAGTATGTGTATATGTATATACACATACTATACAATAATACTGCTGATAGTAATAATAATAATGATAGTAAAATGATAAATAAAATGGAGAAACTTGTTCACAGTTTAGATAAGACTGATGCTCAGATAAGCACGAAAATTCTTTCACATGCACATACCATACACATTTTGTATACACACATATCATACAATAATAATAAACATAAAATGGTTAAATAAATGGAGAATCTAGTGTCACTCACCTGCAGAGGACACAGTTCATGCTTGAAATTGTACAGGTAAAAATTGAAATCCCAATGGAAACAATGTGGTAGGTGATACTAGGATATGAGTTCGGGTGCAGAGTGTGTGCGACGGAGACATGTCTTTACGAAAACGAACCAATGTAAAGGCTTCTGGATGCTGAAGCTCTCACACTTATTCTCCAGGGATATGTGAAGAGAAAGGGTGATCGCAAATGTATGGGCCAACTGCCTTTCCTTTTTCTGGTGAGCTCTAGAGTAATAAAAGAGCCAATCAAAACTGACTGAAAGAGACTACAGCCACATGGTGACATAGAAGAAGGAAAGGTCCTCAGCTGGACAAGGACAGTGGAGACTTCCTCATGACATCCCTGGATCTCTGGGACTCTTCATTATTAGATACTGTAACTCCTGGGCTGGACATTAGGGTGATACTGATAGAAATGTTGATGTTTTAGTTGCAAAAATCATAAACAACATAATTGTGAAATAGATTGATGAGCTTATCTTCTCAAAAAATGGACAGTTTCCTAAGATTGTCTTTGGTCAATACTAATTTATGCAAAAGGAAAATTAATATGTATACAGGGAGGCACAGAGCTGAGGAAACGTCAAGTGGACACAGTGTAACATTGCCCAGGCTTTGGCACTTTCACCTCTCATCCTTGGGTTATTGTAAGGCAGATCTACTGAAGAGAATGAGCAGATAATATAACCTCACCAACATCCTGAGGCCTCACAGCTGAAGCGCTTCACATCCTAAGACAAGGCACTAGTTTACAGGTCGTTCTAGATCACATAGAATGAGGTAAAGGGATCACTTCCCTCCCTCAAATTTTAAAAGAACTGGGAGGTTGCAGAGTCAGAGGTCACTTACAACGGCACCTGCTGTGCAAACAGCTGAGCTACAGTGAAATTAAAATATTATATGGAACCAGCAGTTTGAAAGCTATGCAATACGCAACCCTCAATAATCAATACTCAACGCCTATTATTCCCAGTCCATGTCTCTAAAATATTCTTCATTATTATTTATTAGGTATTTTATTTTTTGTATATGTGTGCATGTGTACATGTTGACATGTGCACACATGTGGTATAAAATGTGTGTGTGTGCACATGCCTATGTGATTATGTGTTTATTCATGCCCAGAGGTGACAAAGAACCTTCCTTTATCAAAACCTTGAGCTAGGTTGAATAATAGCAAGCCCCATCAGTCTCCTGTCTCCACCAACACCTACTTTAGTGTTGAGGTTTTATGTGAGTCCAACCACACCCTTCCCTTCAAGTGGTCTCTGAGGATGGAACTCAGTTTCTCATATGCAAGTGCTCATACCATTGAGCTATCTCTCCAACCCATGAATCTTCTTTGTGGTTGTTGACACAATGACACTCTAGTAGAATATTAATTATTCGCTCATTTTGCAAACATATGTTGAGTATCCATTTCTGCATATGATATCAGAGAAACAATGAGACCAAGACAAGTTCCTTCCTGTGTGTGTCAGTTCCTGTGTGTGTGACAGATGACCTGTGATCCTTCAGCTTCTGGCCACTGAGTTTGCTCTTCATGGTTCATTGCTGTGATGGCAACAGACCCTTACCCTTTTGGAACTGTAACACCTAAATAAACTCTTCATTCTTCCAGTTGCTTTAGACATGGTATTCTTTCTTAACATAAGACAAGTAACTGAAAAAAAGAAGTTGGGATCTTGCTATGACAGACCTGACTGTGCTCTAGGACAGGGTAAGGTTTTGTAACTTTAGACTAGACAAATGGTTGAACACAGTAAGAAGAGCTTAGTGGAGCATCCTAGGAGGAGCTTAGAAGGCAGTAGCGATGACAGCATTGCAGACTGGGTAACTTTGGCTTATAAATGTTTCGAATGGAATAATGGAGGAGTTCCACATAGGATAAAAATATATGGAAACCAGTTTAAAATTTTGGATAATGGCATGGAGGAGAATACAGGCCTCCATGAAAGCACATGGAAGTTGCTTTTCTTCTTGTGTGTTCTACTGACAATACTCCTGCTGTCCTGGGGACTTTATGAACTTCTCTCTGTGTCCACCTTTTAGACTCTACTTGATAATCAAGACTTGTTATTTTGCCATGTAGAAATTGGTTGGTTGCTTCATTGACTATCAACCTATAGTATCCATTCAGAGAGTTGTAAGCAACAGCACTGTGATGTTGCAAAGCCTCTGCAAGGCTGAAAGATCACTGATGCTGCAAAGCCACTTACTCATTTGTGTTCAGGGGAAAAGAGATATTGTGAAACCTGAGCGATGTTTATAAAGAACCCACTGGAAGAAGCATGGAGCATCAGGAATCCCATGGCACCCTTCAGGAGTGCAGGTGCTTTGTGTGCTGTAATCCATACCAAAATATACACGTCTCCCTCACCTTCTGATGGTTGTCTCCCTCTAGAAGATTTCTTGCAGACTATATAATTCAGAGTTCATTCAGTGTATAAAAATCACACCAACATTTCAAACGTGGAATGCATAATATCAAACAGTATTAAATTGGTAAAAGAGAATTCACTACTAAAGAGGGTAAAGGGGTGTCTTAAAAATACAGGGAGAGTGGAGTCACCGAATGTCACTATCTCTAGAGCTGAGAGAGCAAACAGAAGGAAAGAACAAACTTGGAAGTGAGATTCTCTGGGACAAAGCGTCTATTCAGACTCTAAAAGGGATTCACTTGATTATCACAGTGAACCATCCCTGGCATGAAGGAAAAATTCAGTAGTCATCCAGCCCATTGATGGCTGTGACATCTATGAAGAAGCCATTGGCTGTCACATGCAAGTGATGTTTGCTGTTACACGCCGCACTTGGTGAGGGTCATGGGAGACAATGGCCAGGATAATGGTGAGACTCGTTGGGTAACTACCTTGACATGTGTCTCCTGAACCCTTTACTACAGCCATGCTGCTGACAAAGAGGATGTAGTTCTAGTGTGACAAAGCATTTAGGGCAGAGTAGAAGCTGAATGACAAACTTTTCGTTCACTTAGATTTCAATCAGCCCCCATAATTATGGTTATCTTGAGAAGATCAGTCCTCATTTTTTTTACACTTGTAAATAAAAAATGACTTGCTCTAGTTATCTATCCAATAATGCGATGTTGTAACATGAAACTACATGTGACAATACACAATAATGTATTTGCTACTTTATAATAGTCTGAATACTCAAATATAGGGTTTTTATATTGAGGAATCATTTGATAGCTCAATTATTTATTTATTTGTAACCTACTTCCTGCAAATCATTTTATAAAGATATCAAAATTAAAATATGAAAGTTATTTCCCATTTAGTGCCCAAGGTAAATCTGCATTAAAGATAACAAATGGAACACAGACACTGATGTGTTGTTAGTTAGTTTACACACATCATTTGGCTGCCTCTCAGGAGGAATGTAACTGATGACTGTCCCAAACTATGAAAGCATTTTAGAGTCTACCAGGAGATCTCGGTGAGGAGGTCTGTTTAAGCATTAGTATCTGAATTATGGGATCTTAAAACAAGGAATTTTCTTCAGAGGCTGTATTTGGAGGATGCAATGAAGAGGCACAGCCTAGGAAACATGGGCAAAGAATTCCAGCAAAAGGGAGGACATTTTTATCACATCGAAACGCAGTTTGCTTCAATATCTTTCACTTAATTAAGTTCCCCTGTCTTCTCCTTCCCACTTTACACCATGACTACACATTAACACTGATTAATATTTGCACAGTAAAGTTCAGATGCAACTCATTGCTCAGAGCGTACAAACTACTGTACACTGAGTTGGAAAGCAATGGCTTTCTGGTTTTCAAATATACTGGGTGGTCTCGCCCTCTTCAGTCTGTTATCTCACAGCTCTTTAGGGCTCAATCCTGCTAGACTTTTTCTCATGTACCATAATTCACCACTATCGACCAACCTGCTGGGAGACTCTGCAAACCTGTGGAGGTAATGCTAGCCATTTTTTCCCCAAGCCTATCTTAGAAGATAATGTTTCCATATGGATAGTTTTCATCTCCGAAGAATAAAGTTTCTTAGTCATGCACAGATATGAGTGGTAGTAAGAAGTCTACTTAAACTCTATGGTAGAGACTAACTTGTTTTTACATCTCCATAGATACTGAAAATCAGTTGTAGTAATATAGCAAGAATGCAGAATTTAAGCTATCCAGTGTCAACCTTTTATCAACAAAATGAGTAAAGTATTCAGTGAACAGAATATTTCCTATTTAGGAAAAAATATGGGGACAAAGTCCATACAGAAATCAAAGAGAAAATCAGTAACCAAGAAATTGTCTTTGGACCAGAGAAATAGATTTGCATTCTAGAGCTTATTTCAGACAACTCTAGAAGTGAATAGCTACCTCCCTTCATGCTAGCCTCAAAGATAACCTTCTGGGTTTCCTCATGAAACTTAATAGAGAAAAGCCCTGAAAGATTTATTATCTACCTAGAGCTGTGTGATTACTTATACCTCTCTACTCTTCCAGGACTTCCATGAATAGTAAATTTGCAGTTGGCATCAATGCTTGTACTTCAGGAGCAATAAATCGACGACCCCCCAAATCCCACATTTCAGTTTTTATAATGATCGAATGTTGGCAGTCTCTAAGAGGAATGTTTTTATTATCCAAGTGAAAAGTTTATTATGAATATTGAAATGCAATTTGGGTTCCAGATGTGCACACAGGAAGGAAGGAGGGAAAACGAGGGAGTATGAAAGCCTGTGATCTGGCGCTCACTTCACAATTCATTCCTTAGAGCTGCCTGTCTGTCAGATCCAAGGAAGGCAGTTTCCTGCACTGGAAAGCTCTTCTTTTGAAATGAAGACTGTCACGGCACTGTGGAGTCATGTGACTGTGTTCTGTGATGACTTGTTGTGGATGAAACATGCTATATACCTTGTGCTTTCTTTCTTTTTCTTTCCAGAGAGTTGGGTGGATTGAAGCATTCCTGATTCTTCTTTATAATATGTCAAAGTGGCATTTTATTGATGTAGGTAGTAGCGTGATACAATAACACTTTTGATGTAATTTTATACTACAGCGGGGTTAGAGGAAAGTTCACTAGTGTAATAACTTTGTTTCTGCCTTTGTATCTTTCTCTTTCCTTGCATCTAAAAGTGGACAACTTAATATAGATTATTTTAGGCTATAACAAAATAGCATACTTAAGTTACCCATGAAGTAACCTTCCTAAGCCTTGAGCTGATTAGACTAAGTAACTTTTAAATACAGCATGAGAAAGCCCTAGCCACCCATTTGAAACAAAATATAACAACCCCTAAAATCATTGCAAAGGGAATGATAGCATTTTTACCCTGGCCTGTGGGATAATTATTCTCACTCTTAGTTTTACTTATTAGGACTTATTAAGAACTAGAAATGTTATAAAATGTAAATTATACATTAACGTCAATTATAGTGAATAATTCCTTCCACGATTATTGAAAATATCTCTTTTTCTCAGCCATCTGGAAGGTTAAACTCTTCCGTGTTAAAAGGCCATAATTAAATTATTTAAGCTCAGCTGATTTGTAAAAAGCTGTAGTTTTATATTGGTGTGAAACGTTTCCCTGATCAAACTGTATGTTCACAGAGATGAGAACACTTCAAAGTATTGATAGTTAACTGTTTAACAATCACCTGAAAAGATATGACTTTAAAAGTACATGCACAGACATTCATTGTCTGCTGGACTGGCATCACACAAGTGAGATCAGCTTTTTATGCCTTTCTTTTCACTAGGGACACCTTTGAGTATGAAGACCATTTATCATGGTCACCATTGTCTGGCACTTGAGAGCTCTCACTACCAACCGGAGCAGCAGGATACTCTGGTTTAGAAGAAGAAACGGTTCCAAAAATCATTTTTTTAAAGAACTGGAGCCATTTAAAATTCTTTGTGTTTTGACTTGTTCTATATTAGTAACAATGTCACAGCACCATTGTCATGTGCTCTGAATACATACTTATTAAGGGGCAGGCAAAACAGTAGAAGCCAGGACCCTGAAGATTGGCTTGCTTTTGATTCTTCTGCCAAAGGGCTTAGACTGAAAGGCAAGACAGTGGCTTTAACTGTGCTTCCCTCCACAGCATCTAACATTGGTGCCCTTGCTGAGGCCGGGGAACAGGCTAGGGAGAACTGTCTCAGAGCAGAATGCAGTATTCTCCTAAAGGTGTATTCTATCTCCAGCAGGATACACGACCTTTCCACAACTATGCAATTAGTTAGTCTGTATGTATATATGCACACCACATGTGCACAGTACCCAAGGAGGACAGAAGGAGGCATCAGATATGTGGGTGCTGAGGACTGAGCATTTAGTAGGCACTCTTAACCACTGAGCAATCTTTCTAGTCTAGAATAAACCTGGTTTCTATCTAGGATATCTGTGGATCTTCTTCAGGCCTTTGCGAGCTGTATTTCTGATACCACTTTACCTTCTGATAGACTCAACTGGAGATTAGGATGCAGCTATGTTTGATCAGGAGGAGTCATTGTCTGATGTCAACAAAAAGACATATTTCCTTCCATTTGAGAAAACAGAGCAACAAACTGAAAACAGCAACAAACTGGATAAGGACTTAGAAAGGCTTTTATTTTATCTTCTCTGTGTTGTTTAACATGTGCCCAAAGCCAAATTTGTTGATAATCAAAATTTGAAGCCAAAGTTACTCAATCTATATCTGCTCTCACATAGTTCAGGACATTGCTTTATCTGTGGTATGGCATACACAGGCCAGAATCATCTTGATTCTGAAAGATAGAGTGGTATTACTTACAAATTTTATCTTACTTCTAGTATGGACACCATTGAAAGACACTGGCAGTTATCCAACATTCCACTCTACCAAAAATTCTTCATAATACCTTGGTTACTCTGTTACACTTTTTTACTAAATCCTAGAATCCAAAAACAAACAAACAACGCCCCCCCAATAAAAAAAACAAAAAACCCCCCAAAATCACATCATATGACCATATTTAAATAAAATGTATGTGATCATCTACTTATTTTATGATTTGCCTTTGGACTCAAGATTTTAGGATGTAAGAAAAAATACATCAACATTATTCATCTCTTTGTATAGTATCATTTTATATGTAAAAGAAATATTTACTGAGTAATTTTGTTTATTAAAATGGAAAATTAAAATTGAAAAGGTTCACTTTCCATGATTTCAGCTTTAATGTGAAACAGATAAAACATAACTGAGAAAGGAAAGCAAAGACTTTGTTCTTGAAGTTATTAAAGGTACATTACATTATTAATCAGGTCATGTTATAATTCTTACATGTAAATGTCTCAAGTACTCAGGCAACTTGATAACATTACTACCTTTCCTTTTAATATAGACAACATATGCTTAAGTTTGGAGTTTAATGCCATAGTCTTATAGGTTGACGCTTCTTCCACCAAGGTCCAAAAATAAGGCAGAGGCTAAGATGATTTGGGTTGTGGTGACAGACAAGATATCACATAGAAACCTGGACACTTAAAACAAAGTCTACAGATTCCAATCCTAGCCAAGTTACTTTAGGCCTGTTTTCAACTTCTACATGGTAGAGTAGAGAGGATGGTGGATTTGGCTCATTGGATTGTAATTAGAATTTAGAAAACATGAGCAAAGCATCCATCATGGTGATTGTAGCTATCATCATACATGCCACAGTATTTTTACAACAATATGACTATCGAAAACAATAACGTTTGGTAAGTTTCCTGACATCATTGAAACTAGGTTCCAGTTGGTGATAAAATCAGATTACCCCAAGGTCTCTAGGCTTCCCCCCTGCAGTCAGATAGGGGTACTTGATCTCCACTGTCCCAGGATTATGAAGTCTGGAATTCCCTGACTGATTTGTAGTACAGCTAGCAACCTGTCAGTCATCACAGTGCTAGAGACATCCAATTTTGACCTTCCCTGTGCACTTCATCGTGTCCTGCCGGAACCAGGAACCGGTGGCTGGAGTACAGGGAAGTCCTTCACAACAGCCACAAGACGACAGACCCCAATAACATGAGAAAGTCCGGTTCCAAGATTTTTATTGACATGGCGGATTGTAGATGATATGGACATGCACCCTCCACTTAAGCCAGAGGAGGTCTGATTTAAATACAGAGGGAGAGGGGAAGGAGGGTCACCTAATTAGCTACGCCCTCTGGCCTTCAGGTAACTCACTAATATGTAAATATCTCTAGGGCTGAGGTCTGTAGTCAGGCCCTCTACCTGTGTAAACCTCTCTGGGAGGGACTGCAATGTCCTATGTGACTGAACAGCGCAGGTTAATGGAGTTCCACGCCATGTGTTAGGAGCCTGGATTCTGCAAGCCTGGAGGAATAAATGCCTGTCCCTTGCAGGGTCTCTGGGCTATTTCCAGCCAGTGCTTCTACCAAAAACCAAGACCCCTTTCACAGTCCTACAGTGTCCCTTCTTTATTCTCTGTATCTCCCACAGCATCATTTTTGGAGACTTTACATAAGGTGACTCATCAAATGCTGGTCTCAGTTCTTCCACTGTGTCACCAATGGTTCTTCTTTCAATTCCACTTCACACACCCACTGTCCTGTTGAAGACCCCCATACTCGGGAGACCCTTCCTCAAGTCTCAGGAAATCACGACCACCCAAAGATCACAAGAAACCATACCTGAATGCAATCAGCAGAGGTTTATTAGGGAAAAGAGCTGGCAGCCAGCGGTCTCACCACGTACTCGTGCAGGAGTAGGGTCAGACCCCAACATCCAGTCCGTGGAGCGTTTTAAAGAGAAAAACCACAAACCAGGGGAGTGGGGCGGGGATGAGGGGTTGCCAAGGATACATAACATAAGAATAGCGAAACATTCCAGAGAAACCCACCCTGAATGGTTTACCATGTCACTGTGTCCCACCCTGTCATTTATCAACTATTTCAGATTAACTATCTTTCCTTCTTCCTGCTAGAGCCCCACCTAGGTGACTTACATCTTTTATCTGTGGTCAGGAATGCTTTCCTGCCTTGGGCCTCTTCCACCCGGAATGTGCCCCAGGGAAAGTGAAGGCCTGAAATCTTATTTTCAGTTCCGCGTTCCGGAATCTGCACTTTTCCTGCTCAGGTCTAAGGCAAAAAATCTACACATATTTCATAAAATGGCCTTTATAATTTTTCACTCTACACTGTCAAGCCTTAAAATGTGTAGCCATGGATGCCTGTCCTATCAGAAAGTGCCCTTCGACTCCATCCTTTCACTGTCCACCTCTTTCTTAAGAGTTTGTTTCTGCAATGATTTCTTTTTCATCATTAACTTTCTGGTCTCTTAGAACATTTGTAAAAATAAAACACACACACAAGCAGAGAGAGAGAGAGAGAGAGAGACAGAGAGAGACAGAGAGAGACAGAGACAGACAGAGACAGACAGAGAGACACAGAGAGAGAGAGAGAGAGAGAGAGAGAGAGAGAGAGAGAGAGAGAGACCTGTCTCCCATTACCCTTGTCAGTGACCCTTTCTAACCAAGTTCTTCCAGAGATTGATTCATGCTCACTGCCCAGTCATTGCTCATATCTTACTTTCCTTCAGTGTCTCATCAGTGGGGTTTTGTTATACACAATGTGATGAGCCTCTTTGAATAAAATCACCAACAAATCCATTTTACACCAAACCGAATAATCAATTTTATTTCTTTATGACATCAGTTTCTCAGTGAGCTCTGCACACAACTGATGAGTTTTTTTGTTGTTTCGCATCCACTAGATTCCCAAGATGCTCTTTGTTGATTTCCTCTTCTGCATTAATTGTATCAAATTAGTACTTCTTACATTTTCTTGGGTTACCTAAAGCACTACCAGCAACAAATTACTCCCCTTCTCTCTCTCCCTATGAATACAACTAAAGGCAATCTTGTCTTCCCCGTCTAGTTTTGAACGCAGTGTAATTTAATGCAATCTGAATCCTTTATCACTATCATTGAACTTCACATCTGAAACTGCATCCACATTATTTGTAAACAGAATTTGACATTATTACTCATTATCATACTCAGATCTGGCCCCCTCAGTTCTTCCCCATCTAAACAAATAGCACAACCACAAGTTCTGTTGCTCAGGCAAAAGCCTTAAGAAGTGTCTTTGATTTCTCACTTGCCTTAATGTTCTTTATCCATGCATTCAGCAGGATTTTTAGGTTTCTTCATTTAAATATATGGAAATCCAATCCTCTCAACATCTCTACTGCCAGGAGCCTAGCTCAAGCAATAATTATCTCTTGCCCAGGATAATTATTAGGTTGATGTATTAGATAATTATTATATAATGCATTAGTCTTCTAATTATTCCCCTTATTTTATTCATACCACTTATATTTCTCACTAAGCAGAGGTACATTACAAAAGAAAACAATGGCCATCAAAAAGTCACATTCCTAAGCTCCCATCTCTGTCACTCATCATACCAAAAGCCTTCAAAGGCTTCCCATCACACAGTGAATAGCACAGGAAATCTTCAGCATTGATCCTGAAAGCCCTGCATTCCAGGGATTCCTAATGATTTACACTCCCCTCCTAGCCCCACACAAACCACATGGGTATTGCTGATGCCTGTTAATGGGCCCATGCCCAAATGGCTATGCTTGCTCTTTTAACCTATGGGAGTGGTTCTTACCAGATCCCCATTTGACCTATTCCTGCTTTTCATCACCTCAGCCACACTATCTAAATGCCATCTCTCAAAGAAGAGATTTTAACGTGGCTTTATTTGAAGTATCTCCTGCAGTCTCAATTCTGAGCTTTGTTTTTTATAGTATTCAATGTTATCACACTATCAACATATGCAGATACAAACACATGTGTCTCTGCCTCCCTTTCCCCCTCACCCCCAGGTATCCTTCTAATTAATTTCTTCCAACAAATTCTTTAAGGAGACTGTGTGTGCCCAATGCTGTAAATTGACGATCTAGAACAATGCCTGACACATTTTAGATACTGACTAAATAATTGTTAACTAAGACTGGATCCAGGATAAAAAACAAATTAGATATCTTGGTTTTGTCGAGCCATACAGGTGATTGAAACAGAACAGACTTCAGAGTAAATTGTGACTCAGTGCAGAGAAGCTGGTCTCATTGAACATTAGATAGGTTGTTCTTCTTTTAGAAAGATAAAAGAGATAATCCCATCCAGTCATCATGCTATTCATTTGGGACATCTTGAATGTTTCAAAATCATTGACTTTGACCCATTCTTACCAAAATGAAGACTGCTTTGATTTGGGAGGAAGTGCTGGTCTCAGCGATTTCCTGTTAGTATTTCTTCACTCCTTGGTCTAAGTTCTAAGGTTAGCATAGAAGTAGCCCCTAAAGAGTTTAGTCAACACCCAATTTTCTTGAGCACCAAATGGAAGGAAACTTCTTGCCAATCACTCAGATGGTGAATATTAAGCACCTGCTCTGTTCGTTCAGATGGTGCACATTAAGCAGATGGAGGGGTGGGGTTGAAAGATAAGAAGTAACATTTTCAAGTTTTTATACTTTATTTTCTTTCTCTTTTATTTTTGCTTTCTCTTTATTGATTGAATATTGATTGATTGATTTTATTGTGTATATTCATATGAATGCCAAAGCATGCATATGCAAAACAAAGGACAGCTAGCTGTCTCCTACTACCACATAGGTCCCAGGAATCAAACTCAAATCACCATTCTTAGAAGCAAAAGTCTGCATGCTCTGAACCATCTCAGCAGCTCACACTGTCTTGAGTGGCCTCCCTATACCTCTTACCACTAGTCACTAGTCAAGGATATGTCACTGTTTCCTTGTACTTAAATAAATGTATTACTTTTCATACAGTGGTGTCTGTATAACTTATTAAATGCCTGTAGAAAACTATGTGGCATGAGGCACTATTTCAATGGATGATTTTACCTAATTTAGGTCAGAGGAAAATATGTATAGGTATAATATTAGAATGAACTTGATAAGTTTGTAGACATGAATTTGTGCTGTTTATAAAAGAGCAAGAACATAGGGCATATAGTCTGTTCCTTTCATTCTGACACAATGTTATCATAGAAGGTGATATATGTAGACTTCAGAGCCTGGAATAAAAGGGAGCCCTATGTTTATTTTTTGTTTTTTATTTTTAGATATTTTGCCAAGTTTCAGGACTTGTTATTTCTCAAGGTTAACATATTCAAACTAAGCTCCCCATGTAGGATCTGATTTATCGAAGCCCACACAGCCTCTTACTGGGTGGAATTGCTCAGCCTCCTCTTTTGTACATCTCCAAAGCAAGTGTGGTGAAGCAAAGCAAAGCTGGTGTCTCTTTTGTGAATGTGAGTGCCACCTCTCCTGGCAGAACACTCAGTTTTCAAGATGAATGTGCCGTTGATACAGCAGGGAGCACATTACAAGCTTTTCACCCTCCTACAAAATAACTGAACCGTACTGTGATTTTTACTCATATCTACATCTTCTTTAACCAAGGCTTCATAATAGATTGGCTGTAAATGATTTTCAGTATCCCATGTGTCAAAGTAAGAACGAAATAGTTGCTCATTATTAATAAATTAGGCTAATTGTGCAACTGCATGGTACAGCCCAGGTATAAAACTTGTATATTATTAAAATTGCTTTATATTATAACTCAGTATACTTATGATATGCCTTTTAAAAGTACAGATTTTTTTAAATGAAGACACATTTTTAAATGTCATGCTGATAGTAACTGGTCTTCTAGTAGAGATTACCCGATTGTCAGGTTTTAATGAGTGAATGAGAAGCACTCCCTGCACCCCAAGCTCACTAGCTTCATGTATTTGACCACTTAGTCCACAGCTGGCTGAAATTTGGGGGAAGAATATGGAACCTTATAAAGTGGACCCTTATTCCAAGAATACATCATTGGGTGTGAACTTAGGAGGTTTGCAGCTTCATCTGCTTCATAGTCTCTCTGTCTATCTCTGTCTCATTGTTTCTCTTCATATATCTGTGTGTGTGAGAGTGAGTGTGTGTGAATGTTTCAAATGTTTTATTTCAGTTCATTACTAGTTTTCAGTATAATAACCTTTTTCTATATGAGGAATTGAAGCCAGGGCCTTTCATATGCTAGGTAAGCAATACAACTGAACTCTCTTCCAAATACTGAGTGTCTTGTTTTAATTTTAAGACCGGCTTTTAGTTGTCCACACTTGCCTAGACTTCTTCGGTAGCACCAGGCAAACTATGAGTCTACAGACCTTGTCTACCCCTGTGATGCTCTACATGCAGGCCAGTGTGACGAGTCTATTCTAAAGTACATAAACTTTTGCTCTAAATTAATGGTATGCTTAAAGGTGCTTATCACTTAGGCTAAATAATGTATGCCTTTCTCTGAGATTCTCAAACAATATAGCAGCATACTTGTTCTGGTTTATTGACTGATAAACAGAAGACGTGCTATCAGAAGCAGAAAACCATGAAAAACAAACCAACTCTGTGATGTAGGTTCAAAGTCAGGTGTTTAACAAATTATCAGTGCATAATATCTGTGCACTCTGCTTTATAATATGTATTTTTGGTTATAATTTTAACATGCTTGAGCATTGTTTCTTCTGAAAAGTTCCTGTTATGGTAACATAAACTTGTTATCCTTTTAAATGTTTGCACACTTTCTGGTCTTAGAAAGCATTCAGCTCTCCATTTGAATACAATCCTTACATGAACTCCAATATTTAAACTCTCACATGAAGTCAAATGCTCATAGTTTATTTACTCTTAGTGGTGAGAAAATTCTTTCTGTTAATTGGTAATTTTTTTAGTTTCATAATATATAAAATAATGAGTTTAGTTGCAAATATATTCTCATATATATCATGGTAATTTGCTCTAAGGTGTTTGGATCTCAAACAACCCAGGCTTATCTCAGAGCCCTGGAGGTCAGAGGTCCAGGTAGACTCTAGGATTTACCATAGTCAGTTTGAAGGTCGGAAGATGCACATTTAAGGTCATGTAAACTGTAAGAAGAAATCATTCTGAGATCCTCTATTTATTCTCCATCTCCTTCTTCCCCTCTCTAACTAGCCCTCTTACTCCTGCAAAACCAAAACCAAAGAACAAAAAACCAAAAACGCCAAAAACCCCAAACAAACAAAAAATCTTCCTACGTCTGATTCCATGCTTTGTATATAGATTATTTGTAGTTATATATTAATGAATATAGAGATTCTGTGTATGAAATTTATATTTTGTAATCCTTCTGCTTGCCCTCCCATTAGTGTTACCCCATCTAGAACACTCCCTATTAATTTCTTTATTTCTTTCATTAACTTTATAAATTAAAATATGTTATATGGTTACATCATTTCCCTCTGTTGTTTTTCCTTTCTCCTGTTCTCCACAGGCTCCTTTCCTAGTCCCTCTCAAATTCCCAGCCTCCTCTACTTTTTACTATTATTTCTAAACACACACACACACACACACACACACACACACACACACACACACACACACACTTTTGTCTAGGAATGGAACTTGTGAGGTTTCTTTCTTCTTCATTAATATTTCTATTTCTGTTGTCCTTGTAGAACACACTCTTTTAATCTAAACTCGCTTTTCAATCTAAACTCAACAAACTGTATAAGGACAATTACAAAGCAACAACAAAAAACTCCAGAAATATTTACTGCAACATGTGGCAAACCCCAATTTCAAACTCACATCATGATAGTCATTAAAAAAAAATATAACCTGCTGCATCACTTTTTCTTTACCTTTTTCTCAAAACATCTTTATCCAGACATTGGGTCCAGTAAATTAGGTTTCTATACACTCTTAAAAGTGATCAAGAAGTGTATGTAGAAGAAATTTATAGTGGTCTCAACATTTACCTAGTAAGATATTTTAAGTATAAAACTAGTGTTTTCTTTGGTTTTTGAAATACTTGTGAACTTATGAAAATAATTTTTGCATAAATGATGAGTGAAAATACTTGATACCCTGACCTAAACATTTCTGGATAATAATTAAAGAGGTCTACTTGAGGAGTAATAATTTCATTCTTATGTCACAGATCAATAATTCTTTTTTTTTTACTCTTCTTAAAAAAAATTACTTTATTACCTTCTACCAAAGAGTATAGGACTAAGGAAAGTTAAAGTTAAATGGCAATTAATATGGAGGAAAAATTACAGGTGCTTTTTCTTTTTTTTATTAGATATTTTATTTACACTTCAGATGCCATCCCCTTTCCCCATTTCCCCCCTTAGAAAACCCCTATTCCATGCCCCTTTTTCCTTTTTGCATTTATACATTTTTTTAAAAATGTTAATCATAGGCTTTATAAGTTTGGTATTGTTCAATCAGTGGTGTAACCCACTACCCAACCTAGATATAACCACTGTCTTTGACTGGTGGAGATACATGAACATCTGCCTCCCTGTCTCCCCCCTCTTTCTCTCTTTCATCACCTAGCTTCTACTCTCCTTCTTCTCCTCCTCTTCTTACTCCATCTCTTCCTCTCAGTACTCCTCCCACCTTAGCTTCTCCTACATATCACCCTTCCTGTTAAAATGAAACTTTTCTCTCAAAATACAATTAGAGCATAATTATGCCAATTTGTACCAGTGAGGTACAAGATAGTCCTAATACCCAGTCCATCCTTTTGTTGACTAACCAGCACCTCTGTCGTCTATCAGATCAATAATTCTTCAAAGCTGGTCCTGGAAGGCTCAGGAGAAAAATGACTTGTCTATAAAGAAGAAGCACTCAACTTGCCCCATCATCCCAAAAAGAGTCTAAACAAGTTTCTTAGCAGTCAAAGCACTAAGCATGGGTGTACTAGAATAGTCTCTGCTCCTTTCTAGGAGAGTCTGAGTTCAGCTGTGTCCCCTTGGCTCAGGATCAGCCTTGGAACATGAGTCCTTCCCCCACATTGGCTGTTCATTACATGTAATGAATGATGTCTTGAAAAGAGCCACTCTCTTCGGGCTCACCTCCATTGTTGATCAGTACTGTGATGCAGACTCCATACTCAGATTCTAGATCTTTTATTTTCATTTGAATATCTGCTTACAGTTTTCATTATACCGATCACTTAAAGATACTCATGATTTTTATCTTTTTTTTTCCCCTTGAATAGGTGGATATTGGGTATCATCTTATCACGGCTCATCTTCCCATCAATACTCAGCAGGGAACTTTTAAAATGATGTGGTTATTTTTTTTAAATAATATTCCTAGATTTCAAAACAAACTCTCTCTCAAGAGCATAAAGGCCATGTTTAGTATACATACAAAGCAAATACACAATCAGGTAGTACACCTCTGGGTGCTATTTTTCCATTTCTGCTAGCAGCTGCAGTCTAAACAACACCAAAGTATCATCTCACAGTCCTGATGGTGAGTCACCCTGATGGACTTGGTTGCTTCCTCTATTTGGGGTCTAATACAGCCAAAGTCAGTAAGTCAGCTCATTCTCACCTGGAGGTCATGGAGAAAATTCCACACTCAACTGCTATGTTGTTGGCAGGAGTAAGTTCTTTGCTGCCGTCAGTCTCTTCATTCTGAATGTCAGCTGATGCTTCTCTCGGCTCCTCAAGGCTACTGGCAGTGATTGTGTTGTGACCCCAACCGTCTCCAGCCCATTAAGCATGAATTTTGTGCATAACTCAAATCCTTTGGGTTTTATTTTCCAGTGTATGTCATTTGTACCCAGCTAGAGAAAATCCTCTGCTCTTAAGTATTTGTGTGCTCAGACAAGGCATACCTTAGGAATCCAAAAGAACTTTCTTAATTTAATTGCTCCTTAGTAATATAAAATAACCTTCCAATTTTCATTATTCCACAAAGTTCATTTTGGTATAGAATAGAAGCTATAAGTAAATTTCAGAGCTTTAAGATCAGATATTGGTAGGTATTCTACTTGTAGGTCTTTTGTTCCCTATTCATTGTTGGGAGCCGACTTTTAGCAGAAAGTGGCTATCAGCTTTGCAGCCATCTTGAGCCATATACCCTGACATGAGACTTGGATTACAATAGCCTACAACAGCTGAGCACACTCCGATAATCTTGGTTTAGATACCTTGAGATTAAAGGTGTGTGAGATTAAAGGTGTGTGAGATTAAAGGTGTGTGAGATTAAAGGTGTGTGACTTAAGAGTATGACTTAGAAGTATAGAGATCAGAGTTAGAGACAAGACTTAAGGGCATGATTAAAGGTGTAACTTAGAGGCGTGGCTTAGAAGTGAGACATATAAAAGGCAGAGACAGAACAGATCAGACACATCAGACTGAGATCAGAGAACCAGACACATCAGACATTAGGCAGAAGACACTTGGCTGCAGACATTAGGGAGACACAGCAGACAGAGGCGACACTTTTAGGAGACACTTAGGACTTGGGACTTGGAGAGAAGAAGAGAGACTGAAGAATAAACGGGATTGAAACACATTCTATCTGGTCTCCATTCTTCGAGTCCGGCCTCGCCCTCTCTCTTGCTGAACCCCAACCCGCGGACTGGAGCGGCAGCTTGGGCCGGGATACAGTGGCCGCCCAAACGTGGGTCGGCCCAGGCCTCAACATTTTGCTTGGGCTGCGACATTTTTTGGCCGCCCCAACGTGGGGCTAGTGTGGACCCCGACAATTCATATTCTATTTCTACTGTCTATTGACTCATTACCTCTTTTAACATTAAGGATTTCTACAACTGTTTATCATTTGTACAGCTAGATAGTCTGGTATGCCATTCAATGTTCTCCAGAGTCTTAGAATCAAAGGACTCCACATTGTATGAATACAATGAATGGACATATAGATAGAGACATAGAGACACAGACAGACAGATGTGAGTGGATTTGTTACAGAATTATGGATGCCTGAAAGTTTCATAATAGCCTACCTGCTTGCTTGAGAATCTGGATGCCAATAACATGGCTTAATACAAGTTAAACATCATAGAATTGAGGAACACAATAACGAGACTGAAGGCTTATAAATGTGATATCTGCTAGTTGGAATTACAGAGTCCCATGGGCATACAGACCAGAGTTCTGCTGTTCAAAAGTATAATGTGTTTCCAGCTCTAGGATAGAGATAGAATTTGCCTATTCTGTATCATACTGTTATATTTGGGCCTTGAGCAGACTAGATGGTCCCCACTGCACTGGAGGAGTGGCCACTCACCTGTCAGTCTGTTGGCTCATATGCCAATTTCTAGAAAGTTTGTCAGAAATACCTACAGTCAAAGTTTTGTCAGCTCTCCAATATTCATTTATGCAATCAAACTGATATTAAAAATTAATCATGATACTAATGTGTGATCAGAAGATTGGCAGAGTGTGACCACATAGGTAGATATTAAATCTGGCTGGGAATTTTGACTCAGGCTGGCCTATATCATGAAATCTCTATGCCTGTGTCTGGGATGAGAGCATGGTATTGCCCTACCTCATCTGGATTTGAATAGATTATTCCATTCATGCATAATTTATCTGTCCATCCCCAAAACACAATGATCCCTTGAAAGTTGTTTCCATCTTCCTCATTCTTGTTCTGTAAGAGCCTTGCCACACCATGATAAAGAACACGTTCACTTCGTGTTTAATTAACTCTGAGCTTATAGCATGTCTTCTTCAACCTAGCAGCTTCAGAGACAGCTTTGCTGGATTTATAGAAATATTATTTTTCATTCTCTTCTTTGGATGGGCAGGAACAATTTAAAATGCATGAATCCCAGAGGATCCAAGCTATAATTTGTCTCTTTAGGTGTAAAAGAAATGAGATAGACATGATGTGTTTTTATAGGGTTTACCAAGAGAAAGCAGTGTGCATTTAAACCAAACTTTAGCATTTGTTTCGCTTTTTAAAACAGGTAAATATCTCTTAAAATGATAGCATTTTAAAACTAAAGGTAGTGGTACATTCATTCAAAATAAAATCAAAATCTCAAGCTGTGCTCGTGTGTGTGTGTGTGTGTGTGTGTGTTCGTCTGTGTGTGTGTGTGTGTGTGTGTGTGTGTGTATCTGTGCAACCTTTGAGAAGACTAGATGGTACAAGCCATGCATATGCAGGTATATGTGGAGGGCAGGTGTTGATAGTGGGTGTCTATGCAGGTATATGTGGAGGGCAGGTGTTGATAGTAGGTGTCTTTGTCTGTCACTATGCACGATTTTTGAGATAAGGTCATCCACAGAAACCAGAGTTCTTGGATTTGGCTTGGCTGCCTAGCCAGCAAGTCCTCAGGATCCTGTCGTCTCAGTCTACCTAATGCTGGGATTAGAGGCACACAACTGTGGCTCAAAATTTCACACAGCTGCTGGCTATACAAACAGGAGTACCATTCCCGCACAGTGGGCACTTTACTGAAGCACTTCTCCAAATCCCTTAACCGTAGCTTAGCAGACTCAGTTTTTTTCTAAAACGTTGCAAGATGGCAGAACTGATGTAACCTAATGGATGTTGCGAGTATATGCTAAGATAACACTAGGCTCCAAAACTCTAAGGAGCATCAGTCCCTTCTTAGTATGTTCAGCTTTATAAATGGCTTCTCAGCCATTCACACAGACTTTTTTTTTTCATTGCTGGTCTCCAAAGACTATTTCAATATTCTACCTTTTCAATGACTTTCCATAAAGGAATACAAGATGTGAATCTGGATTTTAATATGTACCATTTAAAGGAGTTATCAATGATACATTAGTCATTCTACCCTGTTCTCTGGGGAGGTGGGTGAATTAATATTTACAGTTGACCTTCAGACAAGAGAGAAGATCTAATCTATCCTTGAAAGCTTTAACTATGGAGTGTTTTGTCTGGTACATGGGTGAGCATTTGAGTGATTAGCATGCTATTACGGAGATCATTTGGAATTTGAAGCCAAATAAACTTATTTATATTTGTCAGTATTATGGGCTAATATTCTTAAATGTAATAATGAATTTAAAATTTTTTCTCATTTCAAGAATTGTCATCCAATGGATCTAATATCTTCCAGGAAAGAATACAGAACTGTTAAAAGCACAAATGTTTATCTTTTATTTTATTTTTTGTAAACCCAGAGAAAAAGAAAGAATGGATTTATATCTTCTTTTCTATGAGTACTCTGGAGGAAAAAAATCAGTTTCAAGTAACTGTCTAAATGAATCTTCTTTTTAATGGATCTGCTCGAGGATGGCAAGATTGCTCAGTGACTAAGCCCTTCATCCTGCAAATATGAGGATTTTGTCTAGAATATATAAAGAGCCCAGAAAACTAAATATCAAGAATGCAAACAAGACAATTAAAAATGGATTACAAAAACCAAGAGAAAGTTCTCAGAAGATGAAATTCAAATAGTTAGTGGACACTTCAGAAATTCATCGTGTGAATGTTCATGATCTGTGCTGCTGCCTGAAGCCATGTTGATATCCATGGGCCAGGCTGTCCCTGGAGACCATATTCATGTCCCTGGTCTGTGTTGCCCTGAGACCATATTGATGTCTGTAACTCGTATTGATAGAGAGGTCCATGTTGATTTCCATGGTCTGTTCTGCCATTGGAGGCATGCTGAGGTCTGTAGCACATGCTGACACCAGAGGCCATAAAGATGTCCATGGTTCATGCTATCCAGAAGTCATGTACAAGTCCATAAAGTTGGAAGAAGTGTGTTTTGGATGGTATCTGGAGGACTGAGAGGGAAAATAGTGTGTAGATGTGATCAAAATATGTCATATACATGAATGCATTTCTCAATGATTAAATGAAGTAGATTACTAACATATGTTTCTTGATATGCTCAGTCTCGAGAAGACAACACGGTGGATAAAGTGTTCCCCCCGCAAATGTATAACAAAGATCATACCCAGAAACAATGTAAAGCACAGACACAGTAGTGTACATCTGTAATGTCAGTCTTCTCAATTTATGGAGCAGAATGGATAAAAAACATCCTTGCCCTCTGTGACATGATGCCTTACACATAGGACAAAGTTGAAATGTATATAATATTATTTTAAAATATCTTTCTCAACAGCCTTTGTCTTTGAATTAATGTAGTTGGAAAAGTCAAGTCCCCATGTGATACAGTACAAGCAAGCACTCGTTCTGTCTTGCATATTACTGGCAAATCACACAGAAGAAATGAAAGCGCTTACACAGGAGAAGGATTGGTTGCTTATACCAACTGCATATACCTACATATTGTTACGGTTATCATTTATAGAATACACCAAAAGAAAGGTAAGAAGAATGCCCCTAAGTTAATGTATTATTTTCTGTAAGCTTCCCTATTAACATCATTTCTTCTTCCTTGGGAACATATTCTCATTATTCTGTATGATTTTCTCCAATTGTCAAATTAACAAAAGTTCACAAAAGAACCTTTCATATTTTTTTCTCCTAGCCACCCCTTACACCTCAGTGTAGGGATCTAACCTAGAGCCTAAGGGGCCTCCAGGGAAGCAATCTGCCAGCAGGCCACCCCTCTATCCAGTCACTCTCTTTATATGCTGATTTTTCTTCTTACTTGGAAGTAAATTACATATTCATTGAAAAGCACACAAGTTAGGTTTCAGATCCTTTTGAAGCTACTCATTTTTCTCACTTTTGTCTTAGCATTCCCAACATTATTTTAAACCCGTGTTTCTAATACTGCTTTAAAGCCTGTTGTTCTGTTCTTCAGAAATAAGTATTAATGTGTCATTTTTAATAGCATCTTCCGGGACAAATGTTTTGTATTTTGAATGGTTTTAGCAGTTCTAACCAGTCCTTGGGCTTCAGTTTGGCTAAGTTGTGAAAGCTACATGGTACCAATTATATTCAGTATATAGCAAATCAATATAGAGTTGATCTCAAGTTCTTTATTGTCGTAACAGCTGTGTGGAGTTAAAGTTCTCCAGAGAGGCCACATCTATATTAAGAATCCTGCAGCCTGGCTTGACCTTAGCTGTGATAGCATCAGGATTGTGGAGAGATACAGTATAGTGAGCTGAGAGCCAAATTTACCGTGAGATCTGCTAGGCTTGTTTTACAGCTTAAACTCTCTTTTACTTATTGTACATGGCCTGGCCTTCTAGAGACTGTTAGGGAAATCTCCTGGAATACATTGTTAAGCTCTGTAGACCTCTGAACTCCACCCTTAAGTGAATAATACCATGATATAGCATCTGAAACCCACAGAAAACATTTCTCTACCTTGCTTTCCCCTGCCTACGGATGTCTCCCCTGATGTATTGATTTATGACTATTTTTGTTCTGTGTCTGTGAAAGTTCATATAACCTCTTCCATAGAGGGACATGTCACTCAGGATAACTGGAGTCCATACCGTCAGCCATAATTGCTCATATTTACCTCTGAGTAAACTATTTTCTTTAATATAGAATTGTCATCCTATTTCAATTCTTGAAAGCAGGCTTTCATTTAAGAAAAGACATACCTTCAAGCACATGGTTGAGACTATGAGAAGTAAATTTCTTTACTAGAAATTGCTTCATTTATTAGAGGGAAGGTAGCAGTGCTACTGGACTCCACTCAGAGTTTGCTTAAACTGTATTATGCAGAATTCAGAGTAACAGGTAGAACCTTTATTATTTTCCTGAAAGATGCTCACAAGTATGGTTTCTTCAAACCATGGAAGCTCTTGCTCATAAGATGATACATTCTCTCACATATTCAACAAATATTCTTTGAGCCACTGGCATGTAGCTACTAGAGGGCACTGTGCTGTCCACTAGGGCATTGTTCTGCTTCATAGAAAAAAATATGGATCAACATGTGAACATGCCTAAAACATGTATGTAAAATATGAAACAGTCGTCTATGTGGAACACTGACCGAAAGCTGATTGCTAATGATTCAAAGAAGAGTGGGAAAAAACTATCAGAAACATGGGAACAGACACAAGCTGCTGAGGGATTCTGGCCCTCCATTTTCTGTTCCAGTTGTCTATTGTGCAGAGTGAGTTTTGAACCTGACTGAGTCTGATACCAAGAACAACTGTTAAATTTGCTGAGCACTTTCTATTTGTCAAATACTGCTCAACAAATTTTATAGATACCTGTTCCCCCAACATAACATAAGTACCATTATCATGCCAGTTTTAGTGAGAACGAACCAGGGGTCAAGAAAGTTGATCATTTGTGGCATCACTCATTAGTAAGGAGCGGAGACAGAGAGTTCTGTCCACTTTTATTTCTCGGAGCTCCTGCTAAGTGAGAGTCCTTACAATGGAAATTACAGAAAGAAAAAAAAATTCTGAATAATACAAAACACAATGAATTTCTCTTATGGTGGACTTACTGGGGGTAGATTTGTTTAAAAGTTCCTCGTAATGTACCTGACCTTTGTTTCCAGGAATCCACTAAGCCATGAAGAACAGAGGCCACTTTCCTGAGGTCAGATGCTTAAATCTCTTCAGAGTTCAGACATGGAAGTCAGGGCAAGAGGCGGAAAGATTAAAGGGAGAGCAGGTGGCATACATGGCCCAGACAGCACAGACAACCTGTGACAGATCATAAAAGATTTCTGAAGGTGATTCCTGGATAGGCTAGGGCGTTCATGTACAAAGCCGTGAATTCATGGCACTAGCCAATGTTTGCCTTTGTGTACTCACCATGCCATCCTATCTTCAAGCACACCTTGGTGGTACCCACACAGGTACCCAACTAACCTCAATGCTGATAGGAAAAAACTTCCAGAGTCTGCTGTTTCTCATGGCCACTCCTACTTCTCACTCTGAGATGTGGAAACTTAACATCTTTCCATGTACTTCATATTACTTCCAAAGGGGGTGAAATTAATCTTAGTAAGCCATACTAATATACAATGGGTCCACTGAGTTTTCTGACCCTCCATTCAGAGAGGCATATGCTATGAAATATGAACTACACATGGTTTAGCTAATGGGCCCGTTAGGGCTGTGTTTAATAACTTTTGAAAATAAATCTGCTTTGATATTTTTGGCATATTTACACCTATTTTGAATGTTTTGAAGAAGATGTAATTGGGGAATTTTTTGATATGTTAATAATGTCAGTGTTCTTAAAGTAAATGCTATCCATTTCTGAGGAAAGATTCTTCACCATGTCAGATTCTAATTGCTAATATAGCTAAGATTAATCAGGATAGCAACTTAGCTGTGCCGCCATCTTTGCTCTGCAGAAAATATGAAAGCCAATTGTCTGAGGATGTTATCAGTACTTATTATAAGTGTGTGTGTGTGTGTGTGTGTGTGTGTGTGTGTGTGTGAATGTGTGGTACTCAGAGAGCAACTTGTGGGTGTCAGTTTTATTCTTCCACAATGTGATTTCTACTATTGAACCCAGATCATCAAGCTTGGCAGCTAGTGCCTTTCTTCAAAAGTTGAGCCATCTCACTGGCTGGAAAATATTATTTTTTATTTATCTAGATAAGGAAAAGTGTATGATTCTATTTAAACATAGTTGAAATAAGAAAGACCAGAATACCATGAAATACATATAAATTTAAGTATCAACTTAACATAAATTTAAGACTTTGTAGAACCATTAAAAGTGCATTAGAAAAAATAGGGTTTTTTCCCCCTAGAATGGCACATTCATTTCTGAATATAATTTAAAGCAAATAATTTCAGAAAGATGCAGAAGGAAGACAATATAGTGTAATGTGTTTGGTGTTATTCATTAGTAATTTTAATATTTAATTGTGATACACATTTTAAAGCCTTTAATATGCTGAGACAAAATTTTTATAGTTAAATTTCAAGTTTCATAACATATAAACAATATTGTGGTATATCTCTTTGTGTGATTGCTTACGTGTGTGTGTGCATGAGAAAGAAAGAGAGAAAAAGAAAAAGAGAGAAAGAGAGAAAGAGAGGGAGTTTCTGTATTGATGTTTGAACTTAGGGCATACATACTATCTTGGTAAATTGCTACAGCTTAAGTCTTTTTGCTTTTTAATTTATGTTTTTTGTTACAGTAATTTATTTCTTGGGGTGGGAGAGGAATATGTGTGGAGGTCAGAGAATATCTTGTAAGAGGGTGGGGGTTGTTGTTGTTGTTTTCTTTCTTTCTTTCATACTGTATGGGCCCTGAAACTTTAACTTAGGTCATTAGCCTTTGGTTCTGAATGCTTTCACATACAGTTCATTTTTGGTACAGGGTCTCTCTAAGTCTTCTGGGCTGGCCTTGAACTCTTCTGTAGCCCAGGCTGGCTTTCTGCTTATGATCCTCATGCTTAAGCTTCCTAAATCACTAAGATTAGAAGCATGGCTGGCCTTTCTTCCTCTTAAAATCCCTGTTAAGGAAGGCATGAATTTTGCCTCTTCTAGTAAATGTAAACCAGTTTGTGCTGGAAATTAGACATTCCCTGTTCCAGCTTCCACATGGCATGACCTCAGAATCTCTCTCTGCTGTTCAGTGGCAGGCTAGTTACCCTGAAGGCTAACAAAATCAATGTTGAGCAAGTGAAGGGAAAACGAATATTTTTCTATATTTGCCATTCTTGACATTTTTCTTTTTTCTCTATCAAGCTTCAGACTCATTATTTTCCAAGTTGCAGACTAAATTTACCTAAAATTTACACAGGAAGCAAGTCATCAAGAGGAAAATGGTTGACTCTTCAAGAATATTTGAAAGACTTCACACTATCAGTTTAGCTTTGGACAACTAAATGCAGGTCATGTGGATGAAGACCTCACACCAGAGGTCTTTAGAGTGTCAGGGCATAATGACACATACATTGCCAGAGAAACTGAGCCAACATTGTTCCTTAAAATCAGTTCAGATAATCACGAGAAAACTAATAATTCAGGAGGTGTAAAGATGTTCTCAATGAGCCTGACACAATAAACATGCTTGTTAGCAGATGTCAACCATCATTAATGGATATTGTAATGGTAAGTTTCATTAAGTGGTACTTCAGTTGGTCCAAGGATTTTTAAAATAATGACCATTTAAATGAACTCCTAGTGTTTTCTTCCTTTGGTGATCTTCAAGGTATCATTTAAAGGCCGAGATAATCAAAAAACAAAGATACATTTTATAAAGATGAAATGGCCTCTGAGGTCAGAGTTCAGTAAAGCAGGTCCTTTCTACAAATCCTGATGGTGCTTTGGACCTGAAGATGTGCAGACTTTTGACCCCATGGCATCCTAGAAGCTTCATACTAGGCAGAGAGTGCTTGCCTTTCTCAGTAATTGGCACTTAGAGTAATAATTGCATTAATCATACTGTCAAGAAACATAGCATTAGACCTAATGGGAAGAAAGCAACTTATTAAGAAAAAATTTCTGTTAATAATGTTAATCTTCTATATTAAGCTCTGTGCGTATCAACAGAAATAGCTAATCATATCCGAGGAATGCAAACCTCTCAACCCCATGGTTCTTTTCACATCAGTCACATGGTTGTGAGGCTTAGTCTTCAGAGATTTGACAACTTACTGCTGGTTATTTATTTTGAAATACAACTTCTACTTTAAATAATATGTATTTTAATAAAAATAATATATTTTAAAGAAGGGAGTAAAAAGGAAAGAAAAAAAAGAAGAACTGAGAGACAGAGAGTTGTGGGTAGTATAGAGGAGAGGAAGAAAGAAGAAAGGAGGACAGGTAAGAGAGAAGGGAGGATCTCAGGATTTTTAGCTATAAAGTCATAGACAAAATTATTAAGAAAGCCAGAGGAATCATTTTACAATCACTGGAATTCTCCCACAATAAAAATCATATATACACTTGCCTCCTAAGGACAGTTAGGGACAATAGGCAGATATCATCTAGAATTTTTTTTTCAGTATCTTACAATGATGGGAAATAAGACTATAATTGCTTTCTGGATTTGGGCTTGGTTATCCAAGGAGATTCCTTGACTCTCTTCTGCTTCAAATCCTAAGGAAGGGACTTACTAGTCCAGATTTAGTGTGATGTTGTCTCAGTGGTAAAATGGAATAGACAGGTGTAAACTGTTAATCAACTCAGATGGAATACATCACCCTTGATCCACTTAGAGGTTTAGATATTAAGCCAGTCATAAAAATTTACATCAAGTTCACGTGATAAAGGAAATACAAAATGGATACCAGAGACCTAGCTAAATAGTACTTATAGTCCATCCATACTACTAACAATTACTGAGCAACATCTGTCTGTCAGAGAGTATTCAAGATGGAAGAGATATAGCAAGGAATGAACAATAGTTTCAACCCACAGAAAGCTTGCCTTATTTCTACAAGAAAGTCATTTAGAAATATTATGGGAACCTGTGAGTTCACTCTCACTCTCAGAGAATTTGAATTATCCATAGACTTTAAAATTTTACATAGCTAAAATGTCTCTTTATATTTTTAATCTGAGCACCATAAAAGACTGAGTTTATTGCTCTTCATAGTTGGTCAAAAGCTGAGTGTCTATCAGAAGATCCAAATTTTCATCTGCATTGCATTAACCCACATTCCCTTTGACATCTGTCTTGCTTTTCAGACCAGTCTAGCAATTCCTCAAAAGCACTATCTATTCTCAGTTTGGTCAATGGTTGCCCTGGAGCCTGTTTTGAAGGGGCTTTCTGAGACTCTGTAACCCTAGTCTTGTGTTTCAGAAGGTCATGCATACCAGGCCTCTGAGAAGTTCCTAACTATGTCCTAAGGATTTTAGCAAATTTTCCAGTGGGAAGTAAAAAGGGCCTAGGGGACTCTCAGCAAGTGGGGGTGTAGAATATCGCTCATGAGGTTTTCATGTCTGGTTTTAATTTCCAAGAAAAAAGGCTAAGTCCTTAGCTCTGGTGGACAACTGGTTACCAGACCTTGATAAAACCATGGAATGGAAGGCCCTATATGTTGTCCTGGAGCAAAAAGAGGGATGAATAGCAGAGCTGGTCATGGTGTCACACAGCACTCCGCCATTTAAAAGGATGGATATGATACTCCAATTCACCCAGGCGGGGATAGATGGTAAGCATCAGTAAAATAATTTTATTTTTGTTTTTTCACACAAGACAAATGGGCTTTTCAATTTGAAATTGTCATCCATGAAATCAGAAGTTCAAAAAGAGAAAAATATAATTGTCCAACTTAAATACATTTGTATTTATATATTATGCATAAAATGCCTTTGTAAAATTTTCCTAAAATCAGTTTTTTTTTCATTTAAACTCAATTATAAATCAAACTTATCTTTATTTTTAATGGATATTTTATTTATTTACAATACAGATGTCATCCTTTTCCCCCACTTCCCCTCTATAGAAACCCCTATCCCATACCCCCTCTTTCTTTATTCTTTTATACCATTTTGATTACATGCATGTATTAAGCTCAGTTCTAGGTTGAGGGTCTAGCAATACAATAGATGCAAATAGTCAAGGATCAAGCAAGACAATAAACACAAATAGTCAAAAAACAAGCAAGGCATTAAACCTAATTAGATGAACACTCCCTCCCATGATCACTGTTTCTAAGGGCTTATCAGGATGACCAAAGTATCTGAACCTACTTCCTTCTCCTAGCCCAAAGTCATTTCCATGTCTGAAGCAAACTTCCTTGTTATAGCCTAAAATTTAGATTCCGGCTTGAAATTGCTTCTTTATTCTAGCCTAATGTCAGATTCCTGCCAGAAGCAGGAATATTTAGGTTCCTACCTGAGATTACTTCTTTATTTTAGCCTAAAATTTAGATTCCTATCTGAAATTACTTCTTTGTTCTAGCCTAATGTCATATTTCTGCCTGAAGCCTACTTCCTTGTCCTTGGCCAATGTCATATTCCTTCCAAGTAACATATTTTCTTGTCCTTGGCCCAGGTCAGATTCTTGCCAAGCAGCCCCAAATGCTCTCCACCTCTTCCCCCGTTTTATTTCATTAACAAGACTGAGCCTGTCTTAGGTCATTCTGACAAGAATGTCTTTTTACCCGTCATGGAATATACATTATCAAAAGCAATGCATTTATGTCTTAGGTTGGTAGGGGTCTATGCAGAATCTTACCCGTCCTCGGCTTGCCAGTCTGTTAATTTAATAACTCTGCCTGGGGCTCCATTTTCAGGTTCAAGCCATGTACCTAAAGGCAGTTTTACGGAATGATCTAGTCTAAGCAAAGCACTGACAGTTTTGCTAAATAAATAGTTACAAAGTATTTGTGCATATAAACTTGGAAATAATTTTTAAATCAAATATATTTCAGAATAAAATATAAAGAGATATCTAAAAGAGAAATGTTGTCTTGATTCACTTTAACTGGTCTCTGGCTCTTGTCACATGCTCATAAACAGGCCTAACTGGATTAGTCCTTACATCTTAGTTCAACCACAGATCATGGTGTCATAAGATGAAACTTGTAATGCATTAGACACTTAATAGCTTTTAAAGAGAAAGTGTTAGGACTGGAAGAGATGACCAGCCTGAAAAATATTTGCCAGAATGCTTGAGGATCAGATTTTGGAATTCCAGCATGTATACAAATACCAAGTAGGCATAGCAGCTTCCTGAAATCACAGAATGGAGGAGAATACAGGACATTTTATGAGCAAATTTCCTAGTTAAAGTATTGGTAAGCTGTGGGTTCAAGTGAGAGTCCCTGTCTCAATGTATGAGTTGAAGAGAAAGTGAGTCAGATACATGCTGCCAGCTTCAGGCTTACACATGAACAAGAGCATGCACATGCATACATGTGCACATGGGCATAGACACATATATGCACACACATACACACACCAACCTATACATGCATACATACATACATACATACAACATATATATTTAATTTAAATATGACATTGGGCAAATTTTCTTCTGTAATCTGATATGCTTCAACACTACAGACTATAAAGTTCCATGAGATAAAAGAGCAGCTTTTGGACTGCCTGGTGTTTTGCATAGACAGATATAGGACACTCAACATATGTATTTAAATGAATCAGACTGAGTTATATAACAAAAACTAATGTATACTAGCATCTTGTTGGCCTGAATATCTGGATAAGGGTCATAATTTGCATGTTGTACAGAGTTTGAGATGCTGGATGATAATTGTCTACTTCAACAATCACCAGGAGCCCTCTCAAGTCTGGTCTTGTCACCATAGAATTTCCTGCATTTTTGCTATGAGCAAAACTCAGTAAAAGAAACACAACTCTCTCTGCATTAGAGACAAGGTTGTCACCATCCTTCTACCTCATATAAGGTGGATATTAAAAACAGGGTTTTTCACAAGGTAGGCAACAGGGAAATTACATTTCCTGCATCCAGGTCCCTTCACAATTTTCAAGTGATAAAGCATCAAGAAGTTTGATTTTATGACAATGTGTTTACAGATATATTAAGGGTGGGATGCTCAGTGCTGTGAATGGGAATTGAGATTCAGTTGCTCCTTATCCGACAGTTTGTGTTTGTCCATGGTCATGCCTCTTGGTGATTTGATGAAAATGACTCTGATGTTTATTTGCTCCATTTTGGTTTAAACTTTTACCTATCCACACACAAAACCATCTTCAGATGATATTTAAAATATCAAAAGGACACAGTCATTAAATGTTAACATGTGAGTCTTAGGGAAAGATGTCACTCAAACAGGTGAGTTAAATAAGGAGTCATTCTTTCCAATATGGTGAAACCCCAAGTGGAGAACAATATAAATTCACAGCTGCTAATCAAACCTACATACGACATACATCATTCAACATTTCTCCCTTCCTGCTCTGAAACTAAAATCCATGTGTTTCTCTCCGCATTGCACTCTCCACTGCCTTGAACTTTTGATAGAGAAACATTACTGAGATAGTACTTTTAGTCTGCTTTCATACAATTCTTTTGTGTTGTAATTTTTATCACTTGCCAACACTTAATATATGTAAAATAGTTTGAAGACTAGTTTGCTAAAAATATAAAAGCCAAAGTCAAAGACATGGTAATTTTTAATTTGAATTTTTTCTGATGTAACTTGCTATTCAAAAATATAGTGGGAGATTTAAGAGTGTATATTAAGGTTTATGATTTTTGTAGAGTATTGTGCTCAAGGTCTCAGAGCTAATGCAGACTTCACAGAGCCCAGGAATTTCTGTTTTCACTTGATCTTATACTTAGGTTAGTTGACAGTGCGCTTTCTTCATAGAATCCTTTTCCTAACTTACAGTGTTGGATCTATGTATGCATTCAAGAAAATGGAACCCAAGTAAAAAGGTGTCCCCTCTACTTTAAACTCAAACATGCTTTTCCTCACCTTGCACCCCACTTAATTTTGCTAGCCTCTGAAAGAAAAATGTAAAACTACCAAGGAAACGTGTCAGCAAAAGCCAAGACTTGTCCAATTTAGAATTAAAACTTTCATTTGAACTGAAGTCTGGGCTGTCTATTTTGAGAGGCTGTTGTGTGTTATGGACTGCAGTGGTGAGAGGGAGAGGGGAGAGATGCTGCAATCCTTTCGAAATGAGTGCACTTGCAGTAATAATCTATAAGCAGACAGAATGGAAAGAGCTACAAAGCTTAGCCAGGAAAAGGGAGTAAGAAATGGGTCTCCTGTATTGAGCGGCAGTGCTTTCCGGGGGGCACTCTTTATTCTACTTGGTGTTCATAGGCAGAATTATGGCTCCCTTTTCCTTATAACTAGGAGCAAAATAATTAGCATTGTGTGTTGTTCTCTTTCTCTTGAACTAAACAGACTTGAGTTTATATATTTGTACTTTGTACTCATTGTATAACTTTGGGCAAGTGAGCAAATCTCCTTAATGCTCACATTTCTCATTGGGAAATAGAAGCTAAGACTATTCACCTTGCAGGGATATTGGAAGTAAGACAAGGGAAATATATTAAGTGCTGAGCACATCTGAAAGTCTAATGGAAAGTAACTGTGCCACGGAGCCAGCTGCCGTGAGGGTGGAGAGAGGGGGAGGGCTAAAACTAGCCCGAGGTTGGAAACTTTGTCACAGCCTCTAACTGACAAAATAGAAATGATGATAGTAGCTAAGATCTGCTCCTGCTTCCAAGAATAGATGGGAAAAGATGTAGCCCTGGGGCCAAGGGTTATGTGCAACCATGTCACAAATGCATGCCCAGAGAGCTCAGGAAGAGGGAACTCAGAGACTCTGGAAGCTGAGTTATGGCTGAGGGCATGGGCAGCCAAGGAGAAGGCTGGCTGGCCCTGAGAAGATGGAGTAAGAGTCTACTGGAAACTCAAAGGCCAACAGGGAGATCAAATTACTAGGGTCAGCAAGAGGGCTTGCTGTAGAGTCAGCAATTCAATCCCTTTCCCTTCAGTGGAAAACAAGCCTTTGTAAAGAGGGAAGATCCTCTCACAAAGTCCCTTTTCCATTAAGCCCCAGCCAGCTTCAATGATCTCATGAACCCACCTTCATCCACACGTGCTGTCCACACAGTCTTTCTGTAGCTTCAGGCTTCATACTCTACAGTTTTTCTCATATAGCCTTTATGAGCTTGACACCAATTCATAAAATCTTGAGTGAATTTATAAAGCAATAAAATCAACTGAAAGTCAGTTACTCTACATCCAGTGAGTGTCAGGAAGAGAACGCAGCTTAACACATACTGTGCATGTTCTGACATATATTATGTGACATATGTGTGGGGGAGAAGGATCAGAGGCTGGCTTATGGAAGTTAGTTCTCTTCTTCCAACCTGTGAATCCTGGGAATAAAATTCATTGTCTTAGGTTTTGCAGCAAGCATTGTTACTGACTAAGCCATTTCATCAGCCCAAGAACACAATTTTAGTTCTTAATTTAAGGCTTTCAGAAATGGAATTTTATGTATCTCTAATACAATGGTAGCATTGCCCTTCACTGTATCAACAAAGATACTTATGACCCTGTAGTTGGTCATTTAAATTTCTCTCTCTCTCTCTCTCTCTCTCTCTCTCTCTCTCTCTCTCTCTCTCTCTGTCTCTCTCTCTCCTGTCTCTCTCCTCTCTCTCTCTCCTCTCTCTCTCTCCCCTCTCTCTCTCTCTCTCTCTCTCTCTCTCTCTCTCTCTCTCTCTCTCTCTCTCTCTCTCTCTCTCTCTCTCTCTCTCTTCCCCTCTCTCTGTATGTGTGTGTGTGTCTGTGTGTGCGTGTCTGTGTGTATGGAGAGAAAGAGAGAGAGAGAGAGAAAGAGAGAAAGAGAGATCCCCTTGTCTTTCTCATAGCTAGAGCTTACATCAGCCTCTTATATGAGGGCTAAACGTGGCCTCACATAATAGGAAAAACTAATAGTATTTGTTAAATGATTGAATGAGTACCAACTACAAACTTAAAAGACATTAGAGGTAAGACTTGCAGTTATAACAAGACAGCTTCAGGCATAGACGAAAAGGAAAAGAAAGTCTGAGTAGGGGATGGCATCAAACCTGCCCACCCAAATGTAAACTGTCATCACTGAGCTTCTGAAATGATTTGAAGCTTGGAGATCTCCCAGTAGTCTTACACCTGTGGTAAAAGTAGTGGTGTGGATCACACTTCTGCTTGTTCTTATTTCATGACATGTTTTAAAGCTGTGAGAGGCTCTCACTGAAAACCAAGCAAGAGTCACAGATGTATACCTGCACACCCATACATTGCTGAGTTTGCAGGGTTTGGTTGCTGAGTGGCTTCATTTTTTGTCATGGGTCATGCTGAAATGCAGTTGTCATCTTGGCGGCCTAGCAAGGCTATGCTTCCTCTGTTATGTTTAAATTTCTGTATCAGGACTGTTATGATGGGATGAAGTTTTTCAGAAGATGTAAGTTACCTACTGGAGGAGCTCCCTTCCTTTCCTTGCATCCACATACACAGGTTTGTTCTTGTTGGGGTCCATAACTTCAAACTGTGCAAGGACTTCATGAAGCAGATAGCAGTACTGTTCTTTTGGGGCTGTAGAACATGGAACTTAGTAGACCTTTGTCATTTAAGGTTGTCCAGTCTTCTCTATTCTGTAGTGATGGCAGGAAATGGACTGAGACAATTAATAATTACCTTTTCTTAAAATTATATTGTCCTAAGACAACAAATGACTGTCTCTTGCAGACACTTGCTACTGCAATGTCAATAACAGCCCCAGCTGTTGGGTACAGCAATACTGTATGGTCCACAGCACTGTACATTATGATTGATATTAATGTATCCAATGAAATAATTGAACTGTTGTTATTCATAGCCTCATTACAGCATTTGGTTTTTCACATTGAAAAAAATTATATTGTCTTAAAAACTATGTATTCTACACGTTCTTAGCTCATGACCAATGATAAATACATATAGCTTACCTTTAAGTCTGCAACAAAGAATAACAAAGAACAATTCACTGCCACCAAGTTTGACTCAGTAACCTTTAAAAATTCTTGGCTGAAACCATTTATTTAATGTTATATACCTATATCCAAAGTGAATATTAAGACTGTCAGTAAATTTACAAATGCATGACACTTTCTTTCTAATTAAGATAAATTTATCACAACCAAGGTCCTTTCTTCACCAAACTCAAGAACAAGCACTCTCCTTCTTTCATCTTCTATACGGTGTCTTATTCCATAAATGGAATAAATATGGCTGCATGCTAAACATTATTTCATGTCTGAGTTGCTTCATGAAGCATATGACTTTTGAAGTTAACATATGTGGCCACTACAGTCATTGCTCACTCATTTTTATGTCTGAATAAAATTGCCTTGTTGTCTCACTTTGTATTCTCTAGGTTCTGAGACACAGATTGCTTCTAACTCAAAGTTATTAAAAATTGCTAATAAGTAATATTCTTCTGTGAAATATTTGAAGAATAGATATTTAAATTTCTTGCACATAAATACTTAGGCATGAAATTCTGAGGTCATGTGACACTCTTTTTTTGTATCCTTTTGGGATACTGTGGGCATATTTTAGATTTCTGGCAGCACTTGTAAGTGTGCGATGTTGCATGTCTTGTCAACATTTGATGTTATACATTCTTTAATTTTACACATTCCTGTAGGTGTTTGATGCTATTTCTCTGTAGCTCTTATCTGTATTTGCCTGTTGGCTAATGATATCGAGGCCCTTGGGGGCTTCTGATGAGTTGCATATCTTCCTTTCAGCTTTTCTCTTTCCTTTGTAATCTTTTCCTAGTTGTATCACCTCTTTATAAAGGAGTTATAAGAATTATTTATGTTTCCTAGAGGCAAATCGTTGTGTATGTGTGTGTGTGTGTGTGAGTGTGTGTATTTAGCTTCACTCTGTAGTTTGCTTACTCATTTTAAAAAACATTTAATAAGTTTTATACATTGAAAAAGCACAATTTATTTCTTCTTTATAATTATTTATTTTGTATATTATATTTGTTCCTTTCAGATTAAAAGGGCTCTTTTATTATGGTTTTGTTTCTAAAAGTTTTATAACTTTAGCTTTCTTTCATTTTAGCCTACATAAAATGTTACATGTGTCAGTGTCTGCCCTGATGCCCAGTGGGAACTTATCAGTTGCTCATAGTTTCTCTGACAATCATAACCACTAGACCTAGTTCCCGCCTTTCATAGTTCTGGTATAAAAGGCAAGTTTTTATAATACTATGTAGGATTTAGGACCTAGTCATGTATCTGTCACCTTTCTAATTGCAGTGACAAATCATGTTGCCAAAGCAACTTAGGAAGAATTTCTTTAGGCTAAGCATTTCTTGGTGTAATCCACAGTGGTGGGAAGCCAGGGTGGCAAGAGCAGCTCTTGCTGCTGGGGCAAGATGATGAGGCAGCTGGTTTTCCTGTCTTCAGGAAGCACAGAGAGGCATGCCATTGTTCATCTAGATTTCTTCATCTAGATTTTATTTATTTATGTTTTTCTCCTTCCTGGCTTCCCCTCTGTAAACTCCCATCCCATATCCCTCTCTCTTGCTTCTATGAGGTGTGCTCTCAGCCACATACTCACTCCTGCCTCACCTCCCTAGCGTCTCCATAAGCGGAGGCACCAAGCCTCCACAAGACCAATGGCCTCCCCTTCCACTGATACCAGATAAGGAAATTCTCTGCTACAACTGCAGCTGGAGCCATGGGTCCCTCCATGTGTACTCTTTGGTTGGTGATTTAATCCCTGGGAGCTCTGGGGGATTTGGTTGGTTGATATTGTTGGTTTTTTTTCCCATGGGGTTACAAACCCCTTCAACTTCTTCAGTCCTTCTCCTAACTCCTCCATTGGGCTCCCCATGCTCAGTCTGATGGTTGGCTGTGAGCATCTGTATCTGTATTGGTTAGGCTATGGCAAAGCCTCTTGTGGGACAGCTATACCAGGCTCCTGTCGGCAAGTGCTTCTTGGCATCATCAATAGTGTCTGGTTTTGGTGTCTGCAGATGGGCTTTCTACACAATACCTTAGCCCACAGCAAGGTTCCCACATATTCAGGGTGAGTATTGCCTCCTCAATAAAACTCCTGTGGAGATGTTCTAAGTATGTTTCCTAAATCCAGTCCAGTAGACAATGAAGAGTAACTATGGTAATTTATAACAAAAATCTCTATATTTTACACAAAGAGTCTATAACAGAAAAGCTTCTAGATATATTGCAAGTGTGAGAGAAATCAGTTTACTAAAAGTTATCAAACCTAAGGATGACACCCAATGGGAAGAGAGAAGAAGAAGCCTGGCATCCTGTATTCTTGAAATCCATGATGTAAGAGAAGAGGAAACAGGACTTGGCCCACACAGAGTGCCTAGATCTTCTGTCCTAAAGTCAGACCATTTCTGCCATCATCCAAGATGATGTTGACCTAGAAAAGAGAACCACTATTCTTTCCCCCTGTCTCTTAATGGTAGTACAAAAAGCAAAGAGAGTTTGGAGAGAGTCTGGAAAATAAAATCTGTAAATTTCCAACCATCATAAAAGACAAATAAGATGGAGCAAAGAAGGAAATTTAACTAAAAACACAAAAATTATTGGCCGACTTAGATGGCACCAGATATCATCTCATTGTACAGTATACAAGCATAAAAGACATTGATAGAAAGTGTTGTGTTGATGTGGGAGACTGATAAATAACAGATGATTCCTGAGGACTTCTATGCCTTTGTTGATTCTTTCTAGTCTGTTTGTATTGTAAACCAAAACAAACCCTCAATAACATGATATTCTTTCCCTTACTCCTCCCCAAAATATGAATCAGAACATAAAGTGAGAACCATCTGCCAAAGACCTGAATAAGCAGATTCCCAAGGTCCACCCTCATCTGTATTCATAGCTCCAGGGTTTCATGGGGGTTGAGGTCATGGATATGCTGACTGGAGCAAACCTGCTGCCTGATGTGGCCAGAAAATGTTTGTTGAGACAAAACTATACTATAAAGATCCATTTCCATATAAGTGTCCCAAATGAGACAAGCCACAAGAGTGAACTAATTAAAAACAACCCAGAGAGGAGAAAGCATTCAAGAAGGGTGACAGAGCTGAGCAAAAGTCTTCCTAAAAAATAACTATGACAGGTAAAAATTAATGACAGGGAATTGTGTTAAGCAAATAAATAAATATTTATCTAGGAAAATTGTATGAAATTTTGGCAAGAATGGAAAAATTCTACAGTACCAAGACACAACTTATGTCTTCCTTGGAAGTCTTACTTATGGTTGGCATAGATAAAATATGAAGCCTTCCAGTGGGTTCATTGTTCTTTGCAATAGACTAGGGGGTACAACAAACCCAAAGGTACACTAAAGAGAGTGTATTAGAATACCTCAAAAATAGGCATAAAAACTTTTTCCACTAAGGAAACCACTCTTTGATGAAAATCTGGGACAATTAATACTTCAAAGCATCATTGTGAAGGAGAGTCATCAGGTAGCACATAGTGCATGGAAATATTTGGATGTGACACCCAGTATGAAAATGGCAGCCAGAAATTTATTGGATGTTAAGGAAGATCTCCAAGACTGAAAGAATTTAGATGTCACCAGTGCCATGGGTTCAATGGGAAGAGACCCTCAAAGTGGATGCACCTGATGAGCAGTGCTGTACCTGTACACTGTAGTAGAAATAGACTTCAATAGACAGGGCCTTAAGTGGTTTACAGAAATGGATGAAAAAAGTAAAGAAAAAACAGATGATTTAAACATAATAGCTAAGGACTTCACTATACAACTTTCCATAAGATAGAGAAGAAGCAGGCACTAGATAAACACGTGTAGAGAAGATTTAAATAAAAGTGTAAACCAGCAAGTTATAATATTTGTCTCTGGAGCACTCCATTCTATAATAGTACAATGCAGGCTCATTCCAGGAATGCATTGATTATTGTGCAGAGTTGTTGGCATTGGGAAATTTAAATTATTAAAATCATATAAGTTCTGCTTACATGAGAAAAAATTACAGAAATCAGAAACAGGAAATTAAAAAATATTTGACATTAACCAATACACTTCTAAATTACCAGTAGTTGAAAGGAGATGACAACGTACTCAGGGAAATACTTTGTAATGAAATTAAAGAGACAACAGACCATATCATGTGAGGAAGTGAATATGTATCTAAATGTATAAATAACAGATGGAAACACATTTTTTTAAATCAATAACAATGCTTAATCTAAAAAACTTAAAGGGTTCAGCCTCACTTAAAGAAAGAAAATGAGGAAAGAGGTAATAGCCAAATTAAAAACAAAAACAAAAACAAAAAAACAAAACAAACAAATAAGCAAAAAACAAAGTAAAAGTAGATAATAACAAACAATAACAACAAATAAATTATTACATGATAATAATCTATTATGTTAGTCAACATTTCAATGTCAATATGACTGGGTTTTTAAATATCTGATACTAAATACACACAGATCTCACTAGACTATGAATAAAATCAACTTTGAAGGTGTTATAGATCTAAAGGTACAACCATAACCATTGGTACATATACCTAGAGTAAGATTAAAGAGTACATTTTCATGACATGGAAGTGGTTTGCAAATCAAAACCTAGAAGTGCAACTAACAACAACAACAACAAAAAGAAATTGAGGAGGACAAGGGCAAGAGAAAGGTGGAGTGGGGAAAGGGGTGGGGGAAGTACAGGGAGAATGAGGAAGAGCAGGAGTAGGAGAAGAATTAAGAAAGAGAAGGAAAAGGAGAAGGAGAAGGAGGAAATGAGAAGGAAAAAAGAGGAGGAGGAAGAAGAGAATGGATAAATTGTATTTAAGCAAATTAAGTAATTTTAATATCAAAACTCAAGGATTAAAAAGTTGCAAATAAAACCCATAGAATAGGAGAAAATATTTCTCAATAATGTAACAACTATGTGGTAAAGAATTTCTAGAACTGGAATCAACCAAATGAATGACAGAGGTTTGAATGGCATGTGTTCAAAGATAATGTAAATGACTCTTAGGCACTTGAATAAATGCTTGAAATTCTTTTAGAAATTCATTAAGAGAAATTCATTAAGAACAAGAATTTCTTAAGGATGCTTAAAATTTATTTAGGACATATAAATTAAAATTAAGGCAAAATTTTGTCATTTTACCAAGCAAAATGACAAAAAATATTACAGGAAATATGTGAGCTAAGACGACCAAGAATAAAAACTCTCACTGTTACTACTGGAAATTCATACAGACACTTTGGGCCACGTATTCCAAATGAAGCTTTCAGTAAATGAATCAATGAAGCTATTGCTAATGAATGAATCCGTCTCAAGAATTTATGTTTGGTCGAGTTACAGAATCAGGTAGAGTTAGAAGCAGAATTCAAATTCAAATTTTTGGGTCCTTTCCAGTGTCTATATTGTCCCAGTAAGGAAACTACACTTCACTCAAAACATGACTTTAACACAGATACACTCAACTTGCATCCGCACTGGATAAAAGAGTAAACAAAAATATCCAAGATTATAGTGGAAGGAGTATGCAGTAGTAGACAATGGAGGATACCTTCTTAATTCTGTTCCAGTTGCTAATCTATTATTCAAGCATGACTGGCTCTCATTCCTCAAGGCCTGTCCTTTCCTTGGCTATCAGTATGTTGTTCAAAACTTTTTAAATTTTATTTTAGTAAAAGTATAGAGATTAAGAAAACAAATACAACTTAGGGGACAGAGTGCTGAAAAAGAACACCATTCATCCTATGCACAGGCCTGCCAGATGCTCAAAGACATCAGTGGAATAACCAAGAAACAAATTGGTCGTGCTGAGACCTGTCTTTGATGTGTTTTTAAAATCAATTTACACAGTTTGTATTGATAATTATACCACCAATGTTCAAGAAGATTGGCATACATAATTCTTAACAAAATGCTTGCAAAACAAATTCAAGAACATATTAAAAGCAGCATCTATCATGATCAAGTCAGCCTTATCCTAGAGATGGAGGTATGGCTCAGCAAAAGTAGTTACATTTGCAATTGAGGATAAGTTAAAATAATTCGGTGAAGATCTATTACAATCTTCTACAAAAATCATGATCTGAAAATAAGTGTGACATCACCAAAGACCAAGTTTATTGATCATGAATAAACAAGAATTCTATTCCAAAGTCAAAGAAAGCATTTTAAATAAAATCATAGAAAAGTTTCAAGGCCAAAAGGAAACAAATGAACAAACAAACAACAAAAATAACAACAAAAACACCTTACCATGAAATGTCAGTGGTCAAGAGCAATTACTGCTATTGCAAAAGATTGAAGTTTAGTCCTCAGTCCCATGCTGGTTGACTTATAAATGCTTATAAATATAGATCCATTACTATTCAATGGCTTCAGCCTCAGCTCATACACACACACACATGCGCGCATGTGTGTGTGTGTGTAAAACAATAGATCTTCAAATAAAAATGCACTTGACACTTTATCACATTTCTGACAGAACAACTATTCTTGAAAATGAGAACACACTGAAGAGGTTGAAAGGAAAGAGCCATTCTTTTCCATTATTGTGGGAGTGAAGATTGGTGCACCCACTATGAAACTCTATGTAGATGTTTCTCAACAGTGTGGAAATAGAACCATATGGCACACTTATATCACTTCTGGGCATATAACCAAAGACTGTATATGCTACTGAAATTGTATTTACTCATGCATGTTTATTGCTGCTCTATTCACAATTTCGAGGAAATGGAAACATCTTAGATGCCCATCAATAACTGAACAGATACTCGAAATTTGAGAATATATGTACATATATAATTTTATTCAGCTGTAAAAATGGAATTCTGGAATTTTCAGGAATGTAGATAAAACTGGTTAAATAAAAAGAACAATAGTGAGCAAAGTGATCTAGTCACATGATGATAAGACCCTGTTGGTGAAGACATATGCACACTGGTAGTCAGATAGCGAGAAATCAATCTGAAACTGAACTGAATGCTTTTGTCTAGTATATATAGTTCCCAGAGGTGATGAAAAATCTGTTGGGAAGAAAAGGCATTAAAGATATTACCCAGGAGTGAGTGCTGTACACTACAATGCCAACCTGCTAGTTACTTCATGCTTATTGCACTAGTGACATGACTGGGGTCGTCAATAAGACTCATTGTATTTGACACCTACTTCACAATAGAAAATATCTGCTTAGTACTGTGATCACTACCAAAATGTTACGGCTAGAAAGGTTATGGGAAAGTAACTATTGCTTAGCTAAACTGGCATGGCACCAAATTGTAATATTTCTGCTTATAACCACAGGCAACCAATGCTGCCCTCATCCTCTGAGCAGCTTCTCTTTCCAGAAGACAACAGTGAAAGCACGTGGTTGCTTAAAGTTCTGACAATCTGTGGCAGTTGAATGTTTGGTCCTCAAGACATGCTTTCTTATTCCCTCAATACTCAGGGCACATCTCAAATTAGGAGTAAAAGATCATAAGAACTAAAACATTGAAACAGACTCTGAAATGCCATCTTCAGTACATGATACAGACACTGCAAATAGGATCTCACAGTGGATACAAAGAGTCTGCAAAAGACCAGGATTATCACCAACTAACTAGGTATTAGAAAGGGCTCAAGAGACCCTACACTCCCTAGATGATATACCAGCTATGGATTGATTCTGGGGAAAAGGTAGCCGTTGTCTTCAGCTGAATATCCAACGATGAGCCAACCAGGCTCTAATGAATATTTCAAACCCATGATCATGTAGATGGTCAGTTAAGGTCAGAGGGTCAAAAAACAAAACAAACAAAAAGAAAACAGATGAGTGTGGAAAGGGGGCTTGAATGGAGGAAGGAGAAAACAACTGTAGTAATAGGAAGAGAGTGTGTGGTGTGTGACGAGAATGTACAATGCATTCTCTGCATGTATCAAGTTGTCAAAGAACAAATTTAGTCAAAAAAGAAACGTAGACACTGCCATCTGCTTTTTCTTGAGTTATATCGAAATTTTATAAATCTTGTCATTAAATATGCCATGGCAACACTCATAACATGACAACATTAGTCTAAATTTTTGGATCAGAGAGGAAATTACCACAAGTGACTTTTATACTTTAGGCTTTTGCGACATTAATTTTGGTTGACTTTGGCATTGGTCCCAATTGGCAGAACTGACTAGGATTTGACATAGCATGTTGTATTTTCTTTCTAGTAATTTTTGATTTTTAACGCACAGGACAGCATTCTTTTGGTGGCTACTTTGCATTTTCTGATGTACCCTGGTATATTTTGAATGCTTTGCCTTCCTATGTAGATTAGTCTTCTTTCTTCTAATCTCAGTATGGCTGGGTCCTAATCAAAATTTAGAGGTGTATACCTCTGATACAATGAGTAATCATTTATTTAATTACTGGGAACAGATGCTAATCTTGGTCTCTGACTTAAATAAATGGTCTTGGATCCAATCCCGTTGCAAGCAGATAAATAAAAAACAATCTGTAAAGGAGACATGTATTTAGAATGCTGTAACTACTTTATCCTTGAGATTTTTCACTATCTTCCCAAATGGGAGAATCACTTCTTCATTCAAATCTCCATCACACATATTGTTCCTTGTCCACACCATTAAGACCAGTGTAGTCTTACTATTTCTTTGCTTGGTTCTCACTCATCTTTGTGAATGTTGAGGTCAATACAATATAATCAGAACATTGATATGATGAAAGTTTTCCTTGGATTTCTAAGCCACAAATTTGTACTTTGTAACACAGTTGAGAACAAAGAATGATGTGTGTGTATATATGTATTTACATATACATAAACATATGTATATGATTTATAGATGTCTCATTAATGAGTTATCTTTGCTCATTGCAAAAATTCTAAAATAATATGAAAATATATTTTGAATTGTCTGTGCTTTCTCTCATTTACTATTAACCAGTTTTTGTATTTATTTCTTTCTAGCCTAATATCTGAAATAAAATTACATATATATATATATATATATATATATATATATATATTTCTCATACTAATTTCTACTAGAACCTGCCACAGAGTGAGATGATATAGAGGCCTTCTTCTATCACAGCAGCCAATTAACATGATGATAAGTCTAAGGGTAGCATAAGCTTGAGCTTTATGAATTTGAAGTGGCATGTTCAGTTTAGACAGATTAATTAAAACAACCAGGTACATGTTGTTATCATATTCAATTCACATCTTCCAGTATTAAGGTTGCATTAGGTTTATAAAATGAGGAATTAATTCAGAGAGGTGCTAATTAAATGTAAATAAAGGCTATTATGAACTTCTCAATGGAACTCAATTGGCATTATTATATTAAATAAAGATGATGTCAATCAGATGCCCAGGTGCATGGCTTCTCTAAATTTTCACCTTTAATCATCCAGAGAAGTATTATTGACTAGATAAATTTAATTACAGACTCATGAAAGGTTCTGCTGACCATTCTCTTAACTAGTTTGTATTGCTACTATATGTAGCAATACAATCTGTCGTTTCCACAAAATAAAAATTTTTTTTATCAAAAAAAATGACTTTAGAGAACTATTTATATCAAGCTGTTCATTTCTCCCTTGAAATTCCTAGGGTTTATTGCAGTGGGATCACTTTTCCTGTGATGGATTTATTCTCATTTCTGTTTTCGGTAGCATACTATGGAATAAGCTCATACTCTCCTTCCCCATTTAATTTGCTTTGAGCATGATTAAGTTTCTATAAGTTTTAAAAACAATAAATAAGGGGCTGGAGAGATTGCTCAGCAGTTAAGAGCACTGACTGCTCTCTCAAAGATGCTGAGTTCAAGTCCCATCATGTACTTAGTTACCTCTCTTCAAGTTCATATGTCCATCTTCCTCAGATTTCAGGAAAAAAATTCCTGTGGCAGACTATTCCAGAAATACTCTCTTTGTACTAGAACTTCCACCTCCCTATTTACTGCTAATATGTTAACAGTATTCTATTGACAGGTGATGCTTCCATACATTTTACAAAAGATTTTCTCTACATTTCTCCCCTTTAGTCCAATAAAAGATTCTTTCTCTTACAATTACAAACTACATACAATAATAACAATTATGAAAACTTTCAGGTGAGATTTACGTTCAAAATGTCCATGTCTATTTGGCAGCCTTGGAGAAAGTATTCTACTATCAATCTAATCTTGGTGAGTTCAAAATTCTGTACCTGAACCAATTTCTATCATAATTTGCATTCTCAAACTAAAACATTTTCTTAGAATTAAGAATATTTTCTTTAGTCTTAAACAACTTATACATAAGACTATAACTATCTAGTCCTCATCCCCATCAGATCGCTGAGAAAGAAGAAACACTGAGTAAGCAGCATAAGCAAGCAGCTTCCAAAAATATAGAATCAACAGAAAAGGCTGGCTGTGTGAACCTTCCCCAAAATTTCTCTGTAATGTTGGGTCATCCATCTTCAGTCTTCTGGCCCAGAATATCTGACAGACTTTTTATGACACATGAAATATGAAGAACTATTCACCCTGTCCTGGCAAAGTTTGCAACTGACTTCCCTGCATCTCAATTTTTCTATTTGGACAGTATTCTTTCAGCAGTTGAAGCAAGAATGATATCCTGCCCACTGGTTAGCTTGCCATATATGAAGGAAACTCCATAAGGACCTAAGTTGATGTTCATCATCTTCTTTGACATAGAAAAGGGGTGCTGCCAGAAGCAGACATGTCTTACTGCCAAAAAGCCTTTTAATGATAAAACAATGTTAAATGCTATATTTCATGGATCTCTGAAGTTTTTGAAGACCATGTGCCAATCTATGAATCAGAATATGCAAATATTGCTTGTTCTAGCTCATTATTATCTGTTCAACTTTGAAAACATCTCACTGTAATTAATTAGACTAGTATCTAACATGACAATGAATTTGATTATTTTACTGTTAACTTGTGCTTTTTAATTATTATAAATAGTTTTAATAGCAGCTTTCAAGAACTATAACTTCACATTACACAGGTATAATACCTTAAACAAGAGTTGAAACACATATACATACTATGTTTAGCAAAATATAATTCTAAATCTGTATTAATATCCATTGTCCATACCAATGTAAAAATATGTGTCTTCCTGATGTTCCTTGGTCGAAAACTGATTCAATAATCTACCCTTTTATGTTATTATTACCATATCTCCTCCTCTTTTTCCTTTCAAACCTTCTCCTCCCTTTCCTCTTAGCATAAGAAAGAAAGAAGACAGAGGATAGAGAAAAGAAAAAGAGAGAAGTCCCTGAGTTTAACAACCTATACTTTGTTTCCTCCCTGATCAAGATAACTAACAATTTGCAGACAACTCTTTTTAAACAATGGCAACCTCCATTATCCACGGAGTGACAAAAACTATCCACCCACTTGATGTGAATGAGGCTATTGATCTCTTAAATTTTCTTCATGCATATTTGGGACATAATTTTCTTTTGGGGGGTCTCTTTTTAAGAAATGGTATATTGGCCAGTTTCAAGAAAACTAGCTGTAGCATTTGCCATCAAGTCTCTGCATGCTGTAAAAGTTCAGTGCTTAAGTAAAGTCCCAATTGGAACAGTCTGTGATACTGGATAACCTAGCTATCCATTTTTAAATCCATTTTCTCAGTTGCAGATTTTTGAGAAAACAGTCTTGAAGCAGTTTTAAGTAGAATCACCTGGCCTACTTGTTTTATCATCTTTGGTGTCTAGAACTCTTGTTCTTCAAACATATAAACTTTAAAAGGAAGTATACTTTTGTGCATTCACGTAAGTATAGAATGTACAGTATAAAAAATTCAGTTAAAATGATTCTCTGCTCTCTGTTCAGGCAGGTAATTCAAACATTTCTTATATTTTGTTTGGAGTGTATAAACTGTAATATAAAATTTTATTAGTGCCATTAAAAGGATGACACGACAAATCTTGAGGATTTTTTAACCATCAATATTTATTGGCTATGCATAGTTTAAGCTCTGGCTGGAGATATTTTCATGTCTCATCCTCTCAGAGATGTTCCCATGTAGAAGGATCAGCATATATTTTACTTATTTTGCTCTTCTTCTTGATTTGTTTCTTCCTGTCTGCAACAAAAATCTTCAGGAGGTCTCCCCATGTCAACTCTAATTTTTATCAATTTGGAAGTAATTCACAGATTTTCTTTTCCCATGGAAACAAATTTAAAGCCTCTCCCTCAGTGTAACTTTTTTCTTTCTCTCCACTATAAAGTTAGGACAACCTAAATATATAAAGGCCGATTTAGTCCATCAGTTTTTCCCATAATCCACTATCTCACAGCAGCTGTTGTTTTACTGTTATTAGCATTCAAAATTTAATATATTCAAAAGTTAATAAATTACTGTGTAATCTATTTCTGAGGATCTTTGTTACCCACCTGTATTTGTTAAGCCTCTCTTTTGAAATGTGATTAGATCTCTCTACAGCTGCTTGTCCTATAAGATTGTGTACTATAAATATAATACGATTTATATTATAATATGAAATAATGCTGGAGCATTGTCAGTCTTAATTTGTGCAGGAATTCCCATAGTGCCATAACCTCTAATATATATGCTATTACAGAATTAGACTTCTCAGAACTTAAAGCAGTCATCCATTGAAATCCTGAATGTGTCTATTGTATGGTATATATATTTTAATTCCAAGATCTGTAAAATGAAACACATACATTTCCCTAATTTAATTACTTTGGGTATGTCTTGGGTTATTCCCTGTAGCTAATGAAGTCTGGTTATACAACAAACAGGTAGGATATTTCTTTGTAATATTCTTGGCTTTAAATCTTATTTCTTTAAATCTTTACTGTAACATGTTTCTTAATGGAATTTTCATGCTTCTAGTTCATTAAGTTGATACATTTCATTGTTATCTTGTACTAGAGGAACTGGTAGAACCATATTGGGTATGATAGTATTATACCCAATGGTTTACTTCTATTTCTGATAACATTTTGTAGTTGAATAAACAGAGAAGTTAATTCTAAATCATTCTGAATAAGTTCAATGAAACAACTCAGCATATTGAGAGTCAGTAACTATATTAAGAGATTCTGGAAAATCTAATATTACCATAAGAATGGCATACATCTTTTATTTTTTGATCTGCTAATTGCTAAAGTCTCATTTTTCCTTCTAAAATTAACTTAGAAACATTTTCTATATAGGTCTTTAATGTTTTACTCTTTATGCTAAAAATATCAATTCTTGGATATTATCTTTTCTCTGCCTAAGAATTCCTGTGGGAGAATGGGTAGAAGGTAAAATAACTAAAATATAAGCCATCTTTTTATCCAAATAATCTACTTGTGACTCTTGTAATTATTTTCTAACACAGATAATTCTTTTTCAGCCTCAGCCTATAATTTTCTTGGGCTACTTAAGTCTTTATCATCTTGAAAGATTTAAAATAAATTACTTAGTTCTTGAGTAGTTAATCCAATTATGGACCTTAGCCAATTAATGTCTCCCAACAAGTTTGAAAATCAGTAGAAGTTCTCAATTGGTCTTTTCTGTTTTGTACTTTCTGTGATCAAATCTTTTGTAGACCTATCTTATATCTTATATAATTGTTATAATCTCTTCTCTGCACCTTTTCGTGAGCAATTTGTAATCCCTAACAAGGCTAAATTCTCTTCAATTCATCAAACATTCCCCCCCCCCCAGGCATTTGTATCTGAATCAACTAGTAATATATCATCCACAAAATAGTAAATTTTGGATTGAGGAAACTGTTTATGAGTGATTTCTAATGGCTATTGCACAAAGTATTGACATAAAGTAGGATTATTCAACATTTCTTGTGGAAAGACACAAGATATCTCTTTACTGAACAACTTCTATTAAACCAAGGTGCTGAGAAAACAAAGCTTTCTCTATGATGTTCGTGTAAAAGGGATTATGAGAAAGCAATCTTTTAAATTAATCACTATAATAGACCATGCCTTAGGTAATAAGGAATGCAATGTGATTCCAGGTTGTTAAGATTCCATTGATTGAATGATTTTCTAAATTGCTCTCAGATATGTCAACGTCTTCCATTTTCCTGTTTTTATTTTAATGATACATTCAGGAGAATTCTAGGGGCTGGTTGACTCTTCTATATTTTGAACCTCGAGTTGTTCTTAGACTTTTCTTTTGTCATAGCCCATTTTTTTACCCAAACAGGTTTGTCAGTTTTCCACTTTAGTAGGTAGGGCAGCAGGTGAACAATCCCTGGGTGACCTATATTCATTACCTTATCTCCATTCCTTCTCTATCTTCTAAATTTTATGGGAAATTTTCTCCATGAATTATTATTATTACAGAAGAATTTATCCTTGGGAACTGTTTGTCTTTAGTCATTTAGGGAATGACCTGATCTTTCACAGCCACAGCAATGGGCTTTTTGTGTTTTTATATCTTCTGTAATTGTCCAACCATAACTAAATTGTGAGCATTAAACTTTATGTCTACACTTGTTTTAATCCATGAAGTACAGATCTGATCTTTGAAGGTCTAATAGCCTTTTTGCATTCATTATTAGTTTTAATTTTTCTAAGGTTTGTCTCTCTTTTAAAAAGACATATAAAATTAAAATTTTCATTGAAATAAAATTATTTGTATGCTGATAGGTGAAACAAAACTAAATAGGATCCAGATGCCTGCTGTCATTTTATTTTTCTCTATTTTTTAACATAGAACATTTTATAAGTTCTTTTCTTACAGACTTCACCACTTTATTATTATTATTATTATTATTATTATTATTATTATTATTATTATTATTTGGTTTTTCGAGACAGGGTTTCTCTGTGTAGCCCTGGCTGTCCTGGAGCTCACTCTGTAGACCAGGCTGGCCTCGAACTCAGAAATCCACCTGCCTCTGCCTCCCAAGTGCTGGGATTAAAGGCATGCGCCACCACCACCCGGCCACCATTTTATTTTTAAACTAAATATTTTTTATAATTTTTTATTGGATATTTTATTTACATCTCAGATGCCATCCCCTTTCCCCATTTCCCCTCCCTAAAAAACCCCTATCCCATGCCCCCTGTTCCTTTTTGCTTTTATACAATTTTTAAAAAATATTAATCAAAAGCTTTATAAGCTTGGTAATGCTCAATCAGAGGAATAACCCAATACCCAACCTAGATATATCAACTATCTTTGACTGGTGGAGACACGTGAACATCTGCCTCCATGCCCCCTTCCCCTCTCTTTCTCGTTCTCATCACCTAGCTTCTCCTGTCCTTCTTCTCCTTCCTTGCTCCTTCTCTTCCTCTCAGTACTCCTCCCACCTTAGCTCCTCCTACATATCACCCTTCCTGTTAAAAGCCAAGAAAAAAAAGCAAGGTTCAGAACTAAGTGTTTTAGTAAGGAGAGATGACAGAGGTTCTGGTTAGTCAACAAAATGATGAACCAGGTATTAGGACTATCTTGTACCTCACTGGTACAAATAGGCATAATTATGCTCTAATTGTATTTTGAGAGAAAAGTTCTATGAATTTTTTATACCTAGTTTTTTCTTTTTCATTGTTTTTGAACTTAATACCTTACCAGTTCAGATGTTTGGGGCTTTTCAGTCCAACCACATCTCCAGAAAAATCTTCAGGTTCCTCAGGCCAGCATGTGTCTATGGTAGTTAACTCCACCCTCCTATCTTGGTCTAGCAGGCTACTGTTGCCAGTTCACTAAAGCTCTGCCCACTTCAGTCCCTTTCTCTGGGCTATTATAGGCTTCTCCTGAGTGGACCCAAATAGGGCTGTCTAGCTCTTTTTAGAATGCTTTTTGATTTTTCTCTGGAACCCTGCTGTACTTGGGAGAAGCCTCACATATTGAACCGCCAGGCTCTGGTTAGAGAGAGTTAGCAGGGCAGCTCTAGCACCTGCAAGCCGGGTTAGCTCAAAGGCCTCCTCACACTCTTTCTTAAAAGGATTTTACTTCCCACCTTGTCAGGAAACTGTTTGGGGATGTGTTTATTTGTGCTTTTTACCTGAGACTTTTCTAAGGTTGGATTCTATGCCTGATGGTGTATGCTATTTGTAACTGTGGCCTTTTCCACCTGTGCTCAAGTTCCTGAAATAAAGACTCAGAATGAATTATGACTAAATGCCTAGGTCAAAGTTTTGGCTTGTTCCCACGAGCTTGTAACTCCATTCATTCTTTTCTAAGTCCAGCCACATATTTAGTAACCTCCCCTCAGGTTCATGTGGCCATCTTCCTCAGAATTTGAGGTGATTCATTGCATCTTACTCTATCTCAGAAATTCTCTTTCTGTACCAAAACTTCCACCTCTCTCTTTTCTGCCTAACCTAATAGACCAACAGCATATTATGGAAAAGTGGCTCTTCCACATATTACCCAACAGATTCTACTTACATAGAGAAAATTTTTAGTCTTCAAAAATGAATGCTTTTGAAAAATATTCTTGAAATATTATAATTCCTAATAAATAATTAGCATGAGCTGAATAATGTAATTTATTTCCACTCTTCAGGAAGGTAAGAAATTTTGTTATAATTATTCTCTGATTTCAGCTGCTCAATATTGTTGATGTTAAGCCTTTGGTACATCATTTAATCAGAATGTTGGATGAACTGGAGATGTTTATATTTTCTGTCCATGCATCTAAGAAACCTAATGTTTGAATGCCTTGTGACTTTTCTAAGAGATACCGAGATCATACTTAGATGATAGTGTGAGACAAGTTAGTGTATTATAACTCATTCAGGTAACTATAACATTTTCTTACACAGAACAGTCACTTCTGTCTGATATTGTTTTGAACATAGACATTTAAATACCATCTACTAAAATTGTAAGCTTTGAACAAATGTTCATTATTTTGAATGAAACTTAGAAGACACTGTGAATTGACTAGTCATGGAGTGAGATTTTACTTCCAAAGAAGCAAGAAATGTGTATGTGTAAATAAAATCAGATGACTCATTAGAAAACTCTTAACATTCAAAGCCATAACCTGTTCTACAATACTATGAAGAAATCTTATTTCTGCACTGTAGTTATATCCCCCTTAAAGTAGAACTAATTGCCTATATTCACTTTCTCCAGAGGTTTTCTAACTGAAATAACATCATGTCTTGTTATTGCAACAATACATCAAAAGATAACAAATAATAAGATAATTCTCTGTGGACTAATACTTTCAGGTTAGAATTTATGTTACATTAACTTACTATTTGAAAGGTTATACATGATAGTATTTTGCCTTTAATATTATTTTACCATTGTGAGTTTAGCAAGCTAAATGAAGAATTTCAGGGATGGTCTTTTTAGTACATACTCTGAAGGAATCTTCACAGTGAGGTAAGATAACAAGGTTAGTTTCTTACATGTCTTCTAGGCATTATTTTGTTAGACTTTCAGCCAAAACAAAAAACAAAACAAAACAAACAAACAAACAAACAAAACCTATCAATATCATGTCTCCCAGCCCAGGGTTGTTATTTTAGCCTATTCTACAGACAAGGGAATTCCAAGCACTTTGACTTTTTCAAGCCCATCAATGACAGCCTCAACAGGAAGAAATTGTTCATTTAGTTTTACTTTTACAGAAAATTTCCAGACATAGACATAGTTTTATATCAAAGATTCTAGGCATGGATTTATTATGGAAGTCACTATAGATCACCTAAATCTAGACAACATATTTGCTTTTATTATGCATGTATTGAGTAATTTTCAGTAGATAGATGACATCTGTATCAAAAATGCTTGAGGGTTCTTATTGCACACAATGATTTAAAAAATCCTACGAGGAAGAAGACAGGAAAGAAAGGGGAATAGAGATTCTGTCCAAAGAAATGGTGAGATTTTCAGAGGCCAGATTAGGCAAGGTTCACATGACCAACAGGATTGTTTGTACAACAAGCCAGAAGATTGACATAGAAAATATATGTCAATATATTGACAGGTGATTCAAGACAAATATGAATACATATTTTTCATTTTGTCTATTTTTATTGAATAAACGTATAGCTTATTTTAATAAACATATTAAAATATATGAGACACTTGTATCACTTTTTACTATTTGGTTACACACAAATAAAGCCCCTCACTACTCAGACAGAAAGTGCAAGAGAGGTTGGGGAGTATAGAGACATTCTGATGAGTGATGAAATTCTAACCAGGAGTAGTGAAATTCATAGCACCACTTGAAACTCTCATAATCACATGTTTTCTCTCAAAACCCAGAATGTTACTCCACTTCATGAATGTTTTCTATATATTTGGGTGTTATGATTTCTGTTTTCACATAAATAATATTAAGCAAAAAACTGCTATTCATTCATTTCATCCTATCTTGTTCACAAGGTATATATTGTTTCCTAGTATTACATTGATTGGCTAACAGAGATTCTTTGCCAGAATCGGTTAGATGTTAGGAATAGGGAAAAGAATATTTGAGATTATGTTACTCAATTCACTATATGTAGGGTAAGTTTTTTTTCAATTCACAGTTATTAAAATTAAAGAACTGAACAAATTATTTGTAATACAAAAGATGAAAAATTCCAATGCTTTGGTAATTCTGGCACAAAAAGAGATTATCTTAAACAAAAGAGAGATACAAATACATTTTAGACCAGACTCATCACTTTTACCAGCTAAGGACGATTACAACCACACCCAATGACCCAATTTAAATCCCTTAGGACGAACATGGTAGTAAAAAAAAAAATCAACTTCGATTAAATCACACACACACACACGTGCCTCTTGCGAGTGAGTACTTGTGCATACACACAATAAATAAAGGAAAATATTATTTTCTCTTACTGTGATTGTGGGCTTTCTTTGAGGAGTAAATTAGGAGAGAAAATGTGCCAACAGTGATATTAACTACCATCTAGAATCATTGCTAACCTAAAGTGTCTTTTTAGTACTTGAAAACATACTTAATGTTGAAAACAACTTAATGTTGATAACTTGCTAAATAGTGAAATGAAAATATTGTAACAGGTAAATATTGATACACCATTAACCAAGGGTCAAGATTCTCTAAATCAATTAAATATCTCAGCAATGGGTTTTTTTTAATCTCATCTGATTTTTAATATTTTCTGTTTCTTAGCTGTTCTTTGACACATAATAATTATATAAATTTTTGGAGTACAGTATAAAATTTCCATAAGTGTAAGTTATGATACAATTATAGCAAAGTTATTGGTCCAAATTAATTCAAGCATTTGTCATTTTTCATGTTGAAAATATTCAAAATCCCATATTTTATCTATTTTTGTAGGCTTAGATTTTTTTCAAAACCTTCTTTAATAAGGAATCGACCTCTTTTCTAACCCACTGAACAAAGGCAGGGAAGAAAAAGGTTAATAAGAAATGGGGGATGTGGACCTGTTTAGAAATAGTTCTTTGGGATGATTCCAAACAGGAATCAGTTGCACCCATTCAGTTCAATTGCAAACACCAAATGCAAAGCAGTACCAACCAGGAGCCCCCAGAATTGGCAGAAAGAGCCAGAATACCTTGACAAGTTTTTTTGGCACCTTTTTCTCTACAAAGTTACAACAAGCAAAGATCAGCAAAAACCCATAAAGCATTGCAAGGTGAACCAATGCAAGAGTGCTGTCTCACTGTTTGTGGGGTGATGGTCATATTCTTTCTAAACATCCTTTGCCCCCTCAAGCATCCACTGCAACAAACATCACAGGCTCTTCTGTAAGACAGTTATCAAAAAACACTATGTATCTGTTCTCAGCAAAACATCCTCTCATGTGTCTGCTTCAGCAAACATTCTCTCATGAGACAGGTTCCAGAAAAATTTTGCATGACACAACTCAGTCTCCAAAGAAAGCGAAAATTTCCATATCAATTTTACAATCGATAATTGTTTTTTGACACACTGTTCGCTAAGTTTTAAAAATCTCTCTCCCCTTTTCTTCTCTTTCAATCTTTCTATTTTTATTACTACTTTTTAATTACAAGAGATATATATCAAGGTTAAATATACAAAATATTATTTGAATTTTAGAGGAGATATATTTGAATAATTTACAAAATAGGCGTGTTTTTGTCAAAGTTGTAGTTCACATTAAATATATGGTATTCAAAGGAATTTGTTACACTGGAATATGAGAGTAGCATTTTTAGATTAAGGATAAGAAAGGATTAAGTGATTAGTAACACAAAGTAAAATCACAAATATTTAAAACAAATAATATGATTATATTTTTAAAGGATGATTTAATTTTGCAAAATTTAATAGATTTTGCAATGCAGTACCATGATTAGGAAAGTGGATTTGGTGGTCAGGTTAACGGGGAGAGGTTCCTATCCTTTAATTCTTTAGACTGAGTACAGTGGAAAGTTATTTTGTTTCACTCAAGCTTGATTTGCTTGTGACAACTGTTGCGATCACATTCTTACCTAATATCACTGGAATGCTTTGAGGATGGAATGAGATAACAGATGGAAATAACATAGCATATAAGTTACCTGTGAGCTAATCTTATTCACCTATATAAGTTTACTCACTATTTACAAATTCCTATTATAATACAGTTATAAATGAAATACAGTAGAGAATATATACAGTTGCAAATGAATAAATACTTTTAGGAGAGTCAAAAGAAAAATTTGAAATCAGGACATATTTACTTTAGTCTTCTATAGTGGCAAATATGGATCTTATTTATTGATTAAGAGTAAGAAAGCATCTGTTATGTTATTTTATTTTTTATTGTTTGGTGAGAATGGAAACTACTTGATGGTGATCTTTATCAGATAATTCTGCACATTGGCAGTTAATGACTTGACTCTGAGGAACTAGTGAGATCATATTCATTGAAATATCTGTCCTTCCTTTTCGGTTTTAGCTCTTTCTGCTTTCAAGGCTATGATGTTTTCAAAGAAACATACATTTATCTCATGATAAGAAGTTAGTGCTACAAAAAGAAAAGAAATAAAAATGAGTTCCATACCCTGGAGCAGAAAGAAGGAAGAAGGAGGAAGACAGAGGGAAGAGGAGGTCACCGTTACATGTGATGAACCAGAAGCATGTGCCCAAGCAAAATGGCTCCTGAGGACAGGCTGTTGGAGCAGAAATAACCGGAGAAAACACAAACAGCAAGTATTTGGGAAGCACATCTAAGGAAGTAGCCAGTTTATCCATTAGAAAATTTGATTTTAGTAATCCCCTAGTAATTGTGCAAAACATAAATAAATAAATCATAGTTTGAGTTTCATTCATCTGGAAGCTAAATGAGGATAGAAATAATTTAATTAATTTATACCCACCCATTAATATTTGTCTTCTGAAGTTTGAGTATATCTTCATTTCACAACTTAACAAACAGAAACTAGGAGATGGGTATTTTGCTGGAGTCTGCATAGGAGATAAGTTGTGGAACTGGAATTCAAACTGATGTCTTTTTAATATAAAATTAGCCAGTGACAGCCATTGTAGGTAAAGATTCTGCCAACCTCTATTGGCTCCAGTAATTGGCTATAGCTACCTTGTTTAAATTGTTTAATATTGTTTAATTCATAAACTAATTTAACAATAAATTTTTAAGTTGGGAGAAAGGTTTGCAAAACGAAAGCTGTTGTATGTGGGAATTTGCTTGTCATGAGCAACCAAGTCTTGGGGTATAGAATTTAGCATTTGAATATATTGCAGCACCAAACCAGTCCCCCAGTAGGTAGGAAAGTAAAATGAAAATTAGTTGGTGAAGCTAACCCCAGTCTAAAAGGCTAACTCAGCAGTTTTAGGATTTCTAGCTTGAACAAGAGATTTCCAGTAGAAAATTCCTGCTGCATAGTCTTGTTATGTCTAAAACTATCTCTGCTTTTATACTGCTGCATGGCTTCTTTCTCTGTTTCACATTTAGCAAAGAAAGCTTTAACGATCTCAGCAACAACAGAACACAGAAGAAAGACAATGTGAACAATACTATGTGTAATGAAGAGAGATTTAAGTGTGACAATTCCCACTTGGATAGAATAAAATATATTGCTGACCTATGATCATTGTTAAACTAACACATCTGTGTATAAATATGTCAGGACTTCACTACCACACTGTAATATTAGCTGCTTTTATTTCATCTAATTTTACAGTTCTGAAATGATTAGGGTATTCTTTTGGTTTACCGTCTTAATTTTTCTGTTTAAAACTCAATCTTTGTGTGATGGTTTATCTGAATTGTATGGTTGACACTATTTAGAATCAACCCAGGGAACACTTGACTGGTCCTATCTGTGAGGACACTTCCAAAAAAAAAAAAAAAAGATTAACTGAAGGCTAAGAAGTACTCTCAAAATGCTCTGCACCTTGCAACTTGCTTTTTTGGAATAATGTCAGTTGGCTTTCCCCTTTTCTTCCCAAATTCATGCTCAAGTGCAGCTGCTGTCATCGGCTGCTGCCATCAAGCTCCAGATTCAACTGCTGAATTGTAGGCCAGCAGCTCATTGGGGAGCTTTAAGCCTCCAACACCCATTTGGGACTTCCAAAAAATTCAGCTATGTGAACTGCACAGCTGTCAAGTTCTAACCACTCCAGCATGAAAGTAGCCATATTGTAATGCCCAGACCCTATCACAGAAGACAACCAAAAAATTCTTTATCAACACAGTCACACACACACACACACACACACACACACACACACACACACACACATGCGCGCACGCGCACACACACACACACACACACACACGCACGCACACACGCATGCACACACACATACACTACATTGGGTAGTCAAATAAACAAGTCACTAGTAAGCTGTTTTCTCAGAAATATCAACTTGGCCAGATAACAGGAACTGCTATTAACCCAGGGTCTTTTTTTTTAATGAATAGTGACCAAATAAATTATGTTTTAAGAGAGCTATGCAACTTTTGGAGGAGCTAGGACATCCATGAAGGAGATGAAAACTACTCAACAGTGATAGACAGGTGCAGCCTGGGGCTGACTGGAAATGATAATACGAATACAGAATGTGTTTGTGTGGTTGATCACTTGAGAAAGCATTCTGTTTTCAAAATGGCCTCCTGTGAGTGTGGCAGAAGCATCCATGACTCAGAACAAACATATGTGTCATTCAAATGAACACTCGGCCCGTCAGAGCAAGGAGTTAGTATACCAGAGTACAAGGCAGATATCAGGGCTTTTAAAAAAAAATACTTTTTTTGAGATTATAATCTAATTGCATCACTTTCTTTCTGCAAAACCTCCCATGTAACCCGATTGAGTTCTCACTTTCAAATCCAGGGCCTTTATTTTTCATGGATTGTACATATTCCTAAATATATAAATACAATAATGTATTCTGTTCAGTCTTTATAATATTACTTGTCTATATATTTTCAGGGCTGACCACTTGACATTGGATAACCATTTTGGTGTGCTCTTCCTCTGGGGAAGACTTTTCCAGCTCTCAGTATTTCTTAGTAACCTAGTCTTTTTTTTTTTTTATTATTGGACATTTTATTTATTTACATTTCACATGCCATTCCCTTTCACCATTTCTCCTCCCTAGAATTACTTATCCCATCCCTCCTTCTCCTTTTTGCCTTTATACAATTTTGATTACATGCAAGTATTAAGATCAGTTTTAGGTTGAAGAACTAGCAATACAATAGATGCAAATAGTCAAGGAACAAGCAAGACAATAAATAGTCAATAAATAGAACAATAAATAGACAATAAATAGAACAAGCAAGGCAATAAACAAAATTCTGTGAACACTCTCTATATCACTGTTTCTAAGGGCTTATCAGGATGACCAAAATATCTGAGCCAATTTTCCTGTCCTAGCCCAAAGTCATTTTCATGTCTGAAGCCTACTTCCTTTTTCTAGTCTGTTTTAGATTTCTGCCTGAAATTACTTCTTTTTTTCTAGCCTAATGTCAGGTTCCTGCCTGAAGCCCACTTCCTTGTCCTTGGCCAATGTGAGGCCTCATGGACATTCTCCTGTACACTTTGGCATGTCTGTTATTGTTGTCGTTGTTGTTGCTATTGGACTTTTTCAGCTCATTTGTCTGATGAGGGTTGAGGTATACACTTGTTAATGGGCATGTGAATGATAGTTAGGATATAGTTGGGGATTATGAAATCTTAGAAAGTAGAAATAATAGGTTCTTCTCTAAGATCCATGACTTCACTAGTCCTCAGTAGATAGCTAAGTTTCCTTAACCAGGTTAGAACTAGTCATAGGACAGAAACCTAAGAACTTACTCTATCTAGATATTCTGTTATACTGGATTGCATCTAAGGCCAATGAAATTGAGCCAACCCAACTGCTTTCTATCTGCACTCCACTTACTCTAAGATTCCAGTAAAAGTAATACTATTAACTCTTTCACTATCATTTGGTCAGTAAAACTTCAGTGAAAATATCAATGTTTACTACCAAAAAACGTGCTTTTCATAATATGTTTCCTACAAATTAGAGGTAAACAAGGTTAGTGGGATAGATTTGAATTCCTGTCTCTGTTTTACTTCTTTTTAAAACTTTGTAGACACACACACACACACACACACACACACACACACACAAATCATCTAAGCATTCCCTAATTCTACCTTCTCATCACTAAAAATAAGATTTTGTTACCAACCCATTAATGCTATGTAAAGAATAATATAGCATAGTTCTTCACTTAACAATGTCCGGTCTATTAAAAATAGGTGATGTGACCACATTTTAAAGAAAAAAATTTTATTTAAAAAAGTACCTTTAAGGTAAAAATAAAATAATTTACTTGCTCAATATAATGCTCCCAACATGAAATTCTTCTGGTGTTCTAGTGCTCTCCTTTTTTGTATATTTCATACCATTAGCAAGTAAGAACACAGTAAGTAAGAATTGTGTTTATTTTTGACAGGAATGGGAAGAAACGTGCAGATGGTGTTTATTGCAGCTTGTGGTTAGCTAAAAGTAAGAATTAGTTACCCACATTACAATATAGTTTCTACATATGGTCATTTCCCTTTACTATAATAAGAAATGTACCTGTTTGTTTTAACATCTGCCAATTGAAGCAGGAAACCATGAAATGTGATTGTCCAGCCACTCACTACTGACCACTAAATGACCCAATGACCAAAAAATATTCATTAGTGAAATTTTGGAGTATTTCTTAGTTTTTTATTTTTTATTTTCTGAAACAGAGTGAACGTTTTCATAGTTTATATAAATAGGAGCTCTCAAATCACAGGAACATCTTATCTGTTCTGAGAATTTCACCTTTAACTTGGCTTGGCCTTTTGAGTTTGAACATTTTTTTTCAATGGTCTCCTTGGCATCTTCTTTCTTTCAAACTGCAGAATACCATCACACAGGGTCCTTGTTCTCAGAATTTCATTTTCTATATTTATAAATTACACACAATGAAGTCCATACTCTAACTCATAATCACATGTACATCATTGTTTATTTAAAAATCTCCACATTGACTCAAGAAATATGCCGTTATCTTGAATTGTATTCCTCTTTCATGTTTTTCCACATTAAAAAAAAAAAAAACAGGCCTACTTGATTAGAAAGACATGTTATCATATGATGCTTTTAATTTTCCATCCTCCATTCAATAGTGTACATACCCATAATTCCAATTTCACAGGCTTCATTGATTTTTTTTTTAATAGATTTTGCCAGAAGCAAGCAGGTCCAGTCAGACTCTATTGCCTGCATGATAGAAATGGAAGTCTTACATCCCCAGTTATCTGAGGAAGAGCATTCTCTTCAGGGCTGACACACATCTGGTATTCACATTAGGATGCAAGGGCAATTCACCCAGAGGTATGTAAAACACGAGGATGCCACTTCCTGTCCAAAGATCTCTATTCCACTCAATGGGCCCTCTTTGCTTATAAGAGAAAAGACATGTTTCCTAAGACATCTTAGCAAATTTTTTTTTTTCAGAAAATGTCATCAAATCAACTTTGGCCCTTTAATTCTGCTTCATAAACTTAAGTGCTATAGTATTCCTCACAAGTAGAGTTTATAACAAAACAAACCAATTTAAAACATGTTGCCCCACAGAGCTCACATTTTAGTGGCTCTACGTGGTGAATGTCCAAACAACTATTCAGAAGGAATCTTGTAATATATGCTGTCAGGAATGCTCCAGTGAGCTCAATGAGACAGTCAATAGAGCCAGGGGCTGGGGTACAAGATGTTATTGATAGCAGTAGCCTTGTGTACTAGACGGTATTGTTAGGGTGGCCTTGTATACTGTATGTTTAGTGTTGGCAGGTACTAGATGGAATTTTTAGGGGTGGCCTTGTATACTAGATGGTATTAATAGGGTGGCTTTGTATACTAGATGGGATTGTTAAGGGAAGCCTTGTACACTAGATGGGATTGTTAGGGGTGGCCTTGAGTTTACTAGAGGATTGAGTGTAGAAGTCAAGAGGAAATGAGATGTAAGACCATCTGTAGGAAGAGTGAAGCAGACAAAGAAAGCTCTCCTAGTAGCAAGCTGCTTGAAGCATCGCAACCATAGGAAGGCAGACAGTGCCATCAGCATCTATATCCAATGCTGTATAGTTGGTCTACGATTAGTGTTAACAGTTGAAGATTTTGCAGGGCCTGGGAGATCACGTTTAAAAGTCTGATTTTATTGGAGATATTATTCTTTTATGTTATTGTTGTTATTTGATTTTATTCTGAGGCATTTGTTCTCTGATTTTGTCAAGACACTCATTGGAAAATTCTGAATGCTTTAATGATGGGTTTGAAGGAGACTTTGGAAGGACCTTTCTGTTGACTGCACTCATAATATAATATAGACGATTGAGAGCACATCAAATCCATTTCAAAGATCTGAGGGGATAGTTGACGGCAGAACAATCTCCCGGCTTGACAGAAGAGCCAGTGTGTTACTGAGCTGCTTGCTATCCTTCGTGGGATGTAATATTAAACTCTAAGTAAATATCAGCTATCCCCAAATTCTGACTGCAATTTACTTATCATTCAATACTGAGATTAAAGGCTAGCTCTTCTATGGTTTTCCAGGTGCTATTGGCTTTCCTGGCACCCATTTCTGTTTTCTGCACAGCCTATTATATAAAACACTGAGTTGTACTAACTTCTGTGTCTGTCTTCCTAGATAGAAGATCAACTCCACAAAATGTTGCTTTACATAAACTGATTTCCTAAATTAAAAAGTGAGATGTGCTACTGGATTCGGGAATGTGAACCTGCAACCTCAGTTAATTATGAGGCTGAAGCAGAAGACAGCTTGAACCTAGGGATTAAAAGAGAGTTGGGATAGAAGGCTGTATAAAAGGATTACATCTCAATAAACGAAAATGGGTACATATATAAAGAGAGACAGAGATAAACTTAAAATATATGTGTATACATGCATCAAGAGCTCCATATGTGCCTACCAAATGAATGAATACCATAAGCTGTAAGGTGGGAAATATTTGAAGTGACTTTTCCCTGTCTGTGCTAAAAAAAAAAAATCACATTCTCTAGAGAAGAAATGTCTAACCTCATTCTCAGAAATTTAGAACACACCATAATGAGAATGTCTGTCATCGTCCCAGACTACAAAATAGGTTTCAGTGTCCCTCTTGTAGGTCACAATAAAAATGTAATTCTACAGGTAAGGCATGTTACTTTGTGAAAATTCATGGGAGTCTCTAGCTGAATCCCCTGTGTGCACGCAGAATAAAGTAAATGTCTATTTCTTTTCTTTGCTAAGACAGAGAAGTGAGATCAATGGCAAGAGAAGCAGAAGGAACAGAAACAGCTCCCAAGGCCTCTTCAGGTCTCTAGGAGGAGGAGATGATGCATCCCCTGAAAACCAGGATGACCAAAAGTTCTAAAATCCATGTGTGTCCATACATTTATACCTGTGTGTATGAGAGTATGCATATATGTATCCGTGTCAAATGTGTGTGTGACAATCAGGGGACCATTTGAACTTCTCCTTGTTGACAGAGAGTCTTTGTTGTCTTCTATTGTGTACTCCAGGCTAGCTACTACTTCACAGGCATTGAGGAATCTCCTTTCTTTGCCTCTTATCTTGCCATGGGAGTGCTGGTTTAAAGATCCCACTCGATGTCTGGTTTCCTGTTGGACTGAAGAATCTAAACTCGGGTTTTCTGACTTATATTGACAAGTGCTTTACCAATTGAGCCATCCCCAGCAGTGTTTTTGTTTTTACTTTCTGTTTGCTGTAATATTAAGGTCACTCGGAGTAAATCATGGAAGTGCTTCGGGATCAGCATTGACTCCCACTCCCCAGGACTTCTGTGTAACTTTGTAATAATTCACAAACTGGACCAGATGAGATAGAAGAATTTATAACTGGGAAATGATTACACCAAAAAAAAAAAATACTATCTGAAGGAGTGGCATTCGGCACTGTCTCTGTCATGATGAACTTTCCAGGTATTTCAAGGACATGACTGTCAGAAAATCTGTGATACATGCTAAGTAAAAATATGAAGAACTTAATTTATGGGTCTGAAAGAGACAGCATTCAGGAATGAGGGAAAGGGACTGGAGTTTTGAAAACTATTCCAGATAGGTTCTTACTTGTGTTTTTCTAGACTCAGTAGCTGAAAATACTAACAGTACAGATGATAATAAATATACTAGTTTGCCACAGCAATCTTCTGAGACAAGCAGATATGACACTTAAGGTTAGTGAATTAATTTTTATCTCGGGCCATTCAAAAACAGTTACCTCCAATCCATGCAGGTTCGTTTTCCTCTTACAGTTTGTGTGTGGAATTCACTGAGTGATCCTCTGCCCAGAACAATAAACCTTAACACATCCATGACACATACCATGTGCTAAAACTTCTCCAAGTGCTCTTACACATGCCGCACAACAAACTTGTGTCATAGATGAAGCAACTAGGGCATAAAAATATACCTTGTTAATTATAAAATTAACTTGTGCAATAGGTGAAATCCATCTTGATCAACTGCTCATTCTCAACCTCCAATAGATAGTACCACTCCCAATAAAAGAGGACTGGAGAAGTTCAGTGTTCGCATTATAAAGAACAGCATAGGTGAGATGAACTTGGTCAGGGATTTGGCTTGCCTCTTTCATCAACCACCAACCATCTAAAACAAACTAGCACTTATCTACTACTGAGCCTAAGAGTAAATTCAGAAGACTGAGCTGTGACAGTGATTTGTCTGTTTCACAAAGCCTCTGACTATAGTGACTCAAACTGTTTACATAGTTGAGTTAGCTTTATAGCTTCAACAAACATATTGGGTTTCCTCTCAAAAGGGTACCTGGATATTTACACGCTGTTAAAGCTCACTAGTGTGATCACTTTTATGCAAAGAGCAAAAACATTGCAGTTAGAAACTGGCAGGACTTCAGAGAACTGGCACGAGTTCTCTGGGATTAACTATTTCCATCGCCACAGCTTTAAATTGTTGAGGTTAATTCGGGGGTGAGCATCATTCATGGAAACTTCTTCAGGGACTAGCTATCTGGACCTGCTCCAAGCATCATGAAGCATTCCCCAGGAGAGTCTGGCAGTGAATCAGGATGCTGACCTGCCATCCTTCTGCTGCTAGTGGCCATGGTGTTTCGCCATCAGAGTCTGCCAAGTTAATTACAGCATGCCCAAATCTAAGAACTGTACAAATATCCACCAGGTTCCACATTGAACTTTGTTTGTGGTCTAGTAATGTCAAGGGCCTTTGAAAACTTCTACTGGCAAGCTAAAGCCACTCTCCTTCCCCATAATAAATAAAGCCCCAAGAAGCACTTCAAAACTGCAAACCTAAGATACTTGAGAAAGTCCTTCTATGTTCTCAAAGGTGCCCAATTCCACTGACTACCGAGTTCAGCCAGGTCTCCCGAGTACCCTGAAAATGTTTTCTGTGCCCGAGAACTTGATTTGGAAATAATTAAACAGAGAAAGAGGCAGGAGACCACAGTGCCTCTTGCTGAGTTAAAAGTTCACTTTTTAGAATAAAGATTTCATTAAGACCGTACAGTTTGGATATAGAACTGTCACTTTAAAATGTACTCGCTTGAGTGCTTCCACTCTGATGGGCCTTTGAAAGGCTTCCGAGCCACAGCAAAAGAGAAGCAGAGCCACCCGGGCATATTTTCCAGTGACAGGTCTGAATATTTAGTGTGAATGGAATCACTGTATCCTAAACCCCAAAGTAAATGTGGGAGTTGAGATGAGGTATTCTGTCAGTCTAAGCTTTCAAATAAAATTGTCACAGGGAATTGCCTGGAATAGCCAAACCTAATTGCAGAAAAGGAGTGCAGCAGGACCAGGGTGGTATGAAGTGAGCCATTTATATTCCATGAATCATTGGTCATCAGAGATTATCTATGAAATACTCAAAGTCCAAAGTTAAATTGCCTAGGATTGATTTGGCGTGGAAATAGACTGCTATTTATTTTATTTGATTCATATATGTGTATATAAAACTCTAAGCTATATATGGCCTAGTTTCTTTATCGAATTTGCCAAAAAAATGTTACGTTGAGAAAATATAGGACCTCTTTTTTAGCTTGTATATGGTTCTCTTGTAGGTGGTCACACATTCCCTATAACTGAAGGACCGACTTAAGGCATGGTTGATGTTATTTCAGGTTGCCCATTAAGTGTATGTGTTGGGTGAAGGAGAGTTCATAGAAGCCAATCTCATCCCCTCATACTGTAAAATCCTGTATCTTAATATTTTCATGCGTGATATTTATTTAATTGACATCTGTGAAATTTTTGCTGCATTTAAAATAAAAGAGAAAGTAATTAAGAAGAGGCAGAGCCTTAAAAAATTGTCTCTGTGTAATGAAAATCACTTGGTAGTATGAAAAGGGGAAAGGAAAATTTTAGGAGTCACGTGAAAATATTACAGGGCCAGAGGATTAAAAAAATGTACATATCCATTTGTAAGGAGAATGTTGTTTCTCTAGTTACTGAAAGCAGAAACAATATTTTGCTACTATGTTGTTTGAATTATCTCTTTATTTTGGTTATTAGTACTGTGGTGCATAAAGAATTTGAAGTATTTTCTCCCTGTTTTTATCTTCTGGCTATGTTGTTTCCCTTTGCCCTGGAATGGCTTTGCACTTTGGTAGAATCCCACTTGGCAATGTTTGTTTTTGTAGTCTGTACTTTAGGGGGTCATGCTAATATTTTTCCTAGACTAGTGTCCTGTATTATACTGTAATGTCATTTGGTCCTTAGGGTATCATATATGATAAATATCAAATTGAATTTTCTGAAGTCCAGCTTCCTAGGTGGCCATTTCTTTTCTGCTAAATGCTGACAGTAACATCCGAAGACTTGTTCGGAGTCTACTGGCTTCCTTCATTGTCTCACAGACCACATCAGGACCATCAGGACACCTGTGTATTTTATCTTTAAATATTTGTTAAGAAGTTAAGGACCCATCACACTAAGTTAACATTATCTTGGTTTTAGTGTCCGTTTTTTCACCTGGATCTTTCACTTTCTTCCGAGGTCATTCGTTACTTGGACCTTCAGAAGTCACCTGTCACAGTAGGTCAAATCAAGTTAGACCTAACAGCATGTTTTCCTACTCACTGAATACTCTCTGAATGATTGGAAGGTGATGTGCAGCCCTCCCCCCACACCGAAACCTGCAAGCACTGTATAATTTGGCATATTTGACCTCATCTCCTGCTAATCTCTCTCTCTTTCTTTTTTAGCAACAGTTATTTTGCAGTTCCTCCAATTCCACAGGTGGATCTGTCTGTGTTTTAGAAGCTTAGGGCTCACTCTGCCATCTAAACATGTATTCTCTAGATAACCAGATGTTTGACTGCTCGCGGGTGTTAGATATTTACTCAAGGTTGAGTTTCTCAGTAAGGTCAGTCCTAGAAAGCTAATTTACAGTTTTAGCTGCAATCCCTTCAAATTTTTCTCTTCTTCCACTAGAATATAACTTCTGTGTGCTTCTGAAACTAAGTCTAGTTAGTTCACTTTGGTCTTCAAGTGTTCCTGCGAGTTTTGGGCACTCGGGGGCTTTACGACTGTGGAGTGAATGTTAAGAGAATCAGTTTTAGTAAGCAGATGCTTATTGATGAGTCTATGCAATAGAAAACAATTTTTGCAAATAATACCTAACAGCCAATAAACTTACGAATAAACTGTGTATTTTCTTCTTCAGTGTAGAGAGAGTATAACAAGGTAAGAGTTTAGAGTGACTCTGTTATTTTGTTCTCAAACACAATTTTATGGCATTAAGAAGAGAGCGCAAACATTGTCCGTCTCACTGAATCACATAGTGAGCATTCCAGTGAGGTGATCCAGCCTGAATAGAAGTTTTTCGCTATCCAGTTCTGAGGAAATCATGCTTCTTACTATTGTTATCTACATCCAATCAATAAAGTAGTTCGTATAGCTTCCTGTTTTACAATGTCTCAACTTTTCTGAAAACTTTACTTTGTTTCTGCTTTTGAACCACAAAAAAAAATGTTGCTACTTGTAGTTTTAAATCTGGTGTAAGATTTTTACTTTGTGTGTGTGTGTGTGCGTGTGCATGTGTGTGTGTGTGTGTGCGTGCACTGTGGCATTTTTTTCAAAATCGGAGTCATTTTATGATTATAAGGGAATACTTGATTTGCATATATTCATAATGCTATCTTTAGAACAATAATTCATATTTAAATTATCAGACATCAATGTTTTAATAATCCTATTAAACAATCTTTTTTTTCAGAAAGTGAAAAAAGACAAACATTTCCACTGTATTGCAAATGTATATTGTAAAATTATAATTCAACCTTTCTCCACAATATTGTATTAATTGCACTCTTATGATTTAATTACATACTTTAATGACAATAATTTTTTACTATAATAAAATGCATGTATGGACCACATGTTGTGGATAAATATTTGAGAGAAAGAAGCTACACATTTTGAACCTAAGGGCGAACCCCACACAGTCTCCGCAGTAAATAGCTTTGGTAAAAGGTTTCACACTCTTTTGTTAAACTAGTTTTCTCTTCATAAAGGAAATAGGGAAGCTGTGACATTTGAATAAAGTTTTACATTTTGAACAAGTAATAAAAATAAATTAAAGGTTACATTTCTGGAGTCATGATTGATAACAAGCACTCAGTTTAACTGCACTTTATAGGTTAGGTAAGCAGTTTAAATTAAAAAGTGACCTATGCAAATATTCAGTCTTAAAAAGAAGTGAAAGTTAATCACTTTTCTTTGCAACTCCAAGAAATCTGATGGGATTTGTATTTCTAGAGATTCAAGAAATTAGAAAGATGTATTTTGCAGAGCCATCATATGAAATGAGCTTGAGGATTTGTCTTCTTGGAGGCATGCTGCTGTTATGACAACTAAAGTGTTCCCTTGGATTTTGCAGCATATTTAAAATATAGTTTATTACAATCAATTATAGAGCAAGACACCACAGCCGGTCTCTTAGGATGAGTTTGTGAAATGCACCCTTCTGTCTGTGGATCTTCCACAATTAACAGTTCCTCCTGAGAATCACACGCTTACTCAATTAAGAGAGCTGGTGGTGCCTTGTATCTGCAATGACTAAAGATGCCACTGCCTGTGGCAGCACCCACTCTTAGTTGCTCATATGGCTATTCAACTGACCTTACATTGGCAGTAAAACCTTCCACAGTTTAAACAGAGGTGATCATAGTGGGTTAAATATGCATTTCTATATAACTTATTTGTCTAAAATAAGTGAAAATACTAGTTTTTCCAAAGAGTCTTTCACAATGCTCTGAGGCCACCACAATTTTTGCTTATCCTTCAAAGTTTTGGAGGATTTACACCTTAGTTATGGATAATAATTTTCAAATACCTAATGATTTTTTCCCTTAGCTTTATTTGTAAGTTTAGTGGAAATATTTGGACATTGTACACGATTTGATTTCCCAAAGCTTGAGTCTCTCCCCCAAACTCGTTAACTAACAAATAAACAGCTGAGAATTCTACAGAGATTCTACAATGAAGTTATTTTATTTGTCAAAATCGGAAATAATCCAAATGAATAATGGATACTTTGTATATATTTAAGGTTTCCAGAAAGATTTTATCAACTTACATGTAGTAAAATTTTGCCATAGTCAAGTAAATTAATATGGTTATCATCTAAAATATGGGCCTTGCTTTTGTGATAAAAGGAATTAAAATGGATTATTTCCTTATTAAATTTCCAGCAAAACAAGTATTACTTTAATTAAAGTATTTGTGTTAAACATCCAATCTTTGCACTTATATATTCTCCATATCATCAATTTAGTACAATTTCCAACTTCAATGTGTATATGAAAACAGAATCTCCTTAGAGTTTCTCTTTGGATTACATATTACAGGATAGATATCCAATTTGTTATATAATATTTTTATTTCATATGGCAACGAAGTTAGAAGTGTTAATTTTATTTAAAATATATCACATCTTTTTTTTTAAGACTGAGGGAATAAATGTGTATTTGTTCATTAGTAACCGTCCTCCAAATTCGATAAATATTGAAGGGCTTTTTTACTCATATGAGAGGATCCAAACCCTCATGGCTGCTCAGGGATAGTAAAGAGGTAAAAGGCTTCTTGTTGACATCTTGGCAGAGCAGAAAACAAGAACTAGACCAGAAGTAGGGCTCTCACAGAACCCTCAAAGATGGCTTCCATACTCTACTCATCTGCTAAGCACCATGTCCACAAGTTCCCAGACAACTTCACCACCTGGTGACCAAATGTCCAAACACAAGAGACTGTAGGGGACATTTCACATACAAACCATAACAGCCTGATATTTGAAGGTTTTCTTCAATAATTGCATATAAAATATACTCCATTTAAGAAGTATTCTCATTAATTGCCAAGTTGAGTGTAACTCCTAAATTAGTCAGGTGTAACACCCTTATTCACACACTTTTTTTTTTTTTTTTAGTCATAGCATAGTTTCTAAAATTGAATTCATCTTTTAGGTCAGCATCTAAAGAACCAGATGTTCATTTTTATTGCTCTAATTAACAATCAATTTACATAGTTTAAGGGTATATCCTTACCTAGAGTAAAAAAATAATGAGCCCCGCTCCCAGGAAAGCTACTGCAACATTCCCATTTTTCTCAACACCTACCTTCAGCAGTTTTTGCCCCAACTTCTCAGGACAGGTGTGAAGGAGCTCAATAAGACAAGAGTACACTGCAATAGTCCCTAAAATAGGACTTACATAGAATAATATATTATGTAGTCCCATATTTGCAAATATATGATAATGGTACATTATCCAAGACCTTAAACATGTGTTTCAAGAATGATTAAAAGTAATAAATAAAAATTTCTGTAAAGACTATAAAAAGGATTCACAGTAAATCAACATTCTAGTATAGTGCAGACTTGAGTCATTTCCTAATCTTAAAAACTAATAAAGACTTAAAAAATAACTAACTTTTAATATTAGTATGTACAACATTAACTGGACATGTTAAAAACAAAGCAACCCATTCACATATGTTATTCCTATAAGCATACAATATATACTCTTCTAAAATTTAATTTTTATATAATATTCCATACCAAAGGTAATTGTGTATCAATCAATAAATAATTAGCTTTTTCATCTTATGATTTTATGTTATTTTCTGTTTCTATTTTACTAATTTGAATAATTTTCTCATGATTGACATTAAGTTTGTGTACAATCTTTGTTAATGAAAAAACTAATATATAAGGTATATTCTGCATATGTATTTTATATTTAAATCTTATAACTGTTTAGTTATACCCTCCTCACAACTCAAAAATTACAAACATGTTTTGGTCTTCCTCTGTAGAAGGAATAAAATTGATGTTTAAATAAGTTATCACACTTATCGACAAACATAAATTTAGTATAGCACAAATACTTCATTTGCTTCCATATCTGTCTCATTAAAAAAAGAAAACTTCTCATACTGATAAACCAAATAAAACTCCACCCAAAACAGCAAAAGTATTGTGGTTTTATGGTTACTAAAATGACATATATTATTCTTAGTGATATTATATAATATCTATGATGTTTTAAGTAACTCACAGTCACTCTTAAAGTATCCAGAATTCTATGTGTGATTATCAAAAGCCTAACTTCATGGTGGCACATAATAAGTATATTTAATAAATATTGTTGTGGGAAGGTATACGGACACACATAATACGTATAAGATCAGAAATTACAAAAATATTAGTTTTCAGCGACTTATGAGTTGTGTTAGAAATAGTAAGTTTGAGAAACAACTATCTAAAAATAGTATTACTTAGAAGTTCTCTAATCTCATTTAGAGTTCCTGTGCTTTCCTTTATGAAGGGGTTTCTAGATATATTTCTAGGAATTAAGGTCTTCAAATAACTTACTAATATGTTTCAGAGTATGATAGCTGTTGCTCTTGAATTCTAGTCTACATGAATAATTTAATTTTAGTAACTTACTGCTCTGGAATACAGAAAAAATAATTTGATTAATTCAGCCTCCATTCATTAAACAGACACACTCACATCACTAGGAGAACATCTGTTGTGTTTGCAAACATGTATGGTCTCTGCTTTGACAACTGCCAGGCATGCCATATTCAAAGGCTGGATGATCTGCTACTGAATTTAAAAGGGAAAACCTAAAAAAAAGTGCAAGCATTTTAGAGAAAGATGTCAAAATTTCCCAGAAGAGGTAGATGTGACTGAATAGTTTAGGTGTACTGTCAGGAACTTAAATGCAAACGAGTAAACTCATGAATTGGAATGACGGAAATCTTTTTAAAGGATGCAAATTAAAAAGAAAACATCAAAATAATGAAATCTGCCACTTTGTTTTTCTCCATAGAGAAAATCTTTACCAGTTTGAAAATAATGATAGGGGAAAAGGTATTTGATGTAGAAACGGGTATTTCAAAGTCCCCAAGACATGTCAACTGGTATTTTGATAACCTTATATAAAAGTAGCATGATTAGCCAAACTCATTCATAGTTAAATATTCAGTAAATTAGAGCATATGGTGATAAGATATTTCTTTCAAAAACATTGTAGAAAGGTTTTCCATTGTTTAGTTTTCATAAAGCAAAATAGTATATATTGCTTGAATATGTGTGTCTTAGAGAAAAAGATGGTCAGATGTGACAGGTCATTAAGATTATACAATTTAAGTGCCCAACTTTACATTGAGAAATGATTCAAAGTGGGTGTCAACATTATTAAAAATAATTAAAAATACATAGGTATTATTTGGGCATTATTTGAAGTTTCAAAATCACAGGTATTCTAAAAAAGATAAAAACTGAAAATGTGTAATCTCTGTCTTTAGTAACTATCACTAATATATATATGTATATTATGAGTTCATATATATATGAAATAGAGTGCTAATTCATTAATAGACTATGCATAGTTGTATGTAATGAGTATCAGAAATCATTTAATTATCACAATAAATAACATTATTATTATGAATTATTTTTATCATCTAATATTTTTCATTATTGTGTGTGTGCATGAGTGTGTGTGTGTGTGTGTGTGTGTGTGTGTGTGTGTGCACGCATGTGTAGTGTGCTTTCTGGTGAGCATGTGAAGGTAAGAAGCCCAAGTTTTGTGTAGGGAATAGAAATTGAATTTGAGTCAGCAGGCTTAGTCTTCATTTTGTCTCACAAGAGGTTTTTATTGTTGTTATTTTATTTATTTACATTTCAAATGTTGTCCCCCTTCCTGGTTTCCTCTCTGCAACACTCCCATCCCATTCCCCCTCCTCCCACCTCTATGAGGGTGCTCCTTCACTCATTCACCCAGTCACCCATTCCCACCTCACCACTCTAGCATCCTCCTATGCTAGGGCATTAACCCTTCGCAAGATCAAGGGCCTCCTTTACCACTGATGCCAGATAAAGCCATCCTCTGCTACATATGTGTCTGGAGCCATGGACCCATTCATATATATTCTTTGGTTAGTGGTTTACTCCCTGGGAATCTCGGGGGCTGGGGGTGGAGGTCCAATTAGTTCAGTTAGTTGATAGTGTTGTTCTTCCCATGGGATTGTAATCCCCTTCAGCATCTTTGGCCCTTCTCCTAAGGAACCATCACACTGGCCTCTTGTAAGTCAATTTCCATGTTCATGGGGATAAATTACTAGAAGGGATTCAGAAAGTAAATGTGGAAAATATAGGCATAGGTTAGAGAGGGTGTAGAAGATGGGGCAGCCTCTAGGGTTGGCCTTGGGGTTTTTGACTTATGTTTCTGTTGAACCTGAAGTGCTCACTTCTGGTTTTTCCCCATTTTAAACAACTATTTCTTTGTCAGCATCTTTTATCCTCATGTCCATCAATGAAGCTCTTCATGCTCCCTTTAGACACTCTTTAGTTACAGGATTTGGGACCCCCTTGATGGAACTGTGATTATATTTGAATGCTGGAACATTCTGGAACCTGAGTCAGTTTTCTTGTTTCTTTTTAAATTCAAGATGCATTCATTCATTCACTCTGAACCAGAGACTGAAGACAAAATGATAACCGTGGGCCAGAAAGCTTGTTTGAATTCTCACCTGTCTAAGTGGAGATTAGTGATGCTGGCAACAATCCTTGGGTGCCTTTTGAAAGAATCCAATGATATAAGATTTCATAAAAGGCTTTCATAAATAATAATATGATAAACTTACATAAATGTTAGTTTCTTTAATTTACTGTAGGAGGAAATTTGGAATATCAGCCAGTGTTATCCTTGCTTATGAATAACACCCAGAGAAAGTCAACTTGCTAAAAGCATCAATAATGCCACCTTGAATTCATAATTATTAATGGATATAGTGATATAAATATGAGTTGAGTTGTTTAGATAGAGAATCAGGGCATGAAAAAGGAAAAGAGAAGTAGGGAAAGTAAGGTAGGCATGATAGCTTGGTGAGTAAAATAATTTGCTACCAAAACCAAAGACCCAAGTTCGGGGGGCGGGGCATATTCTGGAAGGAGAAAACCAGCTCCTTCAAGTTGTCCTCTGACCTCAACACTTGTCGTGAGTACAGGCTCACCTACATTCACACATATACACACGAAACAAATGAATGTAGTAAGAAATTAAAAATTAAGGAGTATGGGGTGTTTAAATTCTTATGTGCTCACATGTCTGGAGATTCAATGTACACATGCATGAACACACTGAGAACATTTCCCTTTGTATATAAAGATTCTATGCATTACCATAATATTCATTGATAATTGGGATTTTGTCAACAGACATCATCTCAATCTATTTTAAAAATAGCTATAATATAAAAGAAATATCCTTTGACAGTACACAAACAATCTTTCTCAAAAGTTGAAACATGGGACAAGTACATTAAGTATACCAAGAAAAGGGAAAACTGAGTATGACTTCTGGCCTCCAGATGTGTCTAGTTCTCGCTTGGGATCAGCAAGGATAAGAAGGCATCATGAATGTCAGCAGCACTCACAGCCTCTGAGAGCCTGAGTGTTTGGGAATGCTCTGGGTCTTTTGTATAAAAACTTATGCATCTATGAGAGCAACGCCTTGGGTTTGATTACAATTTGAAGACATGGAAACAAAGTTCAGAGAGGTGAGTTCACACATTCATGATATACCTACAAGTCAATGGACTGAAATATGACTGACACCTCCAGCAGCTCCGGTGACCCTTGTTGGATGAGCACGTTAGATGTGGGGCGCTCTCTAATGTCTTACTGCATTGATAGGGCTGGTGGAGACTTGTGTCCCAGAACACAGATGAATTTTTCATTGTAGATAATTTATGTAAATGGTATCTTCATATTTACATTATATAGTTCAATGCACACACAATAACACATCTATATCTAAAACCAAAGCACAAGTACATTGATTGCTAAATGAACTACACACAAAAGAGGACACCCAGAAATTATATAGCAACTTTTTAAAATGAACTGGCTTCCTCCTCCTTCTGCTTTTCCTCCTTCACTTTTTCTTTTGATGTTGAAACTATTTTTTTTTTTTTGCTTTTCCTAAAGTAATTTGATTTTCAATGTGATCATCACAATGTTCAATTTTAAATCTTTGTAAGGCTGTGAGTTAAAGGTCTATATGTAAATCCAGTTTCTTTCCTATGACATGCATGTAATATATAAATCCACATAGCAACAATTAATGAAAAAGAAGGCCATACATGTAAAAGAAAGCCAGGAGGACTATATAGGAGAGATTAGAGGAAGGACGGGGAAAATGATGTGATTTTATTACAACCTCAAAAATAAATTTTATTTTAAAAGTTATCTTTCCATTTTCTTTTTAAATAAAGAAAACATCCTGGGCTGGGTTTGGGGGAGCATGCCTTAAAACAAAACATGGCTAGTAGAGATAGACAGATCTGAGATCAACATAGTCTACACAGTTAATTCCACGCCAGGCAGAGTTACCAATATGCTATCTTTAAAAAAAAAAGAAAAAAAAAGAAAAAAAACAACCGTTACAACAAAATAGTTTTTAAAACCTGTGTTATCTTTCTTTTTGGTAGAATCGAATTCTTGTAGAAGATTCAATACTCAATAAAACCTATTGTGGGATTAATTTTACTAAAATTGGCTTACCGATTTTCCTTTTAGCCTATTAAATTATTTAGATATGTGTTTTTTGGGTTTTTTAGGTATGAGTTTTAAGAGAAAATATATTCTTTTCACTTACAAAATCATACAGCATGGATAATGTCTAAGCTTTCTCAGTGTTCTTTCCATTGCATTGTTTCTCACTCACCATTAATATACCATCCTTCCCTAGAACAGTGTGTTTACATTTAAAAAAAAATATTTGATGGAACATATGTACTTGTAAGCCATGTATTATAATAAAAATGATTGTGAGAAGTTTGTGTGACATAAAAATATTCAGTAACTATTTTAAAACTACTAAGGACACAATTAAACTTTCATAAAAGCTGAGACAGAGTTGAAAAGCCATTATTTTATCAGTCACCAAATTTCAAAGTATATAAGTATATACGTAACTATTATTTAGATTTAAATAATTTAATAAATCCTGTATAGCATGCCATCTATAAATAAATGTATATGTAACCAATAAGCAAGAGAACCACAATTTCTTTCAGATTTAAGAGAATCAATGTCAATCATTTGAATGACTTGCTGTGCTGAGGTGTATTTTACATAAAATTTGGCCAGTTTTAAGAGTACAATTGAATGAAGCCTTTAAAAGTGTTTTTTTTTTTTAATTTAGCTTTATTCTTTACAAAAAAAATTCCAGGAAATACATAGAGTTCTCTTACATTCTTTGACTTTTTCCAATATTAGCATCTCATAACCAGGGAGTATTTATGACAACTGAGCGTCACACTGGCAAGGCATCCATGACACTCTTCCCCAGATTCTAGCAGGTTTTTCACTGCCTTTTCCAAGCTGGAAGCTCAGGCTGCACATTGTGCTTTAATCAGTCCATCCCCAGTCAGGAAGCTCTGAAGCCCCTCTCTGCCTTTCACAGCTGCAGCTGTTTGATGAAAGCAAGTCGGTTACCTTGTAGAATATTGCCCTTTTTGAATCATCCTGATGGCTCCCTGTGACTTGACAGAAACATCTAGACTTGGGTGAGGAATATTATCAGGACCCACTGTCGCTGCTGGTTTGTCCTAATGGGGCTAAAAGGTGCCAGTATATCTTATTATTCATGACCTTGACCATTTGCTTCAGACAGCATTTGCCAACTTCTTACACTATAAAGTTACTATGATAATGAATTTTATTAAATGCATTTTTGGCATCTTTAGAGATGATTTTTTTCCTTTACTTTATTAAATGATGAATTATATTAATGCATTTCCTAATGTTTAACCACCTTTACATCTCTGGAATATACTTCATCGGGTCATGATTCAATGGTTTCTTTTAAGTACTCTACCATGTGGTAACTAAAGAATCTTTTTTTGTGCAATAGATTTTCAAGGTCAGTTCCCATCTCATTAGAGAACACTGTACTATTATTTAAGACACTTTAGTCTGGGAATCCAGTTAACAAAGTACTAAACATACTACAAGCATATAATAACACCTAGTGTCACAGCAATGCCTGCCATTATCAAACTCTGACAAGGCCCCTCATATTAAATACTATCAAATCCAAAGACTGGATTAGCAGAGAGGAAGTCATCTTCCTCTTCAATATTAGTGATGCTTAATCCAATCACATCTATCTTCATGAGCGGTTCATACTGAACTTGGTTGCTCAGCATCTGTAGTGCATAAGTCTCACATTTTTATTACCTTCTAGGTCTCTTCTTCCCAGAGATATGGTATGAATCAAACAAATCTCCCATCCATCATCCACCTCACCGATCTTCCTTGCTCTGTGATCCACAGACCTATCAAGGTTGCATTTGGCAGATCTACATTCCGAATAAATACAACTCCATGATGATTGGTTGACTGACTGACTGACTGACTGATTGATTGATTGATTGATTGATTGCTTTTCCTGTTGTCCAAGTTTCCTTACCGAATCATAAATTCCTTAGAACAGCAGGCTTATGTATTCTTCATCATTGCACAGGCAGCCCATAGCATTATTGCACTTCATAAAAACTGGGTATTTAATGAGTGTTAAGTGGAACTGAATCAAACTTGACACTTTGTAAAAGATTGTATTTGATTTTATTTGATATGGCACAGTTTTTATGAAACATCCAATTAACTGAGGGAAAAAGAGACCCGTCGGATCAGAAATGTTTCTACCATTCTTTACACTGGATATTTGCCTTTAATTGACAAATTTAAAGCCTTCCTTTAGTAGGCTGTTTGCTCCGGAGAAGGTTGTCAAATCCCTTGACAACCAAATTTCTTTTAATTTCACTTTTGGTCTAGAGAAATAAAAAAAAAACCCTTTATTTATGAACCTTACAAAACATTCTTATAACATCTGATGCACAATATTGATCCAGGAAGGTGTTGCCTCCTGTGGCTTCCCTGTGGGTTTCCACTTTGAATTGCCAAAGAAGGCTCCCAGAGATAGAAGGGGAATGTCATGTCAACAGTCCTTTGCTGATTCTTAGCTGTGAAAGTCATATGTGTGTGTGTTTAAACTCACAATAACGTCTGCAGAATCTAATGTCAGAAAAACAGAAAAAGGCAGTATAGTTTAAAAACATTCTTGCCCATTTTGAAAAGCCGTTTTTAACTTTTATTGACTTTACTCTTTGACAATTTAATTTGTGCATATAGTACATTCAGGTTATTGCAAACTCAACCATCTCTAACATTCTACCCCATATTGTGCACCACTAATCTCATCCTTGTCTCATATTCATATCTTTTTGGGGACTTCCTATGTTTTTGCAAGATCATGGGCATGGAACAATCCCTTGGAATCTGTGGGTCTCTTCAGGGTACACACTGAGAAATATGACTGTTCCATTCCCAGAAGCCATCGGTAGCCAAGATTAACAGAAAGAGCAGTAAGCCTCTTCAATGATCCCCGAGCACTAAGGACATAGTGTCACTGTCCCGCTAGGGGATAAGGATTTAACTGTAACTCATTCTCAGCACCATGAATAGACCTGTGTCTCTACCTGCCACATAGGTCATTGCAAATAGAAGTCCCTCTGGTTAATTTTGGAAATACCATGTGTGTGAGGGGCATAAACATAAATATTTAAAAGGCAGTTTGGCTTGGTGACAGCTAAACAGCAGTAGTAAGTTCACTTTCAGGACATAAGACATCCTCAGGCATAGGTCTCTAAGTTTACAGTACTAGGAATGATTTCCCTGCTGTGGATCAGGCTTCACACTCAAAGGCCACTGGTTAATCCTAAAATGATTACATCACTATTACACCAATGATGGCATCTTACTCAGTGTGTTGATATTATATAATTCCTAGATTACTTCAAAGATAGGTAAGTTGTAAAAGCAAGTTATAAGGGAGATATCCTGTGTATATAGATGCTGCTGCTCTGGAAAGCTGGGTTATAAAACACAAACCATAGGACCAGTTATGAAATATCACCTTATTAATCATTGGTCAGGGAGGTCAGCAAAACAGTTCAGGCTCTTGCCACTTTTCACTGTTGCCCACCAAAAGTAGTTGATATCAACCTGCTATTGAAAACACCATCCATGTAGGTTTAGGAGTGTAGAGAAATCAAGCTGAAACTGAACTGAGAGATTCCTCCCTGATGGTCAACTTCCATGGTGCCTGACATACCTATTCAGGATGCTGGCAGAAATAGGCACAGGTGATTTTGAAAACATTTCTAATTAATAGAAAACTAGTTAAATAATCCCTATGTAATAAGATTGAAAAATAAGCTAGAAAATGCTTACAGTTCTTAATAAATGATAGTTTTAAAAGTTCGACAATCCATTATTTCTTTCTTGGAAATGGTGTTTTATTGTTATAGTAAACATATTTAAGTGGCAATAATTATATTCACTAATAAGAATTGAAACAGCCAGAGAATTTTGTTTTATAATCCATTGTCAGTATCTGTTCACAGCCAATTGGCATTTTACAACTGAGTTCCCATCAAGACTTATGAACTACTTAAACCATTTTCAGATAAAATTTATCTGAGATTTTTAAGACATTGAGAGATAATTTTTTAAAAACTCCAATTATTTTTATGGAGAACTTCAGTAGAATAGCTTCATACTAGCAAGAATTAATTTGATTCAGTTATCAGAATCAAGGAAAGGTGAATTCTATACATAATTTCAAAACTCTGGGTGCATTCAGCTATTAATAGAGTAACGGAAATTGACCCAACAGTTTAACAATAGCCAACAGTGTAATATGCATGCACTCCTATAACCTAGATTTTCTTCTAATTACTGAAATAATTAACATAGTATATCCTCCCTTAATACCAATGATAAGACCTAGACAGTAGATGAAAAGTGTAGCAAACAAAGGCTTATGTATTTAGAAGAAAATGTTCCTGAAAAGGAAAAAAATCTGCTTTGAGGATGGTGACAATTCAATGGCAGATAAATGGTGACATTGATAGTGCATTGATAGTACATTGTCACAGCTGTATATGCATCCAGTCTATAGTGATGTCACATCTGGGGCCTTTGAAAGCCCCAACCTATTTGTAAGATAATTAAAATTAAAGATGCAAATAAATTGGATTAGAGAAATAGATCAGTGATTACGAGCACTACCTTCAGGGGACCCAGGCATGTTTCCCAGCACCCACATTGTGGCTCATAGCATCAGTTTTTCCTAATTCCAGGGGATCCAACACCCTTTTCTGACCTTTTTGGGTCTCATACCTAAATAAATACATTGGATACTGACAATTTATTTGTTATTAATGTGGAATCTGGAATAGTGTTGACTTCACAGCTCTACAGAAAAGATGGAGTTATAGCCATTGGCCAACCAGTCATTCAGAGGTGTTCTAACAACTTGCTCTTCTACTTCCAGTTTCTAAGCCACAATGGTGTGATTTGTGATTACCCTTTTAAAAGAATTAAATCTAGGATACTTTTGAATAATTTTTTCCCTCTAGAATTTCTAACCTATATATTTAACCAAGAGAAAAAAATGCATCCATTTCTATACTATGTGTCTTAGTTAGGGATTCTGTTGCTAGGCTAAAACACTATGAGCAAAACAAACTTCTGAAGGAAAGGTTTATTATTTCAGCGGATACTTCCACATTACAGTTCAAAGCCAGGGCAGGAACTCAAAGCAGACACCTGGAGACAGGAGCTGGTGCAGAGGCCATGTAAAGGTGGTACTTCCCAGCTTGCTCTTCATGGCTTATTCATCCTGTTTCCTTATAGCAACAAGGACTGCCTGTCTGGTGGCAACACCACTCACAATGAACTGGACCCTCCTACATTAATCAGAAATTAAGAAAACATATTACTGATTTGCATGTAGGCAAATTTTACACAAGCATTTTCTCAATTGAGAGTCTTTCTTTCTAAATAACTCTAGTGTCTGTCAAGTTGACATGAGTAGCCAGGACATCACACATGTACTTAAATAAGAGAGTAACTTTCCCATTTCAAAGAGGACACAGCTTATGACGGGGATAGAAACAGCAATGAGAAATAAGTCTGTCAATTCATATAGTTCAGTCTCTCCTAGTTCCTTTTCTATTACTGTGAAGAGACATCTTGGCCCAGGCAACTTATAAGAGAAAGCATGTAATTGGAGTGCTGCTTACATGTTTCAGAGGGTTAGTCTATGATCACTGTGGCAGAAAGCATGGCAGTAAACATGGAGGCATGGTGTTGGAGCAGTAGCTGAGTCTTCATGTGGGTCTCTACAGAATTTCAGCAAGAGTTGTGCAGGGATTTGTCTTTTCCCTCCTCAAGTAACTTGTTTCCTCCTGCATGGTTAAGAAGCTTCTACATACAAATAGGATCACATAAATTACATGTCCAACAAGTACCTCGTTACTAATGGGTTTTAAATGTTAATGTCTCTAAATTTGCTGGTCTGCTAATAAGTCAGAACAAAATACATGTGGGTGTATTCAGTCCCTTCACTGATTCAGACTCACACAGGCAACAGTGTGTGGAACTATCAGTTGGTAAGAATAGAAATCTGATTTATCTCATACTGTACAGCCTGTTTTATTTTCTTACGTATTTTCAGCATACATCTTTGCCCTTGGGAATGCTGTGCCCATGTGTTTGGTGTTTTTCATATGCACACAGCATGATACTATCAATATTTACCCAAAATGGCTCAAGGTTGGAGCTTCCAATGTTTTCCAGGGCTTGCTCATAACAGTCTTAGTCAATCATACCCAATGAGGTTGCAATAAATGATTTAAGACTCTGTTAATTGTATTTGGGCAGAACAGATGAGGCTATGACATAGTTAAGTACAATGTTTTTTATTTATCCATTTATTCTTTTTGGCTTTGAATATTGCAAAATGTATTTTCTCAACTTTAGATTCAATTAAATGGATTGCTTTCCACTCAATTAGTCAGCCAGAGTCAAATAGTATGAACCGTCTGTTTGAGGTCCTTTGCTCATTAATAGGGCTTACCTCTGCCTGAAAATTAATGGGGATAGTGTACACACTGCTTTTTTATTTTTTCATTAAAAACAAACAAGCAAAAAAATAAACAATCTGAAAAAGAGTATAATTTCCTAGTAGAATTTTGTAAGATCAAATTCATTGCTAGAAGGATTCAAAAATATGCTTTCTGATATCCATGGCTGGCCAAGTACAGTTAATTTTATCTCGTCACATCAGCTTGACAAATTATGCAGATAAAATGTTCGCAAATGGTCACTGTGTTCTGCCTATCTGTTTATAGGCAACCGGGTACCCCTTCTAGGCACTGAAAATTTATATTTGCTAATGAAAACATAAGAGTGCAATTCTTCAATTGTTTTTTAGAAAATAATTTAGTGCGATCCTTTTAATGAGCTGAAGCATCATTCAGTGTCAGTTGTGCTTTCAAAGGTGGAGTGTTTACGGTGGTTCACACAAGAGATTAACAACAAAAATCATTTTTAAGTAGGAAAAGCCAAAACAATATATTTTTTAATGAAAACTAAGTGGTTTGTGATGTCATCAAATGAGAGAAAAAAAATGATCCTATCATGTGAGTGATCGGTGATAATCACACTCTTTAAAACCACTGCAGTTTTCCATAACAGTGTCACTGCATTTAATTGGCGCTGTCTTAGTGTACTGCCTGATAATGAACTAGTCAATAAGTTGAACATAATAAGGAGTATAAATTTCAATATACATTTCAGTAAAAATCTCCAATATAAAAGAACTGTTTGGATATCCTTCATAGATTTTCATAAGCCATGAAAAATAGCATAATTCCAACATAATAAGATGGAAGCATTGCCAAAGACATGCTGAAGGTGGATGTGTTATTTCTGGAAATTGATTATTACTCTGGAGCCAAATAGAGCTGGGATTTGTGTGTGTACCCGGCATATCATGAACTGGAAATTTAGCCAATCTATAGTTTATTTGATCAGGCTAGACAACTAATCTAGAAAATGCAGTTTCTTTATCGTCTCATTTAGCTTGACTGTCTGCTCTGATCCTGTTATAGGAGAACTGCCAAGCCTGTGCTCCATCTGGGCTCTGAAGACAGCCCTAAGAAAAATGTAAGGGAGTTATTTTGTTGTGAGTTTTTAATCTTTTAAGTTTTCTACTGAAACTTGTTTCATTAAAGTGGAAGAAACCTGTCAGAGCTGCCTGTCTTGTTTGCTTTATTCTCTTAGAGTTGGTGATCTGCTTTCTGTACAGCACTTCCCCCATGATGGTTTATTGTACTTTCCAAGCTGTACGTTTTTCTGGCCATGTTTTGAATCTGTGATGACATTGTTTTGGTTAAACTTGACGTCCAATGTATGTTTTAGATTAGTTTGATTCTCATTTAAGGTAATATTTAATAATAGCCCGAGACTGTGAAAGTTTTTCCACTGCTCATATGAAGAATATTTACTAGAGATGCCAATTTGTGCCACAAAAAAATGCTATTATGCCTTCAGTTTCTGCTAATTTGTTCTTTAAAAAGTGAATGTTTTGACTGGAGGCAGAATCCGTCCTTTTCCTTAGCAAAAAGCTATTTTAAATTTTTACCTTTGATCAAATTCACAAATACTTTAAAAATGGATCAAATTTTATATGGTAATGCTATTCTAAGGAATATAAATGTGATGTTTCATTTTGTGACATTTTCTTCGGGAATAGAACATTATGACACGACAAATAGAGCTTTCTGGGCGGTTTGACTCCTTTAAACTCATTTGTTTTCTATTGTTCAAAATTTGAATCAAAATTAAACTTGCCTCTTCTGGGCATAGTTTTTCTACGTACACATCCTGCCCTTTTTAGAAGCTAGAAGCTCATTAGTTATGACTACTAGAATTTTTAGTTGTTAGCATGTTTCAAATTAATAATAATTTAAACAATTATTTTGCAACCCACAACTTTTGAGGAGAAAGTAAGCTGGGGTGCTGGGACTCCTTTGATCTGATTAATACAAGGTCACACAGGGAAGCAAAATGGGTCTCATGTGTTCTTAATAGCTTACTAATTTTAATGAGCCATCTCAATGGTCAGGATAGATTCATTACACATAGTAAACACTTAACACCTCCAGAAATTATCCCAGAACTTGGTATTTGGAGTGAAACACAATAGACTTCATGAATCGTCTCTAGTTTCACTAAATGCCAAGCCAGTGGGTAAAGGCAATTGCCCTGACATGATTCTACATGTACAAACCACAACCTAAACTTTCATAAGATGCTAGATTATGTACTGGAGATTGAAAATGGAAATGGGTGAGGTAGAGTATGGCTTCTGTGCTCACAGATCCAGGTCTAGTCAAGGAAACCATCATGTAACAAACAAGTACAACAGAAGAAACAAGGAGCAGGATAAAGGAGATTAGAAAACAGATAAAAACTAACAACTCCAGTTTTGAAAATGGCATTTTGAGTATTTAACTTAAAATTGTATTTTATCTAATGATGAACTTCCTGGTGGTACAGCCTACCCTTATACTGTTCTACATTATCTATTGGCCCAGAATGAGTTCATGCTAACTTTGGCTACACTTGACAGTCATGATGATAACTTTGAGTCACTCTAACTTCAAATTTAGAATTACTCTGTAAAACATAAACTTGCCACGAGGAGTAGGGGGCAGTCATGCCACATTTGCTTTAGTCAGTGGCTCATTCTGTGTTCTGAGCCTCCAGATACAACTCGAAGTAAATGAATGAAAAAATCTTGAACTCAGAGAAAATATTCTCAGTTCATACAACAAAAAAAACTTTGTCTTTTCCCGATAGCAATTATTTAGAATGTTGATACATGGAATGTCCCATAATAATCAATGAACACTTACTAAGGTATGGCCCTATACCAAATTCTGTGTATCAGGATGCATTTATAAATTATGAAGAAAATGTAGTTTAAAGAAGTATTAAATGCCTTCATTACATTAGCATTTTTGAAGGCTTTATTTTATTTTTAGATTATTTTTCCAATTAATTTTATTTTTAACCTCTCTGAAAGTCTAAGTGTTTATGTCTGTCTGAAGATACTACAGTCTTCTGTAGTTTTTTTCCTTCCATATCTGTGCCAGAGAGTCTTTACTTTTTATTCATGGTGAGGAAAAAAAATAGGAATTTTGTGCCTTCGGCAGAATCAAGCCTAGCTGCATTAACTCTGAATTCAGACATGTAAAACTTAACAAGGCTAGACTTCACCCTTTTAATTCCAAAATCTGGGTGTGGTATTGTGGTTTTAGGGTTGATGTCAAAACAGCACAGGGAGAGAGGATGTGATCAGCAAGGATTGTGAGACCTTTCATTATGGTCAAAGCCTTCATGCCGTTGTTCGTTGTTCAATCTATTGTTCTGTAAAATGAATGTGCTAATAATGGGCTTAGATTCCCACCACTTAGGCATTATTTCCATGTTTAGGGGATGGTAATGCTGTTATTTTCTTTGGTGCAAAGTAGTAGTACTGTGATTTTCTACATGAAAGAAATAAATAAGTGGGTGTGGTCAGCTGTGATTATCAGCAAAGCTATAATGTTCTAGATCGACCACCAAATTTATTTTACTCGAGCTACAAAAGGAACAAATAATATTGTGTACAATTTAAACTTTTGAAAGAGAAATGAACGTGTCATTTTATTATCTAGAGAGATGATGTAGGGTTAGGGTTTTTTTTAAAACATACTTTTAATAAGCATTCTCAAATGCTCCAACCTCCCTTCTAGGCCACTGTCAAAGTTAAGGTAATTAGGAAAAGAGAATATGGACCTGTTTAGAAATAGTTCTTTGGGACAAATCCAATCTGCATTGTCAGGATATCAATAGCTCACTTCACACAAAGTAGCAGGAATAGCTAGATCCAATGGCAAACACCATTCATAAATCGGCAATGGCAGTTCATCCAGAAGAAATCAGAAGCCACAGGCAAACTACCAGAAGGTCTTCGATGCATCTCTCTCTATGAAGACATGACAAACAATGACCAGCAAAGTGTGGCAAGGCAAACCACACAGTGTTGTCGACCGTCTCTTGGGTTATATGTATACCCTTTCCAAACATCGTGTGTTCTCTCAAGTATCTCTCTAGCAAGGCATCACATGCCCTTTTTCCAGGCTGCTTCCAGAAAAACATATGTCTGTTTTCAGCACAATATCCTACCATGTGTCTGCTTCAGCAAAACATCCTCTCATTTGATAGTTTTTAGAAAAATATCACATCACACAACTGAGTCTCCAAAGAAACCAAAAATTTTCATTTCACTTACAAGGATGGCATTATGAAGACTGGCTAATATTTTTAGCCAATCGAATGGGAACCTTCTCTAGATGCTTCCCTCTCTCAAGAATGAAAACTATTCCCCCTACTTTGGGTTTTCTTTAAAATCATTCTTTCCTTTTCCCCTTTATCATCAACCCCTTCAAAAGGCCAGCCAGAGAAAATAACTGAGATTATTTTTCTTGGTAGTTAGCAAGCATGGACCAGCCATTTCATAAAAAGTAACTGTTGCAGCGTGCCTGTTCTAAAGCCAACATCAGTTCATTGAGACTTCGGACAGGAGCCGCAGTCCCAGATTGACAAGGGAAAGCCTCAGAAAGGTCAGTCTGTTCTATAAGAGGAGGACCTGAAAATCAATCTAAGTGTTTAATCCCACAACTCATACACTAACACTGACTCCATTGTACTTTATAACCCAGGGGAGCAAGCTGACGATTCTTGTTTCTAGGGAGTTTGATTCAGAAGACGCCCCTCTGGGATACAACTACAGATAATGGCAGGCAGCTCATTATAAGCCTCACCAAGCAAGTGTTATGATCAAATTTACACCTTGGTGTTCTTAGAATAATGACTGCACAATCCATGATGTGTTTTGCTATACTAAATGCCAAGGGTGATAATGCCATCCATTTCTCGACAACAATAAGGAGAAAAAGAAAATCTGCGTCAAATCCCAATGGAGGACAGGTTAAGTTGCTGCTACATTTATTTATTATTCGACATTGGACAAAGTCATTTCCAGAAATTTTGTTGAAAGGAAACAATTTCCTCCTGACTTCAGTGGAGATGGTCATTATTTTTCTCGTTTTGAAAATACTAAAGAAAAGAGGAAAATTCATAAATTGGCCAAATGGCAGTGTAGGGTTTCATGTTTTCAGTAACTGAAGAGCTAAAGGAAAAACATAAAATCATCACACAGCACAATCTACATTACAGAAGTAGCAGCATTGCCTTTAAATGCTCTAAACTGGAATATAAGCACGTCTATGCTACTGGATTGCAGGTCCCTTGTGTTATCGGAAAACACATTTATATTTCCACAGGACTGACTAGGGAAGAAAACAAAGTAAAGAGACGTCCTCACTAAGGACAAATGACAATTGCGTTATGATACTAAGATTGGAGAGTAATTGCCTAAATGACAGCTTTGATATTCTGGCAGATGAAAACGTATCAGAGTTGCTCCAAGGTGTTGGTAAATTCTACTGAATTGCTGCATTCCTATAGCTCTGTTAATACAGGAGGCACTCACTTGTAGCACATCTAAACTGTCAGTGGCATGCTATCACAAAGGACATTAACATGACTCTGAAGAAGGCATTAATAAATGAATGAATAAAAAATAATTCAATGAATGTCTTTTATTCTCTACTAAGACAACACTTCAGACTCTATTGTGTGGTGCTGATGAATTCTTTTCTTCATGGAACATGTTTGGAATGTTTTGCTCTTTTTTTTTTTCTTTCTTAATTTGATTGTTTCATTTTGTTTTGTTTCTGAAGTGTGTTCATGTTGAACATCTGGATGCCATAGTCTCAAAGCCGGTCAACAGAGCAAGTCAATAGACACTTTCTGCTTGTAACCAAATGAGAGCCATGCTTGCTTTTTATCGAGCTGTGTCTAAACTGGCTGAAGAGAGTCGGACTCTGATCAATAAATAACAAATCAGCTGTTTCATAAATCAGGCCTGTCAAAGCAGCACAGTGCCCCGAGCGGGGTTCTTCTCTGTGCTTGTTTAGGACCTGGTAGCATCTGGTTAATAAAAAAAGCTTCCCATGCTTTTGACAGTTGTTTGGATATTCCATTCAGCATTGCACAATATTTACTAGCTGTTTAGACTTATTGTCCCTCCTCTCTCCTCCACACACCCTTCTTCCAGCTTCAGACCTTAGAACAGAAATTCTCAGCTCACACTAAGAAGAAAAAACTGGAATTGAAGAATGAATACTCATAAATGGTTGTCAGCTGACCATTTAAGTCTTTGCTATAATTATTATATTCTTTTAAACTGCATAGAGTTTCCACTTAGCTCTGTAATTATCAATATAAATCAAAGGTAATAATTTATCAGTCCATCTAATTTTTTTTAAGTTGGTTCATTTCTTACCCATTTGTCTTAGTTAGGGTTTTACTGCTCTGAACTGACACCATGACCAAGGCAACTTTTATAAGGACAACATTTAATTGAGGCTGGCTTACAGGTTCAGAGGTTCAGTCCATTATCATCAAGGCAGGAAAATGGCAACATCCAGGCAGGCATGGTGCAGGAAGAGCTGAGAGTTCTACATCTTCATCTAAAGGTTGCTAGCAAAATCCTGGCTTCTAGACAGCTAGGTAGAGGGTCTTTTAAGCCCATGTCCACAGTGACACACCTATTCCAAAAAAGCCACAACTCCAAATAGTTCCACTCTCTGGGCTGTGGGGAGCCGACAGAAGGCAGCTATCATCCTTGCACCCATCTTGAGCCATATACCCTGACAAGAGACTTGTTTTCAACAGCCTACAACAGCTGACCACACTCTGATAACATCTTGTTTTATATACCCAGGATTTTCCCTTGGGTGTGTGTGACTTAAAGGTATGACTTACAGGCATGACTTAAAGGCATGACTTAAGAAGTGTGACTTATAAAAGGCGAGAGGCAGACAGAAGAGGGGCTGGAAACTTGGAACTTGGAGGCACTATGGACTAGGAACTAGAGACTAGGAACTCAAGACTTGGGACTTTGACTAGGAAGAGAGACTTGAGAATAAAAGGGAATGAATCACACTCTGTCTGGTGTCCATTCTTCGTCCGCCCTCACTCTCTCTCTCTTGCTGAACCCTGACCCGTGGACTGGAGGAGCAGTACAAGCTGGGACAATTTAGCCCCCAAAGCTTGGGGCAGTGTGGGTTCTAACAATTTTGGCCCCCAAGCTTGGGGCAGTGCAGGTTCCAACATTTGGCAGAACGGTCCCCGACACTGGGCCAATCATATTTACACCATTATACCTTCTTTCAAGTCACTACAATTTATTGTCACTATTAAGTTTACTGGATAAAGACCAGTTGTTGAGTATTCTCAAGGCCTTTGGTATGAACTCTGACGTCACAAAAAGATAAAAATAAAACGCTACATAGATACTAACTTGTAATGTTTGCATGTATATAAAGAAGGTGTTGTGTTGCAGAAATACAGACTGAGAAAAAAGAGAAAAGACCACAATAGAGGAATGAAAGATGTTGAGAGAAGGGAGAGGTAAAAGGTACAATAAAGTGTGAATCAGGGCACGAGGTGGTTAGAGTCCAAGAGAAGGAGAAAGGATGAGAAGAAACGGGCAGTGAGTAAGCACAATAACTAACTTGATTTGAAATATGTCTTTATGAAACCTAATTCTCTGTAAGTTAGCAATAAATTATTAAAATAAATAAATATTGTTTTAAAACAATCCAGTTTAACCTTGTCTATATATTTTTTTCAAATCTTTGCAGTTATTATGCTTTGGAAGATGAGAAACCGATGACGAAAACCATGCTTAACCTCGTGTGCACAGCACCAGAACCAGGATGTCAGATTTTGGAGTCTCCACAGTTAACGGCTATTTCTATCAATCTAGCAATATCTTCTCGTCCATCCTATCTATCCCAACACACTACTTCCTCCAATGCTCACATCAGTTCCTTTACTAAATAATGCTTCCATTTCTAGGCTTACGCGATTCTCTCAACCTTCATTTTTATGATGTGCATCCAACTAAATCCTGTGTGTTTGGGGGGAGATCCTTTGTTTATGCAAGTGTGATTTCAAGCTTACCTTTCTATAAGTTCTGTGGAAGTAGGAGCTTCATTCCCTCAGGAACGTGGCAGTGCCACAGAACAGTGCATTGGTTTTCGGTGAGCGCTGATGTGATGTTTGTAGCTTACAATACTGTTATGCAAGAATCTGGATATAATGAATAGCTTTGTTTGACTGTGTGGTTCCTGAAACATTTAGTGCTTTCCTCATGTACTAGAATGTCCAAGTGTTTCAGGATTAGAGTAATACTACTGAGTTATTTAAAAACTATATCTAACATCAATTCGGGGGCAGGGAAAGAATCTGTTGGAGTGTGCTCTTACACTGCTAAATTTCAATTATGCGTGGGTGATATGATTTTCCATGACTCAAGATGAGATCAGCTTTTTCCCCTTTTGAAGTCACTGCAAACATTTAAGTTTCATATTCAAACATTTTAGGGTCCACGGTTGAACGTGTGTTTCCTGGCTTGATTTAAACATTTTGCAAACATGCCAAAAGAAAACAGGATCATACCTTACCTCCAGCATGCCTGTCTTCTCTTTTGCTCTCTTTCTCTGACATCTCATTTCATTCTGCCCCCAAATCTTCCCTTATACGTGCTACCCAGCAGTCAATGGCAAGCAATGCATTGCTGTTTATACTTGATATATGCAGTATTTTAGCAGTTAAGTCACAGACTCAGCTCAGACTGCTATGTTAGCAAGTTATTGAAACTTTCGCACAGCCCCTCCTTCAAATGCAAGTTACAGTACTCATCAAGCTGACTTGTGTTGAGAAATAAGCAGACTCATGCTTTTAAAGTATTCACACCTGAACCTGACAAACTGTGTTGTGTTAGTGTTTGCTAAATGGGTAAATAACATCACATTTGGCTTGGGAATTTATTAAAAACTCTTCTATGCATTTATAAACTTAGCTTCATAATATCAACATAGAGTAGTGACATGGCCTTGCACTTACACAGTAAGTGATGAAGCATAATTCCATGAGATGACTAAAACTGGCTTTCTTGGCAGTACTTTCTCACTACAACATACCTGCTGCACAGTTAGTGAGCTATTTCCTAAAGATATGAAGAATCGTCGCTGCCCGATGGTTGTATCCAGCCTTTTTCAACAGAACACAGAGTTAAATGTGACTGGCTTGCCTTTCTGTACCTCAGAGTTATTGTAGCCTGTGAATCTCTATTCACCCAATGTCCCTTTGCACTAGAGGCTTGGAAAGGCTTTGGGATTAAAGGCATGCAGTGTATGAAATCCGACAGGCCACTAATTGCACATGGCACAAGCTGCCTGTCTTGTTAGCTTCCTGGTTTGGGCATCAATGCAGTTGTCTTTTTTCTCTTGAATTTAATCCATTTGTGGAGACAATAGAGCACAACCATTTCCTACTACTTATCAAATTCCTTGAACTTAATTTCCTCCTTATTAAATTTGGCTTCTGCCTCATTCACTCCATTCATTGACTCTCCATGTAATAAGTCATTTTTAAGCCAAACCATATTCACTATATTTAGATAATCAAAACTGATAGTTTCCTTCTTGTAAGTCAAAGAAGGTTTCAGCTTTTTTTTTTTATTTGTAAAACTTTGGAGTTAAAGCTAATTCCAAAGACATTCCCAGAGCAGTTTCACACAAATGACTCATGACAGGGCATAAATATGCACTTTCTCCCCCAGTTCCATGTGGTGAGACTCATTTCTCCATCACTCATGCTGGTGCATTTTTACTGAGCCTGTTTGTTGGATGTGTCTTCATTCACCAAAGGATTGAAATTTCCCTCTCAATTGTCTGGTTTAATGATTGAAATTATGACATATTTCATATACATCAAGCAATTTTAAGGGCTGGAAAGATAGTTTGGGGTTTAAGAACACTTGATAATCTTACAGAAGATCTGGGTTTGGTTCCCAGAACTCACATGACAGCTCACAAACTCCCATAACTCCACTTCCAGGAAACTGGGCTCCTTCTTCTGGCCTCTGTGGGCACCTGCACACAGTATACATATATACACTCAGGCACACAGACATACACATAAAATAATACATACATTGCTTTTTAAATTTTTAAATTAAAACATTAAAGTATTTGAATCCATAAAGAAATATATATAATTAGAGCTGAGGCATTTAAGGCATGATGTATTTGATGTGTGTAAAACAAAAACATTCTTAAAAGTCAATGGCTAAGGACCAATAATAATAAATGCTAGGTGTGATGTCATGCTTTGAAAGTACAAACTATATGTTAGCTTAGGACTAGGTCAAAACAGAAGCGTTAAAGGTTTCTAAGTGTGTAACCCTTTAAGATGTTTTTGGAGTGGGTGTTTAGTTTTAACATGGGAACTTCTTTTCCTGGTACTCCAATATTTTTGTACATCCCTCTTTCTGATTTTTCTCCAAACCCAAAAGACTCTAAATTCACCTTATTTCTATTCTCTTTATAGAACCCTTTAAAATATTTAATATTGAAAATGTCATACATGAAGGTAGTATATTTTGATTATAACCACCCCTCATCCCTTCCCTTCAATTGCCTTTCCGATTCTGAAAACTGTAGACTTTATCTCCATTTATTCTTTAAAGATTTATTTTATTTTTAATTGTTTGTATGTATCTGAATAGAAATAGTTATGCATGAATGGATGTGTGCATAGAATCCAGAAGGAGGTATGAAAATACCCGGAGATGAAGTTACAGGTAAAATATTAGCTGCCAGATGTCAGTGCTGGAAAAGAAAGTTTAGTCCTCTGTAAGAGCGGTGAGTGTTCATAACTGCTGAACTATTTCTTCATCACAGATTATTTTATTAAAACCATGAGTCCAGTTAGTGTTAATTACATCAATTGTGATAAAAAGAAACTACCAGCAGCCATATCCCCAAAGAAAAGGGACTCTTCTCTCTTACCAACAAACAACTGCAATGTCTCACTAGCTATGCTATGGGGCCTCAGGAGCCGCTTTTGATCCCTGTGAAGGCAAACGCACACCCTGTGAGTTGGCGAATGCATCATCCATGTCATGTCCAGAAGACAGCATTTCATAGTCCTCCATTTATTATAAGGCTCTTGCCTTCATGTGCCCCTTTAACTGGATGCTCTTTAAACCTTGGCTGAGGGGAGACTGTTGTCCATGACCCATCTCTCAATGAGCACTCAGTATCTAGGCTCTCAGCACTTTGATCAGTTCTAGGCCTCTGTATTAGCTATTATTCATGGCAAAATGAAGCTTCTTTGACAAACAAATGGAAAACAATATAAATATTTGGAGGGCAAAATATCACCAGTATATACTCCGCCTAGGGCCTATGAGTTCTCCAGTCACGGGTCCTTAACCATGTTTATGGTACAGACATGAAATTCCTCCTGTGGAGCAGTCCTTGAATCCAATTATAAAATGGTTGATTATCCCTATAACTCAATTTAGAGAATATTGGCATCTTGACAATACTAAGTTCTCAGGTCCAGGCAAATGGAATGAGTTTTCTGAGTAGACTTCTTGGTTTTGCTCAGCAGTGTTTTGTACTTTTTTACTGAACTCATTATAAATGCTACTGTAAATGGTAGTTTTTAAAATTTTGTTATTGAAATTGTTCAGCGGAAGCATATACTATTGATCGTATATAGTGATCTCATGTCTTGCCTGTGCTGAACTTTCTTTAGTTCAAAAGGTCTTCTGTTGATTACATTTGGAGTTCTCTACAGAATACATCTTTTGGTATTGCTTGTAATTGCCCCAAATGGAACATGCTTTCTGATGCTAGATTGAAGTAACAGAATCAGAATCCTCAGTATTGTAAGGAGGAAGGCTTCCTTGGCATGGTTCCTCTAGCTCCTGCAAGCTCAGCTGCCCTATGCCTTGTAGCTACATAATTTCAGTATTTGACTTCGTGGACTTCCCTTCTATTCTTACTTCCTTTTTCCCCCGCCTCTGTTCTATGCCTATATTTAGAGCCTACTCAGTTAATCCACTAAGATCTTAACTCAATATCCCTTATTTATCTGCACAGACACTTCCCACATAAGGTTGAATTCACAGGTTCCAGATGTACAAAAATATTAGAGGGCAAATATTGAGCCCATTACATGTAGAATAATGTGTTGATTAATATTTGAATGTTAAAATAGCTTTCAGAATTGCAATCCTGAGATGAGCCTCTCTGCATTTGGTAGATAATATTCATATATATTATATATTGTGTTGAGAAATTCAGTGTACTTATTCATGAAAAACATGATTTGTGAATAGTCAGGATTTTATTGCAACACATTTGTGTGGTCTGTGTATAAATTACTGACACAGTGAGGAATAATTTTTAACTGTAGTCTGTTTTAATGTTTGATAGAATTCTTCAATCAAGGATTTTTGGCCTTAGATTCCCTTATTTGTTGGCCTATCTATGTGGGCTGGGGTTGAAATTAAATGCATATTATGCAAGTGATCTACTCTGAAACAGAGCTGCTGGACCACCTGATTTGATATTTCATCCTCTCTTTCTTCTTACTTTGCATCAGCAAAAACACTGTCAATGTTCATTTGTTTTTATCTCATCTGGGTTAATTCTTGCTTTAATATTAGCTGTTTTCTTCATCCTGAGTGTCTTTATTAGGCAGTATTTAAGGTGGATGCTTAGCTAATTAATATAAGGTATACCCATTTTAGTTTCTCAGTTCTGATTTTACTCATAAATACTTAGTACTATCCCATAAATATCATGAGTTTTATGTTTATTTATTTTTGTCAATTTTTATGTCAATATATCTTACATTTTAGTGATTTATTCTGTGATTTTCTGATTATTAGGAGGCTATCTCACTGCAACACTCTAGATTGTTTTATTATTGATTTCTTATTTAATTTCACTGTTTTTTAGAAAGACACCCTGAATGATCTCAACCCTTTTCTGGTTTATGCAAAAGACCTTTTTGGCAGACCACATAATCATCTTAAAACATTTTCCCATGTGCATTTATGATGGAATGGTCTCCTTTAGTTCAAAGTCAATAATAATTGTCAGTTCTGGATAATGTCTATATATTTGCCTAACTTGTGCCTAATTGTAAAGATGTTTGAAACTGAAGTGTCTAGGCCTTTAGTAATTGTCATTAATTTGCATATCTCTCTTTGTATTGTAATCATTTCTTTCTTGAAGTAATACTGGGTCTGATTTTAAACTATATTTTTCATGACTTAGATATTAATTAACAAATATATATTTTAACATATAATAATATATATGCTTTATGAAATATATGTGTGTGTGTGAGAGACAGTATTTGTCCCTTTCTTTTTTCAATTTGACACATAACTGTTACTAAACCATAAACTTTAGCCTTTCTTTACATGTTAATCTTAAAAAAATGTTGTGTTAATATTTTTAATTTATTTTTCTCTCATATATTACATGATGACCTCAGTTCCCCCTCCCTCTTCCCCTCCCACTTACCTCCTCTCACCCACACATCCTCTTCTCTACAATTTCTTTTAGGAAAAAGAGCAGGCGACACAGGTATAGCAACCAATTATGTCATATCAAGTTGCAATAGAACCAAGCACATGCCCTCATATTAAGGCTGCACAAAGCAAGAGAGGAGAAAATAACCCTCAAAGCAGTCAAAATAGTTAGAGGCAGCCACCACTCTCACTGTTAGGAGTCTCAAGAGAATACCAACCTACACAACCATAACATAGATGCAGAGGACCTAGGTCAGACTCATGTAGGCTCCATAAGAGCCCAGATTAGTTGACTCTGTGGGTTTTCTTGTGATCTCCTTGGATCCGTGGCTCCCACAATCCCCCGCCTCTGCAAGATTCCCCAAGCTCAATCTAGTGTTTGCCTCTTGGTCTCTGGGTTTGCTCCCATCTGTTGCAGGATGACGTCTCTATGAGGAAGATTCTGTTATGCTCCACTCGACAGGTATAACAGAGTAGATTGATCTTACAAAGACCTGCATTAGGAAATATTTTGTCTATTTTGTCACTAAATTTCAGTATTCCACTCAGTAGTTAATGTGGCATAACTTTTTCTAATCTTTGTTTTTGATTCTCTCCTTTCCTTAATGTGAAAAATAATACCTATGTGATTTGTTCATTTTTAAATCTGTTTTAATGGTGTCTTTATTATATTTATACTTTATATGACTTCCCATGCTGGGTTTCACACCTGCAGTTTCCCTTTTGCTTTCCACACTTAACATCTCCCCTCTCCATTCCTTACTTTGTGTTGACTAGATGTTGTCCAGTGTGTCATTTTAGCGATACTGCTATATCTTTAGACTTTATTAACTTCGTGAATGGTTGACTAAGAACTACATTGATGTCTTAAGCTCAGGACACTCTTTCAATTAGTACTGACTGGTAGTAGCACACAGACGCTCTGTTTACATGTTTGTGATAAATTGCAAATGTATACATTATAATCCTGTCCACACACATTTATAAATGTTTCCCTGCGGAACTTGATTTTAAACCATAAGAGAATTACAAACTAATCGAATGTATTTGTTCTGCCATTCAGACCGACAAGTGTAGTTAAGTTGACTAGATCCTGTAATTTTTTTTGTTAGAATTTGCAATCTGGTGCCTTTTCTATTGAGTCTCCAGGGCTCCTCTGAGTAGTTCTCATCATGTGGGTCTTCTAGTTATGACCCTGTGTCTCTGATACCAGGGGATGTTGCTACAGACAGAATTACTGGCTGACGACTATTCATTTGCTTCATCGTGAATGGAACATCGCTTCATTTGCCTCCCTGTCTTCTGGTGAGAACTTAACTGCTGCTCTTCTTCAGTAGTGTTTTCTTGCTTTTCTGCCTTTATGATTCTCCAGCTTGACAACAGCAGTTTCACCAAGATCTGCCAAACTACAAACATCTTACATTTACAATCTTCTAGATACGTTGAGACTTGAAAGGTATAATTTATTCAGAATTTTAAAATCAGGTTTGTGAAGCCGAATGCTTAATAATTTTTTAACTGATTGTGCATTCACTCCAGCGTCCTTTTCGGTACTTCATGGTTCTTGCTTATTCGTGGGTATGCTATGTAAGACTGATATTAAAATTCCCTCACATTCAATTTTTCCTTTGATCATACTTAATGCCTCTCCTCTAACAGGTTCAGCACCTGGAACCTGGGACAATTCAGATGTATTTCCTTTAGTGATGCACTATATTGTCTTGTTTACTTGTTATTTTCAGGGTTTTGGTGGAGAGTTGAATATGTTAATTCTATTTTCTTTTACTGGGACTGAGAATCAGACTTGGGGCATGATAATAAAACTCTCTACTACTGAGAACCATCCCCAGTCATGATGCCTGAGTGTTTCAGATATGAACCCTATCACATGATAAATGTAGAAGCCATCTTACCCTTTCCCGTGTGGTTTGGTGTTGTCACTGTTTGATGTGCTTACTCTCTTGGTTTAAGTTTGTGTTCCTTGTAGTGTGTAGCGACATATCTCTCTGTGGTAATCGTCATGATCTGTCAGTTTATTGGTCATATTTCCCTAGCTGCCTTTCACTCTAGATTGAAGAATCTATCTGAGGTCTAGCATAGCACATAGGGATGGTATAACCTCACGTTTGCCTACACACGGTGCATTGGAAAAGTGTCCATCAGCTAGTGGCTAGAGACTGAGGCCATGTCTGTCCTCACCGGGGAATGTGCTTAGCTGTGCCTATGTACATGTTTTTACATCACCCAGGGACTGCCAGAACTTTTCAAAGCGCAACGGCCTTCTTGTATACTCCAGATCTCCCTTTAAATTTTTTATCCAGGCTGCTGTTTACTTGAACTGGTATTGCAGCCTTAGGCAGCTGTAATGTTCAAGGCTTTTTGCTGAATGTTTTTTACAAACACTCTGGGGACAGTTCTTTTCCTGAGGAGGGAATTCCCAGACAGATCGAATATTGACATGATCCTATGAGCAAGCTTTTCCAGGGAGCTAACAGGTCAACAGTGCCCGTGTTCTACAGATGGGCTTTTCCCAGACCTGGACCTGCTTTGCCCTTCCTATATTTGTGTAGCTTCTGGTTTCCACAGATTCTGTGGTTCGAAGGCTGCTATGTGAAAGGATTCTGCAAGCTCAGGAGAGAGAGGATAAAGAAAAAGGTTATAATTGTAAAGTTCAAATGATATGAACCAAATTGCTCTCATGAAAGTAAAATTTTATTCTTAAAGACAAAAATCCTACTTTTCTGGGCTTTTGCTAATATCTAGAATTTCAAAAACTCACCCTTGAAAGATTTTTTGTTTGTTTGTTTGTGTGTGGGGATGTGATTTACAGATTCACATCACAGCAGTGCTGTGTCCTACTCAACTTTTAAAAGCACCAACGATTTTTTTTCACTAAACTGACTATTCCATGAACAGACTGCATTAAAAAGCATCTGTTCAGTGATACACAGCACAGACAGGCATTAAGAGCATATTCAGGGCCGCTAGTGAATGTTTACATTCATCTAGCTTGTAAAAATGCAATGAGCTACACCAGAAGTAGCAATACACCCAGTAATTCCAGTTATTCAAGATGTAAAGAGAAAAGGACCAAGAAGCCAGGGCAAGCTTATACAAAAATAGCAAGACATCCTCTCACAAAACATAAGTGTATATGTAGATTGTATAGATTCATATGCTTGACACAGTGCTAACTAATGGCACAAGGTAATGGATCCTAACTTGGACATGCATGGATACAGATGCACATAGACCCATTGCTGATGTCTAAGCTGACCAAGGTGGATACTGAAATAGTTTCCTCTACGTCAGCTTCTTGAGGCTGCAAGCCAATCACATGCCAAGATTTAGAGGATGACAGCTGTCACAAAACAGCGAGGGGAATTTATTACCTTGTGGCTATGACTTGAATATTATAGCCCTACAGTCTTAAGAATAGATGTGGCTTCACATGGAACTTTGTAACTGCAGGCGATCTGGGGACATGTGCCTTCATTTCTATAGTAAGTCATTCGATTTCGCCTCACACAACCACAGCTTCGTCTCTGTAACACAACAGTCACTGTGAGCCCAGAGAACGTCGGGTGGTAAAGAAGCAATTTTCAATGGAAATCACAAAGGCATTTTGTTTCAGAATAAGGGAATTAGGTTTTGCCAAGTAGGCTGGAGTTGCAGCCTGATGCTATTATTCTTAGATATAACACTGGAATATTTTGCTAGGTGAAATGTTTAAGACACAGGTATTAGTTATATCAAAATGATTTAAAACTACATTTCAACTAATATTGATCTTGCTGCAGCCTAATGTGCTGTATTCCTGGAATCACCCAGCCTTTTAGGCTTCTTACAAGCTTCCTTTTCACCAAAATCTATTTTTAAAGCAATAATTTCCTAAATAAAATGCCATCTTGTAGAGTACTTTTCCAATATTCAGATATGATCTGTTTCCATATATACCTGAAGGAGATAAAATCCCAATATAAATCACAAATATCATAAAAATTAACAGTCGAAACAAAGCTGGTTTTCATAATCTATGGGTGAATTCTGTGCTGTCTTTGCTCAAATTAAGCATGTCTTCTTTGATTATAAATTTTGTTTTAATCATATCATAACTTATCATTAACTATGTTTGCCATAGGAGCATTTAGTGATTTAGCTTTTAAGAACTCAAGTTTGTTGATGTTCTATAATTGATTAATTTCTTGTGTAAGGTATAATTGGCTGGATGGCTTCATATTATATCCCATTGTATCATTTCTGGTATTTGAATTGAATATATTACAGGTATTTGAAAGTCATATTTATTGGTTTAACTGATATTAAAACTGAAATAATCTTGGGGCTAAAAATGTGGCTCAGCAGTTAAGAGCACTGACTGCACTTCCAGCAGTCCTGAGTTCAATTCCCAGCAACCTCATGGTGGCTCAAAACTATCTATAATGGGATCTGATACCCTCTTTTGGTGTGTCTAAAGATAGCTACAGTGTGCTCATACGCATATAATAAATACTTTTTTTTAATTTGAAACAATCTCAAGGCTGAAATATGTAAGAGAAGCCCTTGAATGGATTGATAAAGTTGGGAAGCTTGTCATAAAGTTGTGCTTGAATGGTTAAGAATAGATTAGGTGAGGAGCTAACAGATGTGGTAGCCGTGGTGTTTCTAGGATCCTGAGAGACCTATGGAGGCTCTAAGAGCTGACATAACACCAAAAAGAAGTCTGCAGGGTCACAATAGCTCCAGAACAAATAAGGGACAAAAAGCAAGTCTTCTGGGAAGATGCTTTTAGACTTCACCAAGAAGTGGGAAATACAGAATCTAAACTAGCCATCTCCTGTAACCAGTCAAGACTTCTAATGGAGGGACTAGGCCACCAAACCAGCCACAAAACCTTTGACCTACAATTTGTCTGGCCTATGAGATGTGCTGTGGTAGTGACTGGTCCAGCTTGAGATCCGTGCCACAAGAGGGAAGTCATTCCTGACACTGCCTGGATAGCCTAGACTATAGGCAAGAGCACAGAGACAGAGAAAACCAAACACAAATGGCAAAAAGAAAAAATTAAAAAATTAAAAATTCAATAAAACTATTCAAAACGATATTCTGCTATCGACATAGAATGATGCCCAGCCCAGTTTTTATCAGAGAGGCTTCACCCAGCAAATTATGGAAATAGCTGCAGAAATCCACATCCAAACATTAGTCAGTGCCTGGGGAATCTTGTGGAAGAGGGGAAAGAAAGAATTGAAAAAGCCAAAGAGGTCGACACTACAAGTAAACCAAATGAAGCAAGTAAACCTGGCCCATAGGGGCCCACACAGAACGAACTGCCAACTAGGGAGATTCTACAGGAATACCTAGGCCCTCTGCCCATAGGTTACAGTTGTGTAGTGTAGTGTTTGCTGGGGACTCCTAACAATGGGAGTAGGGGCTGTCCCTGATGTTGTTAACTGCCTTTGGGACCCTTTCTTCCCAGTGGCTTGCCTCATCTAGCATTAATAGGGGAGGAGGTAAGGTGATATACCATGACTGGCTGATATCCATTGAAGACCTGCCTTTTTCTGAAGTGTAATGACGGAGGACTAGATGCAAGGTGCAGAGTCGGGGGACAGTGGAAGGAGTGAAGGGAAAGAAAACTGCACTTATGTAAAAATCATCAATCAATCAATCAATCAATTAAAAACTGTAGACTTATGAAATTATAAGGGGAGATGGTGGAACACAGTCCAATGCCAAGAATGAGAAATCCATACACTTCACTGTCACCTCTCAGCCACCAGATTGAAAGTACAAGCACACTCATTCTTGTGAGACTGCTGGCTTCAGTGACAAAGATGTGCAGCTCCCTGGAGCAGACACATCATTGCTGAGCAGTAGTGCTGTCTGCAGCCAACAGGCACAGCAGGCATGCCATCACAAAGGTTGGAGTGGCATGCGCTGGCCTGAAGCTTCAGCGGAGACATGTTGTTGCTGATCGAGACCAGCCCTAGGCCAGCCAGCTGGCCAGCCAGCCACCAATATAAATCCTTGTAGCTGCAACCTGTGATGTTTGCATTGCTGGGAGATGAAGAGAGTAGAGCCTGGTGAGCCTCAGGATGGCAGACCTTGTCGGCAGGGGTGTGTGTTGCAGCCAGGAACTGACATAGAACCTTCCCCCAGACGCCATTTTTGAGTCTGTGGATGGTAGGTAGCATTGCTATCCCGTACTTTATGGCTAATGTCTACTTATACATTATCTGTCTTTCTGGCTTTGGGTTACCTCACCAGGGATACTCTCAAGCCATCCCATGTGAGAGAGTCGACCCCTGACACTATTAATGATACTCTGCTATGCTCGCAGACAGGAATCCAGCATAATTGTCTCCTCAGAGGCTTCATCTACCAGTGGATGGAAACAGATGCCAAGATCCACAGCAAAACATTTTGTAGAAGAGTGAGGGATAGAAGTGAGCAAGCCAGAGGCATCAAGGACAGCACAAAGAGACTTACAAAGTCAACTAACCTGGGACCACGAGGGCTCACATAGACTGGGGCACCAACCAGGGAGCATATAAGACCGGAACCTAGATTCTACACATTTGTAGCAAATGAAGCTTGGTCTGCAAGTGGGTTCCCTAACAAATAGAGTTGGGACTGTGTTTGTATCTGTCCTCTGCTGTTGATTCCCTTCCCCTACCTGGATTGCCTGGTTGAGCCTCAGTAGGAGAGGATGTGTCTAGTCCTGCTGTGAGTAGATATCCCAGGGTGGGGTGATACCCAAGGGGAGCTCCCATTCTCTGAGCAAAGTGAGAGGGGACAGTGGGGAGAGGGACTTGTAAAAATGAGACTAGGAGGAGAGGAGGAAGGGGCTGTAGCAAGGATGTAAAGTGTATAAAAAAAATAACACAACAGCAGCAACAGAAAGCTAATCAGCTACGGCTGAGCAGAGAAGTCAAGACTTATAATCCCAATGACAGGATTCAAAATGGAAAGAGGAAGGAAGCAAAGAGGCGGCCATGAGGCAGAGGGTCCAGGAAGAGTCTTGATAAGCAGGTTGCCAAGGGATTCGTCATGAGGACACACACACAGAGAACAGAGCAAGCAGAACTCAGACTGCAAGTAACACGGGGCCTGTGACGGAAAAGTAGATAAGAATAGATGACTATCTGCCCAGTCATAGACCTTAATGCTTGTTAATAAACATATTAAGTCTTTGTGTCAATTATATGGGAATTAGAATAGAAAGAGATGAGGCTCTCCTCCTTAAATCACTGCTTCCATATACCTGTATAACAAACACACAAGATAAAAATGATACAAACTTTTAAAAGGAAAACAAAGATCTCAGATGCTGAGCAAACAACTTCGACTAAGTTGTGACCCTAACTCATGTTCACACATCAGCTTCAAAGCCTTCCACCACATTACTTGCATAGTAAAATGGGCGCTGCAGACTTGCTTACAATGGAGACACTTGGCATCATTCTTGAGTATCAAAAAGGATTCTGAGCTCTGATGAAACCCGCATCTTAGCTCACAATATCATCCTGAGTGAGGTAACCCAATCACAAAAGACCACACATGGTATTTACTCACTGATAAGTGGATATTAACCCAAAAGCTTGAAATAACCAAGATTCAACTCACAGACCACATGAAGCTCATAAAGAAGGAAGACCAAGTGTGGATGCCTCCGTCCTACTTAGAAGGAGTAACAAAATACTCAAGGGAGCAAATATGGAGACAAAGTGTAGGACAGAAACTGAAGGAGGGGTGTCTGGAAACCATTTCACCTGGGTATTTATCCTATGTGCAGTCACCAAAGGCAGGCACTGACATGGATGGCAGGAAGTGCATGCTGACAAGAGCCTGATACAGCTGTCTCCTTAGAGGTCTGCCAGAGTCTGACGTATTCAGAGGCAGATGCTCACAGCTAACCATTGATCAGGTCAAGGGTTCCCAATGGAGGAGTTAGAGAAAAGACTGAAGGAGCCGAAAGGGTTTGTGGCCCCATGAGGAGAGCAACAATACCAACTAACCAGAGCTCCCTAGGGTCTAAACCACCAGCCTGGGAGCACATAGGGAGGGACCCATGACTCCATCTGTATATGTAGGGGAGGATGGCCTTGTCGGGCATAGGTGGGAGAGGAGATCCTTGGTCTCATGGAGGCTGAACACCAAGCGAGGGGTGGGGGGGGATTCGAAGGTGGGGAGGTGGGAGTGGGGGGGGTAGGTGGGGGCACATCCTCATAGAGGAGGGAGGATAGGATAGAAGGTTCCTGGGTGGTGGGGGGAATAGGGTAAGGGGATAAAATCTGAAATTTACATATAATATACAATAAAAATATAAATTAAATTAAATTAAATTTTACAAAGATCTGTGTATAAATGTCTCTTGTACATTGTGGGCTTGGGGTAATCCCTTACAGTCCCAATAGAATGCTAATAACACAGACTCTGGTCTTATCCATATGAGAGGAGATTCCATCCTCTGAGCAATACCCAGTTGAAGCCTAATTTCAGAATAACACAGAATAAGCTTAGTTCTGCTGCTATACCTGCCAATTACAATTTTTTTTTCAGGAACGTGAGTGAGTGTGTGTGTGTGTGTGTGTGTGTGTGTGTGTGTGTGTGTGTGTGTGTAAGAGAGAGGAAGGGAGAGGGACAGAGGGAAGGAGGGAAGGAGGGACAGAGGGAAAGATGAAGGGAGGGAAGACGGGAGGGACAGAGGGAGAATGAGACTTGATTGGGTTGAATCAACAATAAAACAAGTAAGACAAGCTTAATCTCAGAAGGCTTGGTCACTGTGAAGCACAACGTTCACTTTCCTACACTAGTCCATGCCTTTGTAGACTGTTTTAATGAGCCAATAGCAAGCGACAGTTGCTGAGGGAGGCTTTGGCTTATGGTGTAGCTTGTGGCAGGTCTGTCACTTGACTCTCTGTAGGCCACTGAAGTCCAGAGAGCTGCACATGTCTTGCTTTGAACTCCGGATTCAGAGTGTGTTCCGCAGGTGCACAAGGTCAGAGTGCTGTTCTTAGCATTTAAGAGGTGACATTTCCAAGCGCTTGAGAATAAGGGTCATTTTCTATAAAGGGCTAATTTGTGCATTTGAAATTAAAATGTTCGCATTTTAATGAGACCTCATTTCTTTTCAGGAAGATGTACAAAGAGAGCAATAAGAAATTTTAAAGCCCCCAAATCTCCTAACCCGGGGTTTCCCCTTTTCTCCTGGCTTAACAAGGGCACTGAACAGGGCTGTACTGATGGTGTCTTAAGTGGATAGCTGTGTGGCACTTCATGCCAAGCTATCAGACCCACTTCAGGCTCTTTGATCTGTTTCTCCACCTTTCTTGTAACCTTTGTGAACAGTTGAATGATGCGTGGAAATCGGGTTCATCTCTGAATCAATGCATAGATTGCCACGTGACCGCTTGATGCTGGTGAAAAGGAAGCCTCAAAATAACACCCAACAGCTGTACCCACTTAGGAAGTTTTAGGTTGAATTCTATTTTTATTGAAAATAGGATGCAACTAAAAGTTGTATTTAGCCTTCGCTTCCCAAATGTTGCAGAAACAAGGCAGCCTGCGCTGCTTTTTATTTTCCTACAACATTTCACACACCGCAGGTTAGTTTTCACCAAGCAGCGCAAGTCTTTATAAAGCTCTGTCTTTACATCCCACTTCTCCCTTCGTAGGAAGGTGAGGAAAGTAAAGCATTGTTTAATATCAAGCTTGCGGGGTGATTTGGAAAACTCTGTCTAAACTGAACCAATATAGTAACTCTTCTCGGTTAAGGAACTCTCGCTGCAGAGAGACATACTTTCAAAATGGGAGTATGGTTGTTCACCTTTAGACTTGATTGACTTTTTATTATCTGCGCTCAATCAAGTCATCAGAAAAACAGCATTCATAAACCAATTTGTGGGGAGGAGAAGCCCGAGTGGCCTCCCGGCATGAGGTAAGCATGCAGGGTTTGCTGGTCATCATGAAAGAACCAACAAGTTAAAATTAAAATATTGCCTGTCTTTCCCCCTTCTCCCACATTCTTCACATGGTCTGTGCTTCAAGATCCGTATGTTGAGCACAACTAATTTCATCATGCAAGCATGCCTAGAACCTCTAATTATGATTCCTGTATTTAATGGTTGCCCTCTAGAGACACTGAAAGTTTAGATTCACTCAAGCAGAAAACTAATGTTCAGGTGCATTTCAAACAGTTGCTGAATTGTATTCATAGAATAAATCTTTAATTGAGTGTTCATCGATCATTTGACCCACCAGTGAGATGTTAGCCACATTTCTCTAGGAGCATACTTACCTTTCTTATGGTTTGAATGTGCATGCCAAAAGTATAAACTAAAAACTTGGATCCCTAAGTATTGGTGTTAAGGAAGCTGCTAAGAAGTCTCCTTTAGGAGTGAATTAAAGCAGTCCTCTCAAGAACGGGATGTTTCTTGAAGGAGTGAATTTTTTATACTAATGAGCTATTTCCTACCTGCAGCATGCTTTCCATAATACAACATGAGGGTCCTTGCCGATCCCAGCTGCTATGTTTCTGAACTTGCTCACTGACATAATTGTGACCAAAAAAGTTCACATTTTTATAATGTTCTCACCCAGTAGCAATCTCACAGCAATAATAAAAGGGGGCTAAGGTACCACACACCATTAATTTCATGTGTTTCTGGTACATTTTTGTTTTGTTTTTGTCTTGTCCTGTGAATTACTCAGAGGGGCTGACATATAAATCTCTGGAGCAAAAGATGTTGAAAAGAAGTTGAAAAGATCACCATGGCTTTGCCTACCCATGCTACTATTTTACTGTATTTTGGTTATAAATAGATACTGCCTTTCCATCTGTCCCAGTATAGCTTGGTAATCTGCCCTTGCTTTGCAGACTAGTCTGCCTTTGAAATTGAAGTTCTCCAGTTTTGTATTTGTAGATTTCATCTTGTAGAATGATATTTTTATCAATCTCCCTCATCTAAATTTGCCTTCTTCAAAAGTTGTCCTGGAAAATTTGATTTTGTGTTCATTTATTTTTTTGGTCATATTTGTTTTTGGAGAAAATTTCATGCTCTAGTGAGATGAATGTATCATAGTTTTTTAGATTTCTTATAGTAAACACCTCTTGGTAACACAGAAGATCTAGAGGTGGGTAAGAAATAGTCTCTGCACTCATTATTTATTAATCCAAGCTTCTAGTGTATTTCTGTGAAAAAGATGAATCTTAATATTTACAAAGCAGCACATTAAGAACCAAATTGTTTCATACTAAGTAGAAAAAGTCAAATCTAATGTTCTAGCATGACAGAATATTCTGGAAGAAATGTTAGGATATTTTTAATGGTTTAGTCACTCAACATATGGTGTTTTATTGGTCTCCTTACTGCACACAATACAAGTTAATATTTTATGGTATTTTAGTTAACAAACAGGCAAGAAAATCTCAAGGAATGGTGTGACTTTGGGTACCCAAATATACTCAGTATCAAAATTAGAAATGTTATTAGATATGAAGGATTTTACAGCAATGGGGTCAACACAATCCACATCCCTTGTAAATGTTGACAAAGAAGATTTTCAGTTAATAAAAGGAACAAACAAATTTATTCTACACACACTTATTCTGTCTTAAATTGTGGAAACTCATTTTGTTGAAACAGAGTTGCCACTATCTCTGGCTTCTCTTTGGCCAGCTATTATGATGTAGTCATAATTGTATTCTTATTGATTTGGGGTTAAATGCCCCTGAACAAAGGTGTGCAGCAAAAGTGTTAATTCCTAATACCATGCCACAATCAGTCTTAGCACCGCAGCAGGAAGTCTGTGGGTTATTCTTTTCCACATAGTTTAAAAATCAAGCTCAGAAAGTAACAACAGGAACCACAGACTTTGTAAGATGTTCTTGGTAGTAAGTAAAGATGGGGACCACATGTTTAGGAGATGGTGGATCTGACTCATGACATCAATAAAAATTGATCCCAATTAAGCAAAAGGAGATAAATTTAGTCAGAATTTTTGTGAGCAATTATATCAATTCTCAGTTTCACTTGAGGCCATCATTCTAACAATTGTGAGATTGCGATTCTAGTGTTAAGGTAAAAAGTTGAAGTGTTAAGGAAAAAAAGTTGAAACCTAGTATAATGTTATTATATGCTACAATTTAGTTCAGGCTTCTAGAAACAGAAACACAGTTTAATATTTTACTTATAAAAGACTTCAGTCTAAAAGTAAAAACAAAACAAAATAACAGTCCTTTGCTTTCTTACTAAATACTCAAACCTGATTCAGAGATACTAAAGAGGAAATATATATATATATATATATATATATATATATATATATATATAGAGAGAGAGAGAGAGAGAGAGAGAGAGAGAGAGGATACACACACACACACACGTCTAACACTCTAACAAAAATGGAAATGAGAGCTCTTTCACTCCTAACTTTGACTGCCACTAAATTGAAATATGTTACTCCATGTTTAGAGTAAGTTACTCCTAATCCCCCAAATTCTTGGCATGGTCTACAGTGAGCATCGCAATCATTTTGTCTCTGTCAGTCAGTTGTGTGGGATGGCTATTAGTCAACTGAAAGACAGCTTCAGTTTAGACCCTGATTTGATATGAAAGATGTACGTTTATGTTGCAGAAGAAAGTCAAGGCCAGTAAAGTCTTCCCAGTGTCCAGTCATGTTCTTGCTGCTTTGGGTTCTATTATGGTTTTACACTCTCGGGTCGATGGTTTAACATTGAAGAGAAGTCGGAACATCCCCATCACCACCTCTAATCCTAGAAATGTGGTCCTTACAAGGTTACCACCTCTAGCTAAGAATACAAGAACCTGTGACACACAGTGGTCTGCATCCTCTCCACAGCTCCTCTATCTTTTGGTCCAGCTCCATTTACTTCATTATCTTGACAATGCAGGCACTCTTATTTCCAGTTAGTCCCCCAGCTTTAACTTCTCAGGCTTTTGTGAAACCCCATTCCTCTTTAACCCTTTATAGATGGCATATTTACATATTTGTAGACATATTTTTTATAATATCTAATGAACAATTCTGAAATTGTAGCATCACTAATATTGTAATTAGTAATTAGTAGCATTGGACTAACTGACAAACTGTTCCCATAGAAACTGTGTTCTTTTGAATGATGTCATTTTATTTAATAAATTATACTATTTTTGAACGAAAAATGATTACAAGAATTTGAATTATCATTTGAAAACATTGACTGTATATTATATACCACGTAGCAATAAACTACTTGCTTTCAGTTTAATTTTATTTCAACTCAGGCAGTATTTTAGATCTTTCGTCCTTTTACATTTCCCCCTATAAGAAGAAATGTACTTTAATCTTTCCACTGTGTTTTATAAGAAAGATTCATCTATCATGATTTCCTGTCTGGTTGGAATTTTGAATATACTGAAGGTAAATGCCTGTGGAGAAGGTGTTTTAGCAAGGACATGGATGTGGATATATTTTTCCTGATTGGAGAATACTTTATCACCTAAAATATACACAACAAGTACTAGGTAGAAAGAGATACAGACTGAGTTAACAGCCAATGCTTCCTCTTCTCCACATTCATTCCTTGACTGGTCACAGCTTCTGATTTAAGCAGTGGCTAAATTTTGTACATGGAAGAGGCCACAGATAAGAACTGACAGTGAAGACCATGTTCCATCCCACAAAGTTCAACCATGGATGCAGTCTCTTCTTGAAAGTACTTTAAGTGGCCTATAAAACACTTATTCTAGAAATATACAATGTGATCCATGACAAAAAATGGTTAAATAGAAAGTTCTCCATCTTGCTATGTTTCAGACATGATTCTAGCATCAAATTAATGTTTTAAACATCTTATAAATTGGTTCATAGAAGCAGTTGTTGAAATCTCTTTTCTCTTAGTTAACCTGTGACCGTATCACAAAGCAAGGAAATAAAGAGCTTTAAGGTCAGACACTTTGATTGGAAGAGCAAGTTCTATGCTAAACAGCTGACCAATCAGAAAATATCCAGAATGTATGTAGTCTTATCATGATACTTATAGAGAAATCCTCAGTAATGTTATACAATTTGGCAAATAATAACACAAAATAAGTGATATGGCCACCTTGCCTTTGTATAGGAAATTAAGGATCTTTAGATTAGGTGAAGCCCAGCTAGAAAACCTGGAGCTGCTTGGGATAAAAGTCCGGCATTAAGATGAGAATCTGAAATAAATACCTAGGTTTGGAGAGATGGCAATTTTGATGGAGAATGCTGAAGAACATAAGAGAACAGTGTGGAGTTATCGCAGGTGTGTGCCACTCTGTACGGGTTCTGGGAACCACCTCTTACAGTGTGCAAGATTAGCACGCTCTCTTGAGGGATAAGCCATTTCTCCAGCCCCTGATAGCAACAGGCACAGGCAAAACACATGATAAGATATGTTTTATAGAGATTTCAAATAAGCACATGAAAATGGCCTCTGTAAAAGAAGATTTTCATTATCAAGCTTGATGTCCTAAAGTGTTTTTAAAAAACAAAACTATTTAGTTATTGCTAGAAACAATGTAGAAAAACTTGATCAATCATTAAATCCTGCGAGATTTAAAATACCAGTGTTAACTTTAAAACCTCATGGTAGAGTCTATAACATTAAAGATAAAACTATTGTATAATTAAATGATTGTTTTCCTGGACATTTACTCTGAAGAAATGAAAACTTACACACACACACACAAAAACCTCTTCACCAATGTTTATAGACTCCTCACAGTAGCCAAACACTGGTAATAACCTTTGGACAATATGTATTAATAAACAAGCTGGACTGTCTAGGTTACAGACTAGAACTCAGCAATAACCATGAGTGAACTTGATACAAGAAAACGCCTAGATTAATTTCTAGACAATGACAAAAAGAAAAAAGCCAGCCCTAAAAGTTTACAAGGTTACATTCATTGGGGTTGTTTCCACTAGAGATTGAAGAGAGAGTAGAAATACCTATAACAATAAGGAGGTGGCATTAAGTGTTTTTTTTCATAATGGAAATATTCCCTGTCCTGGTTGTATCAGTATTAATATCCTGGACAAGATGCTATACTATAGTGGTATGAGGTATTTCCATTGAAGGAAAATTAAATCAGGAATTTCTCTTCTTGTATCTTAGAATTGCATGTGAATCTACAGTTATGCCACAGTGAAAAGTTTAAGTTTAAAGGAGGGCACAGAATGGATATATTTTCTTCAGATTTAGTTATCCACATTACACATCTGTAAGTCAGGCCATGTGTTAAGCATATTGTATCAATTAACTCACTTGGTACTCAAAATAGTTCTATGAGGCAGGTGCCTCTTATCCTTGCTCCGGATATGTGCAGACTTGATGCTGAGGCAACATATCTGAAGCCAATGTATTATGTGAAGGGGATAGATTTATTTCATTTCTAAAATGAAAATGTAGAGAGAAAGAACAACTTAACATCTGGTTTCAGTAACTGTCAATTCACGACAAGTCTTGTTTTATTCAAATCCTTACTTTCTCTCCATCTTTTGTTTATTTTCCACAAATATTCCATATCCTATCTTTTAATTGTATTTCAAAACTTATGCCTCGAGATAAGAACTATTTTTAAAAACATAACCTTTTAACCTGTCTGTACCTATAAAAATATTAATTATAATCTTTAAATATTATCTAATAAACTGAGAATAGGTTTTAACCAAGGCTTCATCATTCCACAGTGATATTTTTAACCAATAAGCAAAATACAGATCTATTATCTTCTAACCACCTTCAGCTAGAAAATGACTACCAAGTATAAGCACAGGATATTAGAGTAAAGCATCACCTTCTACTAAAGCGAGATTAATCTGTGTCATCTTACTGATAGCCAAGGTAGAGTGAATTAGATCTGAGTCCCACATGGAGCCTTGATTTCTTATACGGAATCATTGATGATTGGTTTTCTTGCTGAGCTTCATGGCTTCAAAGCTATCATGCTTTCCAAGTGATGTTCATCAGAAAACCTTTTATCGCCATTCTTATTCTGTAGTCATTGGTCTAAAAGCGTATCACTACAAAATTTCAGTTTCTTCTGATTTCATTCACTGGTGGGGTTCCATTTCCTTATTTGTTTAATTAATGCAACATGGTAAATGTCTGGTGTGCAAGGTAAGAGAAAGGCATTTTGGGGAATTTGAATACTTCACATTTTGTTTCATGTTCAAATTTGTTTCATGTTCAAATTTGTACATTGAAAAAGAGCACTGCATTCTGAAGATTAATGTCCGTTTAAAGCATTTTTTCTGTTAGGAAACACAAGAAAGGAAACACGCTTCTGTCCACATTTCATAGTTACAGAAACTGATGGTCAGAAGGGTAAATATCCTCACAAACTTGGTAAATGTGAGGTTTCAGACTTAGTTTAGTGAATGATTGCTGCCAAACTCAGGTTTCCTACATGCCCACAGTGTTCCAACACTGAACAAAGTCCCTGAACTTAAAGAATATTGGAGGAAAAAGAATCAGACTAGCAACCATTAAAATACAACTCAGATGGAGTATGGGTAGCTGAGATTTAAATCTCTGTTAATTGTGCTGCCTTATGTCTAGGTATTCTCTAGAGTTCAATAATAAATACCAAGTTCTGTTAAAGCCAAGCTATACATTGACCTATCTAGTTAGACTTTGTATAAAATGAAATTTCCATGTAGTTGAAAATCAGTCCACAGGTGTGATTAGTGTAACATGCATGGACTTACACTTATTTCTTAGTGTTTACAACCCATGCATTTAGACAAAGGAGAATGTTGTGAATTCATGTAGTGAAATAGGTAGCTGCTTTTTGGTAATGTTCCAGCTGGGCAAATAAATGCCATTCGGCGCTTAGCACTGTAACTGAGATTTCCTTTTCTAAGGAACTCGAGGGATATAATCCACCACTAATTGCTTTGATTATGACTTATCTCACCTCTAATCTCCATGACCCTTGTGGACTCCACTTCTGACTTAATGAGCCATACCAGTAAAGTTTACACTGTCCTTTTGAAAAGACTTACTAAGATGTTTTTATGAATTAAGATATTTTTTGTTCAAACTATGCTCCTTTCTACTCCATGAGGTTGAAGACTTGGCACCTTTATCTTAAACTTTGCCATCTATTTGCATAATTATTCTTTAAGCCATGTTTTTGTCTCTGGGCATTTAAAACTCTCAAATATTAAGGTTTCTTCTTTTCTGTGCTAATTTCCTTTGCATTTGACTACTAATATCATAAAGATGTGGAGTTCAATGACTCTAGTTTAAATGGTGACCAAAGCTAAAAATTGAAATTTTAGTCTCATGCCAGAAACTAAAATCAAGAAAAATACACGAAGCAGGACGTAAGCAATTGTTATCAACATGCCTTTTGGGTTCCTGTGAAATGTGGAAACTAATGAATTGAGTTTGTTGATCTTCCTTCCAGCTATCTTCCTGCAGAACATTTCTAGGCTGAGGTAGAAAAGGAGGACTAGCTTGTAGATTTCCTGAGTGCAGAGACAGAGAGAGAGAGAGAAAGAGAGAGAGAGAGAACCACAAGACCACAGGGCCAAGATTTGTGATGGGACACCTACAAAGGGAAGGGCTCTCTGTAGCTACAGAGGGTTGTTCTAGAGAATTTGAATTGAAAACAAAACCACTAAGAACAACTTTTTAAAACAAAACAGAAAACAAACAAAAACTATCCCTACATGGTAAACAAGCCCCATCAAATGTATTTTTAAAAATTATCTCCAGACCATACACCAAGCTAGGAACACTGTCAGTTTCCAGCAACTATATAGTAAGCTCCATACCTTAAGAAGCAGTCATAACAATAAGATATACCATATTAGACTAGAGGCTTCATCCTAATGCCGAATGTGTCTTTGCTGTCACCTAACAAAACTCAAAAGCTGGAAGGAAATGAAGTATCATTGATTCTAAGTAGTCTAACTATATCTCTGAAGAAAGTCCTGGAATATGAATACAACCAACGCAGAGTCTAGAATGCTTGGCAGGGGATTAAAGGTAACAAGAAGTGTCAAGAAACAAGAGCACACCATCTCGCAATAGTTATTAAAATGGAGAAGAGCTGTAAGTGCTGTGTGCTTCTATGTATGCATGTGTATTTGTGACTCTCTAGGTGAAAAAATTATTTAAGAAGCAATGGAATTCAGATGATTTTTCTAGATTAGAAAAAAAATCAAGCTTTGAGATCAAAAAAAGTCCCCCAAACCCTAAAGCACTGCAACAGGAGACTTATATTAAAGCATATTAAAACTAAATGATACAATGTTATAACATGTCCAAAGAGAAATATTAATTCTAAAGGTAGACATATAAAAATTTTAGTTATGAAGAATTACAAAAAATGTCTTGTCTGAGCTAATTCAAGTATGGAGATAATGTGCTTTCTTTAGTAACTGAATTGAAACAAAACAAAACAAACAAACAACTCACCAAACTTCCCTCTTAAAAGTCTCTAAAATATTTTTTTCAAAAATTAAAGCATAAAGGGCTTCAGACACAAAATTTGAAAGAATTCACTGCCTGCCTGTCTGTAATCCTTAGTTAACATTCTTGTTGACGGCTTCATGTTTCTTGTCCAAAGAGGAGTTTTCTATTAAGCTTGCTGATTTTAAAGATCATTTCCAAAAAGGTACGTGGCATTCTTTAAAACACCCTTCTCTTATAAGTTAATGGTTTTTAGAGCATCAAACAGAAACCCTACAGACACTGAAACCTGCTGGAATATTTTTCACCTCAACTCTTCCCTATGCTAGTTCCTTAACCCCCTCACCCGGTGCCATCTCAGACACCACATACTACTTTCTACTCTTTATCAGAAGCAGAGTCATTCAGGTTTCTGTTATTTTCTTGAATGATGGCAGTGCAGTGGTTAATGCAGAAATTTGAAACAACTAATGTGGAGGCCTGAGCCACCAATAAGACATCTACATCAAACACACTTCCAAGGCTCAGGACCGATATGAAAGAGGAAATGGAAAGATTCTAAGATTCTGAGAGCTAGAGGTCAAGGATAAGTGGATCAAGACATTATCTTCTGGTTGTGACAGGATCTCTGCACTCAGGACCTCATCGAGATTGTAGCTACCTGCACAAACATGCACAACACCACGCCGCTCAATGCAGCAGCTTGAAGAGCTTAGGGGACTGAGAGCCCCAGCACTACCTGATGAGCTATTGCCAGTTGGTGACTTCAGGGGAGGGGAGAGTCAGTTTTCCTTAAGGATGTGGCCCAATGCAGTTCTACCACATGAAAGTAAGTAGCATTATAACCAGACTCATCAGTAACATGAATTGAAATCGGTGAATAAAAAAAACAAGAGGTGTTGTGGCTAGCCCTGGTCTTGTATTTGATGCCAGTTCCACTTTCCTGGGAGGGGCTGCAGAAGAGGAGTGAGTCAGTACACAGGTGACTTCCTGTGAATCTTCTGTCCACCTTAATTTGTAAAATAAAGGCTAGGGACAGTGATTGGGCAGTAGAAGGGGGTAGAGAAAAAGGCTTGGGGGAGGAGAGAGAGGAGGGAGATGGAAGAGGAAGTGCATGGGGGAGGAAGACCAAGTAGGAGGAAGACAATGGAGGAGCAGGAGGTGGAAGGACAATGGAGGAGAAGCACATGGCCTGGAAAAACCACAAGTTAGTTATAAGGGATCTCATAGCTGGGGAATAGAGTAGTGTAATGGTAAATCTGCCCAATCTAGGCGTGCAGTTTATATCCATAATTATTGAGTTGTGTTTTCTTTGACCGGTCTTATTTGGGTTGGAGATTTACCACAACAAAGAGGCAAAGAGAGGAACAAGTTGGGAGAGAGAGGAAGGGGGTAGGAGAAGCAACGAAGGTATAAATATAATCAAAATACACCTCATAAAAATTTTCAAGAATTAATGCAAGTATTTATTCAGAACACCGTTGAATTAATACTTGCACATATGTTTCCTCTGACCTTGATTAGGAATGGAGGGTGAAGTCTTCTGAAGTTGCTGCCACTGTGATTTCTCCACTCTTGCCAGGGTGTTTTGTTGCAGGAAAAAGAACTAAAACTATGAAATTTGTTCCCACTCACTGAGGTCTTCAAACACAGGCTATTATTTTGAAGCATCTTTAGGAGACTGTTTTCTTCTTCATCCAAATTTGCTCCTATGGGATAAAATGGCTAATGAATGGCAACTAATATTTTTAAATTAAAGTGTATAACGTGTGTGTGTGTGTATAAAGTTATTAGTATTCTGTACTGATTGAAATAGTATGCTAAGTTAATATATCTTCAGTCTGGTAAACATCTTAGAAGCTCTGTGTTTTTAATGTCTAAGGTCAAAACACACAAATAAGAATCTTCTTTGAATCTGTTTTCCAAACTTCATGAAAAACACATATCTTTATTTTATACTTGATTCAAAAGATAGGCATCATGCTTTTATTTTAATTATAATAATTCCACTATGCTATTCTTTGAATTTTTATGTAACCTTTCAATGCCTGCAAACCCCATTAGATTGATGTAGTGGTCAATGCAAAATCACTGTCATCACGATGTGGCCATTCCCAAAGCCACAGAAGTTTTATATCTGAAAATGTTCAATAAATATCTTTCATACAGTAAATGGCTCAAACAACAGAAAAGCATATTTTTAGTAAAAGGTAAAATAACAAATCTGTTTTGGATTTTTGATATTTTGACAGTTAGAAGACATTTTTGACATCGAAAAGACTTATTGTAATTCAGGAAAAATGAAGTAAAAGCTCCTAAATCCTGATCCATGTGAAAACCATCCAAAATTTAAGACTGCATACACAATAGAAACCAAATACAACTGTGTTAAGGGTAAATGCACTGAAATCACAGAACTGAGACTTTAATTTGGATTAGAAAGACAGATCTCAGAGAACAAAGGCTTAGACTGGAAGGGAAACACACCTGCCCTACACACCCCTGGGCTGTGCTTGCAGCCAAGGAAGGTTTAAGGCAGCGAGGTCCATGTCAGAACATCAGACTTCACGTGGTAAACTGTAATCACCAGGAGAGCTATGTAACAAGTGAAGACAATTTTAAGCAACACAAACATCAATAAATATGGACGTAATCCACAGTTTCTTTATCCATTTCCCCACCGACAGACACATGGCTTATTTTCTACATTGCAAATAATATCACAAACATTGATGGACGAATATATCTAAGATACTTTGACTTGAAGTCCTCCAGGTGAACAACCAGGACCAGTGTACTTGTGTCACAGGGTTGATAAATCTTCAGATATTCTAGGAGTCTTCACACCGATTTAAAAAACAAACTGATTGTGGCAACAAAGAGGACTGGCAGGAGAGAGGAAAGTGGAAAGAAGGCTGGAGAGCAGGGGATTAGAATAATATGCTCTAAGTAGTATTATTTACTAGTATGAGAATTGTCCTATGTAACCTAATGCCACATACCATGAAAATTAAACAGTCATTGACTGGGCATTTTCAGAATTGAGTGGCATGTTCCCACACTTGAGCAGTCTTGTGATGTGATTCAGGGTAACAGATGCCGGTGTTGCTGGGATCCTGTGGACATACTGTGGCCATCAAGGCATGGTCCCCCAACACTTGAGAAAAAGTCCTGTGAGAGCTGTAGCTGTCTGCAGCTATCCGCTGCCACATCCGCAACCTTGGCGTTCATTGCAAGGTTCAGATGAAGGCCCGTGTTGTTCCTCACTACTTTTATAAGCTACGAATTAAACAGTGGAACGGCTGGAACCTGACATTTTCTTGCATCAATGGTCACCATAGCTGAAAGACTCCCCTCAACCTGGGAAAATCTTCCTCTGAGCTGTGTTCGGTCTCGGAGACTTTTTCCTTACATGCTCTCCCCACCCCGACTGGCAGGTTAATAACTCTCTTGTACTGTGAACACTGCTTTCCTACTTGCTTTTTCCAGGACCCAACCAGAAATACAAACCTTTACAAATCGGAAACGTTAGTGGAAAGCAGGCAAATTTGTAGGAGGATGTACTTGACAGTGAGCATCTTCTAAAGGGAAAGAAACAGAAACAGAACTGGTGTGTGATCAGCAACACGGAACAGATGTACCCATGGTGACAGAGCTGAGCTCGCCACTGAATGGCATGGAGGGAACCATAGGAAGGAAAGAGTTGACAGTAGCCTCGGGCTTATCACAGAGAGGAGGAGGAAGGCATCGTGCTGAGAACACAGAGAGAAACAAATTCTGACACGGAACTTCCAGCCCTCACTTTCACCCCATATGAAAACATTAGTGAGCCAGGCATGATCTCTGTAACTCAATATACGCCGTACCGCACCGCTGTCCACCTTCCGACATTGCCGTAAAAATAAAGGTGAGCCGAGTTAAGCTGCAACTCTCACACTTTGAAATAAGGTTGATTGTGTTGGACCCAGCAGTCCTGGAGACATCACGCAGCTGATACATTGTGTCAGTTTTCAGAACTGAATTATCATTGAGAAAAATATCTGTGTGACTGATAACTATGATAGTTCCATCTATTCAAGCATAAAGCTCCATGTGCTGTCAGCACAGTGGGATATTTTTGTGAGTATGCCATTCTACAGGTTTTTGCTTGGGTCTTTCACTTGAAATGTACAGCATTTCTTTCAAAATCATTTTTCTCATTCGTGTCAGTAAATTTGCCTTCACTAAATCCCCCTGGCTATCCAGGCAGACTCTCCTATGGACACACTGTCAACATAACCACTTCTTCTGTAACTCCATTTATTTTCAATTTGAATTTCACTATCCATATTATCACTTTTGCTTTCTTTCTGGCACATTCATCTTTTTCCCTAATTCTTTCTTTGAAATGATATTTTGTTGTTGTTAAAGGTCACATGGGTTTGTTACTGAGAGATGAAAAACACCACAACACAAGGCTTTAACCTGTGGATGGGACCCAAATAACAGATGGACAGAAATCAATCACTAGTAGATTTCAAAAGAAATAATGTTATTTGTCAATGCCCTCAATGTGTGTGTATGTATATGTGTATGTGTGTGTGTGTGTCTGTACACACACACGATAACTGTGTACCTTGGTACACAGTTAAGTATGAGTTAAGTATGATAGTAACTTAGATAAGAATCATGTTGAAAGATTGGCTTTATGACAGTGTACATTAGTAACTGAAGTTCACCTATTCTGAACCTACAAAATGAAAATTGCCTTACAGTCAGAATGTTTGTAAATTGTCATTTTTAATTAAATGTGTGTATATTTATTTTTTATTTTTACTCATATGTTGTCTTTATGCTATATTATGTAAAGGAATATATGCCTAGCAAATATCATGTGATACACAATCTATAAATTTCAGATGATTTAATGAACAGATGGGGAAAATACACCCTGTTGTATCAAAGAAAAGCTACCCAGGGGATGACTATTTTTGAACACAATACAAAAATATGTTAGATAAGAAACAGAGTGACTTCCATAGATAAATCACCAGGATGAAAAATTCTATGTTGGTTCGAGATCCTAACTTCCAAATTTTCTTACTGTGCAAATAATTTAACTCTTTTCTGTTTCCATTTCTTCATCTTTACCCCTCCCTAATACCTGATTGTAACTACAGAGAAGCATGAAATGACTATCAAAAAAAGTTAATATATAAAAAGATTTTAACAATGTGAATTGTCAAGTATAAGTAGCTGAGTGCATAGCCATGAAAGAATCTTATGTGATCTCCTCCAATTTGAGACTCAGAAGCACTGAGGACAATGTGGAGGAATGGTGTGGGAGGCAGAGAATCGAAGGTAGATTTGTACAATGCTGACTTCCGCACTTGCTATGGCTCTTGCACACAGCAATGCATAGTGTCTATGGGTGTGTAGCAAGACCTTCAAACTGTCCAGACTCTAGTATGTATGGGGAAAGAGCTTCTGAAAATAAAGTTGGAAGGAAGCCAGAGGACATCACAGAGAACTGAAGGGAGGTGGTGTGATTAGGAGACTAAAATGCATTGAATAAATGTAAGAAATGAACAAATAAAAACTATATTTAAAAGAATGTTTAAAGTTTTTATTTATTTTTAAATGTTGGAGGCTTTTGAATGCACACATGTATGTGTGCCACATGTGTGCCGTGTGTCCAGAAAGGCCAAGAGAGGATATTTTATGCATTGGGACAGGAATTAAAGAATGTTATGAGCTATTGTGTTCATGTGTAGAACTCAACCACATCTTCTGTAAGAGCAGAAAGGGCTCTGAAGAGCCGAATCATCTCTCTCGCCTCTTTGAACAGCAATATTTGAACAACACTTAAAGATGTTGAGAGGACCAAGAAGTAAACATTGTATAACTGTTAGTTATTATATTGGTGGAGACTGGATCACTCGAATGAAGACCAGTGCAACCTCCAATATGGCAACGAAGAATTGCTAAAGATGTTAAGGGAAAGAAAGATGATACACCTGGAATATTGATTTACTTTCAATGCAGTGAAAACTGGAGGCATTTGTTGCACGTGGTTACATCGTCTTAGAAACTGGCATCTGGCTTTGAGTCAATAATCTTGTATGTCTTTAGAAGCCCTTCACGGGAAAGGAGTAATCTATTTCTTTTCTGGTAATGGCAATAATTTCTATAGCATTTGGGAAAGTGGCAAGGAACATGCCCCTCTCTCTTCTTTTCCTTTTTTCTAAAGAGAAAGAAACAAATGTCAGGCTTCAGTTTTAATTAAGCAATTAACTAAAATGTTATATAGAAAAGACAAGAAAAAACGTCAATTGTGTAATTTAATTTTAATTGAATGAAATAAGTTAGTGGAGGCAAGCTTCTGCCCCACAAGTCCTTTCACAGGACGCAGAATAGATTCTGACAGCAGAGACAGAGGTAACATCAAGACTAATTCCATTTAATTAGCAGTGCCCAAGCCTTCTAACAGAGTAGCGATATTCTTATTAAATAATACCAAAAGTGCAATGAATTCTGGCCTATAGTAATGAAGATGGGAACTCTACAAACAAACATTTTCCAGTTTGTTCTGTGTACATCCAGAAGGGGATGTTTGAAACCAACTGTTCCTTCATTCAGTCTATGAGGGGAGCATCAGGCTCGCTCTGCTATACACAGGAAGAACAGGCACACATTCAGAAAAACATGTCTATTTCAGCCCTGAGCCACGTTGTCAACACACCACTTAACTACTATTTTCACTTTTAGATAAGGTTTTTATTATTGACATATTCTGCAGGCTAGAGATCACTGGGTTTATAGGAATTCAATACATATTAGAAATTAGCGTCAAAGCAAGAACTAAAGCAAAATGGCTGCCAGTAAGCATCACCACCTTGAAAGTGCAACTATGATCCTCACATCAATACCTGTAGATTCTATCCATTTCAAAAGTGAGCAATACTACATAAAATTGTAAGAATATGATTTAGAGTCTTCTTTTGTGACCAAAAATTGGTTATAAGGGTTCTCTACATTCAAGATGATGCATTGCTCCATTCTATTATCGTTCCAAGCCACTGTGTAAGTACTGATTTTAATACAGGTGGATATTTGCTTACCTCACATGTTCAATGGTGTTAGGAATACATTGACATGGACATTTTTCAGGCAACTTGTTTAATGAAGAAAGGAGTGAGTGTCTGATGCATACACCCTAGGACTTTAACTGCAGGCAGCCCACTTTCATTCATAGTATTAAGTTTGGTTGGGTCTGATTTTGGTCCACATTTAGAGTGAGTGTCTCATTATGGGTGTGTGCACATACCCATTATGGTTTTAATTTCCATTTTTCTTAATTATAAAGATAAGAACTCTGTTAGGTTCATTGCCCCTATGGATTTTATTTGCAGAAATGCCTACTTTAATTACCTTAGCCATTCTATATAGGCATATTCTTATTTTAGCTTGTAGATGCTTGTATATGTTGGGGCTTCATCTTTAGTCACATGGATGTTATCTATTTTTCCTTCCTCATGGTATGTTTCCTAAAAAACGTATCTGTCTCTGATTTTGCTTTTGAAAAGGCAAAGTCATTTCCTAAGCAGTTCTCAATTTTACAATAATACATGGTATTGGATTTTAGAGTCACCCGTTTTATTTTAAATTTCAATTATATTTGCATTTCTTCTATGATGAGGGAGGTGGCAGGATGGAGAAGTGTCTGGGAAATCAGTAAGATACTTCTAGATGTGACATCAGGGCCTTTGCGGAGAGGATTAAGAAAGTGGGACAGACTAGCTAGAAACATGGACGACATTCTCCCACAGGCTGGTTATGCAAAAGTATGGACAGGGCTGGGGGAGAGAGTAACTGAAGACATCCTCCCAGACTCCTGAGTTCTGACCACCATGAGAGAAACCACTCCCTCTTGTCCCTCCCTGTCACAATTAACTAAAGCTCTGAGCCAAAGTAAAATGTTCTTCCTTTAAGTTGTTTTGTGTCAGGACAACAAACACAAAACTTTACCCTGTATGCCCACAGTCATGTTTCTTCCTGGAAACTTTTTTTGTTTTTTTGAGTCTATGAGTCTATACTAAAAATTGGTTGTTTATATAATATGTGATATTATATATTTTTGTGTTTGAAACTTCCTGTTTAAACATAGAAAGTAAGAGAGGAAATGGAAGTGTGTGTGTGTGTGTGTGTGTGTGTGTGTGTGTGTGTGTGCGTGTGTGCACATGCGCATGCGCATGTGTGCATGCACGTGCATGCTCTCACATGCTACAGACAAATTTTAAAAGAAAAATCCATCCTTAAAGGAATTCTGTTCATGAAAATGGACCAGAAGAACACAATAACAAGCCAGTGAAAAAGGGAGCAAGTACTTCAGGATGAGCTGGAAGAAACACTAGAGTTTATTGAAGCTTTAAAAGTACAGCAGTCAGAAAAAGTAGACATGTTTTATAAACTTCCTATTCTTCCTTTCTTCAATGGAAAATAATTATGTTAGTTAGAACTCTCAAGTGCTGTAAAATAAGATCAATGTTGTTTTTTCCACCTATTTTAACTATGTCAATATAATCACCACGGAGGTTTTTTTTTTTAATTTATTTAATCTTTTTTTTTTAACACACCAGATTTTATCCCCCTTCTGGTCCACCCTCTGACTGTTCTCCATCCCATATCTCCCCCTCAACCCCTGTCTCTACAAGGATATCCCACCCCACAGCTCTCCACTCGCTGGGTCCTCCACTCTCTTGGTTAAATGCATGGACCCTGTAGCAAGACCAGCAGTGTCAGTGAACCTGGACCCCTGAAATCTCTCAAACACTGGACTACCAACCAGGCAGCGTACACCAGCTGATATGAGGCCCCCAACACATACACAGTAGAGGACTGCCGGGTCTGGGTTCAGTCAGAGAAGATGCACCTAGCCCTTGAGAGAAGTTTTAATTTCTTCTATATGTGTTTTAAAAATGCACTTTCTCTTCCCTCGTAATAAATACTCATTTTGTTTTATTTGAGAAAGGGTCTTGTTCTTTGTAAAGATCCACTAGTAGACGCTAAAATCCTCCGGGAAAGTCCACAGTAGCTAATTACAGCGAACAACCTCAAGGTTCACCCTGACATTTGACAAAGCTAATGGCTTCAAGACACCAAACTTCCTTGAAGATTTTTGTTTGCCATTCCTCTTCATTTTCTCTGTCTAATTTCTTCTGTTCTCCCTGCCCTTTCAATAATATTGTAATACCTCAGGACTTAACTCAGGTCTGAAAGAGCAATAAGAACTCTCAACTGCTAAGACATCCTCCTTTAATCTTCTGTTTACACAGAAGCAAGTGCTCTTGATGGCTTTTGGTTCTTGGAGTCTCAGACAGCCACCTAAACTTGCTTTTGTTCCTATATATAGTCCAGTAATTTTCTAACGTGAAAACTGTTGAGAATGACTTACCTATTGTCATATTCATGAGAAAAATTTTTCAGATTTTGAGCACATTTTCTTCCTTCAAGTGCAGGACCATTTTCAGAATATAGCCAGAAATAGATAGATGTAAAATTATTATTTTAATATATTTGGCAGGTGCATGAATAAAATTGCTTAGAACTACCTTTTCTAATACAACATTATATATATATATATATACTTGAAACAATTTTTCTATGTTTTTTTAATATAAGCAGTTAAAATGTGACATTATATTCAACATTTAAAGAAAACGATGCCATTGGAAGGTTTTCTGTAACATAGTAGTTGGTATCTTATTTGATAATACAAAATCCAATTATAGATGATATGTAGGTTGAGATTTCATAATCTATTGCTTCAATTTGCTATAGAGTTCTCACTCAGAGTGGCTTTTTGCAGACTTTATTAAAGTTTTGTGTTGAATTTTAGTACTTAGAGTTAAGAACTTATGCATTTGTCATCACTACAAATTTCATTAAATTAAATATCTACATTAAAATAATTTATATCATGACTAAATATCCCAAGGACAAGGGAATAAGATAGAAGATGTCTTCTCTTTTATCTTAGTGAATCACAGCAGTGATTATGCAGAAATAATTTAAGATAAATTGTAGGACTATTCATTAAATCTTTTAAAACAAAGAAAGTTAGAAGAAATGTTGTCATCCTTATGAGATGCTTAGAAGGCTATTGTGAATCTAAGATGACAATGACACCTAAGTGAAATACGTATTGATGTAGGACAAAGAAGATTAAAGGTGATGAGACTGAGCTTAATTGACCAGCTTTTGTCACAAGATATTGAGTGAATAATGGTGTTATATCTTAAATAGTACTTTGTATATGAAGAACTGAGAAGAATGATGTATGGATCAGGAGATAATCATAGACTCAATACTTAGATTCTATTTCTACTTTTGATATGAGAAATGCTCGTTAAGTAAAATGTAATACTTTACTTCCAAATCTGTGCCTCCATTTACAAGATTATAAGAACAGGGAAGAAAGCATGGCTTTATAGTGAAAAGCTCTTTAGTCTTAACTACTAATCAAAGATAATATGAGATTATGATTAATTAATTAGAAAAACAACAATAATAGCTCTCCTGGCTGTACTCATGAGAAGTATACACTCATTAAGTGGAGTTTAGACTCTGAACAAGACCCTTAATAGGGTACCCAGACCCCTGGAGATATAAGTCACTCCACATTAAGAAAAGAATTTTATGAGACTAAAATATTATTCTAACAAGGGAATTTTCCATAATATCTAGAGTATTTTTACAAACGTCTTAGAAAGTAGTTTAAAAATGTTTGACTATCAAAGATTGCAGATAGCAAGGTAACAAGGCCAAAGGTAACAAGGACTAGAATAGATTTCAATTCACCAAGTAAAGCAATAGTCTTCAGATTATTATAATAGAGAAAGGGAAAAAAACTTCTTTTGTTTACATTTCTTTCTGTCTTCAGGAATTAAATAATACTAACAACTATTTCCCTTATTTTATTTTTTAACTTTAATATAAATGGACTGGTAAGGAAAACTGTTGTTTAGCAATTTTTTTTTTAAAGAAACAAGGGAGCCAGGACAGATTCTAGGACATCACCAATGGCTCCCGATGTGATCATGCATGAGGGATGCTGACAACACCTCAATATACATGAGCTTTTGCAAAGCTGTAAGACAATATAATACAGCAGGGCATAGAACACCTTTATAATTTCAGTTGGGATAGAAGCAGGTGAACAGGCACTCTGGATTCTTCTTAACAATGTCTGCCATGTCTAGAATGATGCTAGATATAGTTGGCACTGAATGAATGTCTGCTTGAATGGAGAGAGTGAACATTGTTGGAACTATAACATAAAATCTTGTTCTTGTTATAGTTGATGACTTAATATAGTCTGAAAAGTTAATAATGAAAAGCTAAAAAAAGAATAAAAATTTTAAAAATCCTAGAAGCTCCAAATAAAGGTTGTTTAACCGATGAAGGCTGTCCTACTTCTGTTTATTCCTAGTCTTTACATGTCAATTCAATGGATACAGTTCAAAATAGTATTCTAACATCATTACCATTTAACATATTACAGAGTGTTGCAGAGATGTGTTATTTACATCTTCCATCTCCTCATCAGGGATTCTCATCCTGATGTCCTTGGAGAAGCGTGATTGCCCCCAACGCATTGCTTTTTTCAGTGTTTTGTTGAATTTGAATTAAGATTCCCTACAGTAAATTGAAAAGTTGCTCAAAATTGACTCCAGGCATCGTAAGAACCCTAAAGCTTCCAAGGGACTTAGTAAAACCTAAAAACTCAATATCTCCTGAAGGAAAACCACATGTCAGACATATTATTCTCTGTTATTGTGGGTTCTTTCCCTTCTAACTTAATTTGAAATAAAAAAGAATCACATGCCGAATACTTGAGGTTGGTTTCCTCTGATAATAATTCTAGAAACAGGAAAAGCAACATTAAGATGACTAGCATAATTAAAATACCGTATTTTTTTAAGATACAGTGTTTACATTTCATTCATGGTACATGTTATTGTGTGATATGTACCATATTTGTGTGTGGCAATAATCTTTGATAGTGTCACCAGAAGAATGACACAGCCTAGAGTACCTAGAATTGCATGATTAAATTTCATAGTGCTACACTGCAGATGTAGTTCCCATTTTCTTGAGTCATGCTTAATATACACACTGCGTTGATGAGATGTTTATGTGTGTGAATGCTATAGACAACACTTCCATTGTTTGACTACAAAGGCAAGTTTCTATCCTTTGTTGTTTTTACCTAAAGAACTAATGACAGTAATAATTATGATGAAATTATTATGGTTTAGTGAAAGTGTTCAGAAAGCATATTTAGTCAGCACTTTCTCATTCAGCAGAATCCTCATAGGTTGTCACATTGTACATTGCATAACAAGCAGGAAGAATCATGTAAGCAAATTAGATCTGAGGGAAATAAAGAAAACTGCAGCTGTACCTAGGAAGCTGTGCTTTCTAGTTAAGCAAGGAGTTACACTTCAGTGAGAGTGGATTCTGCCATTTTACCTCAGGAGTGCTGTCTACTTGGTGTAAAAACATTTCCTTGGGTTGAACATTGTGAAAATAATGGATGGATTAATTTTGTTCTATCTGAAACCAATGTACTAGGAAACTTTCTCAATAGCAACAAATGCATGACCAAAGGGTCTTTATCTTTAAAGGACTTATCCCATGGGCTTCTGAAGAGGGTCATGAAAGTACTGTAATGGGGATATTCAGTCCACCATAATATTACAAGAAAAAAGAGTCATTCATAACATACAGATATGTTGCCCACCTCATGAATATTCATAAACATTCAGACCTACTATAAACCTGTCCTGCCTTTCTTGATGGTAAGTTGGCTCCAATTGCTCTTTGGGATGCTTGCTTTGCTATATTGAGCAAGCTTCTACCGAAACTGTCTGTTTCTAGATTGAATTTTTACCTGTAAGTGGACAAGGTCACAGGAAAACCTATCACCAAGTAACACAGGGACAGAAGACAGCTTGTAATGATCCCTAATTTCTCATTTGCACCCGACACTGTCCTGCTATGTGCATGCAGGTTTGACTGTCAAGGGTGTCTGTCATTGCTCTGCTCTCCTGGCCTTGTAGGATATCTCACGTTAATGATTCTTTCCTTGGCCAAGTGAAGGGATTATGATTTCACAGGCTTAATGCTATCTACCACCATGTCAATTCTGTTGATAGCACTTCCATTTTTGTATGTACATTGTCTTTCTACTACACTGAAAATTCCACAAAGGAGGAGCCATTTCATATAAACTGAGGGGGAAATCATGTGGCAGTTCAAGTTTTTTAAAAGAACTGAAGAAATCCCACATTTCTGCTATGTATTGTATATTTAGTGCCCCAAATCCATGGAAATTACATAAATGCTTCCTTTGGAATATCAAATAATAGAAAGACTATAACTTGTATTCTTCTTATTTTAATTAAAGGACAATATCCATGGCTATCATTTGAATCCTCATAAATGCTTAGTGAAAGTTTTAATATTTTATCATGATGATGAAAACCTAGAGGAAGAGATTATGAATGAAGAAAAAGACCCATAAACTTAGGAATTCAGGAATTGTCTCAACTTGGATGTGTGACATTTGGTTTCTATTGCTTGTGATGGTGCGTACAGCATTGACCAGTTGTCCCATTCTTTCTATGTACACAATATAATAAAGCATATGAACTGCATATGGACTCTCATTGTGTACTAACAGCAGGTCATTTTTGGGCACTAGTCAGGCAAACACATCTCAACATGCTCCTGAGTAGGTTCACTTAGAAAGGTCAAAGTTCAGAAGAAGAAGAAAGCAGAATGGAGCCCATTGCTCTCTTTAGGCCTGCTGCCTGCTTCCCATTAGGCCAGCTGCCTCTGTCTCATTAGGCCTACTGCCTGCTTTTCATGAGCGTCCCTTCCTAAGCTTCATTAGGACCATTGCCTTGCCTTTATTAGGAACATTGCCTCATGAGTTTTAGGCCAGATGCCTGATTTCTTTTGGAACCCCAGCACATGCAGCCGTACTTATCGACATGGACAGTCCTTTGGTTGTTCACTGTCTTCCTTAAAACACATGATAAACAGAGCTAATCAGTTCCCTTAGGACTGATGATAGAAATGAAGCAAAAATGTCCCAACAAAAGCATTTTTATAACCTCGGCATCACCCAGCCACCCTTATCTATTAGGATTCATCAGCTCCCTCCAGTTTGAAGTTGTGGTAATATTACCTTTTCAAATGAGTCATATCATACGAACCAGCCTTGCAGCAGAATGAATAAACAGAAATTGGTGTCATTAGTTTGAATTCATTTGAATTGGAACAAAAATAATTTGAAAGATGCTATTAGGTTAATTAAATATTTTATTTTCTTTATGTTTATTTATTATACATTGGGAAAGCAGTGATCTCAGTCTCAATGTGTCTTTGGTAATTACAAGGGAGAATATAGGTTAGTGTCTTTAATTTGTTCACATAAAAAGTAGATTATACATTCAGGTCATTTCAAAATAACTGCCATGGGTGTATAAATAAAAGCATTTTGTATACAAACTTTGGTTTTTCTTGTATAACTTACATAAATAGCAGTCAGAAAGAAATGTTTTCCTTCCATGTAAAGAAAATCTTTGTATATTCTTAGACTGATTAAAGTACAATTTAGCAGATTTAAATCCAAAGAATTGGCTTTTTGAAAATATAAGACAGCATCTAGTTTCCACAAGTAATATAAACTGACAACCCGGGTGCCCTCTGATCATATGAGTCTATGTATGTTTTATAAGCATGTTTGCATTAATGTATGTATATTAATGATGTTCCAAAATTGTGCAAAATTATGTTGGAACACTTATAAAATGACTCAAATTAAAAGTAAAACATTTTAAAATTTCTTAAAAATATTGACTTTGTAATAAAATTCCATAATATTTAAAACTTGTTTACTTGGGATTATTCATTATTGTCAAGAAGACATCATTTCTTTGGTAATCTGAGATTCTACTTTGCATGAAATTTCATATGTCCCAAGAATAAATGATTTTCACTCATTAAGAATCATGCAAAATGAGTTGAAATTACTATAGGCTGTAATTTACAAACCAGGACAAATACATTATCATAACATTTGGCTCAGAATGAATAAATATCCTCTGATTCCTGGTGAACAGACTTTTAGATAATTCTTTATTTTAATTCAACAAATATGGTAAGACACCATTTTCTAATTTCCATTAATGTTACAAATGTATTTGTCAGTCTGCTGCCTAGGCATGTTAGGGTGGGATAGTACATTCACCTGGTCAGTTTGAAGGCTCAGTCTCCATTCAAGGACCTCTATCTCATCCAGTGTAATCTAGTCCTAGACCTTGAGAGTTTTGAACTTAAAGGTGTGACTTTACTAGTCATTTGCATCTGAGAAGATGATAGTCAAAATCATTTTTTCTTGATAGTCTTGGTTAGATGACCTTTTCATTCAACACTTGGTCTAGGAATTATGACAAACATATTGGTCCAAAAGATATATTCTAATGAAATGTTTTGTTGGTTGGATTCATGCATCACAGTGATCACATGTCTTGATGTATTACTTGTCAAATTATTTTCTTGCCAATACACAGTCATAGATTTCTCTGCATCAAATCATATTTAAACACCTAGAAAAAAAAATAAGCACTCCACCTAAAAATCTTGTGGAAAGATAAAGTGCTAAAATGGGGTCATTGTCTACTGACATTGATTTGACATCCATCGTGAAGGTCACATTGCATGTTTCATGCATGCACTGATTTAAAACAAAGAGCGTGGGACAATAAGACCCTCTTACACTCCTAAAAAAAATCTTGAAGATGACAAATTGCATTCTTTAAAAATTCCTTATCCTACATAGGCAGATGCAACAAGACTCACTTACTTTTAGAAAAATCTGTTGTCTTGAGACTAGATTTTGGTTTTTTAATTTTTCTTATTTTATAATTTTATACCATATAAATATTTGACCTTTGATTTTAAAGTAATTTGATAGAAATTCTGACAGTAATGATTAAGAAAAAAGGCTTTTCTAATACTGTTTATTCAAATACTGAGGTTATTTTGAATATAAATCCACACTGTCTAAGAAGACTGCAAATGGGTTAGCTATCCATTGTTTAAGCCTCTTAATTACTGTGTTGGTTTGTATATGCTTGGCCCAGAGAGTGGCACTATTAGGAGGTGTGGCCTTGTTGGAGTAAGTCTGTCACTGTGGTCGTGGGCTTAAGACCCTCATTGTAGCTGCCTAGAAGTCAGTATCTGCTAGCAGCCTCCAGATGAAGATACAGAACTCTCAGCTCCTCCTGTACCATGCCTGCCTGGGTGCTGCCATGTTCCTGCCTTGACTGAATCTCTGAACCTGTAAGTCAGCCCCAATTAAATGTTTTCCTTATAAGAGTTGCCTTGGTAATGGTGTCTCTTCACAGCAATAAAACCCAAACTAAGACAATCAGTAAAAGTGTTTGTTTGAGACAGACCACTATCAAAATTGAGGTAAAGACAGTGGCAGAATGCAGATTCTACAAATGCAGTTGGCTTAGAGGGTCCAATATGCCAATGCTAAGTGTAATTGTAAAAGAAAATACTTCTTTGGTTTACTTCTAATTAGCTGAATTTATGATCATCTTTCAAAAGCTTTATAAGTATTTCTGACACCCATAGAGGGTTCTAGGTTGCAGATATAAAGACATATTTTAAAAATAAGATAAAAAAGGGAAAAGAAGAGGTGGAGGAGAAGAAGGAAAAGGAAGAGAAGGAGTAGGCAAAGGAGGAAGAGGAAGAAGAAATAAAAGAAGGATGAGGAGAAAGTTAAAAAGAAGGGGAAGAAGGAGGAGAAGAAGGAGGAGGGGGAAGAGGGAGAAGAAGAAGAAAAAGGAGGAGAAGGAGGAGGAGGAGGAGGAGGAGGAGGAGGAGGAGGAGGAGGAGGAGGAGGAGGAGGAGGAGGAGAAGGAGAAGGAGAAGGAGAAGGAGAAGGAGAAGGAGAAGGAGAAGGAGAAGGAGAAGGAGAAGGAGAAGGAGAAGGAGAAGGAGAAGGAAGTAAAACATAACTTATTATACACATCCCTGCTAAGGCATCCAGAGGTAGTAATTGGGTTGTAGTTGTAACAAAAACAGTCCTCTTCATTTTTCTTAGCATGTAAAAATATAATGCCAACCTTCCATTAAGATATGTGGCTCTGGCTTTGAAAGTAGAATAGTTTTATAGTTGCTGTTCGAGAGCTTTGAAACATCAGTAGAAGCAAATAATTCTACTCTGATTTCCCAAAATTCATTGATCATGTAATGAATTAAGATGGCTGTAGAGTAAGTTGTGCATTCCTTTCTAATCTCTTACCTAAAATGATTACACATCAAGTCTGCTCCTCTGCCCTTTTACTTCAGGCTGTACCTGGAGATTCCACTTGCCATCACATCCCAAATTGGAGACTCAGTCTGATCCTTCTCAGTCATTGTCCCCAGTTTTATTACCACCCAATATTCCCTCTCTATATCTTCAGGTTGACTTTACATCCTTCAGCACATAACTGACAGATCGGTCAACTTCCAGTGAGCAAGCTCTAGTCACTTGCTTCTATAAAACATGAGGAGAAAGAAGCAAACAAAGGAAACCAATAAAAGCACAACTTCTCAGTTCTCCATGCAAGCCTGTTTGCCCTCTCCAACAAGAGCTTAATCACCTTCTCCTCAGCACATCCCACCACTCACTGGAAACCCTCATTCCACCCCTAAATGATGCTTCTTTGTTCTATAACATCTTATCTTACAAGGAGGAAGGGATTTTGTCTTGGTTTAACCTGATAATTGCTTCCAACTCTCTCATTCCACATTTGCTCCATGCTCCCGAGGGTACCTTTGCTCTTTTTTTTTTTTTTTAAATGTTTATCTTCTTCATAGTCTATTGATTTCACAACATGGGCTTCTGACTGATTCCCACTTGCTCTTCCTAACTTTCTGGATAATTCTCAAGTTCTCTTTTCAATTTCAACCAGAGCTGTTTGGAAATGTTGACAGAGGTTTTGGCACAGGCACAATAGTCATTCAACAACAACCTCAAATTCAACAACTATTTGTTGGCCATTCTGCCAGGCGGTGGTGCAGATGTCAAACACATGACTAATAACTTGGAAGATGGTTGCAGCTGTCAGAGAGCCACCATCTCTACATAAAGGTAAGACCAGTCAGCAGACACTGTTAAAATTTATAAGCTTCCTATATGTGTTTATATGTGCTTAAGAAATATTTTTTATTTTGGTGGTGGAAACTGAACCCAGAGATTCTTACATATAAAACCTGTACTCTTTACTGACATACACCCCCAGAAAACAGAAGTAATGTTTATTGATAATAACCAGCTCCTTAACCAGGTTAAGTTATACCTAGAAGGAAATGATAGCTAGCTGACATATGCTTTCCAAAATGTTAAACCATTATGTTCATGGTATAATCCTATGTCATCATCAAAGGATCTGCTCCAGGCCATCCAATCCTGGGATGTTACTTTTAGATTCAAAGCCTTGATGACCTAAGCTCCAGAATACTACACTAATATTAAGGGTGCTGAGTTAAACAGTTTGATCAGCTAAAGCTGAGTTTACTTAATGATAAGAAGAGTGGGGGTGGATTTATAAATTTGAACATATAATATTTTATAGTTTCACAAACTAATGTTCTCTTCATATACTTTCCAACACATTTCCTAATTTCATATGCAATTCAAGTCATTTTCATGACATTTTATAGCCTTAAATGCTTTCATTGTAAAACGAGGCACTCTTGCATCAATACCTTCAGCCATGTATGGCCTAAACATGACTCAGGAATGACTTGATTCATGACCTTTCGTGCATTACGTGAAAACTCCTCACTGTGGTAGGCTTAAGTTACAACTTTAATATTGGTTTTTGGTGCTGCTTCTTTTGTTATTTTATTAAAAGAAAAATGCAAGAAAAAAGTGTGTCATGGAGATTGATTGTAATGGCCAGCTGTTACAATCTCAACGGAAGTATTAGAGCCCCTGCCTAAGGCGCACCGAAGAGTGCCAAGCCTCAGAGCAGCTCAGCTCACCCTACAAAGCACCACGGCCTGGAGTGAAAGCTGTAGTTTAAAAGTCTCCCAGAGACCCATTATTTGCAAATCATTGACACAACAAACTGTAACAACTCCGGTCCCCCTTGTCAATGCATGCTTGGGGAGCTTTTCATCCACTGAACCTTGCATGCTCAATAACTTTTCATACTAAAAATCCTTATGAAATTTCTGAAGAAAATGAGCAACTGTGCATGGGCCAGAATCTATTCTCAGCATTAAAAGAAAGAAAATTAAAATTGATTAGGTGGGCTGGTAGTATCATTTTTGAGAATGAACCCTCAGAAGTCCAAAGTTAGTTTTCATGTTTCCATATTGTTTAAAATAAAGCCAACTGCTTATTCAATTTTCTAGCAATAAAAAGCATTGAAAACATTCCTGTTGGCAAGCCTTCTCCTTTCCTCCTGCTAAGATCTTAAACATAAACTAATGGCTTTCCTTCTAAACTCAAGGAGAGGAAAGTACCTCTCTGGAGTGTCAGCCTGTCTGCCAAGTTTGAACACAGAGAATTTTCACTGCTTGGAAACTGACTTTTAAAACAGAGGACTGATAGTGTCAACAAAGAAACAGGTTGAGCTGTCAGTAGCCTCTGCAGGGGTGCTGCTCCTTAAAGAAGCACATGTACATGCTTGAGCCACTAATATTTTAATACATGGTACAGTATCCTTGTGGAAATGTAACTGGGTAGACTTTTATTTGGTCTCTAGACTTGATATTGTCTCTAAATATAACAACATTGAGAAATCTGTCTAATTTTTAGAAGAGAAAAACATACTCTGAAAAATGACAAGAAACTAGAGGCGTTTGATCTGATACAAGGAACCAAAATTTGGGGATATAGATAGGACAATAAGAAATGTCTGATTATTGAGAGTAGAGACACTAGAGTTGGAAAATGTCAAGATATGTAGCCAAATGATTGTGAAAAAAAAAAGATAGAAGAGAAGACTGTCTCAGCATATATGTACATGTGTGGCGTATGTGTGTGTATGTATGTGTGGGTAAACTGAGTATATATATACTATAAATAGAGATTCTTCATATACTTCTTGAATCTACTATGAGTCAATATTGTTATCCACCTGCAGAAATGGACTCATTCTCCCAATAGCTGACTTAGATATGAGTTATCTTCTCATGTTAACATTGAATCATGGAAACTATGATAACAGTGAACACCAAGAAGCCAGACTATATTTCTGTATTATTTTAGTTCATTTTAAAATAAACTATTTCAAAATACAGGTGACATTGGTTCATGTTAGTATCATGGTTATGGCTTATATTTATTCTATTCCAGTTATTTTATCTTATTAATGCAACTCACATTTTTATGTTAGATGGCTGAAGATTAAGTGTGTACATTATGTATTCTGGTCACCCATTCCCTACCTTCTTTTTTTGGATTTATTTATTTTTATTTATATGAGTACACTGTAGCTGTCTTCAGACACACACACCAGAAGAGTGAATTGGATTTCATTGCAGATGGTTGTGAGCCACCATGTGGTTGCTGGGAATTGATCTCAGGATCTCTGGAAGAGCAGTCAGTGCTCTTAACCACTGAGCCATCTCTCCAACTCTCCCCTACCTTCTTACACTCCTGATACCCCTTTCAATCCCTTCTCTTTCCTACCTTTCCCTTTGAGTACCCACTAGTACCTGATGAGGTCAGTGAACACACAACTGAAGGTGATGAGTCCTCTTTCCCCGGAATATATCAGTAGGAAGCAGTTCAGCCGTGAGAGGGTGGATCTCATAACTAACATTTGATAAAATGAAGCAGTGGATTCTTTTAAGCTTTTAGTTCATGTGTTCGATTCGTTGGGACATGCTTGGCTATGTACCACATGCATGCAATGCCCATGGAGGCCAAAGAAGACATTGTATCCTTCATAAACATATTACACATATCTGTGGGTGCAGCCACAATAGCTCTGTCATCTGCAAGAGCAACAAGCATTCATACCAACCAAGCTCCTTCTCCTGACCTTCATAATTTACTTTTAAGAAGTACATCTATTTCTGTGTCACTTTTCAACTTAAGAAAAAAATTAAACAAAAGGAGAGGTATCCATTTTATAGAAAAAAAAATGCCTCAGGTCTCCTTAAATATATCAGGCATACCTAGATTTCTCTCATGCCTTTGATTTTTCACTGGAATGGAAAAAGATAAATATATAGACTTCATGCTTCCAAATATATATTATATAGGTGCTACAGTGTCTCCATTTCAAGACTGTTTTGTCTTCAGGGCACATTTGGTGTTACCTGGAGAAAGTTTTGGTCTCGGTTTCCTACAGGGAAGGAGGATATGAATAACAGTTGAAGGAACGAGCCTGGGTATTCTGTGAAACAACCATAAGGCAAGGCATAGTTTCTCCCTACAACAACCGGTATGTCCAGGTCTCAATAGTACTGAGGTTGGGAAGCCTTCCAGAAATGGTAAGGATTGGATCCTTGTAGAATCATAGTGTTTATAGTCACAGATAGAAGTGTCTATGTGGATTTATAGCGACGCAAGTCTACATCGAAGTATTACTTTCTGTTAGTCTGAAAAAAACAGAGGCAACTTCGCTATAAACGTATTTGACTGCTCTTTTGGAAGAACCAGCTTTCAATTTCTCGTGTTTCATTAATTGCTGCTCATAAGTTTTTCATCTATTTTATAGTGCGATGATTACCCTACTTTTTTACTGAACTAAATGAACACAGAAGTATTTTGGCTTGTTTTTAATAAATAAATGCAAAGTTATAAAATCCTTATTTTAAAATATGCATATATTTCAATGCATGTTAAAAATCTTCACTGTTCTTTGTGAAATAATTTATCATTTCTATTTTCCATTAAAATTGTTAAGTATGAAAGTGTACAATTTAAATTTTCCTAAAGGGTGATTTCAAAGACGTGGCAGTTCCTTCTTGATTTCCTGCTTTAATTGACTGTTGATAAAGTATGATATCTAAATGACAATTCCTTCATTAATAATAATGTTAATTTTCCAAAGTTTTCAGAAATGGCTACGAATGGGTCTTAAATACAAAGTTTTGCAGGCATAAATGTACTGATATTTTATCACGTTTGTTAATTGGCAGTTCAAATTACTCATATCTGTTCACATTTGACGTATAGATTGTAATATTATGTCTTAAATTTGTAAATTGGTGAATTTTTCCTTTGGATGTTTTTCCTGATGTATAGAAATTAGATGATATAATTAGAGTATATTAATACTTTTAACTATTTAAGCTACTTTTAAAAGTACATTCATTCCTGTAGTGTTCTATGTATATACTTTACAGTATACTTCTGCCACCATCCAGATGGAAGCCTTCCAAAATCCACATACTGCTAATGTGACAGTTTTCGAAGGTTGGCTCTTTACACCGTTGTTGGACAATGGTCATATTTCTCCTTTAATGGTATTGTTTTTAGGACAATTTTCTTCTCAGCGGCATTGGCAAAGTCATTTTATTTTCTTTATTCTTGCTCTCTGTGTAAAGCTTTTCTTTTATTGATAGAAATAACATATAACATTGAATAGTGTCCTGGTTTATTTTTTTTTAACTAATCAGAAAATTTGGGGCTTAACATATTTAATTCCCAAATGTTGTCTCCATTAAATAATGCTGATTGCTGGTGAACATGTTTTCTTTGTTACTTTTTGTTTCTTTCTCTTTTGTTTGGACAATGAACAGTTTTACCTTTAATACACTGCATCTCCTAGTGAAAGGTACTAGTGAAAGACCCCAAAAGGGGACCCTCACCCAAGTCCGGACCTGCATGAACCCAAGGATACACGAGAAACCATCTTGATGCAATTGCAGAGGAGGTTTAATGACGAGGGCCCTTGGGCCAGAACATATCTCACGCAGGAGATAGAGGTTCCGACCCAGGACCCAGGAAACTTGGGATATTTATCAGTAGGGGTCGGGGAGAGCGGGAAAATTTGGCGCGGTTACATATGATTGCTTGCACTTTCGCGTGGCTACACATGATTGGATATTTCAAACATCAGCAACTTTCAGAACTGGCAAAACTTGCAGAACCTCGGACCTCCCAGAAAGGGAGAGAGAGAGAAGTAAACACCAGATAGCCCATTACTCACTTGGGCTTGTTTGGACTTGTCTGGGCACGCCCTTGCATGCCTTTATTTTTTGTCACTCTGCCCCTGCAGGGACTTAATATTTTATTATGACTAAATTTAACAAATTGTTGGTGGTTTTTGCTGACCATAAATTTTTTGTTATTGTTTCAACGCTGCTTTCAAATTTTATTTTCACACTAGGAGTAGGAAGTAGTATTGTTAGTGCATTGTATATCCTTGTATAGACTGTATCCTACTAAGCTGTATTACTTCCTACACTGTACCTTCTAGTACATCCCCTCTCTCTCTCTCTCTCTCTCTCTCTCTCTCTCTCTCTCTCTTTCTCTCTCTTGCATCTCTTACTATATTTCAGCTCCTAATGGAGTGTACTTCCTACCTCACTGTACCTTTTACTATACTGTATCTCCTCGTACATTGGATTTCTTACTACACTGCATTTACCGGTATATTCTGGCTCATCAGCATTGTAACTCTTGCTATACTAAATGTCTTAGTATATTGTATTTCTAGTGCGTCATATATTCTAGTTGATTCCCAATCTTCATAATGGTGGGACCCTTTAATACAGTTCCTCATGTTGCAGTGACAGCCCAGCTGTAAAATTATTTTCATTGCAACTTCACAACTATAATTTTGCAACTGTTATGAACCACGATGCAAATATCTGATATGCAGGATTTCTAATACGCCATCCCTCCAAAAGGTCAAGACCTGCTGTTCTAGCAGATCATTTAAGTTTTTATACAGTACATAATTTTCACAGAATTTAAAACCATGTTCACTACACATGCAACAGTAGGGTAGCAGGAGGCTTGACCCAACTTCCTGTCCTAACGTTCTTTGGTGTCACTTCCCAGAGTCCCTAGTGTTCTTACACAGATACAGTACGAAGCCATCAGAGCCCGTAGCTTCACCTTTCAACTTGTTTCAACAGCCATGGTGTTTTCCTGAGTCCCAGTATTTAGCCCATGTCAGATACCAACATTTCTACATGATTTTAAGCTTAAAAGTAAGGAGGCATTTAGTTTTTACCTCCAACTCTGAATTTTGTTTCCACTGTACTTGTGATTGTGGGAGAGTATATTTAACAGCATAAATTCCCTATACCATTTTGCTCAATTTGCCATTTTTGTTGTTGCTGTTTAACCTTCCTAAGTCAACTTGATGTGCCTCTCACAAAACTAATTGTATTTAGTTTTACACAGAGCACGTGGAAACGCAATGGTTGAGGACAAGACACTTCATACAAACTGTTCAGGAATCATGTGGGTTCTGAGAGCAGCCATGGAGGAGATGGGAACTCTTGGGTAGCTATTACAGCTGTAGACTGATGAACAATTGCCTCTGGGAGTGGGAAACAAAAAAGAAATCATGGGGCGTGCAACAGCCTTCTACTGAAGAGAGAAATAAATCAATAGATTATTTAGAACCGAGGTGAGAAGATGGCTGTAGACAGCACAAAATAATTTTCTTTCCTTTTAAAGTAATTTTACACGTCACACTGATGCAATGGTATGTCCACTTTGAAAAAACAGCCATTGTTCTCAAACTACTGAGGTCTGGAAATCATGTTGGCAAGCTTCATTTTGTTTGTTAGGCTGCTTGTGCATGTAATCTTGTTTAAAATAAATATGAATGATCTATCTTTGATTTATATTTTAAAACCACATATTCAAATACACAGCTCCAAATTTAAATGACTATATTCTTTCAGGATTTTAGAAAGTGGTGTAAGAATTTGGAGGAAGGAAGCTTGAGAAAATTCTCCAGATAAAGGGCATGGATCTTATCAATTTTACAACCTAAGAAGGTTCTTCACATTTGGGACTTTTCTTTTAATATTGAGCTGAAATTAACAGTGAGAGGGTAAATCGTATTACGGAGTATAAGATATTTGAAAACTTTTCCCTGATTAAAACCACGTTTTCCTCCCTTAAAAAAATGCTCACAAGGAACGGCAAAGTGATCACCCCAGAAAAACCTGCTTTCTATTTATGGAGCAGCTTGGCTCTGACTCTTTCTCTGTCTGCTCCCACAGGTAGGAGGGTTTTCTGTTACTGAATGATAACACATTCAGAATGTATGTTGAGTGACAACAGAAGAAGAGAAATGGAAAGCCCCTGCCCATCATGGTGAGCCGCTCCCCACCCCCATTGTGGCGAGCTGCCGCCCATCATGACGACGTAAGCTCAGTGTGGGCAGCCGCATCGGTGCTGAGGCAGGTGTAACTACCATACTTTTCCTGTAAATGTCAAGTAAGGAGTTCTAGCTTCTCTGGTCTTGTGGTCTCTATTACAACTATTCTATGCTGTCTTCGTAGCAAGAGAACAACCATGCACAAATATAAAGAAATAGGTAACGCTAAGTTCTTACAAAACAAAGAGAGGGAGTGGGCTGGATCTGTTGTGGAAGACACTCTTTGTGGTCCTTTGTCTTATGTCGCCAATAGATTACACATAAAGTGTTTTGTTTCTTCAAAATATTTGACAGTTTTTGAATAATATGATGGAATATGTGGGGCCTCTAACTTTATAAAGAGGTTTATTAGTTCATTATTTTCGAAATTCAAGAACCTTTTGCGGATATCGGCTCAGTTCTGAGCTGCATGCTATCACCATGGAGAGAGTAGAAAGGAAGCCTTTGGAAGCAGGCAGATGATGACCCTTGGAACCAGGAAAGAAGAGAACCCTTGAAGGACACCCTCTAACCCTCTTGAAGTCCACACTCAAACCATAGACAGCACATCATTTCAGCATTACATCACTTTACCGGCTACACAATGACACCTTCAGCAGTGTATAAAGTCAAAAGCTGGCGATATACAGACATGCTTCCTGGCAGAGATGAAAACTGAGATTTCCTGTGTTCTGAGGAATTAATACACAATTGTTTACAACTTGAAAAAGAACCGGAAGCTAGTCACCCATATTCAGTTCTGTGAGGACCTTGCAAACTTTAAAATATTACAGTCACCACTACTTATTCCAAAGTTTCCTGTTCTCCAAATGTGTAGCACCCAAAGTAAAGTGGAGACATGGGAAATTTACAGTATATTGATGTAAGGATGAAGAAATGCAGATGAAATAGGTCCGAAGTGTCCACATTTTCCATAAATCTCATTTGCTTACCTGTCACAAACACACTGAAAATTGCCACCTATATTTTGCTCTTCCACTGCATGCATGCATTTTACACTTATCTAAATAGGGAATCACTGTAATTGTTTTAATTGAAGAGTGGGGAAACACAGTAGGATGGGTATAAACTGACATAGATTAATCTTAGTAATAACCACTTTACTGAAAGTTGCTGAATCCAAAAATTTTGACATAGAGCAATAAGTAAATATCAAGCACTCCAGCTTTGTTACCAGAGCAGAGTTCAGTATATCCAGCAGAAAACTGTAATTCATGACTGCAATACAACCCACCAAAATGTAACATGTCCTTATGTCTCCAAACCCAATGGTACCCTATATTTTGTAAGAGAAGAATAGAATACAGAAAACACAACTTTACTTTTTCAAATATCTGCTATTGTACAATTTTAAAAAGAGATACATAAACCGATATTCACATATTATTATAAAAATAGGCACAAGTAAAAACAATTCCCTATATATAATGTGGAGATTACACCCTTTCAAGAAAAAAAAAATGAAGTGACAAAGCAGGGATAAAAAAAAATTGGAGAAACTTTTAAAAATTGCTTTAACGCTAAAAAATTAAGGAAGAAAATTAATAATGCTATTTAGAAAATGTAAAATTTGTTCCTTTTTATTTCGCTCTGTCAAATGAAAATATCACCCATGTAATTATTAGGTTTCTACTTCGCTTGATATAAAATGAATTGTTATATTGTAAAATTCCTGTTTGAAAAAGAAGTAGAACATAAGTTTGGTTATTAGATCATTTAGGTCTGACTAGTAATAAAATCAAAACCAAAACTATTTTTAAAATTACTTGGTTTCCTTTAATGATTGCCACCAGCCCTCTGGGAGATGGCATATCACAGAAATAGAGCATGAGCTATTTGCTTCCAGACCTTGCACATATCACATAAGGGCCATAAAATGACTCTACAATACAGACGTGATGAAACCACTCAGACATTTTACTGGTATTTGGTAAAGTTCCAGGTAACATATTTTGAAATAGTTGGTGAGTCTCTCTCTTCTTCTCAACCAACCCATCGACGATGTAGCTAGCTGTATCATACAACTTTCATTTGGTTGATTTTCTTGGATCAACAATTGGGTCAACATATAATGCATGTAAATATTTATTTGTAATAAAGGAGTTTGCGTGCAGTGTTTAAAAACTACAAGTTTCCTTTAAATTCACATTTGCACTTTACCTACTTAAGCATTTATAATCACTATTTCACAGATACAGTTATAGGCAAACACCAGAGTTCAGAGATCCTTGAGCACCTGCTCTCTTCCAATTAAATATTTACAATTATAGGATTATTGCGATTATTGTCGTTAAAGTGCATTCATTCAATCTCTCAGCCTTAAAGGAAAGCTGGGTATTCCCACAGAGGTATGCCTTAACCAATTACTGCGTAGAGTTCCACAAGGTCATCTACTTTAATTTTTGTCAAGTGTATCTTCACATGTCTTCCAGGCTGTCTCTGCTTTCCTTTAGCTGCCTGGTAGACATCACCTTAAGAGTCTCTGCAGCAGCTGGCCCACCATGACTGTGCAGCAGACAGCACAGGTCCCTGAAGTGTGAAAAGTACAGAAGTCTTAAATGGTTATGTGAAGGACTATGCATACTCAGAAAAAAAAAAATCATCTGTCCTCCTGCAGTTATGCCCCAGTTTAGTTTGGTTATATACATATATAACTAAATAATATATTTATGCAAATATATAATAAAAACACTCTGATGTGCAATCAGATTAGATTAAACATGAGTGTTCTCTGAGCAATGCAATAGCAGGCAATGAGTCTAGTAAGGTTCCCAATATATGACTTGTTATGGCTCCTAAGGTTAGATAAACCTTGGTGTGATGCCACCAGGACAGAAGATGCCACATTAATTTATGTGCTTGAGCTCTCTGGAAGACTGTGTCTTCTTAATTCGGAATCTTTGCCATTTTCTGCCATTTCATTGAAGCCTTCCTCTTGGCGTATCTGCATTTTTTATCTGCCTCCTGCCCTTTGCTTTCAAATTGCTTTTCCTTCAATCCCACCCTGAATATAAATTACAGCTGCCTTCTGTGTGGTCCCATAGCAGTGTGTATTTCCTAAAAGGTGCCAGTGATTAAAAACAGTGGTACTGCCTGTTGGTGTTCATGAGAGGAGCCTTCTTAAAGCCATAGCCTGCATCGGGTAAGTGAAGGTTTGATGGATATTATTGGAAAAATTAATGAATGCCTGCCATCATACCAGAATATAAAAGAAACATTTCCTTACTGAGTGGACCTGATTTCCTCTTTCTAAGCTTCCTTATCTACTGGAATAGAATTCTAAAATGTTGGTAATTTTTCCATTTCATTTTAACTGGAGTGTATCTCTTTATTATAGTTACTCAAATAACAAACTATCATTTTAAGATTAATTTAATTAGTCAATATATTTATATATTTCACTAAAACTGAGATAATATTAAAAATTTAAGCTGTATTTATTTTGTGTATATAAGTGTTTGTCTGCATGTGTCTGTGTACCTGTTCTATAACAGGAAATACAGATGACAAACAAGAATGTCAGTTATTCTGGATTTGGAGTTACAGATGGCTTTGAACACCAGATGAGTGGTGGCAATTAAAGCAAGGTTCTTCTAGGAGAAGAACTGTTCTAAACTGAGGAGCTGTCTCTCCAGCCCTGAAGTGAAACTTTTAGCTAAATGTAGCTATCCAGCCAGTAGCTAACATGTGAGTGATACAAGTGACTTTTCTTCTGATTCTGAGCTAAGTTGACAGTGTGACAGTGCACGTGTGAGAAGAGAGGATTGCACCATCCTTATTACTGGAAAGACAGACGCACTTTCCTAAAACTTCCCTGGTACTGAGCTGTCGGAGAGCTCTCTTATGAGATGATTTACAAAGGCCAGTGCCAGACATGGGCCAATACCATCTATGGAGTCAAGCAGAAAGAAAGATCAAGAATTAAGTTCTTGAAGTTACATTTGATAAAGTGGAGAGTGTAACAGTGAAACTCAGTGAAAGTATCTGGGTAATGATGTCAATCTTATGCAAGAAGCAGGTTTGATGGTCCTGAAGAAGCCCAGAAGTGAAGGGAAGCTTACAAAACTCTCCCTGTAAGCTTGGCTTGAGGAAAGCATTGCTCAAAGTCAGAGTGACTAGTTTAAGGGTTTCCAGGAAGTATGAAAGGACTATGTTTTTTGTTTGTTTGTTTGTTTTGTTTTGTTTTGTTTTTGTTAATTGACTTTTATAAAAATAAAATCCTGTGCTTTAAAAATGGTATCAATGCTATCTTTTTATGATATTTAAACTTTTCCCATATTACTTTTATCATGATGGAGAAAAATTAATCTCCCCAAATGCATATCTATTAGAAACAAACAATAAAGCTATATTTGTTTCTGTTTCACTGGCAGCATTCCTCATATGATCGCAACTCTCCACCAAGATCAGAGAAATATCCAGCCTTGATCCTAAATAATACTCGAGGAGATGGCTTATAAGATTCAGGCGGAATTACACACAGGTGCTCTGTGCTGCCCTACTGTGGGTTATACACTGGGCACATCACTGATGAGGAAGACTAGCAGAAATGTCTTGGCTGGCATTGCTACTATGAGTGGAAACTTTGGGGGTCACCATATGTTACAGAGGAAGTTGGAGATAGCTCTTTGAGTGCTTACTCTTCTTCAGAAAAGAGTTTTTAAAATAGAATAAAAAGGAATCCCAAGTATAATTTTATAGAGTCCAAAAGAAAAACAACCGGGCAAACAAACTGTGAATCTTGGCAAAGGCCTGTGGGAGGAAATAAAGGAAATAAAATCATGACTTTTGTGTACAACCACATGGCAGAAGGAGCTTTGGAGAAAAGCGAGGAACTCCAGGAAAAGATGGCCAAACTTTTGAAGAATGAAGGTATTTTTCTTTTCTTTTCTTTTCTTTCTTTCTTTTTTTTTTTTTTTTTTTTTTTGCTTTGTTTCAGTCACCCTGAAATTCGTCCGATGTAGTGATTACATGGCAGAGGCTCTGCAGGTAATTGCACTATTTTTGAGAAGATAAGAACATTATCTTACTAGGGGGTAATTATTGCTCCCATCCCCTTAAAATGTTTTCAAATGAATCAGCCTTCTTGAGGGGTGGACCCCTGGACAAGTCTAGCTGGATTGGCTCTAGAGTTACGAGACAATCTTGTGTACTTTTTAATCTTTGGACCCGGTCGGCTCACTAGGGTCATAGGTAGACTCCATTTGACCAGGAAAAATATTTTTCTTCAGTGGGTTTCTACAGAGCTCTGATAGCCTCACTTGAGACCCTAAAAATCACCTAAGAGGTAAGCTGAAATTGATGAATTTGGTGCCACAGCTGTTCATCAGAGGATCAGAGTCTGGACTGGAGTTTTGCTCACACTTTCATGTATAGTATCTAGATAGGGTTTCATTTAGAAGAAGAAAGGCTGGAGCTTAGAGCCCACTCTGCCAAGGGCATTTGTAGCTTTGGATAAAGGAACAGAACTAGAACTATGCTATTCCCTGTTCTCACCACCATGTTTGCTTCTCCTAGCTAACGGGCAGTTCCTGGACTGCAGATTTCTTAAGACTTTACTCACCTAGTTTCCAATGAGGTGATGTCAACATTCAAAGACATTTGCCTCTTTGTTTCAGTCTGGCAGAAAGATTGTGATTGACCACCATCTATCTCTGTGTGGGGCCTGCACAGAGTGGATAAGTCTACCATTGTCCATTATCACAAGTAGAATATCTTTGGTCATCCCACTAAAAGGTTAGATGACTCCTAACTAAAATACCACTATTCCTGATCCTCAAATAAAATCACTTGTCCTGTAAAAGAGGCAAAGATTTTTTTGCTGTTTTGTGAGTATTTGAGTTCATACTAGCAGTAAATTTAGGACAGCATTTTGCAAGGTACGTCTTATTACCTAATGGATTCCATACATCATAGTCACCAGTTCAGTGGTGATAGGAATGTAGAATAAATATCAGTCTCTCTGTTCAGTTAGCATAAACTGAATTGTTTCCAGAAAGCAAACTAGTTTTTAAATAGCAGCTGTCTCACACTGTGTTAAAGGCCAAGACATAAGCAAAATCTATAATGATGGGCATACACTGTCTCATATGTGGCCCTTTTAAACTTTTTAACTTGAGGGGAGTAGCAGAGGATTTAGATCAAAGGTATTTGTATTTAAATCAAGTAGTAAATGTAAGCCAAACACAGGATAGCCTAAGGAAAGGTCATAGCAACGCTCATCAGGAGCAAGAGAGATGACTCAATAATAGACAGTGTTTTTCCAGATCCAAAGGACCCGGGTTCAATTCCTAATGCCCTCACTACACAGCTCACAAGATTCAATGCATCCATAGACAACTGCAGACTTGTGACAGACAAACACACATACACATAAATAATAATGGAAATTAATCCTAAAAATAAACTGGGCATTGTACCATGTTATTTTAATTCTAGCAGTCTGAAGACTGAGCCTAGGAGATTTCTGGGTTTCAGGCCAGCCTAGGCTACATAATGAGACCCTTTATCAGTGAATAAAATAAAAGTGCTGAAAGAGCATCGAAGACTTTTTAAAAATTGTAAATAGTTTGTGGAGAGGCTGGAATGCATTTGGACATTTATGTTTCTAACCCCAAATGTAGCTGGAAACGGAACACTGATTACATAGCTAAATAATCTGGAAGTTGTAGGTAGCAGTGGACACAGGAAGACAGCATTGTTGAGAGGAGGGCAGGAAGGCAGCTGAATATGTATATTAATTATTAATAATATTTCTAAAATGAAATACAAAACTTCCATGCTTTACTATGAGTTTAAGAAACAACTTTCTTACTGTTGCTATAATAACTGCACACACACAGGGACTTACAGGAAGACAATTGTCTTACCCTGTAGCTGTGGGGATCAGAAGTCTACCCAGCTCGGAAACAAATAAAATGTAATCAACGCTACATATTTCCAGGGGTTCCAGGGAAGAATGTATTTTTCTGCCTTTACTTATCTCAGCAAACCTGAGTCTCCAGCATCAACAGCGTGGAATCAGGTGATGGGAAAACTACCCTATGCAGCCTTACTTACTTAAACTAATGAATCACAAAGTCCGGGCTGTCAAATATAGAAATCTTTGTGGCAGAAGAGAACCATTTTCCTTCATACAATATGGATGACCTGTAATTCTTTGTTTCATAAAACCTTGGCTTGGTTCGCTCCTTTCAGTAGAACGCTGTGTGGCCTTTTGCGTGCTACGCTTCTTGTACGTGTTCTCTTGACCCAGTGTAGCGTAGGCTCATGCCCAGCAGTCGCTCATTCTTACAGAACTGATTTCATCCCGTTCACTTCAGAATTTGCAGCCGAGGTGACCGATCCTTCTGTAACCTCAAAAGAAACCCGAGTACGATTTGTCCCACTACCGTGTTTATTTGTCCTACTGAAGTTTTCAGAAGTCCCATTTATTTACATGAATGTTACCAGCATCACTTAAATGACCATTCGTGCGCTAAGCAGAGATCTGCTAGAGGACAGATGCTGTCTATCTAGAGTTTATTTTCACCTCTCCAGCATATCTTATGAGTCTTCATTAAACTATGCACCTAGTAGGAAGGATTTGTTCAGGGAAAAGGGAAGGAATCAGTTTCTAGTATCTGGACCAAAGCTATGAAGCAGCAGCCTAGCAGGCATCTCAACATCCTTTTTCATTCCAACCCCACATAAAGTGTAACAGCCTAATTCCAGTCTCATCTGCTTTCCAACATCCACCACATCTCTCAGCTGTGAAAGACAGCACAGTTCATTGTCAAGTCGAGTAATAAATCTAGATGAGTTGCCACAGATCACCCAGAAGATGCAGAGGAGTAAGAGTTATCCAGGGAGGGGATAGCATGACAAAGTTACGTGAGTAAAAAAAAAAAAAAGGAATTAGGAAAATTGTCAAGCAACATTAGACAGAATGCACATATTTATATATCTTATTTTATGGGAATCTATCTGGGCATAATTCTTCAACAGGATGTACACAAATTGTCCATGCTTCCCAGATGGACATTGTAATGCTAACACCTCATTTGGGAGGTTCATTTTAAAGAAGCAATTCGTTAGCTATTTTAGAATCTAGATTTCCAAATAGAATACATGGTTCTTAAAGATATTTGAAGGAAAGAGCTGTGAATATAGAATGTTCTGACAAAATATGATCATATGGTTTAAGGAAAAAAAAAAAAAAAAAAGGTGATAAAGTGAAAACCTGAGGCCAGAATCAAATTCATTATAAATTTAAGGACACATGAAACCAAGCCTTGGGCTTCTCTGTGGACAGGGCCTGGATGACTCCACAGGCTTTAGGCCTGGAAAGCTAAATGTCTTTGCTCTTTTAAAAATTATTTTTAGGCGTAATACAATGAAAATTAAGAATGTACACTAAAGCTCATTGCTCGCCTTTCAGCATTCACGCTACCCCTGACTGTGTAGAACTCACATGTGGAGTTCAAATGAATGGTTTCAAGTGCCATCTCTTGTCATCTAATAGCGATTTGAACTCGGGAACTGACCCAGCCTCTGTTTTCTGGAAAGGTAACAATAACAGGACCTGCCTGGTAGGATCTGGGGAGGATTAAAGATAAGCTGAGCATTCAAAGAGTTCCTGACACGCACTCAGGATATTTTAAATATTAACTGTTATTTATTGTTCCTAATTATGAAAAGAATACCTTGCCTTTTATGTGACCTGCCTGCCATTTCACAGCTAGGGTGTATCAGAGAATGAGAGTCTCTGACTATAATTCTTTCCATAACACTAACATCATAAAATGGCTCACAGTAAAACTCATCCTTTCAAAACAGGAGACTAGGAGAAGGAAGCCCTCAATGGTACATTTGAACTGAGACTCCAGGGCTTACAATTAACTCTATCCAAGTATTCACTCACTCTGCCTGTCAACATGTGTCTAGGCGTGTCAGCTTAGTGCGAAACTCTCCACCAGTCTTCAAGACTAAAGACAATGGTAAGCTATGTGTAATCCATATGTGAGTATATATTACAGTTACCTATGATTAAAAAGACAACCTTGTGAACTGAATAATTAAAGGGTCTAGATAACCAAGAGCAGAAAAATGCCATCTAACTGGATCAATAAGGGCATTAATCATGCAGGAAGGGAATGTGGGCTTGGCCTCTCAACTAGGACAAACATAGCTGATGTAGAAAATATCGGGATGGGAGAAGATTCTAATGGGAACATGATCGGGAGAGGGCTGTCTAAGACGATACTTCAGAATCAGAGAACAAATATTTTTAAATCCCTATCTGAATCTAGTGAACTGGATTCCAAAGTATAATGAAAGCAAAAACAATTATTTAAGAAAAACTGTCTCACATAATGCCATTTAAATTAAATCAGTCATTTGCTTAATGATTTCAATACAGAGAAACGGACTGGATCCAAGTTGTTAAGTGTAAAGTGTGAACTGAGATCAGGTGTTAGTATGAAAGCAGAGCACAGAGAATGTGAAGGGTGCCATACATGTAAGAGGAGAGGACATCATAACACAGAGCTGAAGACGGGATGAATGAAGTGAAGGTACTACAGATGCAAAACAGTGTCAGACGGGGACTTAAATTGTTTCTGACAGATTGTGAGAGAAGGAATTGGAAGAAAAGAATGGGAGACAGAAGAATAAAAATTCAAGTGAAGATGATTTAATTAAAATAGCAATGAATGTCTGTGTGGAATCACTGGAGTTCACTTAGTTGTTATTGACAGTCTTTCATTTCATATCCTCACAAGGCTAGCATCTCCAGAGGTAACTTCATCACTGACTCCATCCTTGGGTGTAGTGGTGCACACAGGGAGAGAGGCCATTAGGCCCTCTCCTCACTGATGCAGCACTGTGAGAATGAGTTGAGGGAGACGTGCCATTGTGTCTCAACAGAACTGTCTAGAAGAAATCCTCTACCCAGAACTGTTCATTTGGGCACTCAGGAACTGTAAATAACCTTTCAACTGAATATATTCAATTAGCTATGCTAATTGGCCTTCTAGACTGTATAAAAAGCAAGCGAATCAGAATAGCAGGAAAATCACCTTAGGTTAATATGTGAATTTGAAAGGTCTGTGATGACCACTGAATTATTTAAAGATGAACCCAAACTAAAGGCCTATCCACTCCTCATTTTCCCAATTGGCATATTCTTAGGACATGAGGAGGAATAGTTATGTAAATTCCAAATATATATAAAATTGGAGACATGTCAATTAAATTGCCAAAAGGTTAGCTATAATAATTAAGTCATATATTCATAAGTTCAGTGTTTTATTTATATAAAAGTGTCCCATACCTGAAATGCATGATTCATATGTTTGAAATATATTTTATGGATTCTGTGTGCTGATTATCAATGGCCTCATGACCACTAACTTCGTCTTGAGCCACCTACTCACTATTTTTAAACAATAGCTTTAAAGAGTTCTGAATTCGTCTTAGGTCACGTGGGATGAGATAATAAATTTGACTCTAGTTCTGAGCACTCATTCATATAACCTTATAACATTTTTATCATTATCTGGGAGGTAAATAGGTATACTGTTCATTTTTGTATAAGGATCTTAGATGGCTCTTTTTTCCAGCAAGATCAAATACAACTGTGAGAGAGTTCATCTAAGAATAACTGTATATCTGTAGCTCTTTTTGGAATTGATTCTGTCTCTATTAACTGTTTTTCTTTTTTTTACCAAATTAACAATGATCAAGGTTAGCTCACACCACACCATTGTTCAAAAACAAATCATTGAAAATCGATACATTCTGTGACTCGGTTCTCCTGAATCCTCATTGACTTTTTTCAATAGTGTAAAGCGTTTGTATTTTTGTGATAAATTACAACTAAACACTATTGTCTAAATTTTGAAAACTTGCTTTTCAAGCTCAATAATTAAACTGAAGCATGGCAGCTGTTTACTGCCTCCAGCTGCTGGGCTCCTCTCTGACAGCTATCTGGCTATTGTGGCTAAGATAAAGAATCACCCCAGTAGCGATCTGTGTACGCAAGTACAAACTGAAAATATGATGACTCCTATTACAGAATCATTAATAATTTCAAGATGAAAAGAGTAGAGAGGGGAACCGTCTGTGAGGCACACAAAGTAAGAGGCATCCCCAAAAGAGCCAGCTACAAACTCATGAGGCCAGCTCAACAGCCAATAAGGAAGGCTCTTCTGACGGAGACTGGGTAAGGGCAAGGAGCTTCAAATTCTTGACCAACTTTCATGTGTTGTGGACACTCAGAGGAGCTTTTTGGACTCACCTGAAATATCCAGGATGGCTGTTCTATATTTTAGTACATTATTTGCTTCATTTGTGTTAGTGAGCTATTGTTGGACAAGGGAGGGAAAAGGGCAAAGAGGTGAATTGAGAACAGAGGAAAAAACTACCACTCATCTCAGATTTCAAAGTTGACAGGTAAGTAGAAATTCTTTCTTTCTTCCTTCCTTCCTTTCTTCCTTTCTTTCTTTCTCTCTCTCTCTCTCTCTCTCTCTCTCTCTCTCTCTCTCTCTCTCTCTTTCTTTCTTTCTTTTTGTTCTTTGATTCTTTCCTGCCTTCCCTTCCTTCCCTTCCCCTCCCTCCCTTCTTTCTTTTCCCTTCCCTTCCTCCCTCTTCCCTTCCTTCCTTCTCTCCCCTTCCTTTTCTTCCTTCCCTTCTCCTTCCTTCCTTCCTTCCTCCTTTCCTTACTTACATCCCAAACACTTAGGTCCCCCCCCTCCCCCCCGACACACAGAGTTTCTTCCCATAATCCCTTCCTTCTTCTCCCTGGACATCCCCCCACCCACTCCCAGAGTTTCTAGTCAATTTGGAGAAATAATGAAGAGCTAGTGTTTGCTTTTGTTTTTATAGTACAAACAAGAATGTGTTTATCTCTATGGATGTTGGGCAAGTTGTACCTTCTGTGATCAAAAAAATTTTTTCTTTTTTACCTACAACCACAGCTCTTCACAAGAAATGTTTAATTTGCTATGATCAAAACTCTCATTACAAAATCGAGCCTTTAAATTATAGAGGGTTTTCATAAATGGAAGAAAAGCCAAGGTTATGGATTCTGAAAAACATCCCTGTCCAACTGAAGAAGAGCTGAAGGAAGAGCACGTGGTTAGTCAGAACTAACAAGCTTTGACTTCAGAGATGAACGATCAAAACAGAGCTGTGAGCGAATGTGGGAACCTGGTTCCCCTAAGAAATCATTTTTGTGAGGTTTTAAATTGACACTTCCTCAAAATGGGAGAGTTTTTAAAGGCAGTAGAACATGTAAATTATTCATTTTTGCAATTATTTGGGTAAGTGTCTTTTAACGTGTACTATAGGGAGGCTTACACCTGTGGAGGAGAAGACAATGCAGGAGTCAGTTCTATCTTCCATCCTGTAGGACCCATGATGCTGGGCTTGGCAGCAAGTGCCTTTTACTGCCAAAGAATTTTCTTGGCCCCAGACTAAATGTTTTTGCCAAAACCATAACACATTCAAGCTGCATTTAAGGAGCACACTGGGAGGAGTACACTGGGAGGAGCAAACTGGGTGGAGCACATTGGGAGGAGCACACTGGGAGGAGCACACTGGGTGGAGCACATTGGGAGGAGCACACTGGGAGGAGCACACTGGGAGGAGCACACTGGGAGGAGCACACTGGGAGGAGTCCACTAGAAAGAGCTCACTGGAAGGAGCATTTTCCGTATTGTCACCATGCGTATGTGGCTCAGTCTGAAATCTGGAGAAAAGTAGATTTAACCACTTGTTTCAACAACAAGCATTCATGACTCTTCACATTAGACAATGTGGAATCTTGTACAGTTATAAGTAGATTTTCCAGGGTATACGTACAATATTATTTTCAAAGTAGTTCAAAATACAGAAATATAAACACAAAAGTGTAGTTAATTCTCTCTAACAGTGAGTGCTCTCTACAATATAGGAACAGTTCCCCAAACCTGAAACAATGAAATGAACAGAAAGTTCTCTGAGGGTGCAAGATCCAGAGCCACCTAAATCCAGATTCTGGGCCTAGGACTTCATATCTTTCTCTGCTATTCCGATTTTCCTTGTCTGCAAAACAGAGTTAATAGCCATGCATGACCTTCACCAGAACTATAAATAACATATCGTGATTGTTGATTCCAGAGCTGAAGATGTGGGTGTCTGTCTACTGCTGTGAAGAAACATCATGACCGTTGCATCTCTTAATTAAGTAAAATAATTAAAACATTAAGTGGACCTGGCTTACAATTTCAGAGGTTTAGTCCATTATCATAATGGTGGAAAGTGTCGGGACATTCAGGCAGATATGGTGCTGGGTCCAGAAGGAGATGGGAGTTCTACATCTTGATCTCTGACAGGAGAAGAAGACTGTGTCACATTGGATGTAGCTTGAGCCTATGAGACCCCAAACTCTGCCCCCACAGTGACAAAGCTTCCTCCATCAAAGCCACACCTCCTAATAGAGCCACTCCCTATGTGCCAAGCATTCATACACCTTGGTCTATGGAGCCATTCCTGTTTAAACCGCTATATAGTGGGATTGATAAAGTATGGCTGTGATTCCTGACACAGAGAAGCACTCACACAATGTTACTGACTTTGTAAGTTTTGCACCATTTCTTTGCATTCTCAACTGGTAACACCATGAACATCGAACATGTCACATTCAATGGTTACTTTCAAATGTGTAAATGTCCCATGTTCCAGTCATCACCTGAATTCCGGCACACAGAATAATCGTCCCTAGCGAAGTATCACCAGGATGTGCGAGTCCTCCTGCCAATGGCTCTCTATTTGCATGTCTCTGTTGAGTTGTATGATTATTGCATACAGTCTACACGGTGAGCTTAGATAGCAGGGTTGAAAACAAATGATGGAAAATATGTTCTCTTTGAATACCACAGACTGAGATTTACAAGTATCCATTAGTTGATTTGTAAATTTCCCTGCATTTTTTTCCTCTGAAGCCTTGTTTTTGGTTTCTCAATAATAGAATGGAAATACTAAGAGATTCAGAATAAAAATAAACCCATTCAGAGCTGGCCCTGCATCTTACTGGCTGTAGCACTCTAGAGAGCAGACACTACACTATACCTGGGAAGCTCAGTACTGTAGATCCCGAAGGCATGGCCATGGGAGAGCTGGCCCTGCCCCTCATCTGCACTGGGGTGGCATGGGCTGTTTCCAAGATCATGAGGGCAGGAGCGATGGCCTTGTCCCTCATCAGCCGCAGCTCTTAAGAAAGAGGGCCTTGCTCCTTTGTGGGCAGCATAGTAGAGCTGGCCTTGAGGGCAGAGACACAGGTGACCCATCCCTGAGGGTATGAGAGCAGGTGAGCTGACCCTGACCCTGCTGGTTGTGGCAGTGGGTGAGCTGGTCTTGGCAGTGCTGGAGAGAGAGCTGGCAGGCTGACTAACTCAGTTACCTTACCAGATCCAGAACTTTGTTTTGTTTTTAAATTCTAAATTATTTATTTTATCTTCGAAGGGAAGGTTGCTTGGGCAGAGGATGGATTGCGATACATGATGTGAAATTCACAAAGAATCAACAAAATTTTTTTAAAAGTATATACTTTATTCCAATTTAAATTTTTTTCCACTTTGGGAATATATAGTCAGAAAAAATTATAGACTCTATAATTACTAACTAGAAAGAAAAATATAACATCCACACTCCAGTGGAGATCCTTGCAGTACCAGAGGCTCCTGTGAGTTTCTCTCTCATAAGCTTATCCTTCCCAGAATTCCGCAGACCTGACTTATCATTGTATTGCCAGTGTTTGTCCCTGTAAACTGTGTAAGTTATCTTTATGTGATTTCTAAAATCTGTGTCCTTGGGTGTAAGAATCCCAGTATTACAGAAAAGTTAGCCAGGCAGTTCAATGAATTCTTCCACGATCTTTAATTTCCAACTGTAGTGTTTTACTATATTTTCTTTGTGTCTTAATCTCCACACACATATGTATGACATGTATATACATGTACATATGTGTGTATGTATTTACTGAACTATTGAAATAAATATGAAACCCTGGAAAAAATTTGTTTTGTCAGAAATATATATATATATATATATACCTTTATAGATGAAACATGTATATGGAAAATATCTATAGTGTATTATGTCATCAATCATATACACATATGTGAGTGCACATATGTTTCATTGAGCACTGTGCACAAACCAAGCACTCTTTTAGGTCCTAGATTCACAAAGGGTGTTTTTCATGTTCTGGCTTTGTGTCTGTCATTTCTTTGCTCTGTCACCATTTTCTCCTCTGTGAATTCTAGAGAAATGATTTGTCTCAGAACTTTTCTAAGTGTTTAATGAGCTAATATTATTCAAGTGCTCGTCAGCCAGGCCAGCAAGGAGCAGCAGCTGATTTTATGGCACTGCATGTTTGACACAAGGCCTAGATTGGTTAATGGCCTAAAATTCCAGGTCTCCAAACTATGCGTACAGGGATCACTTATACAGTAGAGTTAACACAGACTTCATACGGGCTCTGAGGATCAAGTGTTACTCTGTTAGTCCACCAGCAGTGGCATGCGCACTGTACAGCCTACAGTCACAGTTGCCAAGCCACTTTACTACAACTGTGCTTCAATTGATAGGAAGTCCTACCCAGGGCTGCCCAGCAGGTGTCAACCCAACATGACACGTCTATGTACAGATGTGCTGTGCCACATTCACACCTATCCTGAGAACCATGGGTTACACACTCTTAAACACTCCTGTGCCTAATCAAGGAAAATCTGTCTCTGGTGCTGGAAATGACAAGGAGACTTTGTTCAAAGAGTCACGAGGACCATTTAGGGGATAAGGAGGACAGTTTCCTGTTTCATGAAGAAAATGGTGTTTTCGAAAACTCATACACAGAGAAATGGATACGATTTGTAGGTGATCTATTCTTCCCCAAAGGTGACTGAAAGTTACTGGTGAAAACACTTGTTCAGGCAGGACTTAGGCTGAAGGCTTGAAGTTTCAGGAACAACCAACAGAATTTTGCACAGGATCTATCAGATGGCCGTTCTTTGGATACCGTTTCCAGGGTGTTGCTAAGAGCCCTGACTTTAAATCTCATACAGCTGAATATTTTCTGTGGTGAATCTTAGGTGTATGATAAAGGAACAAACACTTAGCCTGGAGCAGACGAAGCAAGTGAAAATGCACTCTCAACTTTATCACACAATACTCCCAGATGCTGCATTCCTCTTTTGTGAATTATGGAAACTCCTGTGGTCGTGGACCTCTAAAATTCTCTGGATCTGTGACTTAGAAATACCAGGATAATTAGCTGGAGACAGAGCCCAGGGGCTTTCTTTCCTTTCCTTTTCTTATCCCAAGATTCAATTAAGAGGGAAAAAAATGAGCAATTTTTTTTGAGTCACCACCTAGAAAAACTCTAGTGTTAAAAGCTTTATTGGTAAATTGGTACTTTTGAAGTTATTTCTTAAAACTGCTATTGTCTGTGAATATGATGTCTGATTCACTGAGGTTTAATTTGCTTTGGGGGGTCTTAGAAAAATAAACCGCACAGCAGTGCCATTAGATCCCTCAAATTCCATTCGATGTAACACTCATTATCAAAAGGTTAATGTCAGAAATAAAGAAAGCTTCGCATGCCATTACTGTGGGTTTGAAGGATGGGAGGTGAGGTGAGCTCACACTCTTGCTAAAGACAACTTGGGCTTGGAAAGTGTTAGAGGAAGCAGACTGTTGTCTGTGAACCTCCTTTGTG